>NC_134023.1:53834809-54491476 GCF_040712315.1 Castanea sativa | reverse complement strand
GCAATACGAAGTTCATCGCCAACTTTGGTTTAGTCTCACTTGTGGGAGGTGAAGCCCATGCCATCCAGTAGTTACTTGCTACCTGTAATACTTGATCTGATAAATGTGCCAAAAGGATGAATGGAACCAGGGCTCCGCCTTTCACAATGGTCAAATATGACCAGTAAACTTCTTTTCCGATGCTTCCTTTCTCTCTTTCTTCATCTTGCACCAATTTAGCTCCTTTTTCTGTAATTTCAAAAGAGAGATTATGCTCTGAGTCATGTTGTGTGCGTAGAAGTTCTGCATTTGAAGTTGAATCTGTGTTGGATTCATCATCAGCTATAGGGCTTTCAGATGTTCTACTTGAATTTTCAACTGAGAGGATTGAGTCTAGAGCCTGGCTATGAGCACCAACCAAATCCTCAAATCCTATTTTTTGCTTCAAAAGTTCTTCAAATTGTCCAGCTTGTACAATTCTTCCATTTTGCATCACCTGTTGAAATTTATGTCAGTTAGACAATCCTCAGCATTGTAGCAAAGTCCTGAGATTTTGGAATTCCTAGTTCTTGAATATCAGGAAAATTATCAGATTATCAAGTAATCTTGGAATCATAACATATGAATTTTTTTCCTAACTTTTTTTTTTTCAACCTCTTAAAATCCTAAAAAAATATTGTATATCAGTCGCATATGATTTCCCACTCTTTTATCTACTCAAATGATTAAATAACAACAAGAGCTGTGAAGTCACGCTTACTAGAATTAGGTCTGCTGCTGGAAGAAACTCAACTTGGTGGGTAACAAAAAGTATAGTCTTGTCTTTAAGAATTCCCATCAGGCATTCCTGCAAAAAGTTCAAGAAACAATAATTAATGCTGGAAGTAGGAGAGTGGATGAGCTGTTTACTGTTTAGTTATAGGACCTAATTAAGAGACATTCTCATATTCTAGCCACTGACATGATTTACTAACCTCAAAGAGTTGGGTGCCTGTATGAGCATCAACAGCACTGAAAGGATCATCGAGTAGATATATATCAGCATCCTGGTAAGCTGCTCGAGCAATCTGTATCCTTTGCTTCTGTCCTCCGCTCATATTTATCCCTCTTTCACCAATCTCTGTTAGATCACCACAGGGGAAAAGTTCAAAATCCTTTGTCAAAGCACATGCTTCAACTGTTTTGTTATACTTAGCACTCTCATACTGACTCCCAAATAGAATATTCTCCCTGATATTTCCTGAAAGTATCCATGCAGACTGAGGCACATAAGCCTTTGTACCACTGATCTTCACTGTCCCTGACAGCTTTTCTATATCTCCAAGCACACAAGAGAGAAGGCTTGACTTCCCTGATCCCACAGTCCCACATATTGCCACTTTCATTCCCCTCTTCACTTTTAACTGTATTCCTTCCAGAGTTGGATTCCTTGACTCAAGATCCCAGCTAAATCTACCACTATCAATCTCAATGTCAAACTCTGTTTGATCTTTTGGAACATACTCAATGGCATCCTTTTGAATTTCATCCTCCTGGAGGTAGGAGGTAATTCTATCAGCTGAGACTTTTCCCTGTGCAATCACAATCAGTAAGTCAGGCAGATCTTCAATTGGGCGTTGTAGCATTCGGAAGGTGGCCAAAGCAGATAAGACTCTTCCTGCTGTGAGTTCAACCCCCATTAGCATACATGCCCCAAAGGTTACCACAGAGATAAATGCAGGTGATCCCCAGAAGATAAAAGATGAAAGTGCTGACAGTCTTAGTGATTTCCATAACCAATCATACTCTATTTTCCTCAAGCTTTCTAACCTTTGAAGGAATTCACTGTCCCATGCTTGAAGTTTAAGAGTCTTCATGTTTTGAAGAACTTCTGAAGTGGCTTTCATCCTATTGTCCTTGGCTTCCATGATCTTAGATTGGTATCTCTTCTGGACTCTTGTAATGGGTATATTGCAAGCCATAACTATTAAAGTTGTGGCTAATGCAGCAAATGACCCCAAACCTAGATTTGTATGTAGAATGTAGATTGCTAAGGATATTTGAACCGGAAACATCCATATTATGTTTAAGTACCAAATGAAGTCTATGATTCTTTGGATATCTACACTCATATAGTTGATGATCTCTCCGATAGTGTGGTTTTGGCGGGATGGACTTGACAGGGTTAAGCCTTTCTTGTATATGCGAGATATCAGAGCAGCTTTAAGGCGAAGGCCTAGCTGGCGTGCCCCAAAATTCCATTGCCTCTGTGCTATTGTCTCAACCACATTGGCAACTAAAAAGGCTAGGGCCAGAAGGTACCCAGTCTCTGAACTCTTGGTGCTCTTCTCAGTTAGGAAATGTACAAAGTCGTTGATGAGGTATGGGCCAACACAAGATGCTACAGCACTTATCACTGCAAACAATGCATTGATTGCTACTTTCTTCCTGATAAACAAATAGATTGCCTTATAGATGGATGGATTTGTAGTTCCATCTCTCTCAACTTGTTTCAGACTCTCATCAAAGGAATGGGAGAGAATTCTTGCTGAGTCCTTGATATCAATATCTGGAATTTCCTCCTGTTCGAGGGGTTTCTTAAATCCAACAGCAAAGAGTGGATTGAGCCAAGAGAAGGTAATGAGTTGGACAAGAGTAGCTTTGCTGTATAACGATATCCTCTTGTATTCTGAATGTTCATCAGTTTTTCCATTGAGAAGTGGTTCAACAATGCCACTGGGGACACTAAAGATGATGCCTGTTTCCCCTCGGATTGAAAAGGCCAAGAGGCATGTAGAAGAAAGCAGGCCAAGGTAGTCTGCATAATCGCGTACTCCAAGTGTTCCATGGTTTATAACTCTGAAATGGGTATCAAGAGCTGTGCAGATAATCGACAACAAGAAGCTGCAAAGCCACCATGCTCTTAGTAACCAGGGGAACTTGATGTACTTTTTATTTGGGAATATGTATACAGTAACAATTGTAGTTGCCCATGATAGCACTTGCATAATTTCTGAGGAAAAAGCTCGAGCTTTAGAGTTGCATTGAGTTCCACTACCCTTTAGCAGCATCATTAGCATTAGGAAGTGAGTCCCTAGTAGTAAACTGGAACAAATTATGCTGGCTGTGTAGCCAATACTGAATTTTATTCTGATGGGATACTTGTCTATGCCTCTGTCCATAAATTTTGTTCGTGCAAGATATACCAAAAATATTGCATAGAACCCAAGTTGTACTACAATGCTGGCATGCTCCCACAAACATGGCGAGTCTAGTTTTGGCCATGCTGTCCGAAATTGAAGAATTTCTTCTGTCAAATGTCATGAAACAGGTTTCAACTTTCAAGAGAGGCAAACTCAAATAGTTCTCACTAATACGCTAATATTCATTGGCAATATCAAATACCAAACTTGGGTAGAATGATAAAGATTAAATGTGAAGTCTATATATAATATACAACAGTATCATCAATGAGAATTAATTAATTTAACATTTTGTTTGTGAAATTATCTAAGATATGCAAGAATATGTAAACTAACAACTCAGAGATTGTATTGCTGAATTGATTAACATTTACAAATGAGTGAGACTTTGTTTATATACACACAGAGCTCAATGGAGGGAAACTTAACTCACTAACAAACGATTGAATTAGTTCATTAATCCTTCTACACGTATTAAGATCTGTTACCGTTGCTTACAATTTCTGGTTTATCATTGTTGTTGACTATATATGTTAGTCAAGCTTTGGTTTGAGCCCGGTGTATTGTACTTGCAGTACACTTATATTACTTGCACTTCGCATATATTATACTCTGATATCATATTAAGAATACAAAGAGAGAGAGAGAGTTATGCTACACAAAATATTTTACCCAAGCATAGTAGCAGAGGCAATTGACTAGTATTTGCTTAACGGGTGTGTCACATCAGTTGAAATTGTGTGTTCAAAACACAATTTCAATTAAATTGTGAAATTATGTTTTCAAGATACAATTTCAAAATTATGAGTTGAACACATGATTTCCAATGATGTTTATGAACGTGTGCAACAAACGTTAACCTTTGCTTTTGAGAGGCTATATGTTACTCTTAAGAAGATTAAAGTAGTTGTTCGGTGCCAGCAACTTCTAATTAAAAAAGGCATATTGGGCTACACTGTAGGATTTTTTTTTCCCAACTTACAATAGTATTTGAATAACTATGGTTTTCACTTTTCACATTTAAGCATTTGGCCTATTCGTAAACTGCTTAATAGGCCATTCAAATAAAGATTATTGATCTTTAATCCCTACAAATCATTTGGAACCATTCAAAAAGAAATGACAAATCAAAAAAAGAAGATGTGTACTTTAAATTTGCTACCATCCCATCAAGAAAAAAGAAAGGAAAACACATGTTCAAACAACCGAAAATGAACATATAAGATCAAGAAACTAACTTAGAATAAAAATAAAAGAGTAATTTTGCTTAAAGACCAATAGTATCTTATTTCTTAGTTCTACTGATTAAGCAAAGACTCTTTTTTTTTGTATGCTAAAGAATTTTTGTGGCATAAAACCCAAAAAAAAAAAAAAACAATTTTTGAAAAAAATTTTATTCGATTTTTTTTTTAATAATTTTATTTAGAGAGAGAGACTATAAAGCTAACCTTCTAAAGTTCTTTTGGACTAATATAATCTTTAGGAAAATAAAGAAAAAAAGAAAAAGAAAAAAAAAGGGTGATGTGTAGTTTGGATGTTGATTTTTACTTGCAACGGACCCATTGGGCAAGGGGATCATGGGCTCCCTTGGTTTAAACATGGCTCTGTCCTTGGTACCCACTAAACCTACCCAAAACTCCCCCCCTTCTTTTTTTTTTTTTTTTAAAAAAAAAAATGGGATTTAAGAATTTGAAATGTATTTATATAAAAATATTTTGTAATTCTTTCAAATGGCCAATAATTTTTTGGTCCCAACCATATGTAGTTTAGAATTGTAAAATAATATACTAACAACATCCCATTACTAAATCTACAATTTTTATTTGCTTTTGTTTTATTTATTTAAATTTCCTTTTTTTGTGGCAATAACCCGCCTTTTGACTAGTTGGAAATGAAAGCTAAGGTAAATATAATAATCATTGATACTTCTAATTTAATTTAAAAATTGAAAACATTAATTTTCAACCAAAAAAATTAAAAACATCATGCAATATCTAGAAAAAAAAAAAATATATATATATATATATATCGAGGTATATGTAAAATATTTTAAAAATTAAAAACATCATGCAAAAATCATTGATACTTTGTCCTCATCCTTTTTATTTTAATCTTAACCGAACTAAAATCACAGCTCCAATTAATAGTGGCAGTGATCCACATCGTGAAATGGAGAGGCAATGTCTACTTATAGATATTGCATGTGTCTATATATACATATATAATTATATATATATATATATATATATTTAAATCATTGATTTTTTTGGTCCAAAAAAAAAATTCTAAAAACTATTCCATGAAAAAAAAACGTGGGACACCTCTAATAATTGCTCTTTATCATTAAACTAATACATCAATTGGTTTTTTGGTGTAGACGGGAATCGAATATAGATCTCTTATTTGATCACAAAAGATTTTATCAATTAAGCTAATTAGAACTCATACACAAATAAAAACCCTTTTATGTTACTCGCTAGAAATATAATTTGTACTATATAAGATAGAAAAATCTAACTTTACGATGTTCCATGCTATCTCACTTTTGAGGTATTGTTAAATGATAAGTATTAAATCCAACACCTATCCCCTTCTTTCTCTCACGTAATAGTGTTTTTACTAATTAAATTTATGATAAAACTTACTATTCATGTAAGAAAAGAGAGCATGTTATTGTTATTATTGTACTTTTCGAATATTGCATAAAACTCCTTTCCTCTATGTTTTTTATTTTTTTATGCAAGATAAAAATTTTACTTTAACCTATTCTAAATGTATATGTGCGTGAAGCTCTTTTCTAAAGACTCGAACTCTTGCTCTTGCTCTTGCTCTTGCTCTTGCCCTTGACAACCCACACCTCCACAAATATTTAATACTTGTGAAGTGACCATTGCACCAAAGGTGTGCAGTGCTAGTGATCTTTCCTCTATGTTCTTATCAATCCATAAAATTATAGAATATTTAAGAAGTTGAATAAATATGTAGTTTCTTCTTTTTCACAATAAATTTAAATAGTGACGTTAATTATTGGGTGAGAGATGAGAAAATACAAATTTATCATCCTCAGAATATTTAAACCCTTTGGATGGGGGCATCTCTCTCTCTCTCTTAAATACAAGTGGGTAAAGAAATACTCTATGCTCTTCCCATTTTCGTCATCTTCCTTCCTTTTGTCCATGCAGATGGGACGTAATTTCATACTCTAGCTATGTGAAAGTACCATTGTCCATGCCTTCTTAATTCTGGGAAGATGGGTAGGTGATGACTAGTAAAAATAACAAAATGTTTTATTGAATTATTTATCTACTAAAATGCGTATGGAAATTGCTAGGTAATGCATTTAGTCAGATTAATCATAAAGACATAAGACAATGACTTAAAAAAAGGTCCAAATCAAATTTATAGGAGAAGTGCATATATTACAATTACATATTAGAGGCACTTCGCTCTACATTTATTTATACAAGACAAGTATTAGCTTAGATAGTATCAACCAGATTCGACCTAAGAGATAAGAAACTAAAAAAAAATTCCTCTATAAAAAAAAAGGTTCAAATTTGAGCCTAGCTATTAGGAGCAAATAAAAATAAATAAATAAAACCTCAACCAAACTCTAAACAACAAAATTGTGTGGAAGTGTAAAACAATATAAATATGATTATTTCAAGCATAAAAACAACTAAATGACACACTCTTTTTCTCATGAGAGTGTTGTGTTGTGTTCTTGTGTGTGTTCTCTGCGTGGAACTTTTTTTTGGTTCTGGAAAAATGAATTACTATAACTTACGTGTTGCACCATGTAAATTGAACAGGTTCTCCAAAGCCATGCTTTCTTCTCCAGAATCGAGCTTCAGCCTTCCTTCAACGTATATTCATAATAAAAAGGTAAACTACGCAGAAAGTCTGGCGAGCAGGTTTAGCAAGTTGTGGAGAGATTTTATATATTTTTTTGGGATTGACAAGGCCCAAACATTCGTATATATAGTAAAAAAATAGTGAGAGAGAGAGAGAGAGAGAGAGAGAGAGAGAGAGAGAATATAAAAGATCCAAGAACAACGCCACAATTATGTATGATAGTAGTATAATTAGGAATTTTATGTCTGTAGTCATCATGGCAAGAGAGATAAATGTTTCTCGTGATTAATAAAAAAAGAAGAGTAATTCATAACGTGAGACAGACAGACGGTGCTAGTAATATAATTAGGAAATTTTATGTTTGTAGACTTGTAGTCATAATGGCAAGGGAGATAAATGTTTCTCGTGATTAATAAAAAAAGAAGAGAAATTCATAACGTGAGACATACAAACGGTGAGATTTGACTTGAAGAAGGTTCTTTTACTAGAAAACTCCAAGTAATTATTTTAGAACATTCACATAATAATTAGACACAATATATTTTGAGTCAAATTTAGTCAAAATATCTCACTTTTACTACTTTAGGTAATCTACTATCACATATAACAACCTTAATACTTTATCATTATTCAATTTAATAATCATCTCTCTCTCTCTCTCTCTCTATATATATAATTGTTTAGGCTCTAAATGATTTGTTTGTTGACAAACCGTATACATAAATTTGTCTATGTATAGATCTTAGAGTCTATGAGTTATATTAAACATTGCTTAAAGTGCTATAAGTTAGAATTCAAGAATATACAAACTATAAGTTCAAAAATTGAAAATCAGGCTAGTTCGATCAATCAAGAGAATGCTTTGACTGATCAAATTGTGATTTTGCAAATTTTAAATAAAGCTCATCAGCTTGTCAAATATTTAGGGTTTCAGTCCAAATTTGCTTGGTATATAAGGCAAACCCTAAAGCATGTTTTTCAAGTCTTGAAGAGTTGCTCTTTTGAAATATGAGAGGTTTTGTGCCTTCTACTCTTTCAAGCATTTATTGGAGATCACTTTTATTCCATAAGTACCGAAGATCAATCTCATTCATAAGAATTGGCAATGTCTACTTATTCCTTGAAACTGGTTTGTTTTATTAGTTTTCTTGGATTATCCTTAGGTCAATATATCAATGTCTTATTTACTTTTACGATGCATGATATGTTTGATTTATGTTTAACTTAAGATCTACATAATTAGCTTAAGTAACAAGTTGGCAATAAAATTAGGTTAAACATTATATGTTCAAGGGTCTAAAAGCTAAAAAACACACACACACAAATATATATAAATATATATATATATATATTATCTCCATGTAATCAAACTTTTGAGTCAATGTCTTTGATTTAAGACATATTACCTTCCTTTTTAGCATGGGAAATCCTTTAATTATTTTAAAAAATTAAATAAAGTAGATATAAGGTGATCAATCACACATACCTAGAAACTCAATGGTCGGTGGCGATCGAAGAAAAAAGGAAAAAACAAAATAAAATGAGACTCACTTGCACATAGATCACTAAGTGTCACACCTATCACACATTGCAAAGACCCTTTAAATTGGTTGGATGGGGTTCAAACTGGTGTTGATAGCATGTGAGCACCAAACAAAGCCAAGCGATAAGTCTTTGATACTTTTAGAAGAAAGTTTAGTGACGGGTCTCTAAACTCTAATAAACAAAGCTTTGGGCATTGGGTCTCGTAAAGTTCTATAGATATTGGGGAAAAGAGCTTTAGCTATTAACTGTTTTGCTGCTCTTGAGCAAACCAACCCACAATAGTAGGTCTGGAAAACACTGGTTTAGATCCCAATTACGCCTAATTACTAATTTTAAACTAAATACAGTACACAGTTAAGCCTGATCAATTAATTCATAGCTTGAATAAACAGGACAAATCTCACAAACTCATGCATCCAAATATTGTGGCGTGTTTATGGGGGAGAAAAACCTCGAACTAAGCATAAAACTCTCTTGAATCTATAACAGTATATATAGCACCAAGCCAATCTAATCGTGAGAATATATAGTTGCAATAGATTGCATATACAAATCCTTCAAATTTCAAGTAAGAGTTAATGTATGTGAGCTCTCTGCTCTTGCTAACAATTGATCACCCCAATCATTTTTCCTTATTAGCTTTTAGTGAGTAAGTTGAGTCGCCAAGCCCAAAACCAAGCTTTTTTGGACACTTCATAGTATCTTGAAGATTTGGGGATTTCTTTGCTAGACACTTCATAAAATAAAACTCGAGTACTAACTTATTTCGAGGGTTGTTTGGGTTTATTTCGAGGGTTTTAGTTACTCTCCAAATAAATCTTATCAAACTTAACCATACGCCCCAGTTTTTGGTGATGGTTTCAGCCCTTTTTAGGGAACCCTTGAGAAAAGTGGATTCAAATAAGTCAAGTTTGTTGTAGTGACTATACCTTATGTTTAATAACTGAAGTTCTTCATTCATTCATGCAGCAGCATTGACCAATGAGTAACATAGTTGAATTTAATTAATTTTTCTGGAAAAAGATAATTATTATTTTGTTGTAATGTTTAAGGAATAGAATATATGTACAATTTCATGTCCAATACCTTATTTTCATTATTCATTTATGTGGTTGCATTAATTAATGAACAAATATAATTTTTTAATTAATTCAACTAGTAAAGTTTCTGATAGTTGAATAAGAGTCTTGTAGTTCAATTTTCACTTACAAAAAAATCGATTTATGTTTTAATCTGATGATAAAAAATATTATTAATAACAGACGTCATAAGCTAGAGTATATAATTAAATTTAATTATTCTTAAAAAATATAGCTATATATTTGTTGTATTATCACTTGAAGTTTTCTAAACAAAAAAATCGCTCAAATAGAAATCATTATGTATTCAAGTTTTCTTTTTTAATATTACACATAATTTTCATAACATATGGATGTGGTTGACTGTGATTGATACCTCCACTGCCATTTACCTAAATTCAGAACTTTTTTTTTTCTTTAAATTTTTTTACTACTCAAAGTAAATATTTTTGAGTTTGTTGAGTACTGTTGTACTTCTTTTTCTTCCAGAAAGTGTATCCTGGTTAACTAGTTTGACTGGTGGACTTTCATGCATGTGTACCAGTTGGTCATAGTCAGCTACATACATTCAATTCGAAGTGATGTGTCGGCTTAAACAGTCTGTCCCAGCTTCGTGCAAGTGTACCAGTTGGACCCTTTTTTGGTTACATATCAGACGTGTAAACAGTCTGTTCCACATCATTCCAGGAAACTAACATGAAGATACGCTGGCAATCAGACACCGTGACGTGAACGTTCTTTTTTTAAAAAGAAAAAAGAAAAAAGAGTAGAATCATACAGGTAAATCACAGCAAAATGGCCAAATGCCACTGTATAAAACATATAGAGATCTACCAGTTTTTTGAAAAAATATATAAATGTGTTTTCATTTTTAAACTTGAATTTACTGTGTAATTTGAATTTCAGGAATTCAAATTTTTTGAAAAATAAACTTCAAGTTTATCGTGTTATTTTTTATGGAACTTGAGTTATATAAAAAATTCGAATTTCAAAAATTCGAGTTTTAAAAAAGTGATAAGTTCCTCATTATTTTACAAATAATGATAAATCTCTACATATTTGGTCAAATAGTGATATTTGGCCATTTTAGCGGGTAAATCACATCTTTCCAAGAAAGTTCCCAAGAAAGATATACAACAAGATTCCCCAAGAGGCCGGTGGCCTCGATACTAATGTGTCTTGCACCACTCAATTCAAGCGTTGACGGTGAGGTGCTTATAGGGCTGACTACCCTATTCATTTTGAGGGGCTAAGACGATAAATAAAATAGGTAATTTTTTAATTAAATATTAATTAATCTAATTTTTTAATATCTTTTTTGCCTAAAATCTGTTTTTCTTGTTTTTTGATATACAAATTTACTAATTAATCTTTGACTAATATGTAAAATACATTTTTTTAGTTTCTCCAGAATTTATTTTAGTATTTTACATTTGATTTCACTCATTTTGATCAATCTTTTAAGTTTCAAGTTTATTTAATTAAGGCATCTCTATCAACTTTTGTTAAAATATTTTTACAAAAAAATCTAAAAATATTTTTCAATCATTAATTGCATTTTTTTAATTTAAAAATTTTGTAGAAAAAAAAAATTATAAAATTGGACAATTAACCACAACATATATTAAAAGTTAACGAAAATGCCTTAATTGAATAAACTTGTAACTTAAAAACTGAAATGAACAAAATAAAAATTAGAGAATTGAAATGAAATATGATTAAACATAGAGGGTGAATTTTACATTTAAGCCTTAAATTTTTCTAGACAAGTTCTTTCTAACATTTTTTTTTTTTGCAATCGATAATAAAAAATAAAAATATTGCAGAACAACAAAACAAAAAATATTTTAGTCCAAACAATTCCTTGTGTCTTCATGTATGTGATTTGATTCTTCTAAAAAAAGAAAAAGTATGTGATTTGATTAAAAAGCCAAATATATATAAAGCAACAAATTTTCCCATTAAAAAAAAAAAAAATCGATCCCAAGACGATCTTCGATCACACGACAAATGCATCTCACGACGTGGGATCCCATATTTGTATATTTTATATGATCAACGTTGATTACCAGGCCCATGCTACACTATTGGAAAATCTTAATCATTTTTCAATCATACACAGTTAATTAATGGTTTTTCTTTTGAGTAATGCTACAGCCACGATTAGGCAAGACCCATGAGATCCGATATCTCCCTAGCTCTGATCAGGCTCTGATTAGGCAAGACTCATGAGCTCCGATCCAGTCAAGCACGACCCATGAGCTCCGATCCAGTCAAGCACCACGAACTCCGATCCAGTCAAGCAAGACCCACGAGCTCAGATCTCCCTAGCTCCGATCAGGCAAGACCCAGGAGCTCTAATCCAATCAAGCACCGATCGTTCCACAAGCACTGATCGTTCCGATCAAGCACCAATCTGTGTTTGTGTATCTCTGTGTTTTTTTTTTTTTTTAGCAAGTGTATCTTTATGTTGAGCAAGCATTGATCTATGTTTTTTGAGCAAGTGTATCTTTGTGTGTATCTAAGGAAAAAGAAGAAGATGAGGAGAGAAGTTACTGAGTTTGTTGAGCACGGAGAAGAGAGAGAAAAAAGGAGCGAACGAAAAATTGATAAAATAATAAATGGACGAGCTACAGTAGCCGTTTATATTTACATGGTTACTGTAACTCGTGGATGAATTTGCACAATTTTACACAACTTTACACCTACTAATGTGGATGTTTTTTTGGCCAAAATGTATAAAATGAAGGAGTTTTTGTATTATAGAAGAGTATCTACCAACTGATGTGGATGCTCTAATAATGACAAAAAATGTTAGAACAAAAAGCAATAGACAAAGTCCAAAATTTTATCAATCTAAGAACTAAATTATTTTGGAGATTACAAAGTGTTTAAATATTTAAAAAAGAAGAAGCCTAGAGTACCTAGGAAAATGCCCAAAAAATCCTAATTTATGCTAATCATGTAATTTGATGGCAAAATAGTAAATTTTACCAAAAATATTAAAATTAAGATAATTGCGAAAATTGAAATTATTGTCTTTAAGAGATATCCCAAAAAATATAAGACATTATTCCGACTTTTAAATTAAAAGTTATCAAGGAAAACAAATATTATTAAGAAAAGACAGAATAACTATTTATGTGCCTTAATGGAGAAATTCACCAAAAATAGGTTCTTGATCAGAAGACCGTTTTCTTTCAGCCCTCCAAATTTTATGCAATTATGATGTCGTCGCCTTACTGAGTTTTACTGACACCATTCCTTGATCTTGCGTTGTAATTTTCGGTTCTCTCTCTGCTCCAGTTATACTTGTGTTGACTGTTTTGCATCAATTTGACAAGATAGAACAGAACTTGGTGAAATGATATTTGAATTGAGAATTTGATTATGATTTCAGAAGATTTGAAATACATAAATCTACTAATTTATAGCAACAATAGCACTAATCTGGCTTTCAAGAGATGACCATAACCAAGTGCCCCAAACGCCGTGATTGAGATTATTGGAATGCCATATTTGATAAATGGCAGTGTTCTACCCCATCTTTTAAATGCCAATCCTGAATCATTAGTTGCCATTTCTGCACCTGCATAGCAAACATCAAAATCACTTCTATTTGTATGCATAAGATGACTTCGATCTTGGGTTAGTGAACAAGCCACATTAGCTCAGATTTCTGATTTTTTTTTTCTTCATAGTTTATTCATTTAATTAAACTGACTAAATTATTATTTAAAAAAAAAGGGATATCATATAATGTGAAAAGTTGAATATAAGTCTGCCATGGATTAATCATCTGGTAAATGCAATAACACCCCAAGCAGTACCCACTAATTACTCTTCTTCTTCTTTTCTTTTCTTTTTTTCATTTTTTGAATGAGATCATAATTAAAGTCCATTAAATCTATTACAACTCAATAATTTCCTCATCAAATTTTTACATATTTTGAAATAAAATGATTTAATCGACATAAATGGTTAACTTAAAGCATGTTTGCCCTATGTTTGACTGCTTAGATAATACGGGAAAAACCAAATTTTCAAAAATATATCACTTTTTAACCCCAAAAAAAAATAAAAAAATAAATAATAAATAAAGCTTCATAACTTCCCTATTGTATATCACACTTTCAAAAACATATCAAGGAAAGTCTAATTCTACGCGGGTTAGGCATTTCCTAACTATATGATATGCTTATTGTTTAATAAGAAATGATCATAGTTTGTGTCCAATAAGAAACGACCAAATGCACGAAAATAACCTTTGTAACTCTCCACATTGCACATACAAGTAAACTACAACCTCAAAGCCTCATATTCCAAGTACCCATCAATGGATTGAGATCAGGTCAAATTGCTAAATGCAATTGCACCATGCAATTATCCCATTTCCTTCACAAATTTTTATTTTTATTTTTATTTTTAACTTTAACTGATCTCAATCCTTATCAATAACAACGGTCCAAGTAACCACTTTCTTCTTCGGAATTTTTATCAAACATTTTTCAGGAGGCTAAGTAGTAATCAAATTAACAAACATTGAACAACAATCGCATGTATTTTTCAAACCTGTTTACATATATACATAATGTTTAACAATTTCCAGAAGCTGTAAAATATTGATGGTGAAGTTGAGTATTGAACTGTAATTTCATTGTTTTCAACGACGAAACAAACAATATAGAGAGAAAGAAATTAAAGCAAAAATATGTGTCCGTACCTGAAACGAAAGGAGCTTTGAATTCAATTCTATCTCTGTTGCCAAAATCAAAAGATTCTCTCCCAAAGAAAAGCTCGTGGAAATTCTCTTTATTGCTGAATTAACAAAAGAGAGCCATTGTTTTATGAGAAATTATACATTTTTCATGATTGATAATGCCACTTGTCCACTATTCTACTAAAAGACTTTTACATGTTTAAAATTGTCGAGTTAATTTAACAAAAAAGTCAAAAGAATGATAGCAAAGAGTGGAATTCGTAAAGTTTGGACCTAAGAATAACTTACTAATTGCTATTGATCACACTAACACACACGGGAAGGTATTTGATATCAAATAATACCACGTCAGCAGTATAAAAATCCATTATGTGAGACTTTTTTGCAAAAAATAATTACCCCAATAACAAATGAAGGATATGTTTTAGTGGGTACACATGTCTCTCATTTATTGAATTTTAATAAAGATGACGTTGTATCATTTAATACAAATACTTTTTCAATATATAGGCTTGATTATTCTTTGCAAGAGGTGCTACGTCTACAATATTTTTACAACAAATCGTAAGTGGTTAGTTATTATTGGTTCAAATTTGAACCTAACACTAAAATTACTTTTTTGCTCCAACAATAACAACCAGTAACAACCTGCTATTTTAGATTTGTTGTAAAAATATTGTGAAAATATTATAGACATATTATTTCTCTTCTTACCGAGATTAAACGACACCGTTTGAATACAAGAATATAAAGTCTTTAATCTAAACGACAGTCTTCATTGCACTGTTTTAATAACTGAACCTTTACGACATTGCTTTGAATTCGACCGTTGGAATAGTGGTTTGATCTTCATCTTCTATCATTTGCCTTTTATCCCCTCAAATGAAAGGGGAATTGCCACGTAAATTTGGAAGACCCCCTGGCTCTGCCTTTAACAGTTGAAGCCAAAGTCCGATATTTAGCTTCAGTAGATGATCGAGAAATAGTTAATTGCTTCTTAGAAGACCAAGTGATATAACAATTACCAAAAAAGACCCCCATACCATTAATGGATTTACAATCAACAAGGTCCCCATCCCAATCAACTTCACTGTAGGCAGACAAAGAAGGGGGACCTGGAGTAAATGCAAGGCCTTGATGAAGTGTGCCTCTAAGATACCAGAAAATTCTCTTAGCTACCTGAAGATGGTTCTGTGTGGGTGCAACTGTTGTGCTTACAAGCTTACTGAATAACAAAAGAAAGGTTTGGTCTAGAGAAGCTTAGGTATTGTAAGGCACCCACAAGGCTTCTATAGGGAGAAGAATCAGATAGTAGAGGATTGTCATTAGGTAATAGATGATGATTTGGAGAACATGGGGTTTTACAAGGCTTGAAGTCTTGCATAGCAAATTTAGTAAGCACATCAGAGGCATAACAAACAAACCAGTGGATGTGTGTTTAATTTGAAGACCAAGAAAGTAATGAAGATTGTCCAAATCCTTGAGTTCAAAATCAGAACTTAGATGTTAAATGAAGAGGATCAGTAAAAGAGGAATGATTACCAGTCACTATAGTATTATCCACATAAAGTAACAAATAGAGTAGGTAAGTGTTATGCTTGTATATGAAGAGACTGCCACTAGCACCAGAAGCTATTAACCCAAGATGCAGGAGCTATGTAGGAAACCTTTCAAACCAAGCCCTTGGTACCTGCTTAAGATCATACAATGCCTTACGAAGAAGACACACATGATCAGGATAAGCAGGGTCTACAAACCCTTGGGTTTGAGCTATACAGACCTCCTTCCTTCAAAATACCATGAAGGAATGCATTAATAACATCAAGCTGCTTTAAACCCCAACCACTATTCACAACCAATGCAAGAAGCAACCTGACAGTAGTAGGTTAACTACAGGACTAATAGTCTTATTATAGTTACATTTTTTTCACAAGCTACAGACTTCAGAAAAGAAAGACTAGTGCATTTGGATGTATCTTTTTGCTAAAAACTTATTTGCAAAGTTGGTTAAATTATAGTTGTACACAGAAAAAGTGAGGTTTTAAAAAGTTGTAATAAAAGCTAAAAGAAAAAGCCAGGCCAAAAAAGTCATCCAGTAAACAATGACACAACAGGCAAACACTTAGCCTAACCCCATGTGTTTAGTGAACACATGGGCCGGTTTAGGCTTTATCAATGGTATGTATCTCCACAGAGGTTGTGTATACAGCACATATAGCCGGTGAGATTTGCCTGTGAATTATAAGGGGTAATGATGCCAATATCTACCCCTTCAATTCCATTGTGAATTAAAAACGGCATTTATCTATGTGATTTTTTATTAAAAGTAAGAAAATCCTCTTTTGCCTTTCAATCCACTTCTCCAAATTTTACACAGCAGCTGTAAGAACTCTTCTTATGTGTTTCGTTAATACACGCTGCAATTATTTATGGGCTCATGGATTTCATAGATGCTCCAATTCTAATCCCAGAGAAACCAGAAAGAGAAAAATTCTATGCCCTTTGTTTTTTATGAGTGGGCTAAAATTTAACAAGCAAAAGAAACAAGCTGCAGACCAATATCTGTAACATCAAAGCAAACCAAACAAAGCTACTTATTCTACTTAGCTATCTGCTGAACAAGAAGCAGCAACTAGCTCCTATCAACCATTCATTGCTGGATTAATTCCAGCATGAACGTGGTATATTATTAGTTAATTACAACTTCTTTGTATCCCCATTCACTTAAAAAAGTTGGGCATGTATATATTTGAATGAAGTTTAGGCAATCCGAGCCAAAACGCCAACTAGTGGTGCAATGTTCGCAATTGCTGTTTCAGCCTGTTGGAAGTTAGATCTTGAGTCCGTGAAGCCATCATTATCATCCGGCCCACCAACCACTGCACCATCCAACACATTTGGGTTGGGTTCATTCCTGTAGAAATACAAGTCAAAGCCCCCTTTGCATGTCACAGGTTCAGGATTCTTCTTGATGGACACAATGGATGCTCCTCTATGATGAAGTTGTTTCGGGTAATTTGACCCAAATCCCACCATGTAGCTCATTTTTTGTGGATTTGAACCCAAGATATAATCAACCTAGTAGTGCGAGAGAGAATAAACCAAAAGCCATTGATCAGTACATAGTATAGGAACAACAATAAGGCCTTAATCCAAAATTAGTATTTGGTGCTACAAGGAAAAAAATTGTTTGGCTATATTTTTCTGATTAAGACATAAATATTACCAAGTACCAAAATATGAAATCTTTTGAATTTGGGAAAGAAAGCTAAAGTTAAATAACATTTGAATCAAGGTTACCGATACCGTACCGGTACTGGCCGTACCGGCCAGTGCACGGGTACTGGTACACTTTTATTTTGTACCGGAAAAAATACCGACCGTACCGGCCATACTGGCCAATTTCAGGCAATACCGGCCGGTACAGAAAAAAGCCTTTTTTTTTTTTAGTTGTGTAATTTTTGAATTTTTGTAAGGGTATAATGGTAACTTATTTACATTAACTTATTAGTATTATTTGTTTTCTTAGTATATAATGAACAACTAAGCTTTCTATTTTTTATATTGTGTTTTTTTTTTTCCTTTTAATTGATACTAAAGTTTAAAACTATGAATAATTTGTTTTAAATTGAGGTAATGTTTTATGATAAACTTTTATATTTACTATAATATAAGTGAAATATTATATGCTTATAAACATGGTTCTAGAGATTTTGGTGTGTGTGTGTGTGTGTGTGTATATATATATATATATAAAATAGCGGTAAACCTGAAACAGTACACCGGTATTGACCGGTATCCGAAATATATCGTACCGGTGGCCAAACCGGTACAGCCTCCGATACGGTATTGACTTCCTTGATTTGAATAACGAAATAATTATTTACATTAAACAGTGTAGATCTACTCAATGGAATTTAAATTAGTAATCTTTGATTATGAGACGTAATCTCCATTTGATTGTGCTATCCCTCAAAATTAATATAAGAGTATTATTTCTTAATGGGTCATGCTAACGAGAGCCTTAAGGGCATTGGTTAACAATCCATTTTAGAAAAGTTTTGATACCACTTTTATAGGAACCAAAAAAAAATTGTCAAAATATTAATTTTTTTTTTCCCCATAAAAACTTTCTTTAAATGAATTATTAACTAATGCCCCTAAAAGTATTCCTTAGAATTTCCCTTTCTTAATTTATCTTTTTAAGGTTAAATAAGCTAAATAGTTGAAAACACAGCATTTAAATATTATTATTTTTTCCCATAGACACTTAAATCTCCAACATATTTAGATTTTTCTAAAGTGGGCAAACAATATTGTAGTACCTGTGATTTGGCCAAGGCAATTAGTTCATCGGGCTGTACTATGCCACTGGGACATTGGATCGAAGCCTTCTTTTCAGTCAGATATTGAGAATATGCAGTGGCAATGAATGTAGCAGAGGTGGTGTATTGAAGGTTATTAAATGGTAGAAACCATAACAAACCCCCAGGTGACTTCTTAACATTACTATTGCCTTTCTGTGCACAAGAGCATATGAACTGCTCTGCCTGGCTCTTGTACTGGCTCCATATGCCTGAATTCTCCACCTTCCCCTCCAAAACAAGCTACACACCAAATATATATATGCCCCATGTTAGCTCCCATACTTAATTCACATGAAACTTTATGAAATGGTGATACATATTGTTCTTTCTCCAAATAAAAAGATTGCAATTGATAGAGGGGTATTCCTATAAATATATATATATATATATATATATATAAGTACCTTTGAAACTAGGACTTGTGCTCCAACATATTTGTCATCCCAGGAAAACACGGTTCTGGTTCCACCTGTATTCGATGATCCTCCAAGGAAATCTAGGTAAGTTTTCTCGTCGGTGGCACGATGAAGCCATGCTGCAGCCCATAACAATTCATCCTGTTAGAAAACAGACATGGTTAGTTCATATACAAATTCAACTACCATATCTCTTGGAAATCAAGGGGCTGTTTGGTAGTGTAACTAGAACAACAGTTTTCAATGTTTAAACATTACATGTATTTCTATACACTTTTTCACTTACATGTATTCTAAAAAATACAAACAACATTACTAAAACAACATTACCAAACACCCCCAAATATTCGAGTTTAAAAAAAAAAATTTGGACAAAGTTTTAGGTGTAGTATCCTAGGTGGAGTACATTAGTGTATCTAATTTGATTCAAACATAGTTGTATCGAACAATGAAACACAAATAATGTTTTCTTCTTCAAATACAATTAAAATTAATGTACATATTATTAAATTTAATTGTAGGAGAGAAAAATTGACCCTAAAAGTTTGAAAAAATGCTACGTGCATAACATATTTACAATACTTTCACAACAAATCTTAAGTGATTGATATTGGTGGGCAAAAAAGTAATTTAAATGGTAGATTCAACTTAAAACCAATAATAACTTACTACCTATAATTTGTTTTGAAAATATTGTGAGCGTAGCATTTCTCTAAAGTTTATCTTAGAAAGATCATGAAATATGGTTGAACTAAAAAAACATTGACAATTCAAGTTCCAATTAATTACATTCTTATAAGAAACTATTTCTACAAGGATAGAGCCAAACTCCTTTATACTACTACGTACCTCAAATCCGCTACTGCTGTAGAAATTTCCTGCTTGAGGAATGCTGCTTTGGTACACTCCCTGGTGATTGCGTGCAAAGTCAAAGAGCTGCAACCATGTATAATGCTATATGTATTAGCATGTATGTAACAATGAAAGTTTTCTTATACAAATAAAAAACATGGGTACTTTAGATTAAAATAAAAGAATAACTACAATATTAACAATAATAAATAGTGAAAAAATTCTAGAACCACATAAAACATCACAATTTTTTTCACAACTATCCACATAGTCGATTGTGAGTGGTGGAAAGAAAATTATGGGTACATGACACGTAACTAATCACAATTTACCACGTAAGATAGTTGTAGCGAAAATTGTAAAGTTTTACAAGATACTAGAATTACTCTAGAGATGTAAACGGGAAAACTTAACCTGTTTTGCATGTTCTAAAAGCTGGGATGCATATTCAGGATTTGATGGCTTGAAAGCAATAGAAGCTGCGGCGAAAGCTGTAGCAGTTTCAGCAGCAAGATCAGATCCTGGATGTCCCTCATCAATCTTAAAAGTTGTTCTTGGGGTAGTCATGTCTTCTGGTCTTTGCCAACATGCATGATCAGAATCACCATCACCAACTTGAGCATATAGAACGTTTGGTTCAGGATGGGCTTTGATCAAGTAATCTGTGCCCCACTTGATGGCATCTAGTGCATTTGAAAGCTCCTTCTTGGCCTCCAGTTGAGCTTGGAACTCTATTGTGCTCCATGAAAGCATTGTTATTGTGAATGCAAATGGGAAACCAAACTTTACGTTGTCCCCAGCATCGTAATATCCTCCCACAAGATCAACCTATATATATTGTGTGAAAATGTAAAGAACATATATTCATTCTTGTACCCATTTGAAACATATAGAAAACATTCACTTAATTAAACTATTTAACAAATTGATTACTATGTATGTGTTAACAAAATATATATCTAAAAAGGGATTGAAATGGAAGAGTATAAGTTTGGACATTTTTTTAATCATATTTAGCATGGACAATTATTCTCTCGCACTCCTTGGTGTACATCATTCAAATGGTGTATGAAATTGTAGATGTTGAGTGCATGAAATGTATAAAAACAAGTGTGAAATAATATTCTGCGTTCTAGTATTTGATTTGTCAATAATTCATTTTGGGCTTACTAAATTTCATATAATTCAAAATAAATATATTCTCCATTCAAAACAGTTTAAAACGTTTTTTTTTTTAAATTTAAAAAACAGCTATATCTCATAAAAAAAAAAAAAAAACAGCTATATTTCATATAATTCAAAATAACTATACTTTCCATTCAAAATAGTTCAAAATGTTAAATAGGTTTGGTTAACAAATGTCTTTAGAGTATTTGTTAATGGACAATTTTAAGAAAGTTTTGATACAACTTTTATGGACAATATAAAAATTCATTAAAAAAATCAATTACCTTTTTTTTTTTCATAAAAAAAATCTAAAAATATATCTTCATATATATCAATTACCAATTTGATACTATATTATCTCTATTTTTTTGGTTAACAAAGAATCTTTTCAATTCATTATTATCAATTTATCATTTTTTTTACTTAGAATCTTTCCTTATTTAGAATTAGAGAGAGTCCTGCTTTTGAGCGAGTTTGTTTTCCAAATAATAAAAACTGAAAACAAGCTCTCTAAAACAAAACTGGGATTTTTCATTGATCAATTTTAGTTTTCCTTTGAACAGTACATTCTGCTACCAAATACAAGAAAACTACAAAGAAATTATCTTTGAAAAACGTATTCTCTTGAAACAAACGGAGAAAAACATATGCATATGAAAAATGAAAATTCAAGAATTTAAAAACTGGTAACATAGCACCAGAGTTTTCCACCAAAACAAGTAGAAATATAGAGAAAAGAACACACTCATAATTGAAGTACGAACTTTCAACATGGCACCCCATGCATAACAGCATAAAAAAAAAAGACAAGTATACTTCAAAAAAATAATGAAGTTGAGATTATCTTACTCCTGCATCGCTACCATCTTTAAGTGCAGAATCTCCACGCCATTGCACTCTTTGGTTAGATGGCAATTTCCCTGAACGTTGGCCCTCATAAAACAACAAAGACTTTGTCAGAGCTTCACCATATTCAAATGAAGTAACTCCATGAGCCAATAAAACGATACACAGGCAAACCAAACCAAGGACTTTGATTGAAGACATTGCTCTTTGATGTATAATTGTGTGAAGAACAATGCCTATAGCTAGAAGATAATAACTGACCTCCGATAACTGGGAATTTATAGTGTTATTCGATCAGAGACAATGGGCTGCAATTTACTTCTTTCTATAATAGACCCGTAATCGTAGATCTCGGGGTTCCACCATTTTGGAAGAGAATTAATGATCATTCCATATAGGAAGATTTAGTACATGTATTTCTAC
Organism: Castanea sativa; assembly: GCF_040712315.1. NCBI lineage: Eukaryota > Viridiplantae > Streptophyta > Magnoliopsida > Fagales > Fagaceae > Castanea > Castanea sativa. Next base: position 54,469,045 of record NC_134023.1, on the reverse strand, counting down.
AAGGGTGATTCTATGGTACCCCTACATTTTTGTGTGGGTATAATATCTACCCAAATCTTTATCATTAATTTAATGTTGTTGCTTGTTACCCACTAAAAAAATAATAAATATGGCTTACTTCCGGGGATTCAGATCCTCTAGAGTTCCTAGGGTACTCTACTAAGTAAAGTTCATTTAATCTTAACCTTTCATTTATAATAAAAGGTTTAGATTTTGCTATATCATTAATTCACTAACAAATCTACAAAAATAATGATTTTAAAAAATAACTGCTCATAAATGATAGGTATTACCTTAAATGCGAATAGTGGCTACGACATTGCAGCATTAAATACAAAAGAAATTTGCTTATTTAGAAAATTGATTATTATGCACATAGACCAAGAAGCATATATATATATATATATATATATATATATATATATATATATATATATAATTGATATATGAATGGTAGAGACACTTGAATTTTCATTCTAATTTTTTTAGTCTTCTATTAATTTTATTAAAATTAAGCATATAAATATTTTTCCTTTCTTTTCAAGTACATGATTGGCACTTAGGATCATAAAATATGATTTTTCTATGTTCCATTTCAGTCGAACCTATGCTTTGAAATTAACAACCAAAATGATTTAAGGAACAAATTGAAAAATGAAGAGGGGAAGGAGAAAATGACTTCACGTTTTCTTAGAGACCTGATTTAGGTAAAAGAGGTAAGGCAATAATTATCATTTATGAGTAGTTATTTTTTAAACCATTATTTTAGGGGATTTGTTAGTGGATTAATGGTATGGAAAAATTTGGACCTTTTATTATAAATGAATGGTTAAGATTAATAGAACTCTACATGGTAGAGTACCCTAGGAACTCTAGAGGATCTCAATCCCTCCTCCAGGACTTTTTTAACTGGACATCTCGTGTTGTTTTAAATATACAATGATAAGTATTAGTGAATTTTAATCTCCACATTTTATTTAATTAGTGGTTGATGTGACAGTTTCTCAATAAAACAAAATGAAATTTCAATTAAAAAAATACTGGAGATAAGCCACACCCAAAAATAGTACTGATTCTTAAAAAAGAAGGTTACTGTAAAATTTTCCATTTACAAAATATATAATATATTCTTCATCTTTTTTGAGTAAATAGTGCAAATGATTGATATGAATGAGTAATGAATTGATCTGAGATTGAGGGTTTTTTTTTTTATTTGGAAAGAATCACACATTGTGGTTTAGATTAATGAACGTGTGATTTTTTTTTTTTTATAGAAAGAACGTATGATTTTTATAGGAAAGATTTAGGTAAATTCTTTAGGTTAGGTTTTATTAATCTAATTATTTAATCAACATATTTTGATTTTTTGTTATTTTTTTTATAATGTTGCCACATAATTTTTTGAAAAGGCACATTTTTCACGTTATCATATCAATATCAATATATACGCTCCGTTTGTTTTGATGGAAAATTTTGTGTAAAGATAGTTTTTCATATTTTCTAGTGTTTGGTAGCATAAAAAAAGATGAGTAAAAGGAAAACTATCTTTGGTCAACTTAAAAAGTATGACTTATTTTTAAAGATTGTTTCCCATTAAATTTTTTTAGAAAACAACTATATCTCACAGCAAGCTAAATAAGGGAAGTTAGGAAGTTGTTTTTCAACTCATTTAAAATTGCTACCAAACATTAGAAAATGAGATAGTTTTATAGAAAATACTTCTTAAAAAATGACTCGTTTTCTAGAAAACGTCATTGCTAAAACAAACAGTGCGATATATATACACACACACACACACACAAAAGCAGAGACCTCATGCGAGAGTGCATGAGGTCCTGTCATGTGGTGTTCCAATGTTGCATTTAACATTTTTTTACCTCTTTTCATTAAGTTTTTTTTTTTTTTACTGTTACTTTATAAATCATAGTAACTTCTTTTTACTATTATATAAATTTAGTCATTTTTACTTCTTTTTATTAATTTTTTTTACTGTTATCCAATAAATCATAGAAACTTCCTTTTATTATTATATTAAGTTTTTTTTTTTTTTTTTTTGCCGTTATCCAATAGATCATAATAACTTCGTTTTATTATTATATAAACTAGTAAGTTGCTCGTGTGATGCACAGATAATAGTGTAATGTTTATGTAATTTTTTTTTAGAAAATGTTATAAATATATTATAGCATATTTATTATAAAACTTTGTAGTAATGAGTTCATCATAAAAATGAACAATTATAAATTTCACACACATATCTATTATAATTATTTTGTTCAAATAATGAGCAATAATTAAAAACAACTTTTGAGTAATATTGTATAATAAAAATTACTAAAAGCATATTAATTCATTCTATATTATTGATTTTTATATGTGATGTAATAAGAAGTTTCAATACCTTTTCTTTTTTTTTGTTTTTTTTTTTGTTTCTTCAATGCTTTGTTATTGTTGTATGGTGATGCTTGTAAAGCTTGTTGAGGGGTATGTTATCATCATATGTTTCTTTATCTTCAACGTTTGAAGTTTAGTCCGTCCATATTTGTTCAACTTTTGAGTTTTCATCACTTTTTCATTTTGTTGCATCGTTTGTTTTAATCAGTAATGAATTGGCACCGGGAAACTCTTGATTGGATGATCTTACAAAGTTTGGACTGTCACTAAGAATTTTAGTAGGTGCACAATTTGTACCCGGACCCAAAAACAAGTGATGGTTTCAGGCCCAAAGAGCCTTATACAATGAAATTTGTAGAGTATGGTTTTGAAACCTAGGTTTGGGATGTTGGAAAGTTGATAAACAGGCTAGAATTGCGCAGTCTAAGCATGTAACAAATGAACGTGAAAAAAAAACCTCATCGGACGTAAGTCGAGGACAATTTGTATAGCCCTTTTTTCTCTAAGCAAAAGATTACAATTTTTAGTTTCTTTCAAAGAAAAGCCCCCCTCTCTTTCTCTCCTCTCTCGTCTTCTTATATCCTTCTTCTTCTTCCCTGTTTCATCCACGTGTAACACAGATCATTTTTTTAGATACTTGTCCCATCTACCACCTTCTTAAATTCTTCAAACGATAGCTGGAAGGCTAATTACTACTGTTCAGAGGTCATTTCTCCATTAATGCGGCCAGGGAGGTAGATGTAGGGCCTTTAATGTGGTGGCAGCAGCTTTTTCCTCAGATATTTTCTCACTTGTTCCTGCTTCTAACGTGTGCTTGGATCACACCTTTACCCAACAGATCTTTCAGAATTTTGTCCCTAAACCGTTTAGTAAGTCCCACAGCCTTTACTGGGCCTGTTCGAGGAAATACTCCTCCTCGGACAACTCCTCAGACCATTATAGTGCAGACTGACATGTGGGCCTAGAGGACTCTGATTGGACAGACTTATACTAACTAACCAAGCACAAAGCCCAAACGTTTATTTAAGTGTTTTTACCCCCCACAATAGCCCCTAAAAACTTTATTTTTCCCTCCCATCCGAGGAGAGAAATGGAGTTTTGAACCAAACAGCGCACCCTCCACACACTTTGCAGACCGCCACACGTGTAGGGGTCCTTTCGTTCCTTTAAAACCGTCTCTGACGCTTCAAAACCCAGAACGCTCACATTTATGACTGCAAGTTACGCCTTGTCCCCCACGTTCAACGATGAGATACGCATCCAACGGCTCAAGTTTGTTCTAAAAAATTGGGCGGGATAATTTTGATTTGAGGCTGCCTCCCACACGTCAAAATGCCTAGGAATCCGTATCTCCATCCATTCTTTCAGAAATCAATCACATCTAAGTGTTAATCATTATCTTTCCTCTCAAGAAGCTCGTGAAGAACCACCTAATCATTTCCCTTAAGTTCTCAATTTTCTTCACTCATTTCTTCTCGGCTTCTGTCCTCGGCCACCATCTAGACCCCTTCCCTTCTTTATACTTTCGTTTTCATTCCTACCAAATGGGTAGATTTAAGTGCTTAGTAGATACCAACGCCGGTATGGAGGGTTTTCAGGCCAAATATCAGATTCCCCACGACGTAGGCTTGAAATATTGCCCAGTAAAAGCCATAGGTGTCGCTAGGAAAGAGGGAGAAGTTATCATTCTCATCCTTCCTAGAAGGTGGGACGACCCTCCCCATGAAAAACGTAACCAGCGAATACCTACGCAACCATAGGTTATGCCCAGATCAGTGCACACCAAATGTATTTAGGGTCTTAGGTTGTGTCGATGCTTTAAACGAGTAAATGGGTCTGAACCTCACATGGCACGACGTTGTCTATATGTACGAGTGCCATAAACTTAAAAGTGTAGGATACTACCTTAAATCTAGGTCTAGCATCGTTAGACTCATATCCTATCTTCCCAAGTCTAACAAAGGTATGAAAGACTGCTATCTCATCGCCTCGGGAAACTGGTTTGACGGTCCTCACTGCCCAGTCGAATGGGGAGACCCAGGTGTGACTCCATAGGAGTTAGATTCCCTAACCCATGACTCAATCCCGTTATTTTTACCGCTTTTAATTTCATTGCACATTATTGCTCTTTCCCTTGATATTTATCGCTAATCTAACCATGCTCGTCTCCTTCGATGTTTCTTTTCATAGATAAACAACACGTACGTCAGCGTCTAAGCCTTTGCAATGTCGCAGGCTTGAATTGCATTCTTCGCTCCGAAGTCTTTGTTAGCGAAGACTTACAAGTGAGAGCAGCCCACCTGATACTAGGATACGATCCTTTATCAAAGGCTTTCCAAGAGATTGACAACGCGATCACCGTTGGAGACAAACGACGCAGAAGGATAGACGTTTCACGACGAGGCTTCCTTTCTGACCACGAACTCCCAGACGACCCCTCCATCATAATATACTCTCGCCCTATCTTAGCGATTCCTCTTTCGACACATTCCCAGACAACCGCCTTTCGAGAAGAGCCAGCGTCCTCACAACAATCGATGGACGAGGAGATTGACCAGTTTCGCCTTAAGGAAGCAGAGAGACCTCGAGAGGATCAACTTGTCATCCTCTCGGATGAAGAGCACGTGCCCGCTGAAACTTCGGGCATACAAGGTTTAATAATTGCACAGCCTGACTCTAGCTTTGAAGAAGACGACATGTCCACTCTAAGGAAGTTGATGACGAAGAGGGGCTCGAAAGCCTCTAACAAGGATGCAGGTGGGTCCTAGATCCCTCCATCCTTGCCACCACCTCCTCTTCCCTCCGATCTTAAGGTTCCCATTCTGGAGCCTAAGAAGAAGAGGAAGAATGAGGCCGAGGAGGCAGATGCGGAGAGGCAGAAGAAGCTAAAACAACAACAATAACAACAACAATAACAGAAAACTGGCAAAGGTAAGGGACGTGCCTCTTCAGTGGAAAGTGGGGAGAATCGGGACCTGGCCGAGGTACGTCGTACATCGGCCAACTAGTCTCCCGAGCTGAAACTGGACGGAGCACCAATCTTTTGCCAATCCAGCATTAGGGCGTTCCAGCAAAGTCATGCTCACCACCTGGCAAAGGCTTTGGAACGTTCTCTTCTTCTGCCCAAGGACATAGACACCCTGGACAAGATGAACCAACCGCATCTGTTTCTCTCGCTAAAAAGGGACTTGGTTTTGGTGAGTGTCTCGGTCTTACCCCCACTTTACTGCTTTCACTACACTTCAATGAAAAAACCATTCTCATGTACTTTGAATTTACTTTACTAATAATGCATCTATTTTAATATTTCACTACAGGCCATTCAAGAAGTCTTTGCTGTCGAGAAGTGGGTGGAAGACTCTCGGAAGAAAGCTGCAGCTGAACTGGAGGTCAGGCAGGAGACCGAGAAGTCCCTAGGCCAAGCTCTTACACAGAACGAGAACCTAACCACGTAGCTGGCAGAGCAGAAGAGGGAGAGAGACGGTGCCGAGGCCAGCCTGAAGATGATGAGGACCCAGGTGAGGGGCAACGCAAGCTTTTGCATCAGAAGGATGAGGACTTGTCCACAGCCCAGCAAGAAAACTTCGATCTGAAGAAGGAGCTTGCTAGGATGAAGGAAGAGGCTCGTACCTTCAAATACAGCATGGAGGCTACAAAGAAGGCTGCTTACAAGGGAGGGGTGAAGGCGACAGAAAACCAACTAACATAGGAGTTCGCCGAGCTATGCCGGGAGTACTGCCAACAAGTGTGGGCGGAAGCTCTAAATGTGGCAGGGGTTCCTACAACCTCTGAGTTGAGGAAGCCTGAAAACATTTGGCTTCCCCAAGACATCTAGGTGCTCGAAGAACTTCCTCCTGTCATGCTTGCCCCCAAGACAGCACCTTCAACGCTCCCATCCATGATTCCAGAGCCCATTCCAACTCCTAAAGAGCCTGAGGGTTCTAACAAAGAGAAGGAACAAGGCGATGGAGCCAAGAAGCTTACGAGCCAAAATGCCGAGCCCAATGTCCCTCCCCTGGTGGCAAGAGATAAAGGGAAACAAGTCCAGATCTCATTCGAAACAGAGCTGAAACAAACAGAGGCGGACTGCAAACCAAAAGAGGCTGCTAGCACTTCCGAGCATGACCCTTCTTCTAAGGCTTAAGGCTTAGGCTAGTTAGAACTTCCTCCCCTTTTCTTATATAGCAAATTTTGTATTAAGGCTTTTGCTTCGAATGTACATTTTAAAAGAAATTAATGAGAAACTTTGACTGGTTTGATCTTCATCTGACTTCCATTCTTTAGTACAAAAATACTAATTCGCTTCTCTTTAGCACAAAATTGAATGAATGGAACAATTAACTTCACCCCCTAATACATAGTAAAGTCTTTACCACATTTCAATTGGCCGTAACTTTAAACAACAGTACACACACTTAGCGTATACTTGTAAATCATGCCCTAAGACCATAATATATGTAATACAGCAATACACAATCAAAAATTTAATTTAGGATTTAGTTTGGGGTATAAAGAAATCCATCAAACTTACCGTGGCTCATCAACACATCAACACTAACGTGGTATGGTTTCTGCTAATATTCCCAAAGTAGAGGGTCCGAGGACCCGACATAACTAAGGTTCTGTTTAACAGTCGATAAGATATCAATTTCCATAAGGCATGTGGTCTGAGGACCATGCATGATCAAGTTTCTGTTTGACACTTAGCAATAGTAAACTAGAATGTTAATTTTTCGAAAGTAGAAGGTCTGAGGATCCGACATAACTGAGGTTCTTTTTAGCAAACAATAGGATATCAATTTCCACAAGGCATGTGGTCCGAGGACCATGCATGTCCAAATTTCTGTTTGATACTTAGAAATAGTAAATTGAAATGTTAATTTCCCCAAAGTAGAAGGTCTGAGAACCCGACATAACTAAGGTTCTGTTTAACAAACAATAGGATATCAATTTCCACAAGGCATGTGGTCCGAGGACCATGCATGTCCAAGTTTCTGTTTGATACTTAGAAATAGTAAATTGAAATGTTAATTTCTCCAAAGTAGAAGGTCTGAGGACCCGACATAACTAAGGTTCTGTTTAACAAATAATAGGATATCAATTTCCACAAGGCATGTGGTCCGAGGACCATGCATGTCCAAGTTTCTGTTTGATACTTAGAAATAGTAAATTGAAATGTTAATTTTCCCAAAGTAGAAGGTCTGAGGATATGACATAATTAAGGTTCTGTTTAACAAACAATAGGATATCAATATCCACAAGGCATGTGGTCTGAGGACCATGCATGTCCAAGTTTCTGTTTGATACTTAGGAATAGTAAATTGAAATGTTAATTTTTCCAAAGTAGAAGGTCTAAGGACCCAACATAACTAAGGTTCTGTTTAACAAACAATATAATATCAATTTTCACAAGGCATGTGGTCCAAAGACCATGCATGTCCAAGTTTCTATTTGATACTTATGAGTAGCGATAGATAAATCAAACTGTATAATGATAACTTGAACGAGGAGCGACAAAAATAATTTTTATTAATAATAATACCTTCGTAGATTGTTTACATTCCATGGGCGTTGTACAATTTTTTCATCTAGATCAGCTAAGCGATATGACCCTATGCCCGCTACAGAGATGATCCGATATGGTCCTTCCCAATTTGGTGCTAGCTTTCCCTATGTTGGATTTTTGGCAGTATCCACGACTTTTCTCAGTACCAAATCCCCAGGAGCTAGTGGTCTCAGCTTCACATGAGTGTCATATCTTCGTTTAAGCTTTTGTTGGTAACAAGCCATTTGGACCATGGCGGCCTCTTGCTATTTCTCAACCAGATCAAGGCTTTTTCCCAAGAGGCCATCATTATTTCCTGAGCTGAAAGAACTTGTCCTTAATATGGGAAACTCAGATTCTAAAGGTATCATCGCCTCGGCCTCGTAAGTCATGGAGAAAGGTGATTCTCGAGTGGATCTTCGCGGCGTAGTTCTATATGTCCACAAAACATGTGGCAGCTCCTCTACCCATTTACCCTTCGCATCATCCAACCTCTTCTTAAGTCCACTAACTATAACTTTGTTAACGGCCTCGGCCTGCCTATTTCCCTGAGGATAAGCTGGGGTGGAGTATCTATTTGTGCTGCCCAAGTCATTACAATATTTCCTGAAAGCTTTACTATCAAATTGCATGCCATTATCTGAAATAAGTGTGTGAAGTACCCTAAATTTAGTGATAATATTCTTCTAGATAAATTTCTTGGAGTCCACATCCCTAATATTTGATAAAGGCTCAGCTTCGACCCACTTGGTGAAGTAATCAGTTCCCACAAGCAGCCACCTTTTATTTTCCACAGCCCTCGAAAAAGGCCCAACTATATCCAGTCTCCATTGAGTGAATGACCAAGGACTAGACAAAGGATTAAGGACTCCCCCAAGCTGATGAATATTGTGAGCAAACCTTTGGCATTAGTCACACTTTCTTGCGTAGTCTTAAGCTTCTCTCTGCATATTGGGCCACCAATATCCCTGAGTCAGAGCCCTATGGGCTAAGGATCTCCCCTTAGTATGGCTCCCACAAATTCTCTCGTGCAATTCTTCCAAAAGTGTCTCCGTCGCTTCAAGATGTACACACAGCAGGTATGGTCTAGAAAAAGAGCGTTTATACAACTTCTGATCCTTAGACAACCAGAATCGAGGCGCTGTTCGATGAATTTTATCTGCTTCAGACTTCTCCTCGAGCAGAACATTGCTTTTTAGAAAAGAAACCACGAGGTCAATCCATCTAGGTTCGGGCCTTATCAGATAAATATGGACGGCTCCTATGGTGGTTAAAGTTGGTTTCAACAAGTCTTCGACAAGGATAATCCTAGGCAAACACTGAGCCGAGGACGTCACCAAGGTGGCTAACGAGTCCGCATGCGTGTTTCCACTTCTAGAAACATGCGAAAGGATGAAAGAATCAAACTCAGATTGTAAACATTTGACCTGGGTCAGGTACTCTTGCATTCTTGGATCCCTAGCCTCCATGGTCTCCATTACTTGGCCCACAACTGATTGAGAATCTAAGGACATATGAACTGTCTTTCTCCCCATTATCCGTACTATATTCATACCGACCAAGACAATTTTATACTTAGCCTCGTTTTTAGTCGCCGAGAACGCTAATCTCAATGATTTCTCAAAGATAATTCCCTCAGGGGATACCAAAACAAGTTCAACGCCAGACCCCCTCTGGTTTGCTGCCCCATCAACATACGCTTTCCAAATTGGAGGTCCTTTGCCCGTGATCATGCCAACTTATTTTTCATCCATGTGCAATTCTTTCTCATTTTCTTCTTATGATGGTTCAACAAATTTTGTCACCAAATCAGCGAGAACCTGGCCCTTCACCGAGGTGCGGGGCATATACTTGATATCGAAAGCTCCCAAAATAGTTCCCCACTTGGCTACCCTCCCCGAGTAGTCAGCACTTTGCAATACTGACTTGAGAGACAGTTGAGTCAATACCACGACGGTATGGGACTAGAAATAGTGAGGAAGCTTTCGTGTGGCATGGACTACAGCCAGAATTGCCTTCTCCAAAGGCAAATAACACACCTCAACTTCATTCAAAGATTTGCTGACATAATAAACCGGTCTTTGTACCCCACTGTCGTCCCTTATCAGAACCAGGCTGACTGCATGGATAGCTACAGCTAGGTATGCAAACAGGATTTCATCGACCTCTGGCCGAGACATGATAGGTGGCTGGGAAAGATATTCCTTAAGTTGCTGAAAAGCTAAAGCGCACTCCTCTGATCATTGTAATCCTTTCCATTTATTTAGCAGTTGGAAAAAAGGTCTGCACCTATCAGCGGACCGAGAGATAAATTTGCTGAGAGCAGCAGTCATCCCGGTTAATTTATGAACTTCCTTTGGATTCCGAGGTGGTTGCAAGCCCTGAATGGCTCTGACCTATGGCAGATTCACCTCTATTCCTCTATGAGTCACCAAGTAGCCTAGGAACTTTCCGGAATCCACCCCAAAAGAACACTTTGAGGCATTAAGGCACAACTTGTACTTCCTAAGCGTCTGAAAGGTGTCTTCCAGATCTTTCACATGCATAGGTACTGTCTTACTCTTTACTGCCATATCGTCCATATATACCTCAATGGTCTTTCCAAGTTGCGATTCAAACATCCTAGTCATCATCCTTTGGTAAGTAGCGCCTGCATTTTTCAAATCGAATGGCATCACTTTATAGTGATAATTCCTCGTAAGAGTAATGAAGGCAGTCTTCTCCTGATCACTCAACGCCAATGGTATTTGGTGATAACCCTAGAAGGCATCTAAAAAACTCATCCGAGGATGCTCGACCATAGCATCCACTAGCTAATCGATGTGAGGCATCGGGAACGAGTCCTTTGGGCAAGCTTTGTTCAGGTTTGTGAAGTCCACACATACTCTCCACTTTCCGCTCTTCTTTTTCACTACGACTGTGTGTGCCAACCATTCTGGGTAGAAAACTTCTTTAATAGCCCCAGCCCTTTTGAGCTTGAGCACCTCCTCCTTGACGGCCTCAGAATGCTCTTTCGAAGAACGCCGAGGTGGTTGCCTCCTAGGAACAACGGCAGGGTTGACATTCAAATGATGGAAAATGAAGCTTGGGTCAACCCTCGGAGCCTCATACGGATCCCAGGCAAAGACATCAATATTGTTTTTCAAAAACATCACCAATTTCATCTTCTCTTGGTGTGGTAACCATATCCCAACTTGAAAGAACCTTTCGAGGTCATCAGTTATGAGAAATCTTTCCAAATCTTCACACATGGCCTCCTCTGCTGTCACCGCACCGGGCGTATCTAGAGTTGTTAATTGCTATAAACCTTCCACAGCCGAAACCGAGGACTATGATTTGGCTGGATGCAGTACTACAGCCGATATGCATTGCCTTGCTATTGATTGGCTACCAAGAATTTCTTCAATGAATCCACCCGAAGGAAATTTTACTTTAACATGCAAAGTTGAGGAGAGAGCACGCAAAGCATGCAGCCAAGGCCTGGCGAGGATGGCCGTGTATGGAGAATATGCGTCAACCACAATGAAATCCACGTTGACCGTTTCCGAGCCAGACTGTACAGGCAATCGAATCTGTCCCTTTGGTATAACAGCCTTCCCTTCAAAACTTATCAACGACGAGTCATAGGGAGTGAGATCCCCCAGCCCTAACTTAAGCCCCTTGAATAATTCAGGGTACATAATATCTGCACCGCTGCCTTGATCGACCATTACCCTCTTGACGTCATAATTCTCTATCCTCAATGTAACCACCAGGGCGTCGTCATGGGGTTGAATAGTTCCAACCTTATCTTCATCAGAGAATCCTAAAATAGGCGCACTCCCTTTGATCCTCTTCGGCCTCGAGCTAGACTCCTCAGCTTGGGAATGTGACACCGCCATCACCCTTGTAGGACAAAAACTGGTCCTGTCAGGTGCAGCAAAAATGACATTAATTGTTCCCAAGGGCGGTCGAGATGAGTTGTTCTTCTGATTGTTTGAACCCGAGTGATTTCTTGTTCCGTTGGGTTGATACAGGTGCTACTTTAATTTTTCCTCGCTAACAAGTTGTTCTAAATGGTTCCAAAGGGTCTAACAATTCTCGGTGGTATGACTCACATCCTAATGATACTGGTAAAAAAGGTTTTGATTCCGTTTCGTAGGATCCCCCACCATCTTACTGGGCCACTTGAAGTAGGGTTCTTTACAGACTTTCTCCAGCAATTGGTGCACTGGTTCTCGGAATACAATATTAACTACTTGAGGAGTGGCTGAACCAGATTGCCCCGAGAAATCTCTCCTAGGCTTATTGTTATGATACCTGTCCAACCTGAAATCCCTTCTCTCCTGTGGGATAACCTTCACCTTACCCTTACCTTATTGTTGATCTTCCTCAACCCTTTTGTACTCGTCGATGCGATCCATGAGGCGACGTACACTCCGTACAGGCTTTTTGGTCAGGAATTTTCTTAAATCATGATCAGTTGGGAGGCCCACTTTGAAAGTGTTAATCGCCACTTCATCAAAATCTCCATCGATCTCGTTAAACATCTCCCAGTACCTATCGAAGTATGCTTTCAAAGTCTCGCCGTCCCTCATGGCCATAGATAATAATGAGTCCAAATGTCGAGGGACTTTGCTACATGTAATGAATCGAGACGCGAATGCCCTGGTAAGTTCCATGAAAGAATCGACAGACCCCGACTTTAGTCCGTTGAACCATCTTATAGCAACAGGTCCCAGGCTAGAAGGAAAGACTTTGCACATCAAGGTTTCGTTCTGAGAATGTATTGCCATCCTCTGATTAAAATGGCTCACGTGTTTGACTGGGTCTGTCCTGCCATTATAGATGGTAAAGGTGGGTTGAGTGAACCACCTAGGGAGCCTTTCCTTCTCGATCCTGCGTGAGAAGGGTGACTTGGAGAGTTGGTGCAATACTCGGCTCATAGCATTGTTCCCTATTCCCCTGGAGGGAAACTTTCTAAGCTTACGACTTGGTAGGTCATCCTTTTCGTAAGAGGAGGTTTCGCCAGGGGGAGTCCTGGACCTTGGACTGTAACTGCTTCCCTGGGACCCCTCTGAGGAAGGATTGGATGGGGGTGAAGCCGACCTTCGTCTGACACGGCGTAGCTTTTTCCTGAGGTGGTCAATCTCCCTCTGCATGGCTTTGGCATCATCCTCATGGGTGGCACTGCTTCCACCACGCAAATGGCTTGCATCAAGGTATACAGTATGCACGCTTCCCTCTCGATCCCTCCGACGCTCAAGACGCTCAAAAAGATCTTCACGTTGGGACCCCTGAGATTCTGCATGATGCGAACCTAAGCCTGCCATGATGTTCCAATTCCTTCAACACTAGATTCCCACAGATGGCTCCAATTATAAGTGCATAATTTGTACCCGGACCCAAAAACAAGTGATGGGTTCAGGCCCAAAGAGCCTTATACAATGAAATTTGTAGAGTATGGGTTTGAAACCTAGGTTTGGGATGTTAGAAAGTTGATAAATAGGCTAGAATGTCGTAGTCTAAGCATGTAACAGATGAACTTGACAAAAAACCCTCCTCGGATGTAAGCCGAGGACAATTTGTATAACCCTTTTTTCTCTAAGCAAAAGATTACAATATTTAGTTTCTTTCAAAGAAAAGCCCCCCTCTCTTTCTCTCCTCTCTCGTCTTCTTATATCTTTCTTCTTCTTCCCTATTTCATCCACGTGTAACACAGATCCTTTTTTTAGATACTTGTCTCATCTACCACCTTCTTAAAGTCTTCAAACGATAGTTAGAAGGCTGATTACTACTGTTCAGAGGTCATTTATCCATTAATGCGGCCAGGGAGGTAGATGCAGGGCCTTTAATGCGGTGGCAGCAGCTTTTTCCTCAGATATTTTCTCACTCGTTCCTGCTTCTAACGTGTGCTTGGATCACACCTTTACCCAACAGATCTTTCAGAATTCTGTCTTTAAACTGTTTAGCAAGTCCCACAACCTTTACTGGGCCTGTTCGAGGAGATACTCCTCCTCGGACAACTCCTCGGACCATTATAGTGCGGACTGACCTGTGGGCTTAGAGGACTCTGATTGGACAGACTTGTACAAACTAACCAGGCCCAAAGCCCAAACGTTTATTTAAGCGTTTTTACCCCCCACAATATTCATATTAAATTTCAATGATGTGACAATTTTTTGTAAATGTATTTATATTTTATTTTGTTAATTTTGGAATAAAGCAGCAAAAGGAATTAATATAGCATGCTAGATTGTGTATTTTATTTTCTTTCATACCTTTTTGTCATTTGAAGGTGCATTAAAAATCTTAGGAACTATGTTATTTTTCAAAACCATCATTTAGATTGAATTCATCAAAATGAAGTAGGAATTTTTTTTTTCCAATTTTTTTTTTTCCAAATCATGTGGGATTTCTTCTCGAATATCAATAGTTCTACAATAATTTCAATTAGTTATAATTCAGTTTGCTTTTCAGCAAGATCTCTTGTAGATTTATTTAGGATTTTCTCAACATCTCGACCAAATATCACAAAAGCTGTTTTGTTAGTTGCATCAAAAACTTCAATTTGAATCCTATATCTGAAGTAGTTTGCAATTATATATATATATATATATATATATATATATATATAGTAGTTTTAGTGAGATGAATATATTATAAATATTTGGAGAATATGTAGTTAATGTGAGTGCCTCTAACTTTGAGATAGAAGGATTTGTTTCTATTTCACATTTTGCACACCAAAATGATCCTGCTTATGGTTTGACATGCCTTTCACAAAGCACGCACGGAATGTAATACCAACCCATTGTTGTATCAATGTTACTTATTGTTGCAATACCCTGGCAGTTATCTTGCAATGAACTTGGAAATTAATATGTATTATTTTTTTAATGTAAATAACATGATGCATTTTTTTATGTAAATGATGAGTATAATTTGAATTGATTAACAAACTGGTTTCATAGGATTTCATTCAATTCATTTTATCTTTACTATTTTCTTCATATTCTTTAAAGATAAATCCTCCTATAAAAATTTTTGTGTATGTATTTTTGGTATTTCTTGTATAGGATCATGTTTTTTATCATTCCTATCATTGAATTTTTTTTTAAGGAAAATATTAAATAAATGACATTTTGTGAGATAGTATATGCTATTTATTAGATTTTTTTTGTTATTATAAATTTTAGAAATATGCATTTGTCAATTATTTCAGCAACCTCGGAGATCTCAAGATTTATACATATTTTTAAAATGTTGCATTGGTCGATGACAAAGAGAATTTGTCTGCATAAATTGCATAGAAAATTATAAATAGAAAAAAGCCAATTGAATTGAAATTGAGGAAAAAATGAAGACATGATTTCATGAGAATGAGATTTTTTAGAAGTATCATCTATACATGGGGGACGAGGAAGAGAGTTTGTAAGTGGGTAAAATTTTTGGCTTTGATTTACATGTGGGAAGGGTCAAACTTGTGTTATAATATATAAGGTAATAACTGGGCTTGAGTTTTTCATAAAGTTTGGTCTATTTTTAAAGGTAGTCCATTTGTAGATAATAACTTTTGGTCTAATTGTCAAGAGCAGCCCATATTTTATATAATAATAAAAGGAAGCTACTATGATCTATTGGATAATAGTAAAAACAAAAATAATAATAATAAAAGGGTTGGGTTCAAGTTACACCTAGTGTAACTCTAAGTAATGTTACACCACTCAATATTTTTTAATTGGATACGAATCTTGACAAATCCACCGTTAGATTACATTATCTTGGTATATTCTTCATACTTACAAAATTTCAAGGTAATAAAAAATTAATAGCCATGTCATCAATCAATTGTTAAAATTCAAATTTTTGTAGTTTAAAATAAAGCATAAAAGATGAGTTTAAGGATCAAATGGTAAATAGCATCCAATTGATATGAGAATTCTCATGCATGTTAAGAACATATAGAACATGTGATTCAACGGTTGGATTTTCAAAATATTAATTCAATAACAGGTTATTGGGTGGTGCAACATTGCTTAAAGTTACACCAGGTGTAACTTGAACTCAACTCATAATAAAAAGAGATAAAAAAATGCTAAATTTATATAATAGTAAAACGAAGTTATTATGATTTATTGGGTAATAGCAAAAAAAAAAACTTAATATAATAATAAAAAGAAGTTTCTATGATTTATTGGGTAACAGTAAAAAAAAAAAAAAAAAAAAAAAAAAAAACTTAATAAAAAGAGGTAAAAAGAGCTAGACAACTATTAATCTACACTTTCAATAATTTTGTTACAACTTGTGTTTTGCAAAGGTATTCCATTGCTTATTCAAGAAATTGTCATAATCTAAACAATGTCATATTGTAAAAAAACATAGACAACCCAATCATTACTAAATTGCAGAAAAACAATTGAAAACCAAAAGAACTAGACAACCACCAAACTTTACAATCACAAAGGGCACTAACGAGTGTTGTTTAGTTCCCCAGAAACTGCAGGAAATTTTTTTTTTAAATATTTAAAGTCTGAAAGTTTTTTTTTTTCATATATTTTGAGACCCATTAAAACTAAAACTAAGCCTAATAAAATCACTTTACCAAGTACAATTGAATCTTTCAAGCTAATTTCTTTTGATACCAAACTAGCTAAAAACATAAAACCCAAAACAACCAATTTCTAGGATTCTACTTTCTTACCAACAAATGAATCAATAAAGCAAAAATAAGATAAAGAATTACATTAAAATAAATAAACAAAAAAAGGAAAAACAGTTGACCTTGAGAGAGAAAGACAGAGAACCAACCTGCAATTGCTATGAGCTAAAATAATGGTGACCCAAGAAATAGAATACTCACAAATAGAAACAGTTCAGCTTGGTTTTTTTTTTTTTTTTCTCTACTGGCAACCTGTGGAGGTGGAACAATGGTGGAGGAGCAATGTAGAGAGAGAGAGAGAGAGAGAGAGAGAGAGAGAGAGAGAGAGAGAGAGAGAGAGAGAGAGAGAGAGAGAGAGAGAGAGAGAGAGTTAGACGTTTTCTTTTGTTAGGTTTAGAGATAGGTTTAGAATGTAATAAATGAGGGAAATTAATGAGATTCTAATAAAAATATTTGTAATAATGAGGGTATTTTTTTAACCATTGGATCTATTTTTTTTTTTGAGAGAGAGTTTCAACCTATGGCGTCCGCTCTTGATAATAGCTATTTATCATCAGACCAAGACACCAATTAGTTTTTGGTATAAGCGGAGATTGAACCTCAGATCTCTTATTCAACTATCAGAGACTTTACCAGTTGAGTTAACTGGAAGCCACACATTATATCTACTTAAATCCAATGATTTGAAAAAAGTGTAACACTTTAGAGTTACACCAAGTGTAACTTGAACCTATCTCATATATATATTGGGACAATGGGGCATTAAGTTCTAACATTTTGGAAAAGAATTAAGAAAGATTGCAATTTAGGCATTGTGGATTAAGATAAGATAAAGTAAGATGTATTTTTTTGGGAGCATGTCATAACCAATCTGTGAATATTCAATTCAATAAATGTGTAAGAGGTGGCTAAATTGAAATATTAAAACATGTCAATTAAAAAAATTTTAAATCCAATTCCACAATCAGATATATCATATTAAATTAGATTCCTAATCAAGATTCTAAATTACCTTGCCAAAAAAATTCAAAGTAGATTATTTTGCATTCCAATTTTGGGAAAATTATTGAATACTCCGAGAGTACCATAAATGCGTACTCTCCCCTCTCACATAAATTGTGGGTCTCACCATAAATTTAATTAGTGAATCTCACAGTTATATGAGAGGGGGGAATACGTATTTATGGTACATCTGGAGTACTCAAAAATTACCCCCAATTTTGTGCTAAGTGTATGCTCTTGTAATTTGGAAAATTATTGGATACTCCGAGAGTAACATAAATGCGTACTCCCCTTTTCACATGAAATGTGAATCCCACCATAAATTTAATTAGTGGGACCAACAGTTATGTGAGAGAGGGGAGTACGCATTTATGGTACTCCAAGAGTACCCAATAATTTCCCCTTGTAATTATGAATGAATTACATGTCAAATGTCCTTCCAAATTTTTAATTATACTATAATTTTGTATCAATAAAATTAAATACAAATTAATGCATCTAAATTTATAAATTAAAAAATATTTTGAATTTATTATTTTTATAGTGTTATGAATTTATATAGTCTGATACTTATTACGTAAACACATTATTTATATGTGTATGTGTGTCTAATTAATTTTCAATTGTACTCTAATTTTGTTGGCAGAATTAGAGTATAATTTCCACACGGGTAATTATAGAATACTCTTGGAGTATCATAAATGTATTCTCCACCCTTTTATATTGTAGGGGTGATAGGTCCAGTAGTACATATCTATGTAGATATTGGGCTAAGGGCCCAATTCGAGAATATGAAGTAGTCCGAGGACGGGTGAACACTATCATGGGGGTTCTTTGTTAGTGTGTGAGGAGGTAAGTATTGGTCATAAGAGTCAAATAGGGTGGTCCAAGGACGAATGCCTACTCGGCTAAGCAAAGCCAAGATCTGAAGGTGTGGTCTGCCATCCAGGACAGCGTTCTGGGAGATTCTAGTGATAAGGATAAGCATCACAAGAAGCGTAGGACAGAGGAAAGTCCTAAAATATCTAAGAGAAAGTTGCTACCACCGCATTGAATGCTCTGCAGCTAACCCTCTGGCCACATTAATGAAGAAGTGATACTTGAGCAGCAATGTTCAGCCTTACAGCTACTTTCAAAAGCTTTAGGAAGGTGC
The DNA here is from genome assembly GCF_040712315.1 of Castanea sativa. Lineage (NCBI taxonomy): Eukaryota > Viridiplantae > Streptophyta > Magnoliopsida > Fagales > Fagaceae > Castanea > Castanea sativa. Next base: position 54,450,310 of record NC_134023.1, on the reverse strand, counting down.
TGATGGGACAAGTATCTAGACCAACAATCTGATACATACGTGGAGGGCAGAGAGAGGAGGAAGGATAGTATAAAAGGGAGAGGAGACCCTCAGGATAGGGGTACCGGAAAAAAAGGAGAGAAAAACACTGTAGACTGAAGAACAATATTGGTAATCTGTCATTAAGTGAGATATATAGAAGAACCAGCCTCCTCAGATTGAGTCCGAGGATGATTTATCTTATATAAAATTTCTTCATCTTTATTCTATGGTCATTTTGGCCCATTACAACTGATATACAAACTCATTAGAACCTAGATTTCAAACACATTCTTTACAAATTCATTGTATTGAGCTCTTTGGGTCTATTCCCTTTTCTCTTTTGGGCTTAGGTACAAATTGTGTCCTTACATATATAATTGTGGGTCTCACTAATTAAATTTATGATGAGACATACTGATAAGGGTAATTCTTGAAGTCTAAGTAAAGCTGACGGACATGATTGTATCTGACGATTTTTGCTTGTGTACCCTTAAACAACACCATAAATCTGACGGATCCATCCCAAAGCTGACGAGTACGCCTCGAGATCCTTGGTGCGTTTATGAGACGACTAGAAGACATAGATGGAATGGGAAGCTAACGACTTGAAGCTGACGGGGGCAAGAGAAGCTCTTGACGGATTCGGCATGTATTTTATTTGAGATCCACGTATGAATATATAAGGAAATATCTTGTGCCCCATAATAAATCCTAATAAAAAAGACTCCTACAAGGAAAAAATTCCGCAAGATGTGCGAATTAAAGAAGATCTCTCCCACAAGGAAAGATCTTCTAAGCCAAGAAACGAATTTAAGCCCTATACTACTATAAAAACCCCAAGACTCTCACAAACCAAGGTACGCTTAATTCATCCCAGCTCTGGCAATCTAGAGTTGTGAACAAAAAATTTCTCTAACTTGACTGTCAGAGGGTATTTGGCTGGTACTACACCGGTACCCTTTGTAGGTTCTTCTTCTTCCCTTTGTGTTGAGCAGGTCTTGTTTGGAGCACGTGAGGACCATACAGCTCACTGACAATTTTAGGCATCATCACCTACAATTCATGTGAGAAAGGAAAGTAAATATTTATAGTACTTTCGAAGAATTCAAAAAAATTTCCTTTCCATGTTATTGAACTCTTTCCTTAGATGGAAATTTTCTTGAACGTTGGCCCTCATAATATAACAAATACTTGGTCAGAGCTTCCCCATACTCTAATTTGGTCCATACATTTTAATAGCAGTCAATTTGGTCCTATTATTTTCAACTTGTGATCAATTTGGTACCTACCGTTAACTCACTAATGGAAAATGCCTATATAGCAAACGGTTTGCGCATGTGGCACGCACGTGGCTAATAAAACAATAAAATATGTTTAATTAATTTTGAAAAAACCATGTCAACAATTTTTTTTTTTTAAATCCACATCTGTAAAGTCCATATTTTTAGGTTGGCAACCATTACAAATTGTAACCTTTATAACTTAGTTTTGTCTAGTGTTTAGTCTAAAAATATTCAGAATCGAGACAAATAAAGTTATGAACAATTAAAGACTCAAGAAATTAGGAAAACCATGTGTAGATAAGTTTCATTTATCTCGACCAATCAAGATGCACATCTCAACCGATCGAGATTCATGCAGATTGCAGATTTGGCTTTTTCTATCATCCGTTGGATCTAGAGTTTTGATGGATCTTAAGTATACATAAATACAGACCCTAGAGCATGTTTTTACACACTCAAGAGGGGAGTGTTTTGTACATAGATCTGGAGTTTTCCAAACCCTTTTCAAACTACAACTAGAGATTTTGTGCAAACAACAGATCCAATTATAAAGCAAAGTTGCTACATTCAATCGATCACAGTTGCTAATCTAAATGTTTGAGTGAAAATCTCAAAGTCATAAATTGGAGGTTTGTGCTACTAATCTAAACCTTTGAGTGAAGATCTCAAAGTCACGAATTGGAATGATTGTGTGCAACAGTTTCATAGTAGAAGAGTCTGTGGATTCAAAGCTACATGTGATCATGCAAATAAGTACTACATGAAGTAAATTTAGGATTAAGTCTATTATATAAACTTCGATTCTATTAGTGAAATTTTGCCTTAAGAATTGTTTAGGTTAAATCTTCCCCAATTTTTTACTTTGAAACCACAAGTTCAAAAGTTTTCCTGAGTCATCATTCTTGGTGCTCATGTGGGTTGTGATTGTGTGATGTTTTTTTTTTAAATCAAATCTAATTGCATAATTAATCATTTTAATTAATTGACTAGAAATTTGATTGAATCTTTACTTAACTTCTTTCTTTTTTTTTTCTTTTTTTTTTAATTTTGGAAATTTGGATTGTTTTTCATGTGTAATATTAATATATGTGTTCTTAAAGGTTAAAACACAATATGATTAGGGACATTACTCAAGTTGTATAAGTTAGGGTGTTAACCATTTGAATAATATGAACACTAAAATAGATGATTTAAATATCAAAATAAGGCTTAAAATAAAATTTATTTTAGTTTTATAAATACAATTAATTTTTTAATCTTAAGTTTGGAATTAATTATTTTAGAATAATCTTATTTATGTAAGTATTAGAAAAGATTAACTACTTGAGTTCAAATCGCACTCTTCATTAATAAATAAGGAATTATAAAAAAAATAAAATTAGAAATGTTTTTATTGATAATTTTAATTAGAGATTACATATAAGGACAAATACACAAAATTATGCATTTTATATAATAATTTTCATTCATTTAGTTATTATTTCTTATATATATATATATAAAGAAAATTTATGATTAAAGTCGTGCAACGCATGATTATTCAAATAAAGTTTAATTATTGAAGTTTGGATTAGAATTATCACTCTCAAAAACCAATTTTATAAATTTGTTATAAAGTAATAAATCTTTTTCACATAGTTAATTATTATGGGTTTATCTAGCATAAAACTTTTATGTTCTTTCTCATGTACCTTTCACGTACAGTATTTATGTCACGGCCCAAACCTAACTATAAAGATAGGCACGTGACAACTGTTGCATGCTTATAAAGTAAACACCCTACAAGTGTGTAAGGCTTTCTTAGCAACTAAAATTTATTCTCAAAATTTGCATCAAATAAAACCAAAATACCTCAACAATTTCTTTATGAATAGATCAATAATTCAAAAAAAACAAAATGCAAACCTCATGTACATAATGCCAATTGGCCAATAGATATAAGATTATTACAAGACCATCTAATCCCAAAATCACTAAGTTTCTTTCCCTGCTCACAACATAGCAACAAAACTCCAAAACCTTACTATCACTACAAAAAAAGAGTCTACTAGCGAGGATAGAATACCCTCGCAAAAATTCAAATATCGTCGCAAAAGGTTATTAGCGAGAGCATATGGCCCTCGAAAGCCGTCGTATTTGCTCTTGTTGCTAAAAGAGATTTTGCGACCATACCTTCGCAAATAAATAATTTATGAGGGCAATTCACCATCGCTACTAAACAAATTTGCCCTCACAAATATATTACCAAACGACGAGAAAAGTCAACGACTTATTTTTAGCGAGGGGAAACAGTCGTCGTTAACAATTATTTGTGAGGACCTTTATAAAACTTTTTTTTTTTTGTTGAAAAGATTTCTTATAAAACTTTAAACTTTAGCCCCACATGTCCATCAATTCCCCTTTCCCTCAAAATTTTTTTCACTTTTCCCTCTAACACTCCCTACTCCCAACTTCCTCGGAACACAATTCCCCTTTCCCGCTAAATTTTTTCACTTTTCCCTCTATCACTCCCAACTCACCGTCACTCACACTCTCTCTGCCTCTCCTCAGTCCTCACCGTCACTCTCTCTCTCTCTCTCTCTCTCTCTCTCTCAGAACTTTCCAGTCTCCGCCTCTCCTCATCGTCACTCTCTCTCTGCGAATCAATCGGCTTTCAAAGATTTACACATGCATACACACATTTATTGGTTTTGGCATCGATTTTGCGCTTGATTCTCGTTCCTCGTTCTCTGCGAATCAACTGGGTCTTTCTACCACTTTCTTTCCTCAGGTAAATGACTCATTCTTTTCCCTCTTTGGCTAGTTTGGTTTCAAAAGAAAATTCTTTTTTGTGGGTTTCTGGGTGTGACGTTTTGGGAGGATTCTGTTGATAATTAGCTTTTGTTTCCTTTTCTAGATTGAATTTGTGAACTGGTGAGTTTTTTGTTCTTTGCTTGTTGTTTACTTGTGTTGTCTTATTGAATTTATCATCTGGGTGTGTGTTAGATTTTGATTTTAGAGTTTGAATTCAGCTGGGTATGTGTCGAATTTGGTTTTTGATTGAATTTTATCAACTGAGTATGTGTTAGATTTGGTTTTTGATTGCATTAAGGTGTTTGATTCTATATGGGGATATGTCTATTTATAGAGAGGAGTGAATCTGTCTAAGTTTTTTCACAAACGGAGCATGTAAGACTTGGTAATTCTTCAAGCGTTCTCAATTTCTTGTTTGATGGCTGAACCTTTCTTTAAACACTAAGTCTGTACTCTGTACATATTTGAAAAGCAATCAAATTAGACCACTTTAATGCTATTGTGCAATTTTCGTGTTGCTTTTGATAAAAAAAAAAATTTAACCTTACGTTCATAGTATATTTGACAATGAAATGATTGAAGGACCCATGTATATATCTTGACTCTGTGAGGTCCTTTGGTATCAGACGTAATGAAAAGATTGCATGCTATGTCACTGTTAGGGATGAGAAGGCAATGCAGCTTTTGGAGAGCTGTTTGAAGCTGAAGGAATATGAGATGCTGCGAAGGAACTTTTGTGATACTGGACTTGGGGGAAAAAACATAAAAACATTTTCTTATATTTTTGTTTTTTTGGTAACTTTCTTGTTAAAAAATAGATGTTCATTAGAAAAGTAGTGATTCCTGGTATTGTTTTTTGATGCATCATTGTGCTCCAGTTTTAAAATTTATTTTCATTTGTTGGTCATCTTATGAGTCTCTAGCCCAACCTGAGATGCATGTTTACTGTTTTTAAATAGCTATTGGGTGTTCCAGAACCACCAAGGTGAATAATGCCAGGTGAAATTAAACAAGATGAGTCTTTTTCACCAACTGGCCACTGTAACTGTTTCAGTTTGTGATTTTTAAGTTGTAGGGTGTTGAGGTTCATAAAAGAACAGAGATTTTTTTTTTTTGAGAATTATAAAAACAAAGAAGGGCAGCAAAGATCGCAGGGCAAGGATAGTGAATGGCTTATTGCATTGTTTCTCTGTATAGTATATGACAAACCAACTTAATTTTCAACACTGTTGGGCTAATGTAATCAGCTTGGGATGGGATGATCAAATAACTAATAATTTTTATTTAGGTGTAATGAATTGGTTATTGGGTAACTAACCAATAAAAATCTAATCTGTTTTCGAGAAAGCTTATCCCAAACTCATAATGTTTCCTATGCATGTATGTTTGGTATCACTATAATGTATTGTCTTTCACTCCCATTATCATTTCCTTGTTTAATTGACCCACTTTAGTCATTGTGTATAAAACTGGTAGGTCATTTTGAGTTACTTTCAATGTTGTGAATAGTGCTTCTTGTCCCAAATCTAAATGAATGAGTATTTTGTGTTTTGGCTTTTAATGCAACTAGATGGCATTTTCATAACCCCATCTCTAGTTATGTACCCTGAAGACCATGAAACATGGAATGTACAATTGTTTTGATCAATTGATGGAGGTGCCGCCTTTGGCTTCCCCAATGCTCCTGAGGATGCAGCCAGGGCCGGTCTTCACACTTGGAAGGATAATGTAGTTGACAGAAGCATTCAGGATGCTTATATCAATGCCATTAGATGAGAAAAGAATTTCATATATATTGAAAGTATGTGCCCTTTAGATGTTTAGTGAATTGGGTTTGTTTGAGCTTGTGTTGTTGAAGTTTTTGTTATGTTTTGCACACTTAGATATTGTACATGAGTAACGCAGTCATGGCCTTTGTAGTAAAGTGGTACTTTTTTATTTTATGAATTCGTAAAGTGGTACTTATTTTCCTTAAAAAATGTTTAAACAGTGGAAAGTGAGAGCCTTTTGGGATGAAAGATTGCTACTCTGTTACTTATTAAAAAAAAGAGATCGCTAACCTGTTGAAACTGTGTATTCTTTTATGTATGTTCTATCAAGTAATAGGGATTGAAACAATTCCAAAAGAGATTCATATTTTAAAATTGCATAAATGATTATTCATTGAGCTAGCTACATAATTAAATTCTGCAGCTTGGAAGACCTTTCACCAAAAACAATATCAAATAGTGGAGAACTTCATCAAATGCTTGGTCTGCATGATTATGGACTTCCAGCTGTAACAAGAGATTCTATTCAATGCCTTCCAGAATATAACAACACGAACAAAGTTGGAGCGTCGTTTGAGACTCCTTGTGGGCATCTTTTGGTAATTGGCCCATATCGCTTCTCGTGTGCTTAAAAAATCTAATTGATAATATTTTAGTGATTAACTTGAAAATGTTTCTAAATAAAATTGTTTGCTCTCAGATCAAACCTGTAGAATACATGGAATTGATTTCTTCCATGAGGCCAAATATATGGGTCACTTTAGCTGATGAAGTGCCTACATGGGTATTTGACAAGAGAAACAGGACATCAGTGGATCGAACTGTGAGATGGGTTGATGACTGCATTGCATTAAGTCCAGTAAGAACTATACATGTTTTCCCCCCATATTTGGACATTATAAATTACTGTATTAAGATGTTTCTGAGTTATCAATTGCTAGTCAATATTCATTGTTTGAGATTTCAAATGAAATTTGATTAACCAATATTATAGCAATTTTAAAATCTTTAGCTGTTATGCTGTGTGGGAATCTCCCTCCTAATGAGTGTTGCACACATTCATGGACATGAAACCCACTTTCCCTTCCCATTTGGATATTCAACTTCATTTATTATGATTAAATGTGAATCAATGTGAGATCGAGAGAAGGTTTTCCCAAATTCCTAGCTGCTTGCTCTCCCACCTTGTGGTTTTCATTCAATTTTTTTCGTAGAATCATGTAAATTGTGAGCTGACTGCTGAGTATTGACATGTTTTAGATCAATTTAATAGATCCCTTGTTGTATAGATTGGTCAATAATGGGCTTGTTTTAACCCATATTTGTAGGCAGGTGGAGCTGTATTTGGAGCCATTGTTAAAAAATAGATGTTCATTAGAAAAGTAGTGATTCCTTGTAAAACTAATGTTCATTAAAAAATAGATGTTGTTGAATTGGGTTTCTTTTGGAAGCTCTTTCTGCTGGAATTCACATGGCCTTAAATTTGAGGAGGTTGGTGTTGTAAATCTTATTCCAAAAGAACTGTCACTGAAGATTGTTAGTAAGATTGAGGCAGGAGAAAGATTTACAGTCTATGTTGTCATTCCACTGTGGCCAGAGGGTATCCCAGAAAGTGCATCTGTGCAAGCAATATTGAATTGGGAAAATAGGACAATGGAGATGATGTACAAAGACATAGTGCAGGCCCTCCAAACTAAGGGGAAAGAGGCAAACCCAAAGGACTATTTGACATTCTTTTGCCTTGGCAATCGAGAAATGAGGAAAAGTGGAGAATATGAACCTTCAGAGAAGCCCGAACAAGACACAGATTATAGTAGAGCTCAGGAAGCCAGGCGGTTCATGATCTATGTTCATGCTAAGATGATGATAGGTAAATTGGTTCATCAAATTTTTTTGATGTTGTGTTGTGAGCAAGAAAAGAAGTTTAGGTATTTTGGAATTGGATGGTCTTATAATAGTTTTATATTTATTGGCCAATTGGCATTATGTACATGAGGTTTGGATTTTGTTCCTGTTAAATTATTGGAGATCTATTCATAAAGAAATTGTTGAGGTATTTTGGATTTATTTGTTTTAATTTTTTAGGATAAATTTTAGTTGCTAAGAAGGCCTTGCACACTTGTACAGTGCTTACTTTATAAGCGTGCGACGGTTGTCACGTGCCTATCTTATAGTTGGGTTCGGGGTGTGACAAATACACTATCATTGGATCTGCCAACATCAATCAGAGGTCAATGGATGGTGCCCGGGATACAGAGATTGCCATGGGAGCCTATCAACCATTCCACCTATCCACTAGGCAGCCAGCTGGGGGACAAATCCACGGCTTTCGAATGGCATTGTGGTACGAGCACTAAGGCATGCTAGATAACTCCATTCTCCATCCAGAAAGTGTGGAATGTGTCCAAAGAGTGAACCAAATTGCCAGAAAGTATTGAGACCTCTATTCTAGTGAGACACTGGACCATGACTTGCCAGGCCATTTGCTCAGTTATCCCATTCATATCACTGAAAAAGGAGTGGTCAAAGAGCTACCTGGGATAGAATTCTTCCCAGACACAGGCTAAAGTTCTTGGATCCAAGTCCGAATTACTGCCTCCAATTCTCACCACTTAATTGCCTTGCATTGATTTTAAAACTGAGCTTTTTTTTTTGTTCATCTTATTTCCCAGTACTATGAATGATTGGCAATCACTGATTGCTATGTGTTGTGGATATGTAAATAACATTTTTACTATAGTCTAGTTCATGCAACTTTCCAAAGAAGTGATCATGTAGTTCTTGTAGTGGTTAATTACGCAGATAGAAAATGATGGATAAATTAGAATTATGAAGTTCAAAGTCAAGCTGAGTTCGAAGGTTTCAAAGAATTAGAGCAAACCAACTATAAGTTGGTGGCCTAATTGAAAACCAGAGATGAAAAACAAGATATTATGAATTTTAATAAGCATAATTTTGAATACAAATTTCCTATCACTTTATAATTCACCAATCATTATATTCTTTGAATTTTAAAATAACTTTTATCTCCAAAGAAAATTATTATTTGCGAAAGCCAATCGTGGTCCTCGCAAATAAGTTAGTATTAGTGAGGCTATGTTTTTAACTCACACAAAAAATAAATTTTTGTAAGGGATTTTTATTGTCCCTCGGAAATAATTTGGTGGGAACATTTCCCACTAAATTTTTTGGCATTTTAATGATTATTTGTGAAGGTCGATCTTGGCCCTCGCAAATAGTTTAGTATTAGTGACGACATTTTTTTAACCGTCACAAATAATACACTTTTTGCGAGAGATTTTTAATTGTCCCTCGCAAATAATATGGAGGGAAAATTTCCCTCCAAAATATTAGCATTTGTGACGGCTATAACACATAATTGTGATAGTTTTTTTTGTTGGTCACAAATATTTCACATTTTACCAAGTATTTGAGGGTTTTATTTTGCCATCACAAATAATATTTTTTGAGAGGGCTTTTTGGGTCCGTCAAAAATTCTTGGTCGCTAATAGGCATTTTTTTTGTAGTGTATTCTTCGCAATCTGAAACTAGAGGGGGAATGGGGGTGAGTTGACAACGCAATAAGTAACCAAAGTCCTAATAAGTTATACCAAGCAAATATATCTATAAAATAATAAGCTGCACATAGATCAAATATTTTAATCTTACAAATATAATATAGATGGATTAGAAAATAATCAGTTTTCCATATATCAAAAGCTGTAATATTACAATAGGTTCCAAAAGCACATAAGTTGTTTCAAGGACTAAAAACAGTTTTTTTTTTTTTTTTTTTGAGAAGAGACTCAAAACAATTAAATACTCAAATATAAACTAGTTTTGTGCTAATGTATATCCCCGGTTAGCTGAGTCCAGAAACACGATAAGCTTGTGATGCCCCATATAGAACTAGTTTCGGTATCAATGAATAACCCCCATTAGTTGGGTATCAGAGTCAAAACATAGTCATATTGTCCAAAATCATATATATATCAAATCAAATTTCAAACAAAAATATATCTCATTCAAATACATACATACATACATACATACATATATATATATATAATCGTATATTCAATAATCATATATATATATATATATATATATATATATTTGTGATAAATTCTTTATTCTTTACCTTAAATCAGTAATACAATTGAAATAAAAAATATATTTTATATATAATAGACGAAGCTCAGAGAAAGTTGGTTCCTGCATTTGAGGACGTGTTGACAAATAGGATAACTGCCTATTTAAAATTCAGACACGTTTCACTTTAAAAAGCGATACATTATATTGTTTCACAAGCTTAACACCGTTTGACTGTTTTTTTGATATCTTAAAAATAAAAAACCGGTTAAAATAAAATTGAAAGAAACGTTGCAATTAAAAAAACCTAACCACATTTACAATTAAAATGTCAAAAGTTACACTGTTACGCTAAAACACGTCTAAAAGCTGAAACCTAAACACTGCGTTAGAATAAAACCCAAAATACGGTTCAGACTTCAGAGAAACATACGTTGCGGAAAGAAAAGAAAAGGAGAACAACAGAGAAAGAGAACGATAGAGGAAGAGATTCGATCTATCATAGATGGTGGAGAGCGAAAAATCTGAGACCTTTGCCACCATCAGACCACCGTACCCTCTACCGGTATAGTCTCTGTTTTTTGTACTGAAGGTCAGCATAATCCTTTCCTCTTTAAATACTATTTTTGTTGTTTGAAAGACTGAAACTCCTCACCGTTGTTTTTCCTATTCGAATTAGAATCTTAAATCTTCAATATATCTATGTTTTTGAATTCAAAACCGGTAGTTCGCCTTACTTAATTTTCTAGGGTTCTTCTTTTACCCCTTTTTAAAAAAAAAAATAAATGGGTTGATTTTCTTTCTTTGGTTGCTTTGGTTTCAAATTGCCCCTCTATATTTTTTGTGGTGGTAACATTAGGGATTTTGCCCTTGATTTATTGTGGGTAAAAGTCAAAATTCACCTTGGATTATTTAAAATCTGAATGTATTAGACGAAGAACTTAATTTTTAATATGCAATTTGTTTGATAAAATTACTAATCGATCTTTTGTTTTGTTCTAGAATTCTTAATCCACGTTGCCAATTAAATTGTGAAAGGTTGTTTCGTATGCATCTTAAAACTCCAGAAGTTGGTTGAATGGGTTTAGATTTGATTCGTTTTTGTTTTGGGTTTTTGGGTTTTCTATCAAAATTTTTGTTTCCTCAATTTTAGATATTTGCTTTTGTTTTGGACTTTTTGGGTTTTCTATCAAAAATTTTGTTTCCTTAATTCTAGATATTTGCTTTTGTTTTGTTTGTTTGTTTTTTTTGTTTTTTTTTGTTTTTGTAAGATTACTGAAATTACTAAATCATTGAGATTGTAAGATTGAAATCATTGGGTATTTCCGTTTCTAACATTTATTTTCCTCCTTCAAACTTATTTTAGGCTTTTCCTGCTGGAACAGCATGCACCAAATAGAGTCCGTAAGGCATATAGAGACAAGTCGTGTACTGTAACTGGTAAAGTTATTTTTTTTTTTTTCCCTTTCGTTTTCAAATCTGAGGATTGAATATGATTTTGTTTTGAATTTCTTGGTTGGATTGGTTTAGATTTAGTTATAGTTAGATTTGGTTTTGAGTTAGGCTTCCATTAGCATGCCTCTAATACGTAATTTGGCCGGTTGTTTATTTTTTACATCTTAAATTATTTTTGCATTGGTTCTGGCTTGAATTAGATTGGTTTGGTTTGAGTGATCATTTATGAAATTCATTGCATTTGTTTCTCAAGAAAAAAAAAAAAAAACTGTTGCCTACAATTCCATCTTCTCCCACTTTTCTGCTCCTTCCCTGTAACAAGAAAGGTTCCATTCTTAATTTCTGATCTTACATATTTCATGCCTCATTATTCTTTCGATACCATTCATTGTTGGTTAGATTTTTTTTTTTTTGGGGCTGATTTTTGTTAGATTTTTACTTTTTTCCATTTGCCCTTGAAATTTGAATTGATATCATGTTTTGTTGATTATTGTATTCTGGTTAGATTTGTTTTTTTTTTTTTTGGCACTTTTTTTGTTATATGTTTTTCTTCTTCTGCCTCTAAATTTTGAATTCATTTAATTCTAGCATTAAAAACGCTTCAAAATTATGCACATTTCGGGTCCAAGAATTAATTCAGTTTTCACTGTTTCTGGATATCCATTTTCTTTTTTGCCACCTTTGAAACGAAATCTTTCTAGATCAGGATCCATACCAGTAGGTTTATTGTTAGTCACTTTAAACTCAATGCTTTATAAAAGTTCACACTTTTGAAACTTTTGATTAGATAACTAAAAGAATATGAATATTGCTTAAAGAAAACACACACATTGTTTACATTAAACTTTAGGTAGATGGTATAGCTCCATACGAGACATTCATAGATGAGTATGTGGATTAAAAAAAATAATTGTTTTAAGTTGTTAGTGTTATTTCTTGAATCCTCTATATAATTGATACTTGCCTTTGTAATTAATATTTAGGATATAACAGCCCTACAACTCTTTGGTAACAAAGGCATTCTTTTTGTTTGGCAAAAAGTGAAGTCCTTTTGGCATTTGTAGCATTCTGTTGTGGTTATATGTTTAATATTCAATTGTAGAAGTCCTAAAATAACGTTTTGCAGCTGAAGATGCTATTAATTTACAATTTGATTAAGAATTTAGTAATGAAAACAATTACCACTGGCTATTGGCAGCATTACAAAACTTGAGTAGACTTTGCCCTTCCTATTTTTAGCAAAAAATCCTGCCTCTCAATCTTCAATTATATCAAAATCATCTATGTTATGACTTATGAGTCAATATCTGTTTCTACTTTGTTTCTTGAGGAATATAAAAAAAGGAATTTCTTTTATTAATTTGATTAATGTATATATCTTCATCAATATTCTTAATGTGAATCACTTATCAAATATTATTTTGAACATATCTAGATTCACCCCAAGTCCATTCTTGATGGAGCACTTGGCTTTTTGTAGAAGTATCAATGTTTGGTAGCTGCTCAATCAAGCAACTGACAGTGATCTGCATGTCTGATGCAGCTTCTGCATAGTGTTAATTTCTGCATAATTATTTGTTGCTGCAGAAATTGTTCTGTTTTTCACCATAATTACTGTTTCTGTAGAATAGGTCCGGTATTGCACATTTTGTAGCAGATTGTCCTGTTTTGTTTTAAAGGTTTTGGATGTATTGTTTTATGTTTCTGCAGAAGAAGTTGTTTTCTGCATAATTGTTATGCTATTAGGAGTGGATCAGTTTCTCTCTTTGCTGTAAATAGTGTTCAGTTTTTGTCTAGGCAAGAGTTGTTGTTTGATTTAGGTAGTGTTCAGTTTTTTTGGCTAGGCAGAAGTTGTTGTTCTTATGTATAATTGTTGCTATTAGCAGAGGGTCAGAGGTCTGGACCCCCTATTTTGTTTACACATGTAATGTTTTGCATATTCATTAAATAAATTTCTACCTTTTATCTCAAAAAAAAGGACAAATTTTAAGGCTTTTGAAAACAAAATAAAGTCATGCCCGGTCATGATTTGCTTCTGGACTCTAATTTTAGTGTAGGTGTGAGGAAGAATGAAGGGTATTATTCATTTGATGGAGAATTTCTATTTGGTCTCATTCGAGAAATTTGTCATTTGTAAATTTCATAAATTAGTTTAGTTGCTATAATTTTTTTTTTCTATCTCTGCTAATTTCCTCATTTTGTGTTATACATTTTCATTCTTAGGTTTTTTGACTTTGCCTAATAGAACCACAAAATTATAAGATTTGGGGAGAAATAAAAAAAAGCAGCTTGTTCTTCTTTTGGAATTTTTAATTAAGTTTTAGTCTTTGTTGAGTATTATGTAGGTATGAGAGCTGCCTATGGGAATGTGTAGAATATCATTCATTCTTCTTCAACTTATTAATATTGTATGTGATCTTCATTTGAAATCAATTTAACATTAACATTTTGTTTTGAATCTTCTGATATGTCTAGGCATGCAAAAAGATCCTCAATGGCTTGGTTGCTTACAACATTAGACCCATAAAGACTTTTAACAAAGAAAGCATGAAATCCATAAACAAAGGGCTAAACTATTTGACTTTTGGTTTATTTTAGGATTATAAATGTTATTTTGAGCCATGGATCTAAATTTTTATGATGTTATGAAGAATGGTTTTTGTTTTTCTTCTGCTGTAAGTTTAATTTTATTCCCGTTATTCAAATTATGTTAATATATATTATTATGATGAAGTATTATTTACTTTTGATGATGTTATATAAAAAAAGAAGTGTACTTTTGATGATGCTATAAACAAACAACTAGCACAATTATAAAAATCCCGTGCATTTGCACGGGCTATAAGCTAGTATATATAATTGTCACGCCTCGAACCCAACTATAAAGATAGGCATGTGACAATGGTCGCACACTTATAAAGTAAGCACCCTAAACCTTAAACTCTAAACCCTACAAGTGTGCAAGGCCTTATTAACAACTAAAATTTATCCTTAAAACTTACATCAAATAAATCCAAAATACTTCAAAAATTTCTTTATAAATAAATTTCCAATAATTCGAAAGGAACAAAATCCAAACCTCATATACATAATGCCAATTGGCCAGTAGCTATAAGACTATTACAAGACTATCTAATCCCACAATCACTAAGCTTCTTTCCCTTCTCACAACACAACAGCAAATCTCCCAAAACTTGTTATTCTTCACAATTTGAAACTAGAGGGGAAAAGGGGGTGAGTTGACAACTCAATACGTAACCAAAGTCCTAATAAATTCTATCAAGCAAATAGATCTGTAAAATAATAAGTTATACATAGATCGAATATTTTAATCTTACAAATATATCATAGATTAATTAGAAATAATCAGTTTTCCATATATCAAAAGTTGTAAATTTACAATAGGTTCCAAACACATATAAGCAGTTTCAAGGACTCAAAACAGCAGCTTTAGATACTCATACATAGTTCTTATTCTTAACAATTTTTTTTGTTTATGACTATGGTCACGCTATATCCCCGTGATTAGGCATCATATTCAAAAGAAACTAGTTTCGTGCTAATGTATATCCCCCATTAGCTGGATCCAGAGACACAATAGACTCGTGATGCCACAGATAGAACCAGTTTCAGTACCAATGAATAATACCCATTGGCTGGGTATCAAAGTCAAAACATAGTCATATTGTCCAAAATCATATCTATCAAATTAGAGTTCAAACAAAAATATATCTCATTCAAATACAGACATACATACGTACATACATATATATATATATATATATATATATATACATATATATATATATATTCAGTAATCAAATATATTTGTGTTAATTCTTTATTCTTTACTTTAAATCAATAGTACAATTGAAATAAAATATAACAATTATAAACAATATTCAATAGTTAAAATAGTCTAGTATAAGCAAAATAAAACCAATTAGGATAAGGTTACTTACCTCAACTAGCTCACCACAAAAAAACTTCTCTCTAACACTTCCTCTAAAATCCTTAGATTTCACCTAAAACAATTTTTTTAAGTACCATTTACTCAATAATCAAATAATTTAAGAAAATTAATGACGATAAACTACTAAAAATATCCAATAACTTTCCCCTATTATCTTACACCAAAACCCCACATATTCATAATACATATTTCCGTTTACTTTCTACCACTACTGTTTCAATAGGATAAGGCCTATAGATTACACATAGGGTCAAAAGTCACTTTGTAAAAGAAGAGCACCACCTAGATGGTGAAAATAGCCAAATACCACGTTTTGACAAAATTTGTAGCAAACTAGCACTGTTTCGGAAATATTCAGCAATCTACCACTTTTTTAGTACTCGAGTTCAGTGAACTCGAGTTCCTAGGGAGTCACCAGTGTGGCACTGCTAACCTGGAATTTGTGCAATTAAAAAAATAATGTGGTACTCAAGCTTGATAAACGCGAGTTCCATGCAACACAATATTTGAGCGTGAAATTTAAACACGAAAAAGCATACAGATTTGACTTTTAAATTTAGAGAATACAATTTCAAGATGTGCTTTATGAGAAAACAGTGAACAATATCTAAACATGGGGTGCTACAACTCGCCAAGAAAAAAAAGTTGCCAAAGCAAATTTCACATCATCAACCAAACATTTAGATATACATAAAAACAATGTTTCACATTCCTCTTTGAAACACTGCAAGTCAAGAACTTACATATCCAGATGTGGTAAAACTTAAGTTCTTCTTTATATCCAAGTGGTCCACTCTTTCTGCAATACTTATCAACCATTTGATCATACGGTAATTCGGAACAGGATTGATAAAGTAACAATATGTAGCTTAAACTTCTTTCAGTGTGCCCATGGCTAAAAATGAAGTGAGATTTTTCTTTTACATGTTGTTTTAATTTCTCATTGTAACCCCCAATATTTTAACCAATTTGACAATAACACTTCCGAAAAGTTAGAAATTGATGAATGTGTTAAAAATGAATGAACAATGGGTATGAGTGGCCTAAAAATTCATATTTTGAAATTAAAATTTCTATATTTTACAATGCTTCTATTTAAATGAATAAAAACATATGTTTGTGCGTTCAAATGAAAAAACTACTTATTTTTATGTTATGTTTATTTGCTTATTATAAAAAATATATATATATAAGGAACTCGAGCTTATCAAACTATTAAATAGAAGCATTGTAAAATATAGAAATTTTAATTTCAAAATATTAATTTTTAGGCTACTCATACCCCTTGTTCATTCATTTTTAACACACTCATCAATTTCTAACTTCTTGGAAGTGTTATGGTCAAATTTGAATATACAGTAAACATGAACTTGAGCCTATTTAAATAAATAAAAACATATGTTTGTGTGTTCAAATGGGGAAAAATTACTTATTTTTATGTCTATAAGGAACTCGAGTTTGCCAAACTCGAGTTCCATATTACACGAAACTCGAGCGTGGTGAGCTCGAGTACCATAGAAGAAAAATAAAGAGCATTTTATCTACAAAGAACTGGAGCTTGGTACTCTCGAGTATTGAGTTTATCAAGCTCGAGTACCACATTATTTTTTTTAATTGCACAAATTCTAGGTCAGCAGTAACACGCTAGCAACTCCCTAGGAACTCGAGTACTATTTAGAACTCGATTTTGTGAAATTCGAGTACTTAAAAAGTTGTATATTACTAAATATTTCCAAAACAGTACTAGTTTACTACAGATTTTGCCAAAACGTGGTATTTGGCTATTTTCACCCCACCTGGACTCATCTTCATGTATACAAATTCACCTTTCTTTGTTGTTGTTGTTGTTATTTTATTTTTTATTTTTTTTTTTTTGTGTGATAGCTTCTTAGAATTCAAGGCCTAGACTACTAGACTTTTTTTTTTCATCAAGTCCAATACTTCGGGCACTAGTTCTTAAAGAAAATTTGTGCGGAAACCTAACCACCAAGAATAAAAATATGTAGATTCTATCTATACTCACCGAATTCACCTTTCTTTGTTTTTTTTTTTTTTGGTGATAGCTTGTCAAAACTCAAAGCCTAGACTACTAGACCTTTTGTTTTCTTCAAGTCCAAGCCTAGACTACTAGACCTTTGTTTTCTTCGAGTCCAATACTTCGGGCACTATTTCTTAAAGAAAATTTGTGCAGAAACCTGACCACCAAGCATAAAATTCTACAGATTCTATCTATACTTAACGCCACAAAGGGCATAGAAAAAGATTATTATTATTATTATTATTTTTTTGAGAAACCAGACCCCAAGTCTAGGACTTTATTCAAAGCAAAAATCAATGAACATCACGAAACAAAAGAGGAGCAATGTCAGCAGGAAGGTCTCCCATCCAAACTTGCAACCCCACAACAGAACTAGCTTTCTTAGCTAAAGCATCAACAACAGAGTTACACAAACGACTAACTAAATTAAAATATAAAAAAACTGAAAAGCTGAAACATGAACTCGGATATCATCCAGAACGTTCCTATAGCAAGTAAGCTCGCCCGACCCCTGCCGAAGAGCATCAATAACAGCAGCTGAATCCCCTTCAAAAACCACTCGGGTAAGGCCAATTTCTAGCACAAACTGAACAGCCCTCAGACAAGCTAATGCTTCCAACTCAGCCATCGAACTACCAAGAGAGATGGGAACAGAGAGTGCACCAACTGCAGCTCCACTACTGTCGCGCACTACCACACCCAAACCCGCCAAGTTTGAAGACCGAAAGACTGCAGCATCGAAATTAACCTTGCACATGTCAGACACCTGAGGACACCAATGTTGCACAGATGGAGGGCGAGGAAGGACCGAGCATAGAAAAATGTACCTAGCGTCCAAATTACCGAAAATATAAATTTAAACCCTTCTTTGTTTATTTTATAGAACTCATTGGATATTTAAATAGTCTCACCACTAGCCAAAAATACCCACATAAAAATATTATAATTTCAAATAAAGCTTAAATTTGACAAAAGATGAGAGTTTTTAGGCTTTTACCTCAACTGTCATTTTTTCTCTACTTGAATATTCTAAGTAGTCTCCTCTTTCAAAATATCTATAATTATACTCTGACTTAATTAACTTATATTTGGTTAAGGTTTTTTCTAAAATCTTCCTTAATAATATTAATTATAAAATTGATCCCACAGAAAGATTTACTTAAATACCCCCACTTTTTAAGTTTCTTTTTTTTTCTTTTTTTCTTGGAATTACAGAACAATTATAAACAATATTTAGTAGTTAAAATACAGTAGTATAAAAAAAAAAATAAAACCAATTAGGATAAGATTACTTACCTCCAAAAGTCATACCATTAGGACACCAAAATTAGGAGTTCAGCCTATTACAATCCAATACACAAATTAATTCATAGACTTAAACAAAGCTACTTAATCCAAGTTAAGCCTATTTTTCCAAAACTTAATTTACTCCTCTCTAGAAACCTCAATTCAAGGAATACTCAAAATATATTCAATAGAGTAACTGACTTTACTAAGCATCATAGAGTCCAACTAGTCCAGACCCTCATTGCACGCCTTGAACCCAAAAGAGTCCAAAGCATGAGAAAAACGTCTCAAAGGTACCTGTTGATTTTTCCTTTTTGACAATTCAATTCAAATAAATCATATCAAGTACCAACATCAAGAATTATCATAATAATTCCATTAAAAATACTTCCAAAGTAAGTCAGAGCTCTATGCAATAATTACAAGGACCATTGGCCACAAATGAATGGAGGTTTGAATAAATATAATTACATATCATTTAACTTGTCCTATCAATGGAAATAAAGTCATAACCACTATTAGATACAAAGGAATGAGTTAAGCCTACACTAGGATATACATCATCTAAATATCTCCATCACAAAAGTCCGACCTCTATCAATAGTTAGTCAAACTACTGGTAGCCACAAAAACTTGCCTCAAAATGATTGTTGCCTACTCTGAAAAGTTTGTAAAAGAATGTGATGAGATAGATCCCAGTAAGTAGTATAATTAATGGGGGTGGGAGAAATGCAAGTTTCATTTTAAATAATAATAATATGACAAAAATGATTAAATAATGAAATACAAAGTTTCTCAAAATAAATACCTTGAGATTATATACTATAATTTGTGAGCACTAACAATATAATTCCAAAGTCATAAAATCTAACATACAATAATTTATCACAAATATACTACACGACCACATAGACCGGTTAGGGGATCCACCCATTCACAATTGGCATGATATAGTCATCTCTGATACACAGTCTCTTGTAGGGATGGCAATAGGGTGGGGCGGGTCTGAAGGATGGGGTCTTTGCCCCCACCCCACATGGTTTTGCCTTACCCCATCCCTGCCCCACTCCGCATGATCGAGAAAATTTACTTACCCATCCCCGCCCCTTGGGACCCCACAAAGACCCGCTCCACCCCATAAAACTCTACTTCTTGTTAATTTGTCACAACTATTATAATTGTTTTTAATAAAACCTATTTCGTTAATAAAAATATACTTGAAATCACAAATAAATTTATCCCATCAAATCAAACTAATTTTTAGCAAAAATTGAATAATATTATCAAAGTGTTTAATAAGACAATAACCCAACAAAAACAAAAATCTCATAAAAGAAAATCAATGATTCAATAGTATATAAATTTGTATATAATAAAGATAAAAGAAAATATTCAAATTGGTACCTTATTTCCAACCTTGCTAGAGAAAAAAAAAATTTTAAAAGAGGCAGAAAGCCGTGTTGGGTAAAATAAAATAAGCTAATAATATGTTTGTTTAAATAATAAGGTTTTAGAGTTTAAATAGTAGGATTTTAGAGTATTAAAAATTTAGAATTTAACCCTTATCAATGCAAGGCGAGGCGAGGATGGGTTTGAGCGGGGCGGGTTAGGTTTAAAAAGTCTAAACCCATCCTCGCCCCATCCCATGGTGCGGGGCTAAAATCTTGCTTCATCCCCACCCCGCCACCTTTGCGGGGTGGGGAAACCCATGTGAGGCGAAGCGAGGAGGGGCGGGGCAAAATTGTCATCCCTAGTCTCTTGGCCCCATGGGCAGTAGCCTCACTTATACCCTCAAGGTTTTGTCTCTGCCCCCCATGAGTAGCAGGAAGAACGCGTCAAATATGACCTCTTTTGCATGCAGTCTTTTGGCCCCATCGGCAGCAGCCTCACCCACACACAATCAAGGAACCTCTTCCCCCTATGGGTAATAGGGAAGAATGATTCATCCAAAGTGAAAGGGCACTTACCTGGATTTGACACCGTTGTCACAAAGACTATGGAAATCAAATCGAGTTATCACCAAGAAATCACACATGGCATAGGGTTAAAACCACATAAAGCTCACAGATTACATGTACTTTCAAATACATAGTTTATATCTAGATAATTTCAGAAAAACCTTAAATAATCTAACTTCTACAAAGTTTGTAAGGTTTTCAACTTCATGCCTTGCCAATGAGATTTTCTATCAATTTCCCAAATAATACAAGACAAGAAAAATAAGCACCTTTAAATTTTCCAATATGCCATAAAATCCATGAGTTCATTATCAAAGGTTAAATCAAAGATGCTCATAATTTCCATGTCAACAATTAATGCATTTCCCCATATGCAATACCAAATATTATGCACTTTTCATATATAATCATATATAATAGGGTCACAACACAACACTTTTAAGAAAACATAGGTCTATAAATAATTTTCTAAAATGTGTTTGACCCAAAAACAACGTTTATGCAACCTAGTTATGTTCCCAAAAATCCCATTAAAAAGCTACTTACTTGCAACCCGCAAAAAGCCTAATTCTCCAAGCTCCAAAGGAGATTAGCTAGAAACTAAACCATATCAAGCAAACCTATCACAATATACATAAAGCTTGAAATTGTATTTAGCTACAAATTAGGAATTGCCAAATAATTAAGCACTTGATTAGGCAAGCCTAGTTTTTAACCTCACAAATAATATATTCCACTTCCAAAGTTTCTCAACAATTTAATTACAAGGCATAGACTTCAATTTACACTCATAAATCATTCAAGGTATTATCTCTAACATCAAAAGCTCAACAATTTATAAGTAGTTTCCACATGATTTACACCACATCAACAAAAGACCAACAATTTGGATCTTTAACTAATTCCAAATAGTCAATAAAAATTATATTCACCATTTATTTCACATTAAAAAGCCAAAACCCTCCAAATCTTCACCACTTAGATAACCAGCATTGTAAAAACTATAAACCCACTCATCAAATAAATCCACCAAGATAAACCCCATACATATAAAAACATGAATATCACTTCCGAAACTCATAAATCACATGGGTATCATTATCAATGCTTAGATTAAAATAAGCTCAAGCAAAACTAGAAAACCCACCAAAAAGATTAGAAATTTTTACCTCAAATAAAATATGTGAAAATACTTAGAGGTTCTTAAGAATTTTCCGGTGGTCTTGTCGGAAAAATGATGGTAGAGATGGTGGTATGAAGTGGCACCAATGGGAGAGTGTGAGGGAGTGTACGTTTGTGTGTTTGTGATAAAAAGAAAGAAACAAATGAGGAATCGCCGGTCAAAGAATTAAATTGATAGTATGAGAATGTGTGGTGGGGAATGGTGGGGTAGGTGGGGGCACGTGTGACACTAAAAAACAATTGACCATTACCTTTTTTTTTTAACTTAGGCCGTTACACTCATCCTTTCACATTGGAAATTTTTTATCCATTTAGAATGAGTTTGGTTCAGCTTTTTGTAAAAATGTATAATGAAAAAGTGGAGTTTTCAAAAAGTTCATGATGAAAAAGTATATTTACAAAAAGCTGAGTGTTTGGTAAAAGCTGTTAAAATGTGTTTTTTGAAAAAGCTAAGCGTTTGGCTAGCACTTATAAAAGTGGCAGTTTAAGGGATAAATTACCAAAAAGGACAATGTATATATAAGGGAGTTTATTTCATACTTAAATCAATATTGTGAAATTATTTTTTCTCACCAATATTAGCTAATAATAACCTACCACTTAAGATTTATTGTGAAAGTATTATAAAAATATTGTGATAATTGATACTGATTTTAATTTGAACGTATTATTACAATTATTATTTTTTTCTCTTTCTAAAAAAATTATTTTTTTCTCACAAATATTAGCTAATAATAACTTACCACTTAAGATTTATTGTGAAAGTATTGTGAAAATATTGTAATAAAAATTGATACTGATTTTAATTTGAGCGTACTATTAAAATTATTTTTTTCTCTTTCTATAAAAATTATTTTTTTCTCACCAATATTAGGTAATAATAACTTACCACTTAAGATTTATTGTGATAATAATTGATACTGATTTTAATTTGAACGTACTATTAAAATTATTTTTTTCTCTTTCTTAAAAAATTATTTTTTTCTCTCCAATATTAAAATTTATTGTGAAAATATTGTGATAGCATTCCCTTCTTCTTCTTCTTTTCATTTTTCTTTCCCTCTTTTTTTCTCCTCCACAAACGTACTGCACCACATCTTTTTCCTTTTTTTTCTTTTTTTTCTCACTCTTTTTTTCTCCTCCACCCACGTATTACTCTTTTCCTTTTTTCCTTCTTTCCTCTCTTTTTCCCAGCCATTTCCTCCAGCCACTGTGTCCATACGCAAGAACATTCCACAAAGCTCTCCTCTTCCTCTTTCTTTTTTTTTTTTTTTTTTCTCTTCAAGAACTTATCTGTCCACAGAGCTACCGCAAGAAACCCTTGTGTGGGATGGCCAATTACTCATATGTCGTCAATAACTCATCCGTCCACAGAACTCCATTTGAAAGATTTTGGTATATTCTGATATTTTTTTGTTTTGCATTTTGAGGAATCCTAATTTGCAAGGGATTGATTTTTTTTTTCCTTAACTGATTTGGGAATTTGTTATAAATTTTTGTGTGTTTGGATTTGGATATTTGTTATTATTATTTTTTTCCTTAGCTGATTTGGGAATTTGTTATAAATTTTTTTGTGTTTGGATTTGAAAATTTGTTATTATTAATTTTTTCCTTAGCTGAGAGGCATTAGTGAGCTTCAGGGCTTTAGGGCAGAGCAGAGAGATGAGATGAGAGGAATGAGGGACAGTGTGAGAACTGATGATTTATCAAGGGTAATTTGGTAATTTTTGGAAGAGCCCAACGGATAGCTTCAGAACGCGCATGGACTTTTTGTTTATGAACCTCCAGAGCTCCATAATTGGCTTGCGCGTTTCTTCACAAATATAAAACGCAACTTTTTCCAAAAAGTTGCGTTTTGTGCTTAACCAAACGCACATAAAGGGCTGGCTTTTTGAAAAAGTGGCTTTTTGAGCTCAAAACGTTGAAACAAACGGGCACTTAGCCTAAGCTCTTCTATTAATAAGAGATTCACCTAAACCATTCCCAACCCAATACATGCTTGAACCCGTAGGATTCCCAATCCAACAAATTGATCCAATAATAACACAATTTATCAAATCCCATAAAAATTAAAATGTTATACTCCAAATTTATCCCCTCAAACGCATAAATAAAATTTGGCGTGTACAGTATTAGTTAAGAAAGGCTTAGAATGGAAAAGGCTAGGGTGATTACCTAGACTTAGGCAAACCAAGACTATAGATGCAACCTTTCTCATATTTGAATAAGAAGCTAGAGCAAAGGGATGGTAAGGGAGCAAGGCCTAGAGCTGAAATATCAGGGAAAGCTAGTTTCTTGAGTTGTTGAAGACCCAATTTCGAGTTTGAGTTACCAAAGCAATTGAATGACAAAGAATCGTTGTGCTGAGAATGTAGTTGTGGTGGCATGGTCCAATTTTCTACTTGGGGGTTTAGACTTTAGAGACGTAGCATAAAACACACACACACACACACATAGAGTAACATCAAAGCCAAATTAGGGGGAGGGAGTAATGGCTACTAAGGGGAAAGGGGAAAAGTGATTAGGGTTTTTTCCAAATCCAATTACCAAAATACCTATCTTAACTTTCTTTTTTTTTTTTAAATACAATATTCACTTCAATTTCAAAAGCTAATATAAATTTAATCCCTCAGCATAATTCTCAAAACAAAATACATATATACAAGGTAGGAATTGCAAGACATTAAAATTTCTAGGTATTACAACTTATCCACTTGTATCTTCTTTGATTACTTTTATTAGTGCTGTCAATTATAGTTGTTGTGGTTTGTTAGGATTAGTTTCAAATTACTTAATTTGTTGTTATGGGTTTGCTATAAGAATGTAAGTTAATTATTGTGCTCTACTTCTCTATATAAAGACAAAGCTCATGTGTAAAATTAATAATACAAGATTAGTTCTCCCAATTTTAGCTTATACTTTTCTTGAATTTTAGCATTCTCTTTGTTTTTTTTTTTTTTCTTTTGTTTTCTTAAGAATATAGACAGTACCAACTCAATAGTAGAAGAAAATAAATGATGTGGTCACCTAAGGCCCTAAGTAAAAGAAAGACCCCCAAATTTTAACCAATAGGGTTATTTTTTTCTTAGTAATAATATTAATTAAGCCCAAATATTAGCCAATAAATAAAATAATATTTTTTATCAGATGAAAAAACATGAAAAAGAGAGAGAAATGCTATGTCCACAACACTTTTCACAACACTTTCAAAATAAATCCTAAATAGTAGGTTGTTACAAGCCATTATTGATGGCAAAAAAATAATTTCAATCATGGTTTAAATTAGAACTAGTAAGAATTTCACACCTAAATACAACACTTCTCAAAGAGAGAGAGAGAGCAATACACAAAAAAAATTACTACATTTTTCTCAAGTTGAGTTGACAAACTTTTACTAGTTCTCATCTAAGTCTACCAATAACATCATTCTTTTACTTACCACTATCAATATGCCATATCAACATAGTGTGAAAAGTTTTGTCAAATTCTTTATCTATAGACTTTCTAAAAAATCTACATATGTTAATTAGTAGTAATTTTGTATCTAAAACAAGATAATAGAGTTTAATTAATATATAATTTTTTCTAATATATATATATATATATATATATATATATATATATATATATATATAAAAGGTCTTAATTTCAATTTTCGCCTTTAGTCCCCAAATGCATTAAGCCACCCTAAATATAAAGGTTGTATTAGAGGCAATTAAATATTGATAAATGGAAGCATATTTAGTCAATTTTTCTTTGTTTGATTACATTCTCTTTATGTTGGTTTTAGAAATAAAGTATACATTTTATCTAGATGTTATTTTATTATTTTTTATATTAAATTTATAATGTGTTATAGACTCCTAGAAATTTCTATTAACTTTACAATTCCAATCTCATGGGTGCATTTGTATAAACTATTGGAAATTGTGTTTTGAGTTAAATGAGCGTTTGTAAAAAAAATCTATGAGGAGTTGTGGTTGCAAAACAAAGTTTTGGGTTTTAACAACGTTGTTTTAATCTCCTTAAACGCCTTACCAAACAGACTCCATATATATAGATAAGTAAAGAAATAGTAACTACTTCTACGATAAAGAAAAATTTAAAAATATGAATTAAAAAAATTAAGCTTCAAAGCATTCAGCAATATTGTGGGAAACATCATAAATACTATATAACAAAATAAGTATTGTATATGGGTCTCAAAAAATAAAAATTATTTTTAAAAGAAATTGCCAAGCACCTGCACATCGTGCGAGACATTATCTAGTCTATGTCATACTACAAAACTAAAGCCTTTGATTTTTTTTTTTTTTTTTTTTTTTTAATTCCTAAAAGTTTACCATGTAGGATTTGAACTTGTTACAATTTTACACATCAGCAATATTAAAAAAAAAAAAAAAAACTCTCTTTGAATTTCAAACACAAACACAAACTCAGTCTGGGTCTCTCTTTCAAAATGCAAATACAACCTCAGTTTGAGGCTCTCTTTCAAAATACAAGCACAAACTCAGCCTAAGGAGATTTTACAAAAACCTAGAGGACAGTGCTAAGACACGACCTTGGATGATTCTCCCTATCCATGTAAAGAGGTGAGTTTTTTCTTTTAAATTGTTAGGATCATATTTTTCATAAGTTGGCATGTCCTTTAACAAAATGCACTTTACTTATTTTGTAGTTCTAAGCGGTTTATAAAATATCATGAAGTATGTCTTAGTACCTTATCAAGTGGTATTTTTGAAGACATGAAGACTACACCAAGAAACAAGTGAAGAAAAACTTAAAAAGTGAATCTCGACACTAGTCTCAATACAAGCTCGAAACCTAGCTTCTATCAAGGATAAATTAATGAAGAATATCGATACCTCTCAATCAATATAGCTTCATAGATTCAAAATTCTCATATCTGTTTTTTGGCCCATGATGACTTGGACTTCTAGGGTTTCTTTCACTAAACTTCTAGAGGATATAAAAGCTTTATTTTAAAGTCATCACAAGACATAGAGACTCAATTAGAGGATCTATAACCAAACATAAATATTTTTTAATTTCTTTTGAGAGTTTTTTTAAAATTGTATGAAGTGATTCTATAGGTGGGTTTTATTTTTTATTAAGCCTTCGTGTTTTTTCGTTTTTTTTTTTCTTGGGATTTGTTAGTTTTGAAAGGATAATTATAATGCGGCATGCTGAAGGAAGTCCTGTTCTTCGGTACTTGGCTACTAGCATCTTGATTGGACCCTTGGCCTCTTGATTATTCATAATGTGTGTAGGGCGAAGACAATTTGCTAAATCTAGAGTTGTTTTCTCATGGTTAAATATTAGTCTTGAGCTTTTTACTAAAAGGTTAATGTTTTGTTTGATGGGGTTGCAAAATATTTTAATACTCCTATAAGGCTTGCTTTTTTGTTCTTCAGAAAGAAGTTTATGACTGCATGTTTAATTTAGTTCTTGTCCGCTTGCAATCACTTGGTGGTTTATTCAATCTGTTTTCTTCTATTAATGCTTCATGAATGCTGGTTGAAAATTGGATTTTATTTTGTTGCTGACAGGGATTTGGCATTTCGCTATATGGGTTATTTGGAATTGTTGATCCTTTGTATCTATGTAAGACTCTTAAGACGTTACCCATATCCCACTATTTGAACAATTTAGTAACTACAAGACGAGAACAACCCAGGTATTTACCAGTCTTCTCCTTTATTCAATACTATTTATTGGTAATATGTTTCTAAAAAGAATCTGAAATTGGAATCTGATTGCATATTTATTGGTTTTGATATAGGAATTTTGTTTTTTAAGTTGAGGTTGTTTTTCTTTTCATTTGTGGTTGAGATTTTCTGCTTCACTCCCCTTAGAATTTTGACTAACCGATTGAAGTTTTTCATTGAATTTGATTCTTCTACTTCACTCCAACATAAAATTTAATTACCCAACTGAAGTTGTTAATGGAATTTTGGCTGGTACAAATTTGCACAGATTTAATTTGAAATTTTTAAAGTTGAGATTGTCAATGTTTACTTCTTTACGATGTTTTGTATTTTCTGAATTTTTTTTTTTTTCAGGTTCCTTATCAGGTGATTTTTCTAATTTTATTTCTAAATTTCCAATAAATCTTCTTTTCTTTTAATAAGGTGCATTTACATCATAGCTAGCTTAACAAACAGTTAAGATTAAAAGGAAAGGAAACGTCATTTTTTTTTTGGGAGAGATTTCTCAAGCCAAAAAACATTGTAGGTAATTGCATGCATCTATCTCCATTTCACAACATGTCAACACACCTAGTGAAGGAAATTGCAATCTCTGGAGATGATATCTCATGCACCCGGAGCATACAAGACTTTTGTCATCGTCAATGTCTATTTTTTCTTTTCTTAAAAAAAATTCAGAAAATTTTTGATTTTATTCTTCTTCAAAGAAACTCAGAAGGAACAGAAAAATTGCACAATGTCTGAGAACTTTTTTCAATCACCCCGATTTTTCCCACAATTATGACATCTTTTGCGCCATCGCCATCATCCATTGCCTCTACCGTGCCCATCGAGTTCTTACACTCCTATCTTTATAAAAACGTAGCTACAACGCTAGATCTATAGCCACGTTTACTAAACGCGACTATAGATTAGCTCTGTAGCCGCGTGTTTCAATCGCGGCTACAAGTTGAACAATTATTTTTTTTGAAATATTTCCTATAGTCGCGTTTTGGAACCGCGGATATAGTCTGCCTATAGCTGTGTTTCTTTAAACTCGGCCTAAAGCATGTCTATAGCTACGTTTCATCAAATGCGGCTATAGGTTTGGTATAAATTTTTTTTTTTTTAAAAAAAAAAAAACCCCAGATCACTCTCAAGCCCAAAAACTTCAGCTCTCAACCCACGACGCCGCCATGCTCTAAGCCACGCCGACCGAAGCCGTCGAGAACCTCAATTTCTAGGCGCCGGCGTCCCTTGATCTTCCCACGCCGCCGAGAAGTGGTTGTCTCACTCTCCCTTGATCTTCCCACACCACGCATTTCCCTTCTCCATCTCCAATCCACTGGCCACCACCGACCCATTCAAACACACTCACAAACCCAACCCACCATACCCACTTCTCTCTATGTCTCTCTTCCTAGCCGCAACTCACCAGCTTTTCTTCCCTCACTCTCTCGGCAACTTCAGGTTTGTTTCTCTCAACTCTTATCTTCCTCCTTAACCTCTCTAATTCTCTATTTCTACTAACTCTAAATCCACAAAGCCTGTGGGTTTTTCTATTGGTTTTATTTGATTTTTTTGTGGGTTTGTTTGAGTTTCATTTGATTTGTTTGTAGGTTTTTTTTTTGTTGATATTTTGTGCATCTTTTTCCATGGTATTTTCAATGATTTTTTTTGGGTTTGTGTTTATTTTCTATTTGTATTTTCATTTGTGGGTTTGTACTGCAAATTATGTGTTTTATGAAATGCTTCTATGAAGAGTGTATGAGTTGTGAAGTAATAAGTGAGAGAATATTCATTTTAAATAATGTAAAGAAAGTTCATAATTGCTAGTACAGAGTTCTTGCTATAGTGGACTTGTACTATTTGATTAACTTAAAAAAGTGAAACTGTGTTTGTTTTTTATGTGGGTTTGGAATAATATTTGGTGGGTATGTGTTAAAGTTATGAAAAAATGAACTTTTATTTTATGTGTGTCAGTTGATTATTATTATTATTATTTTATTTTCAAAATTTTGGCCACAGTTAGGACATGACGGAGACACAATTGCAACACAGTGACTAGAAACTTGAGTAAAAAAAAAAGATGGATTTGAAACCTGGCACATGTCAGAACCATTGATCAACTCTATTTAGTTTTGGAGGGCTGGGGGGAAATATTTTCATTTAAAGATTTAACCTATTGAAGATGGGCTTAATGCCTCAAAAGGTTGATGGGATGGGAGAAACAAATTAGCTAAGAGAGGTAGAGATGACACTTATGAGCTCTAGCTTAAACGACACTTCCTGTCTTAGAAATAATAAGGTGGAGGGCAAAGTCGACCTACCAATAAAATATAAGGAAAATCTTTGGATTTGCTTTGTCTCTAGTTGTTACATGTTATTGAAGGTTCGTTTGGATAGAACTTATTGCTGAAAACTGAAAACACTGTAGCAAAATAATTTTTAAATGTGTAAATAGTGTTGCGGAACCCACTTTTAATAAAAAATAGCTAAAAAAGTATATGCACAGTGCGTGCACAGTACGCACACAGTGCACGCACAGTACGCGCACAGTGTGCGCACTGCGCGCTTGTCCCCGCAACAGCGAAAAAAAAAAAAGTAAAACGTGGACGCAGCAACTTTAAGCTGCATCCAAACGCCCTCTGAGTCAATGGTCTTCAAATTAATTTTCTTGATCATTTGACATCTTGTCTAAAGATTTGTTAAAATTCGCAAATGAAAAATGTATCTTTCAATGATGCCTCAAAGCTTCTGTAATGTCTACCTACATCATGATACATAATTGCATTTCAACAGAATTTACAATATCTTTCTTTGAACCTTTTGCATGTCCAAGTGGATAGCAAAACACCTGGCATACACCTGCTTGAACTAGGTTCACTTAACAGAGTCAAAATGTTCTTTATTGGCTACAATGATGAAAGGCTAGGGTGGGTTAAACAATGTTATCCATGGGGAGATTTTTGCTCGAACACATGTTATATGTTATCCATGTGGTACTTATTTATCCAAAAAAAATGTTATCCATGAGGTACTTTCACAGCTCAAATTAGGATAAAATTGCTTTGTATACACTGGACTAACAAGTAGTAATCATGTGTCTTCGCTACTTTGATTCTGATGCTAAGTTGTATTACACCTATCACTGTCTTTATTATGAGCAGAAACTTGTTTTTTCTGTGCCATGTTCTGGCTAACCTCATATTGCTATATGTCCAAATCAAATAAGTCCTTTTGTAGTATTACTTATCCAAAAAAAAAAAAAAAATACCTGCATAGTGAACTTTTGTAGGATGTAGAGTTGTTTCAATCACCAAAATGTTAAAAAATTGTTGGTATAAATACTATTATTTCCTGTTGCTGCAACCTTGGTTTGTTGCAGTTGTCGATTGAAACTAAAATGGGGTTGGCTCTGTGAATTGTTTTTCAACTACGGAGTATCTGTCATGTATCTTTTTTTGCTATTGTGTGTGTGTGTGTTGGTGACCCCACTTTAGTAGGGTAAGGTATTGATTGAGCTGAGTTTTTATTGCTTTGTCTTGACTTTATGTTTAATTTTGTTTAGTATCTTTTTTTCTTTTAACTTCTCAATTGGAAGGTTCTACTAATATTTGATGTAATTTGTCTTTTGACATGCTTGCATTTAACATTTGTTTTAGGCGAAGAACCCTAGTAGTGATTGAGACTCATGACCTTAATACATTACATGGCTCTTTCACATATTAGGTAGGTTTTTCTTAATAATAATTCTCCTTTCTCATGGCATGTTACATGTTTTCTTGGTGTTTTGTATCATTTGGTATTGGAGTAGGAAAGAAACTAGTTTTGAATGAATGGGTATGGTAGTTCTTTCATTTGAGTTCCTACCTTTGTAGAAGGAAGAGGGAAGTTCCATTTCCAAGCCAAGAGTTTTTGTGAACTTACCAACCCTCTGGTCCTCCAACACTTAAAAAGCTGCATATGGAGTGGAAATAAAACCATACTGACTCTACCTCCCTTATGAGTAGTCTGTGTGGCCTGAATATGAGTTTTGAGTTAGGAACTTCTTCTTCTAGCTAAATGGCTGAATTAATTTATTCCTCAATCTTTTTTGGCTTTTCCGATCCTATGATAGTTAAATTGGGTTTTATATTGTTAGTCTGCGGGTCTTGGAGATATATATATATATATATTGTGACTAGTTGTGGGAGAGTTTAATAGTAGTTTGTTTAGCATATCCACAAACATTTTCTGCTTTGGCAAGTTCTCTCTTTCTCTCTCCCTCATTTTTGTACAAGGTTTTTGTGCTTAAATCTGTCTAGTGCAAATGTTACTCGTAGGCTTTATGAAATGAGGTAAGACACATTGCTACATCAGTGACTCACAAGAATCTCTTTATTTCAGGCTTTGCCGCCTTCAAGTATAAATTTTGTTCCACTCAAGCAGGTAATGTTTATATTTTTAATTCAATTATTTACCAAGGACATAGTTTTCTATTATTACTTTGTCAGCAGGACTGGTACCTGGTATGGTCATGAAAAAAAAAATTATGCTGGAGGGACTAAATGTCAGCAGGACATAGTTTTGATTAACAGAATGTCATGAAATGCCTTCCTTAAAGACACAGTAAAAGAATGACTTTTTCATGTAAAATATAATTCCAAGTTGTCTAATGTGGTTAGTTTGGCAGGAATGTAACAACCGTATCTTTGAAGATATGAGAGATCCTTAATTCTTTTAAAGCATCTTCTTTTTGGTAGTTTATTTCAATTGGCTCGTATTTGGGGTTTTACACAATGTATTTCAATTTAAGCTATCTTACAATTTGTTAGCTTTAGCTTGAGCTTTTTGTATTTTTTCATGTCTAGAGTGCTCATCATCTTGAACACGATGTTCTTTTTATTCAATAAAAGTATTATTACCTATAAAAAAAATAAACGGAGTATGGAACCAATATGGTTCCCACTAGCGTATTGCTTGACATCTAAGCTATCCTTTCTTCTGGTATGATATCCAATTATCCAAATCTAAAGTATCGAATCACATGGTACAGTGGTAGACAATTTCCCGAAGCAGATAGTTTTTTCTCAATTGCGAGCCTCTTTGTTTTTCTTTCGGTGACCTTTTTTTTGGTTGTTTCGGCACACTTCTAGTTTTTGTGTTTCCCTTTGCCAATAAGATTCAGTCTGTAATATTAGCGAATTTAACCTTCATATTACTTGGTTATGAGTTTCACTTTATCTGATTTATTTGAGAACTTCCTGTCATACAAAAACATCTATTTATTTTTTGGCTAAGTAACATAAAAGTTTATTCAAAACTTAGTGTATAAAGGCGAGGGGTGATCAAGATTACCTAGGCGACTAATAACTATTGTTCAATCATTTTGTTCATACAGTCATTGATAGTCATCCTTTAATACTGATCATTTGTGCATCCTTTTTGTGCAGTTGTTGGTGCTATACTGTCAACAACTGACTCAGTTTTCACACTGCAGGTACACGATTTTCATGCTTACATGAATATTATACATGGAAATTCACATGTTCCATTAATGCATGATTTTTTTCTCATGTTAATGGTTCTCAATCAAGATGAAATGCCCTTACTTTACAGTATTTTATTCGGTGAGGGAGTGGTGAATGATGCCACCTCTGTTGTGTTTTTTTCTTCTTATGATTATTGTTTATTTTCTTTCCTTTGTTTTGGTGCATCTCTCTCTCTCTTCAATTTCTGTTGTTTTAGATACTATATGTAGAGTACTTAGAAAACATGATAATCGTTGTGACATAATTGTGTATTAAATGCGGCCAAAACATTACCTACAGTCGCAGGTTCTAAACGCAACACAAACAGGGTCTATAGCCGCGTTTTAAAAAAGGAAAACGCAACTATAGTACTCAACCTTTAGCCGCATTTAAAATAAACGCAGCTATAGACCTGTTGGACCTATAGTCGCACAGTATTGGCCATGTGTGAAAGCGCGACTATATAAAACGCAACTATAGGCTACAGCTGCGTTTTTTAAATGCGGCTAAAGTCCTAATTTTTTGTAGTGAACAATTACCAATATAAATTGCTTGATATAAGTTTAACAGCACATGATGATAAGAACTTTGGAGATTTTAATAAATAATAATAAATAAATAAAACTATTGTGACATGATGAATATAAGATAACATTGTATAGATAGTCATTTGAAATCAAGGTCATAATAAAATTCAATTACCATTATAAATTTCAAAATTTTGTGGTTTTATACCCTATTGAAGTCATTTAAATGAAAGATTGAAATCCAAATTCCTCTCTTTAAATTCATTTATCCAAACCAATCACAATGGACTTGGTATTCTTTTGATTGATTGCTTGTGGTATGGGGCTTTTTCTTTCGCTTGGGCCGCTTTACCAAAAGTGGGCCATAATGAAGTGTATTATAGTGCGGTAATACACTATAATTCACAAGCAATGTACATTTCATAAACTTAATGTCCATATATAATTCACATGCAATGTTCAATTTTTTTTATTAAAAAATTTATGTTCATTTAAAAGGTGAAATAAGCAATATACATGGACGATGTAATAAAACGTGTGAGAGAATCAATGCCCTTTATAGTGTACGCTATGATTGATAGTAATGTGTTAAAATTATGAGAGAGAGAGGATGAACTTCAAATTTGAAGGGGAGTGCATCATAAAAAAATAAAAAAAAGGGGGGGGGGGGGGGGAAGTGGTGAGAATCATAATAAATTTTAATCCTAGATTAACCACAATACCATTTGTTGGCTTTATTCCGCGCCAAATTAAATTTGCTTGTAATTCAGCAATTAGATACCTTATTTTTAGGTGAGAATTATGTAAGGGTTGTGTGTGAGAGAGTGTGAAGAATTGATCAAGAGTGTGCATCAAAGAGGCAACTCGCGACCGGAGCTCGCGACTGACTCCCGACTAGCCACCCACCAGAATCTAGCACACGTGTGAAGCATGCAGGAACTTGAAAGGTCACGACAGCTGAAGCATTACAGGACAAATATTACAGTCTGACCTAACAGTTATCTCGCGACTCAAACTCGCAACTCCTTCCAGTCGCGAGAGTGAGTGACCAAAATACCCTGTTATGCAAAAAAATGATTTTTCACATTCCTTCTCATACCCTACTATAAATACCCTTATACCCACGAAATGTAAAGGAGCCTATTGAGAGAAAAACCTAAGAGGGGTTTCTACAACACACCCACCTCATTAAAGAGACTCATTCTTAGAGAGAAATTTTTGTAGTCTCTTCTCCTTCCCTCTCTCATTGTTATACCCATTGAGAGGAGATTCATACCCAAACACTACCCACACCCATTCTGTAGGGAATTACCATGAAATTCCCAACTTGTGAGAAACAAAATATAGAGAAAAACACACGCCAAAGAAAAATAATCACACGCACAAGACAGTATTTATGTTGTTCGGCAATTTGCCTACGTTCACGGAGTTGCAAGGATTTCACTATTATCAGGGAAAAATACAAAGTGCGGCTACAGTCCTTTTTCTCTCTAAAAATGACAACAACAAACCCTAATCACAAAACAACGTTTTCTACATCCTACGCACATGATTCACAATGGGCTACAAAACGGGCCAAAAAATTTTCTATGGACTAAGCCTCAGAAAATCTCCCATTAAAAAAACCACGCAACATTATCCGGATCGAGTCGGGTCGTCAACCGAATTAAACATAACTAGGCTCCACAAAACCCAACACATTCAAAGTGTTGAGAGTGTTTTGGAGCTTTGAGAAGTATTAGAAGATGCCAAGGATGGCGGATGCAATATAGACTTATTGCGGGATCCGATAAGTTAGAGAAGACAGAGTTAGACTTAACCTTGTTGGAGCAAGAGTTTAGAGGGCTTAGGTGCATTGGATAGATTAGGCTTGGAGGGTCTATTGCCATTTGTGTATCCCAACTTTATTCTCTAGTGGATCATGTTACAGCTTGGAGGGCGGCAGAGAGGTTTTTCGCCGAGTTCTTCAGTTTTCTCTTCAATAACACACACCGATGTTATCTTTGTGTTTGCATCTCTCTAACCCTTGCTCGTACCTTTTAATTGCTACTGTGTTGTGATTAATTATGGTGTAGAGTTGTTTATTTATTTGGGTATAGCTTGTACTTATCATTCCGCACATATTTTGATTGAGTATAAGCTTGTGTAGGTTTATTTG
The DNA here is from genome assembly GCF_040712315.1 of Castanea sativa. Classification (NCBI taxonomy): domain Eukaryota; kingdom Viridiplantae; phylum Streptophyta; class Magnoliopsida; order Fagales; family Fagaceae; genus Castanea; species Castanea sativa. The sequence goes on along the minus strand of NC_134023.1, from coordinate 54,414,574 downwards.
AAATTTAGGGTCTAAACATTCATTAGTGTTTTACACACTAATTGAGCTTTCACGTGAATGAGCTAAAAATTTATTATATCAAACATCATTTATTATTACAAACAGGGTGCAAGCTGCAGACCAATTTGCAATATGCATAACATCAACTATCAGCAACTAATACTCCTATCAAGCATTCGTTGATCAAATAATAAAAATTATATAATTAAAGCCAGCCCTATAATATTATTGGAAACTTAAGGCTAACTTAGCTAGAACACCAACTAGTGGTGCGGGAGTAACAGTGGTTGGTTCAGCCTGTTCGTAGTTAGATCTTAAGTCGGAGTAGTTATCATTCTCATCGGGGCCTCTAACCACTGCACCATCCAACACGTTTGGGTTGGCTGCATCCTTGTTGAAATACAAGTCATAGCCTCGTTGGCATGACACAGGTGCAGGATTTACTTTGATGGACACAATGGAAACTCCTCTATGATGAACTTGATTCGGATAAGTTGACCCAAATCCTACCATGTAGCTCGTGCTTCTTGGGTTTGAACCCAAGATATAATCCACCTAATAGTGACACAATCAATGCACCAAAAGCCACTAATCAGTAAGTAGTACTACTATACATTCCCTCAAAAAAAAAAAAAAGTTTTTAAGTAGTGTACATTTTTTTTTTTTTTTGAGAAATAAACACATACACATACACACAGACAAGAAAGAAAGGGGTTCTAACACAAATAAACGGATAATAACCAGCATAAAATAACATTTTCTGCATTTGATCATGAGAAAGCTATAAAAAAAAGGATTCCCTCCAATTGGATTCTCCTATTCCCTCACATTTTTAATCCAATGTGCAACACGTGACATTTATTTAATTTTTGAATACTAGTCATACATCTAAATAAAAATTATAGAAAATTGGAGGGAATCCTATCCCAAATTGTAATACCTGTGATTTGGTAAATGCAAGTAGGTCATTGGGCTGAATTGTGCCATCAGGACAATCAAATGTAGTTGAGAACGTGGTCAGATACTCAGAATATGTTGTCGCAATGAATGTGACAGTGGTTACATATTGAAGGTCGTATGATAGAAACCATAGCAAGCCCCCAGGTGTCTTGATAACATTATTCTTTCCTTTTTGAAGGCAGTTGCATATGAACTGCTCTCCATCGATCTTGAAATGGCCATATATGTCTTGATCTAAGGACCCCTCGAAAATAAGCTATAAAACACAAATTAAATACATTCCCCATATTAGACCTTTCCCATCAACTTGTGCAAAAAATTTGTATTTTTTTTATATATAATTTCAAAAAGAACTTATTTTTTCTATTTTATATACTCATTTTTCAAAATACCTTAAATCAAATTATTTATTTTACACTGCATTTCATTAAAATATCAATTTTACTTGGTTTTTTTTTAATTGTTTTTATTTCTTCACACACAACAACAACCATTCACTCTCTTCCTTCGTCTTTGAAATACGTACAAAAAGAATAAAATAATTAAATGCAAAATAAATATTATAAATTTACACGATTACTATGGCAACAATGTATTTTTACACAATTTAGTATGGTCTGATGTTAGCAAATTTTGAAATTAATTAGCTAAAATGTAGAACCATTCCTATTATACAAATATTGATGCAAATGCTCTTAACCCTGATATTCAAGTAACATGAGAATTAATATATGAGATATATGGTGGTTATGAACAATATATATCACTGATAATATATTGTCCTTTATCCAATCAAACATTGCACTGTCTTGCTAAATTGATATCATTTTGTGTATGCAATAGTACTAAAGTATGCAAGTACTTTTTGTTTATCTTTAGTTTCCCTTCCCATTTGCTAATTCGGAAGGAAATTACCTTTGAAACTAGGACCTGTGCACCAAGGTACTTGTAAGATTCCTCACCAGTGGCGAGAAAAAGCCATACAGAAGCCCATAACACTTCATCCTGTTAGACAGGCATGCATGGTTTAGTTCATAGACAAAAAGAATAGGCAGAGTTACAAAAAAAATTTCACAGAATGTCGTGGCTAGTTTTTAGTAAGTAAATAAAAAAGAATAATATTAGTGGTGTGGGGTCATGGATTTTGGGATTTGGCCGAGAGCATGTGGGTTTGGCCGAGAAGCATGGGTGGTCCGAGTCCGAGGAGTACTATCTCCTCGGATAAAGTCAAACACAAATCTGGTATAGATCCTAATGATCAAAGATGACCTTCCAGGAAGTTCTAATGATAGCAACGAGCATTATGAACGTTCAAAAGGGATAAAGACTCAAAAATATCTAAGGAAAAATTGCTATCACCGCATTAATGAGGAAGTAACCTTTGAACAGTATTATGGCAGCCTTACAACCACCCCAGAAGACTTTTAGAGGGGGCTGATGGGACAACCATCAACTGTCCACATGTGGTCCACGTGTAGGGTAAGGATGAAGGGAGAGATGTAATGTAAATAAGGGTAGAAATCTCAGAGAATGGGGGAGAAGAGAAAGAAAAAGAGAAAGCACTGGAGGTATCTCAACAACTCTTGTAACCATGGTTATCCAATATATGCTAGAACAGAGCTCCTCGAACTATGCCGAGAACCAACTTTCTCGCCAAACCGGGTTCAATTCTTGTTAGCTCATCATTCAAAACCATATTAACTGTTATCCAAGCACTAAAGCCTAGCTCTTTGACCCACTCTCTACAAATTTATTATACTGGATTCACTGGACCAAGATCCCTTACATTTTGGGCTTGGTCTGAAAATTGTGTCCCCACAATTGGCGCCATCTGTGGGAAGAGCTTGTGTGATAGTGAGTGCAACGGTTAGATATGATACAATTAAACCCCCCATCAGTAAGAGTCCTTGGGGAAAGCCATTATGGTGGCCAGTTTGCTATGTGAGCAAGTCACTACATGTGGCACACAGTTGTTGTCCTAACTTAGCTTACGTTCAGGTCTATACTACAAAGTGCGGATTATACGGGGAGGATTGCTGAATGGGGCACAGTTCTGGGGGCTTTTGACATCAAGTACATGCCTCGTACCTCTGACAGGGGCTAGGTCCTCGCGAATTTGGTGGCCGAGTTCACTGAACCTCCATTAGAGGAAGTGGCAGCAACATATGAGCAATTCAAAGGGGCTTTGTGGCGGGGCTAGTTCTTGAAGGTATATATTGACATCTTCTAATCTTTTAAAGTGGTTAAACAGAACCTTAGCTATGCCGGGTCCTCCGACCTCCTGCTTTGGGGAAATTAACACACACTGACATCTTTTAAAGTGGTTAAACAGAACCTTAGCTATGCCGGGTCCTCCGACCTCCTGCTTTGGGGAAATTAACACACACTGACATCTTTTGAAGTGATTAAATAGAACCTTAGCTATGTCGGGTCCTCGGACCTCCTGCTTTGGGGAAATTAACACACACTGATATCTTTTGAAGTGGTTAAACAGAACCTTAGCTATGCCGGGTCCTCGAACCTCCTACTTTGGGGAAATTAACACACACTGACATCTTTTGAAGTGGTTAAACAGAACCTTAGCTATGCCGGGTCCTCCGACCTCCTGCTTTGGGGAAATTAACACACACTGGCATCTTTAGAAGTGGTTAAATAGAACCTTAGTTATGTCGAGTCCTCGGACCTCCTACTTTGGGGAAATTAACACACACTGGCATCTTTTGAAGTGGTTAAACAGAACCTTAGCTATGCCGGGTCCTTGGACCTCCTGCTTTGGGGAAATTAACACATCATGACATTCTCTCTTCAAAGTGTTTAAACTATAACTCAATCATGCCTCGGTCCTCGGACCAGATGATGTGAGAAAGTTAACACATCATGACATTCTCTCTACAAAGTGTTTAAACTATAACTCCATCATGCCTCGGTCCTCAGACCAGATGATGTGAGAAAGTTAACACTTCATGACATTCTCTCTTCAAAATGTTTAAACTATAACTCGATCATGCCTTGGTCCTCGGACCAGATGATGTGAAAAAGTTAACACTTCATGACATCTCTCTTCAAGGCATTTAAACTATAAACTTGATCATGTCTCGGTCCTCGGACCACATACTTTGGAGGATTATCATTCCACAACATCTATTTGTTTCCCACTAAATGTCAAGACAGACCCAAGATTATAACCAAATCCTCAGATTGGTAGCTCTGAAAGGAGCAATTCACAGTATAAATATGGGGCGCTTGAAACGACACTCCCACAAGTGTAAATCAAAGGATCAAAGCAGAATCAACTCTTAAGAATTCAAAACCCCACTTTTCTCCTTGGATGTGAGGAGAAAACCGGAGTTTTGAGGGGCTATTGTGGGGTCATGGATTTTGGGATTTGGCCGAGAGCATGTGGTTTTGGTCGAGAGCATGTGGGTTTGGCTGAGAAGCATGGGTGGTCCAAGTCCGAGGAGTACTATCTCCTCGGATAAAGCCAAACGTAAATCTAGTATAGATCCTAATGATCAAGGATGACCTTCCAGGAAGTTCTAATGATAGTAACGAGCATTATGAACGTACAAGAGGGACAAGAACTCAAAAATATCTAAGGGAAAACTGCTACCACCGCATTAATGAGGAAGTAACCTCTGAACAGTGTTATAGTAACCTTATAGCTACCCCAGAAGACTTTTAGAGGAGGCTGATGGGACAACCATAAACTGTCCACATGTGGTCCACGTGTAGGGTAAGGATGAAGGGAAAGATATAATGTAAATAAAGATAGAGATCTCAGAGAATGGGGGAGAAGAGAAAGAAAAAGAGAAAGCACTGGAGGGATCTCAACAACTCCTATAACCATGGTCATCCAATATATGCTAGAACAGAGCTCCTCGGACTGTGCCGAGAACCAACTTTCTCCCCAAACCAGGTTCAATTCTTATTGGCTCATCATTCAAAACCATATTAACTGTTATCCAAGCACTAAAGCCTAGCTCTTTGACCCACTCTCTACAAATTTATTGTATTGGGTTCACTAGACCAAGATCCCTTACATTTTGGGCTTGGTCTGAAAATTGTGTCCTCACAAGTGGTGAGTACAAATAAAAACTAATAAAAATTTATCAACTCAATTATTGTAAAAAAATGTTGTATTTGTGCATAGCATTACTCGATACAAAAATTCAACTCTCTTATACTTTTGGGAATCAAATATTGAAGTTTAAATCAATTGCATTCTAAACTATTCTACAATCTACAAATTAAATTCCTTTACACTAAGTACATACCTCATATCCGCTACTATGATAGAATTTCGCTGCTTTAGTAATGCTATTTTGGTACAGGCCGTCGTGATCGCTTGCAAATTCAAAGAGCTACCATATATATGTCATTGTTAAATTATTGATTGTTCTAAAAGTTTAAGTAGTTAAAAAATGATGAATTTAATAATTTAACTATAATTCCTAACACACCCCTTCACATGTGGGTTCAAACTCTCATTTCAATAATGGACCCAACATATGAGATTTTTAACATTTTAAATGAGAGGTTGATCGAACTTAGAATTGTCTCCTGCTTTAATATTAAATTACCGATTGTCTCAATAACCTAAATTGTTAAGAAATGATGAATTTAGTCATTTAATTGAACAATCTTTTTACTCATGTGAGTTTAAGCTAATCCCAAATAAGTTAGATTCAACATATGGGATTTTAGATTTTTTTTTAATGAAAGTTATTATTCTAATACTTTCTTTCACATGTAGATCCAATGTTTAACCTAGAAACACATTTTCTAAGACACATTAAATTATCAATTATCCTTAAATTTTAAGCAATTAAAAAAACAAGAATTTAATCACTTAATCATAACGATAACAATAATAAATAGTGATGACGATGATGATGACAAGAGGAAATAAACCTGTTTTGCATGGGTTAATAGTAGGGATGCGTATGTTTCGTTTGTTGACTTGAAAGCCAAAGAAGCTGCAGCAAAAGCAGCAGCAGTTTCAGCAGCAAGATCAGCTCCTGGATTGTCCTCATCGATTTGTATAAGCTGGACGTGAAGTGGTCATGTCTTCTGGTCTTTGCCAACATGCATGATCAGAATCACCATCGCCGACTTGACCATACAGAACGTGTGGCTCAGGATGGGCTTTGATCAAGTAATCTGTGCCCCATTGGATAGCTTCCAGTGCATATGTAAGCTGATTATTGTCCTTCAGTTGAGCTTGGAACTCTATTGTGCTCCATGAAAGCATTGTTATTGTGAATGCAAGAGGGAAACCAAACTTCACGTTATCCCCAGCATCGTAATATATCCTCCCTCAAGATCAACCTGTTGTGTGTGAAATAATATATAGAACCATTCATGTACTCAATTGAAACATATATAGAATATTCGCTTAATTTAACTATATAACAAATATGGTTAACATGTACATGTTCACAAATTGAGGTGTGCCACGTTGGGATTACTCTATTATTATCATATCAATTTTTTTTTTTTTTAAAAATTATTGTTGGAAAAAAGGAAATGAAATTAAGAAAAAGTTGAACCCATGTACCCACCATTTTTTTTTTCTAAATTTTTTTTTTTTTTTGAAATTTTAGGCATAAGCGATAAGAACAAGAATAATCATTAATCTGTATTAAGTATTAAGTATTATCCATTTCCTAATGAAGATTTTGTTTCTCGGGTGATAAACTACCGTGATATTAATTATTATTCTACATTTTCCCTTCACATTTGAATTCTATCACATATACGTACGTACTACAAACTTTGGTTAGAAATAGTGAAATTAATTATTTAATTTAAAAATGGAAAATTGCAGAGAAAAATATTTTGTCATTATAATGTGTAAATAAATTAATACAACCAGCTTTAAAAAACCAGGTATGTACAAATTGGTGAAAACAAAATATGTTCACAATGAAAAAAATATTCTTTATTTCAAAGCAAATGAGGCATAGTTATCATAACCTTACCAAATGGATGGCAGTTGAGCTGTTAAACCGATAAATCATATAAATTTACAATTTGGTATGATTTGCAAAAAACTTGAATAAACCATAATAAAAAAAATGACATTTTTTAAGAAAAAATATCGAGTTGCAAAATTTTTCAAAACATTTGGTTTTATAACATTATATTATTTTGATCAAATAATCATATTTTCTTTTGTTTCTTTTTATTTATGGATTTTTTAAGTTTTTTGCGTTTAAACTTGAAATAAGTAATTAAAAGATGAATTCAAGTGTATTCCTATTCTTAGTCATTTTTTGATATATAAAACATTAAATTCTATATTTGAATTAATTTTTTAAGTAATAATATTCTATTAATTTCAACATTGGTATGCTTGCATATTTACGCTCAAATTGAACATCGTCTCTGTTTTTTTAGTTTCTATTTTTTATGTGATTCTTTAATGTGTGTGTGTATATATATAAATGAATAATTAATCCAGTGGTTGAATTAGTGAATCCTATCACTCCTTTGACGGTTCAAAACTCAGTTTGATTATGATTTCTATGAGAATAAGAGGTTCATGAGTAAGAAGTCAAATGTACCAAAGTTATATTTTCTACTTCTTTTTTTCTCTCTATTTCATTGATAGAAGAAACAATGAGAAATTATTTTTAAGTTTTATCGTTCCTTTTTTTTCTATCACTTTATTTTCTATGGTTAGAATGAAAACCATACAGAGTTTGAGAAATGTGTATGCTTTTAAAAATCTCAATATGATATTTAAATAATATAAAACCAGTAAGATAGGATCATAGTTTTCCACCAAAAACGGGGAATATATATATGTGTGTGTGTGTGTGTGTGGAAAAATGAAGTCAAGATTATCTTACTCCAGCTTCACTACCATCTGAAACTGCAGAATATCCACGCCATTGCACTCTTTGGTGAAGTGGCAATTTCCCTGAACGTTGAGCCTCATAATATAACAAAGACTTGTTCAGAGCTTCCCCATAATTTATTGAAGTAAATCCATCACCATGAACCAATAAAAAGAAACACAGGCTAACCAAACCAAAGATAATGCTAGAAAGCATTGCTCTTGTGTGAAAAAACATTTCTTTTTTTCTTTTTTTTTAGAAACACACACACACACATATATAAGGAAAGAGGGATGAGATAAGGCAATACACTTACATGCCAACACCAAAACTACATGCCAGCAGTTAGTGTCGCGGAACAAGTGATAAACCCTTTCTCAATATCACACCTTACCGATGTGGGACGACTCAACAACACTGAGTATCTGTTTTTTTTTTTTTGAGAGACACACACACACACACACACATATATATATATAGAGGAATGGAAATAAGATAAGGGAATACAATCACACGCCAACACCAAAACTGCATTTGTCTTGTGTGAAAATAATATGAATGAATAATGCCTAGAAGATAATAACACAGGTTTTTCATAATAAATAAACCATAGCTGGTATTTATAGAGTAATCATATATTATGGGGCAATGGAGAGAAATTATTATTTACATCGGGAGGACTGCTGATGTGGTCTTCCCTGACCAATGAAATGGTATTATCTATGCAAATGTATGTGTGAGTTTCCTAATCAACATAAGGAATAAAAAATAAAAATTATCAGACGATGTCACATTTTCATAAATAATAGCATTTATTGGTTAGGAGATCAAGGAGGATCAAGTCAGCAGTCCTCCTGATGGACCTAATAATTTCTCTGCAATAGGCCATTAAGTTCTAACATTTTGGAAAATATTTAAGAAAGATTCCAACTTAGGCATTGTGGATTGAGATAAATTAAAGTAAGATGTATTTTTTTGGGAGTATGTCATAACCAATATGTGAATATTCAATTTAATAATTGTGTAAGAGGTGACTCAATTAAAATAAAGCATGCCAATCAAACAATTTAAATCCAATTTAACAATCATATATAACATATTAAAGTAGATGCCTAATCAAGATTCTAAATTACCTTGCTAAAAAAATTCAAAGTAGATTATTTTGCACTCCAATTTTCTGCCAAGTGTATTTGTTCTTGTAATTACTCACAAATTTTATGTCAAATGTTCTTCCAAATTTTCAATTATACTATAATTTTGTATCAATTATATTAAATACAAATTAATGCATCTAAATTTAGAAAATAAAAAAAATTATTATGAATTTAATATTTTTATAATATTAGGAATGTATACAGTCTATCACTCATTACTTAGACATATTATTTATATGTGTATTTGTGTCGAATAAATTTTCAATTATGCTCCTATTTTGTTGGCAGAATTAGAGTATAATTTGCATGCCATTGAACTCTCTGGTTAGATGGCAAATTTCCTGAACGTTAGCCATCATAAAATAACAAAGAGTTGGTCAGAGCTTCCCCATACTCTAATGAAGCAACTCCATGAATAACCAATAAAAAGGTACACAGGCTATGACTTATGAGGCTAACCAAACCAAAGATATTGCTAGAAGACATTGCTCTTATGTGAAAATAATTATATGAATAAACAATGCCTAGAAGATAATAGCATAGGCCTTTCATAAATCATAACTGGTCTTTATAGAGATATCATACATTCAGGGGCAATGGGGCATTATACTTCTTTAATTTCTACACCCCGTCAAGTTATTTTTAAAAATATAAATTTTTTAATTGGAATTAAGAACATTCCAATTTAGGCTTTGTGTAAGATAAAGTAAAATGTGTTTTGTTGAAGCACATCTCACATGCAATATATGAATACGTAACTCAATAAATGTGTAAAAAGTGGCTCAACTACAATAAAGCATGCATGTCAACTATAAAATTTTATATCCAACTCAGCAATCATATATAATAATATATTAAAGTAAAAAACCGATCAAGAATCTGAATTAGACTGCAAAACAAAACAAAAAATTCAAAAATTAGATTTTACCTGCTTTCCAATTTCGTGCTAAGTATCCTTTTAATTACACTTAAATTTCATGCCAAGTGTCCTTCCAAATTTTTCATTACACTAATTTTTTATCAATTATATTTATATTCAAATTAATGCATCTAGACATAAAAATATAAAAACGCTATTTTGAATATTTATTTATTTTTACAATATCATAAATGCCAAGTGTGTGTGTGTATATATATATATATATATATCCTATAATGCATATTTGGTCATCTTCAAACCAAAATGTTAAAACATCATCAATACTTGAGGGAGGGTTGACATTCTCATAATTTTTTGCTAAGTATCCTTTTAATTACTCTTAAATTTCATGCCAAGTGTCCTTTCAATTTTTTTATTACACTATAATTTTGTATCAATTATATTTACATACAAATTAATGCATCTAAACATAAAAATATAAAAACGCTATTTTGAATATTTATTATTTTTACAATATTATAAATGTCAAGTGTGTGTATATATATATATATATATATATATATATATATATATATATATATATATATATATATATATATATATATATATATATATCCTATAATGCATATATGCTCATCTTCAAACCAAAATGTTAAAACACCATCAATACTTGAGGGAGGGGTTGACATTCTCATAATTTCATGCTAAGTATCCTTTTAATTACACTTAAATTTTATGCCAAGTGTCTTTCCAAATTTTTTATTACACTCTAATTTTGTATCAATTATATTTACATACAAATTAATGCATCTAAACATAAAAATATAAAAATGTTATTTTGAATATTTATTATTTTTACAATACTATAAATGCCAAGTGTATATATACACACACACTATAATGCATATTTGGTCATCTTCAAACAAAATGTTAAAACACCATCAATACTTGAGGGAGGGGTTGACATTCTCATAGATTATGACAATCCAAATGACTTTGAAACATGAAATTGAGCTGTAACTACAAATCCTTCATAGATGAGAAAAAGTATTCAGAAACCCTTTAAAACTGACTAGGCATGCATAAGAAACATACGAAAACCCACAAAGTATTTGGCTAGCACTTGTGTCATTCATGGGCTCATGGGTGTTGCATGTGCTCTAAGCCCACTTGCAATATTTCTCTTGGGCTCATGGATGGACTATGATAAACTCTCCTTCTAAATCACATTTTCCAAAATTCCCCAAGATTGAGTTTGGATTTTTTTTGAGGATTTCAAATCGAAGGGATTTGAAGAACAATTACCAAGGGTGATCTTTCCTTCTCACCAAGGGAGAGTCTTTTCTTTTCACTCACACTTGAGTGACTCCTAAAACATCCCCTTACATCCTATATAGTGCTATCACCATAATAGTTGTACACATAGCATGGATTCAGACTTCATCGATAGGATTCAAAGGATAAACCAGATGGAGAAGGAGGAAGAAGTGTTCACAGTGGGGAGGTCTCAACATGGGAAAACACTTGAAGAATGTACATTGAGCTTGATAGGTCGCTTTCTCACTACCCAACCTACAATCAGCAAGCCGCCAAAGGTTTTCTTTGGTCCGTATAAAAGCAGGGGGTTGACCTAAAGATCATCGATGTTAGGGAGGGTCTGTTCCAATTCAAGTTTGCACTCGAAAGCCAACTAACGTGGGTGATGAATAACAAACCCTGGAGCTTCGAGGGACACATACTAGCCCTCCAACGGTGGGAAATAGGCATGACAGTGAGTTCAGTCACCTTTCCAGTCCTTCCGATATGGATCCAAATCTGGGGCTTGCCGTTTGACTTACTTTCAGAGGAGGTTGGACGAGAAATAGGCAGCGGGGTAGGACGAGTGGTCAAAGTGGACACCAAGGCCTTCAAGTCTGGGTAAGCCTAATTCATCCTAGTTAGAGTGGATATTCCTCTCAATAAGCCGATCCGTCGCAGTAGGTCAATCCTGAATCTAGAAGGGAGTAAAACTCGGATTGGCTTCAAGCACGAATGACTGGTTGGGCTCTGCTTCCAGTGTGGCCAATTCGGCCATGAAAGGTGATATTGCACCGCTCCAAGCGTCGGATACGAGGAACAAACACCATATGGTGAATAGCAGAGGACCAGTAATAATATAAGGGAGGATACTGGTGTGGCAGGAGGTGGCTTCAGGACAAGGTAGATAAGGAGCCCACCCAGGTTGGAAACAATGCCAAAGAAGGGCCAAGCAAGTTAGTGTATGCCGCAAACATCACTCCGATCAGTGCCACGCCAGATAGAGGCATTTAATGAGAATAACGCCAAATCAAGTAACAAAAATATTCTCACAAATTCCAGTACAAAAATAATTAACTCCAAATTCAATGCAAACTGAAATTTCGGGATTGTATTCTTCAATGCAGAAAACGGCAGACCACACAATCAAGGCCACCAAACCTAGAATTATGAGGAACATGGGACCAAAATCTTGTACTATACAACAACTTTCAAACCCAACTGAAACTCTTGTCAGTATTCCTATGCAATATCTTAGCCAAGAACACATACCACACGTGCCAAATAAACAAGTGGGGCAATCACGTGAGGTTGCACATGACTATTAAAAGTACACAAAACAAGACCAATGAAAGAGCAGCTAAATGGACAAGAGTGGACCACAAGCCCAATATACACACAACTGATACAGCTAGGGTGGCCATCAACGTGGGAACAAAGAGAGGTTGGGTGGAGTGTATAGACAACACTGAGGGGAATGAGCAAATAACCTGTAAGAAAAGCAAAAGAGTGGAGCCTCCTTCTATCTTAATTACACAAACAAAACCTAGTATAATGGCAGAGGCTGCAAACCAGCCCTGACAATCGCAATGAATATTTTAAGTTGGAACTACTAGGGGCTTGGGAACCAACGTGCAGTCAATGTTCTCTCTCCTTTTACGAGGGAAAAAGCTCCCAAGGTATTGTTTCTAATGGAGACAAAACAATCAATGGATGAAATGTAGCGGATACAATCTGAATTACCATACCGTTGCATGTTTGTTATACCAAGTGTCTGCCGAAGTGGTGGACTAGCATTACTTTGGAAGGAAGAAGTGGATTTTCATATCCAAATGTATTCACCTCACCATATCGACGCTCTTATCCACAATGAAACCAATCCCACATAGAGATTGATTGGCTTCTATGGTTGGCCAGAGGAGCAGAATAAACATGAGTCTTGGCGGCTTTTGAAACACCTTCACTCCAAGTTTTCAGACCTATGGTTATGTTGTGGAGATTTCAATGAGATCCTACACTAAAGGGAAAAGCAAGGAAGCCATCCAAAGCCATTTCAGCCGATGCAGGAGTTTCTGAGTACCTTGTTATGCTGCGGCCTAGTAAATCTGGGTTTTCAAGAGAACCAATACACATGGAACAATGGTCACCCTGGAGATGCTTTTGTGCTAGAACAGTTGGACAAGGCATGCGCATCGGTTGAATGGAACGAGCGTTTCCCTCACGTCAAGGTGTCTCATCTCCAAGCCTCTTATTCTGACCATATACCAATCCTAATCAACACCATAGGCCCTGACCAACGAGGTAGGAGGAAAAAGATACCTCGATGTTTCGAGGAGAAATGGGCATCACATGCCGAGTATGAAAATGTAGTTCGTCAGGCCTGGGAGACAGGGGCATGTCTAGGGAGTCCTATGTATCAGCTTTTTGAAAAAATTAAACGGTGTCGGCTTGTATTGGTGGAGTGGAGCCACAATACATTTAGTAACATAAAATCTGAGTTACAAGTGAAGCAGGCAGCTTTGGAAGAACTTTCAGCCATGAATGACCCAAACAAGTTACTAGAGATCAAGGAGCTCAAGAACAGCATCAATACACTCCACCAGGATGAGCTCTTTTGGAGACAGTGGTCAAGGTCCATTTGGCTACCAGCAGGGGACAAGAATACCAAGTACTTCCATCAAATGGTGAGTTAGCGGCGCAGGAAAAATCACATTCTTGGAGTTGAAGACCAGATACTTGGGGTCAGGAAAAATCACATACTTGGTGTACCTATTTACTACAAGGCCTGTTTACTACATCCAACTCAGTGAACATGGAAACCGTCCTTGACTCAGTGGAACAAGTGATCACACCAACAATGAACAATTCCCTACTCAAGCCATACACACCCGAGGAAGTCAGGCAAGCAGTTTTCCAAATGCACCCCTCCAAGTCTCCTGACCCCGATGGTATGTCCCTTTTTTTTTAGAAATACTGGCATATAGTTAGGCAGGATTTATATTGTTATTGAAGCTGTCATTTTAGTTTTACACTCCAGTCACATGCTGCATAAAATGAACTATACTTATTGTACTCATTCCAAAGAAATGGGACCCTAAGACAATGGAATATTACAAACCCATTAGTCTCAGGAACGTGGTATCCAGAATTTTTTTCTAAAATAATAGCTAACCGGTTGAAGCTTGTATTGCCTAGAGTTATATCTGATGCACAGAGCACCTTCATCCCTGAAAGGCTTATTACAGATAATACAATTGTAGCATATGAGCTACTACACAGGATGAGGAATAGAAGAAAGGGGAAGAAGGGACAAATGGCGATTAAACTGGACATTAGCAAGGCATATGACCATGTGAAGTGGACGTTCTTGCATATGATAACGCTAAAGATTGGGTTGGACATAAGATGGGTTCATATGGCCATAGAGACAGTTAGTACAGCTTCCTACTCGATATTGATCAATGGGAGCCCAAAGGGTATATCAAGCCATCAAGGGGAATAAAACAAGAGGATCCACTCTCTCCATACTTGTTTTTACTTTTTGCGAAGAGGCTATCCGCCCTACTACGGAAAGCGGAAGCAAACCATGACATAAAAGGCATTATAACCAGCCAACAAGGAGTGTGTATCTCTCACCTCTTGTTTGCCAACGACAACTTGTTATTCTACCGAGTAAACGTGGAAGAGTGCCAAAACCTACTTACCCTTATGGACAAGTATGAAGCTGCATCGGGTCAAGCTATAAATAGGCAAAAGACTTCTCTTTTTTTTCAGCAAGAATACCAAACAGGATGTGAGAAATACTATCCAATAGATGCTAGGGGCTAGAGTTATGAATGATTGTGAATAATACCTAGGCTTGCCCATGACATGCGGCAAATCAAAGGTAAACAAGTTCAAGGAAATCCAGGAGAAAATATCCAAGCGGGTTATGGGGTGGAAGAAGTTCATTTCCAAGACGGGGTGTGAGGTCCTTATCAAGACGGTGGCTCAAGCCATTCCCACGTACTCCATGAGTTTGTTCAAGCTGCTTAAATCTATCTATGACAACATCAACTCCTTCCTGGCAAAATATTGGTGGGGACAGGACCATGAGGAGAGGAAGATCCATTAGATTAATTGGACTAAACTGTGCACCCATAAACATAATGGAGGAATGGGGTTCCGGGATCTAAATGCTTTTAATCTAGCTATGCTTGCAAAGCAGGCATGGAGGTTAATCCACAATACACACTCTCTTTTCCACAGAGTATACAAGGCACGGTATTTCCCTCGAAGCTCATTCCAGAACTAGGCCCCAATCCTTCCTTTGTATGGAGATCTTTACTGGCGGCAAGAGACATTATCATGGAGGGGTCAAGATGGCAGGTGGGCAATGGACGCACAATTGAAGTGGCTAAACATGTCTGGCTACCTCATGCTCCTATCTTCTTACAAGAACCAACACTGAATTCGCGAGTCTGCAAACTCATAGATGAGGATACAAGGCAGTGGGACCGGGGGAAGGTGTTTGCTACTTTCGCACAGAGGACATGCGAGGAGATACTGGCGACGTCGCTGGACAATGTAAACTCTAGGGACGTGCTGGTGTGGAAGGAGAACAGAGCCAAGAAATTCACAGTGCGCACCGTGTACCGTATCGCTGTCCACCTGAAAAACCCAGTTACGCGGAGCACTCCTCGGCTCAACGCCATGGACCAACCTAGGGGAAGATTTGGAGGCTCAACGTTCCTCCAAAGGAACGAACCTTTTCATGGAGGGCCTGCTCTAACTGTCTATCGACTAAAGAGAACCTATTTAAGAGACGAGTAAGAGTGGAGGCCAAATGTGAAATTTGCTGTCAGAAACCGGAAACAGCCAGCCACGTGCTCTGGGAGTGTGCCTTTGCGAGGAATGTGTGGAGTTTGTCCAACGGAAGAACCCAAAAGTGCAAAAATGAAGCCATAGATTTTTTCCTGCTATTTGAACAAATGAGGAGAAAAATGGACCAGCGAGAGCTGGAAAGGTGGGCAACGACGGCTTGGGTTGTATGGAACGCAAGAAACAGATTTTACTTTGAGCATGTACAGGTTCATCCCCGGATTATATTTGATGTAGTAATTGCATTCTTGGACGAGTACCAAAGGTTAATGTTAGCTAACGTTTAATGGGAAGCCAGTTGATAACATAGGCCCACAAGCTTTTTTACATGGGAATTGGCTTTCTTGGGAGCACTGCTGCGTGTAGCTATTGCTTCCCCCACATCAATTTGCTATTTCAGATTGACTTTACTTGTAATACTCGGTCTTTTACTCAGTTGAATAAAATTCTATCATTTAGCTCAAAAAATAACACATCATGATAAGAACTATTGAGATTTTACTAAAAAAATTATTGTGATATGATGCATATATATAAAAATCATACCATACAGATAGTCATTTGAAATCAACGTCATAATAAAACTCAATTACCTTCATTAATTTCAAAATTTTGTTGTTTTATACCCTATTTAAGTCATTTAAATTAAAGATTGAAATCTGAATTCCTCTCTTTAAATTCATTTATCCAAATGAATTACAATTGATTTTCCATGTACACTTGGCCCTCGTGGAGGTATGGAGAAAAATAATGGGCTCAGAATCCTTTTGGTCAATTGCTTGCAGTTTTAGGCTTTTTATTTTACTTCCACTTGTTTGAACTTGTCAAAAGTGGGCCATAACAAAGTGTATTATAGTGCCGTCCATAATTCACACGTGATATCCATTTTTTTTTAAATTATGTCCATTTAAAAAGTGAAAGAAGTGGCGTGTAGGGATGATGTATAATATAATGTGTAAGAAAACTGATGCTCTTTATAGTGTACGCTATGGCTGATAGTACCGTGTTAAAATTATGAAAGACAGTTGGAAAAGCATGAACTTCAAATTTGGAGGGGAGTGGTGCTTCATAAAAAAGAGAAAAAAGAATGGGAGTGGTGAGAATCATAATAAATTTTAATTTTAGAGTAACCACATTTTTTTTCATGAATGAGCTATATGTGTGTGTGTGTGTGTGTTAGGTTCTAAAGATTTAGATTTGAATATTTAGAATCATATTTGTATTGTGTTGGCAAACGAGAACAAAAAATGTCCAGTCTAGGTTTTAGGCAATACTTAAAAGTAGTTGTTTCAAGATTCAAGTCCAGCTAAGTTTAGAAAAAGGGAGTGTGATTCTGCCTTGCTCGACCGATTGAGAATTAGGCTCGACTGATCAAGAATCGCAGGCACAGCTTTTTCTGTAGAATTTTAAACAAGTCCAAGCCCGCAAAAATGTTTAGGGCTTCATCTAAACTTCTCCACATATAAAAGGGAAACCCTAGCCATGTTTTGAAGACTTTTGGAAGATATTTGTGTTACCCTTTGTGAGACCTAAGAGATTTTGTACCTTCTAACTATACAAAAATCTACCGAAGCAAAAACTACAATCAAGCATTGGTAGAACATAGTTGCTGCATCAAGATCATTACTAATGGTGATCTGAAACTTTTGAGTGGGATCTCAAAGTCACAAGCAAGGCAGCTTATGTTACTATAAATCCGAGAAGAGAAAGAGTCTATGGATTTAGAGCTTGCACGTGGTCGTGTTAGTAAGTTACTACATGAGATAGCGATAGATTTAGGGTTAAATCTAATTGTAAAAACCTCAATTCTCTTACAGTGGATTTACTTTATCTTGAGGATAGTTAGGTCAAATCCTCCTTAGGTTTTTACCTTGAAATGGTTAGTTTCATCGGTTTTCTTGGGTAATGTGTTATTTACTTTTTCGCTATTTTGCATGGTATGATATATTTGTGTTTAACCTAGATCCTGAATAATTAATCTAAGTAATCATTTAGTTAATAGGTTAAACAATCTGGTCTAAGGAGTCTAAACGAACAATATATATATATATATATATATATATATATATATATATATTGGGAGAGCATGAGCTCTTGCCATCTAGCGCTCTAATTTTTCATTTAGCCTCTTGAACTTTTTCTCATTAACTTTTTTTTACGGTAACTCAAAAGATCACGTTAAATTATTTTTACTATTATCTAAGGGATGGGCTATAATTGAAAGTTAGACCAAATCAGACCAAACCTTATGAAAAGTCCAAACTCATTTATTCACTTACATATTATGACCCAATTATGATCCTTTCCCAAGCATAGATGAAAGCCAAGACCCTAACCCACTTACAAACTCTCTTTTTCCTTACCCACATGTAGATAAAACTTGAAAGCCAAGACCCTGACTCACTTAGAAGCTCTCTTCCTCTGTACAAGCTTCCCTTTAGATTACACACACTCTTCCGTTTCTTTACAAACAATAGTTTGCAGTCTATATTCAATGATCTCATTTGACCAAACAAATGTTCCTACTCATTTTTCTAGTCTTAATTCAGCCATTTTGTGTAAACTAATGGAAATGTATAGTCAAGTAAGATATACAATCACTCTAAAAAATTTATTAAAAAAAAAAAAGGAAATGTACAATTTAACCTCAATAGTCCCACCACTCTATTTTTACTTCCTCTTCCAAAACCTCTCTCTCTCTCTCTCTCTCTCTCTCTCTCTCTCTCTCTCTCTCTCTCTCTCTCTCTCTCTCTCTCTCTCTCTCTCTCTCTCTCTCTCTCTCTCTCTCATTTTAAGTGGTATATTAGGATTCCCCAAATTGATGATAAATATTCAATCATACCAATGGGCTACACATATATTGGAAGGATTGTCTTCTCAGATAACGAGTGTTTTTCTTGTTGCGTTACAAAAAATGTAAAGCAGCATGCGATATGGCATAGTCACCAATAGTCAGGGACAGACCCACAGGGGGGGACCAAAGGGATCTAAGCCCCCCCTGGCCCAACGAAAAAAAAAAGATTTTTTTTTAATGATTATATATTGTCTCCCTCTCTTTTAATTACCCTAGCCCAAATAACAACTACCAAACTCAAAAACTTAACAAAAATAAAATTTTAAAATAAAAAATTCCAATCAGCCCAGTATTATAGTACTAGCATTAGGTGTTCAAAATGGTAAATATTTAGTATTTAGAACACCAAATACCAAAAGTACTATTGTACGATACATTTCAAATACTATATTAAAGTAGCAAAAGTAAGCTTTGGTTAGTGATTTTTTTTTTTTTTTTGGCAATAGTTGATGCTCTTAAGAAATAATATTATTTTGTATATTTTTCTTTATTGGTAAATGATTGCATTTTAATGTATTAAAAAATAATGATTTTGTATATTGATCTTGTTTGATAGTTTGTTAGTACTATATGAATACCCATTTGGATTTTTTTTTTTCCTAACCCTAGCTTGAAATCCGAAGTCCACCCCAACCAATAGTTATATTGCATTCAACTATATTCATATTAAAATTTGAGTTGTCTATGATGCTATGGTACTAGGTATTAAGACCAATTTGTTAATATGACTTTTGATATGCTCCTACAGTTGATTAAGAAATTCATATCAATTTGGACCAAACTATTTGTGATGCCTTCGAATTGTAGGTGGTTTTTTTATTTTTACACAAATGCATGAAAGTTGTAGGTCCATCATAAGAATAAAGATGATCATAAGTTTAGATATTGTCAAACAATTGAGATATTGTAGTCATAGATTCTAATAGCATTTGTCCCTTCTCTAGATTATGATAGCATTTGCCCCTTCTAAAAATCTAAACAATTTATAGGATTCTAGTTACAAATATTTGGTATATAATCTATAATGAAAAAATAATTTTGGTATCCCATATGGTAGATGCTAGAGACTACAAAGGATTTTAGTTAGATGCACACCACATTTTTCTTTTTAAGTCTTCTAGTAGTATTTATTGTTTTCATTTGAGACCAATATAATTTAATTATACTTTTTTATGCAAAACTCAAAACTAACATACTTTTAGGCAAAGGTTTCCAACTAGTTTGTTATAACAAACATCATTTGTTATTACAAGCAAGCTGCAAGCTGCAGACCAATGATCAATATGCAGAACAACTGGCAGCAAACTAGTACTCCCATCAAGCATTCGTTGATCAAATAATAAAAATTATATAACCTTAGATGTCCATTCATCTAATGAATTAAAGCCAGCCCTATAATATATATTTATTTGAACGTTAAGGCAAGCTTAGCCAGAATGCCAACTAGTGGTGCGGGAGTAACGGTGGCTGGTGCAGCCTGTTCGTAATTAGATCTTAAGTCGGAGTAGATATCATTCTCATCGGGGCCATAAACCACTGCACCTTCCAACAGGTTTGGGTTGGGTACATCATCGCCATAATACAAGTCATAGCCTCCTTTGCATGACACAGGTGCAGGATTTACCTTGATGGACACAATGGAAGCTCCTCTATGATGAACTTGTGTCGGATAATTTGGCCCCAATCCTACCATGTAGCTCGTGCTTCTTGGGTTTGAACCCAAGATATAATCCACCTAGTAGTGACACAAACAATACACCAAAAGCCACTAATGAGTAAGTAGTACTGCATGAAAAGAATAAATAAACGTTTTTAGATAGTGCACATGCATTGTCTCGATACACATCATTTTTTTCATTTTTTATAAATAAAAAATTTAGACATTTTGTGTAAATTGTGAATATTGTCCGTACAGGCAAGACAAGTGTAAACTAACATTTTCTATATTGATTATGAGAAAACCATAAGAAAGACAATATGTACCTCCGATTGAATTCTCCAATTCCCTCCCATTTTTAGTTGGATATGCGACATATGACATTTATTTAATTTTTAAATACTATACATATCATACATCTAAATAAATATGGTAAGAAATTTTAGGGAATCTTATAATCTGAAACCATATATAATACCTGTGATTTGGCAAGCAAAAGTAGGTCATTGGGTTTTATAGTGCCACCGGGACAATCAAACGTAGCCAAGTTTGTGGTCAGATACTCAGAATATGCTGCTGCAACGAATGCGGCAGTGGTTACGTATTGAAGGTTGTATGATAGAAACCATAGCAAGCCCCCAGGTGTCTGTTGCACATTATTCTTGCCTTGTTGAAGGCAGTTGCATATGAACTCCTCTGCCTGGCTCTTGTACTGGCCATATGCTTCACCATCTATGTTCCCCTCCAAAACAAGCTACATCACAAATTAAATTCATGCCTCGTATTAATTAATTAGAACATTCACATTAGCTCGTGCAAAAAATTGTCTTTTTTAGCGTCTATAAAAACTTACTTTTTCTATTTTATTTACTTTTTTTTCAAAACACTTTACATCATATTATTTATTTTACACTACATTCCATTAAATATCAATTTTACTTGATTTTATTAATTATTTCTCTTTTTTTGCACACAACAATCACCATCCACTCTCTTCACTGGCGGAGCCAAAAACAATTTCCAAAGAGGCTGAAGCTAAATATAATAAAACTCTAAAATATATATATATATATATATATATATATCCATGGCCCAAACCAGATACTTTACAATACATTCAGCCAAATCTTTTACTTTTGCGTGGCTAAAAATAGGCAAATGTCATTTATGAGCTGCTTTACAGCAGCAGTGTTAGCAAACAGAGCAATAGAGCGAGAAAGAAAACAATGATAGAGTAAGCATATGGCAATTTTTTTTTTTTTTTTTTTTTTTTGTGGGGGAGTGGCCTTTCTGTACCCATTCCATTTTATTGTTATTTTTTGGGGGGATTTTACTCTCACTGGGTTAGTTCAAAATTCTGAAGTGCTTGAAGGATTAGATTCTAAAATTTGAGGGCGAAATACACATAAAAGAAAAAAAAATAAAAAATAAATAGCTAAATGCAAAATGCAAAATGAATTGTGAAAATTACTATAATAACTATATATTTTTATACAACTTTGCAAGACTTGATATCGGTGAATTTTGAGATTAATTAGCTAAAATGTAAAATTTTTCCTATTATACACGTACTGATGCGATTACTCTTAACTTCCATATTCAAGTTACATTGAAAAAAATTAATATATGAGATATATGGTGGTAATGAAAATATATATATATATGTGTGTGTGTGTGTGTATATGTATGTATGTATTGTCCTTTATCCAAGTAAAAACATTGCATTGTCTTGCTGAGTAGCCTAAATTGATATTATTTCGTGTATGCAATAGTATTAGCTAGCTAAAAGTATGCAAGTACTTTATGTTTATCTTTAGTTTCCCTTCTAATTTGTGAATAAGGAAAGAAATTACCTTTGCAATTAGGACTTGTACACCAACGTACTTGTCATCCCAGTAAAATATGGATCTCGGGCCACCAGGTCCACTAGACTCGTCAACGAAATCTAGGTAAACATCCTCGTTGGTGGCGCGATAAAGCCATACTGCAGCCCATAACAATTCATCCTGTTAAACATGCATGCATGGTTTAGTTTAGTTCATATACAAAAATAAATAAATAAATAAGCAAAGCCACAAAAATTTTCACAAACTGTCACAGCAAGTTAGTTATTGGTACGTAAAAAAATAATATTAGTAGTGCAGTGGATATAGACAGAACAAATAAAAATTTGTCAGCTCAATTATTGTAAAATATATTGTATATATAGAATTACTTGATTCAAAAATTCAACTCTCTTAAACTCTCTCGGGAATCAAATATTGAAGTTCAAATTACTTGCATTCTAAGCTATTCTACAAAGTAAATTCCTTTACATACCTCATATCCACTGCTATTAAAGAATTTCGCTGCTGAAGTAATGCTATTTTGGTACAGTCCGCTGTAATTGCTTGCAAATTCAAAGAGCTGCAACCATATATATGTTATTGTTAATTAAATTATCGATTGTTCTAAAAGTTTAAGTTATTAAAAAATAACAAATTTAATTATTTAACCACAACTTCTAACATTATCCTTCACATATGGGTTGAAACTCTCATTTCATAAGTGGAATCAACACGTAGGATTTTTAACATTTTAAATAAGAGGTAGAATGAAAGTTGTGATCAAACCCAAAATTTAAGTTGTTAGGAAATATTGAATTTAATCATTTATCTATATTCTGACAAATATATGTGTTAGCATGTCTGTGACAGTTCTTTTTTTTCTTTTTTTTTTGGAAGGCAATGAGCGTTGGATCTTGCTCTAGTAAAATAATTGTTAGAAAATTGTGAATTTTATCACCAAACTATTATTTAATTGAAAAATCTCTTTACTCATATTTGAGTTTAAACTAATCCTTAATAAATCGGATTCAACATATGGGCTTTTAGATTTTTTTTTTTTTTTTTAAATGAAAGTTATTATTCTAATACATTTCACATGTGGATCCAGTGTTTAACCTAGAAACCCCTTTTCTAAGACACGTTAAATTATCGATTATCCCCAAATTTAAGGTGGTTAAAAAAAGAAAAGAGGGGAATTTAATCACTTAATCACTTAATCACAATGATAATGATAATAAATAGTGATGGAGATAATGAAGAGAGGAAATGATGAGATTAGGTATTGCAATTGTGATTGTTTGAGAACAGTTTATCTAGAGCTGAAAATTTGCTATAATGTACTTATACCTCAAAAAGTGAGAAAAGGTAGAAAAAAAAATAAAGTTTTAAAAATCTGTATATAAAAGTTAAAAACTAAAAACCGATGCCAAACGAATACGTAATCAATGATTGAGATTAAAAGTTGAAAAAAAAACAACTTTTAATCTCAACTATTAAATTAAATATATCAAAAGAAAGTAAAAAAGTTAAAAATGTAAAATAAATAAAAATTGTGAGAGAAAAGTGGATTAATTGCATCAAGTGCAATACCCTAGATAAACCTGTTTTGCATGGGTTAATAGAATGGATGCGTATGTTTCATTTTTTGGATTGAAAGCCAAAGAAGCTGCAGCAAAAGCAGCAGCAGTTTCAGCAGCAAGATCAGATCCTGGATTTTTCTCATCGATCTTATAAGCTGGACGTGGAGTGGTCATGTCTTCTGGTCTTTGCCAACATGCATGATCAGAATCACCATCGCCAACTTGACCATACAGAACGTGTGGCTCAGGATGGGCTTTGATCAAGTAATCTGTGCCCCATTGGATTGCTTCCAGTGCATATGTAAGCTGATTATTGTCCTTCAGTTGAGCTTGGAACTCTATTGTGCTCCATGAAAGCATTGTTATTGTGAATGCAAGAGGGAAACCAAACTTCACGTTATCCCCAGCATTGTAATATCCTCCCTCAAGATCAACCTATTGTGTGTGAAAAAATATATAGAGCTATTCATGTACTCAGTTGAAACATATATAGAATACTCACTTAATTTAATTATATAACAAATATGGTTAATATGCCGTATCACTCCTTCATGGATCAAATCACAATTTGAAAATAATTACTACTAATTGTTAATCCGTGCAATACACAGAAAAGTCATCAAAAAATATTTGCAAATGATATATATAAATTCATATTAGAGATTTTGTAGAAAAGAGTAACATAATTAAATTAAATGTTTTTTAGAAAAAGTAGAATGTTATTAAATAAATTTTTTGGTTTATTTTAATAAAATAATGAGTTCTAACCAAATTATATAATACATACATAAATACATACATATATATATATATTAAAACCAAGAATAATATAAAATAGTAAAAAATTGAAAGTGAAGTAAATAAAATATAAAATAAAATGTATTCTCAAAATAATAAAAATAATACTACATGTGAGCTATAAACCACAAAATATTTACTCAGCTGTCAAAAGTCTCAGTAGACTCAGTTATACGAACATAGTCATCAGTAGATTCAATTATTTTTACATTCCAAATATAAACACCCACAAAGAGATCTAGGGATATATATACCACTGCACGCAGCAAACTGATGAACAAAGAAATCGTTTGCATTTTAAGGTTAGAGATAGAGCCCAAGCGAGAGAACCAAAGAGAAGAGAGGAGTAGCATAAGAGTTCGGGTACAAATTCCGAAACTTGAAAGAAATAAATTTATTTATTTAAAAAAAAATTAAATTCCTTATTTATATATATATATACCAGCTAGCCAAGGTGGAAAAAAAAAAAAAAAAAAAAGATCGAAGAATAAAAGTTAATTAATAATTTACATAGTGATCAGGACTATAATGAGAAGCATTAATATATATATATATATTAATAATTTACATAGTGATCAGGGCTATAATGAGAAGCATTAATGTGTGTGTGTGTGTGTGTGTGTGTGTGTGTGTAAAAATGAAGTCAAGATTATCTTACTCCTGCTTCTCTACCATCTGAAAGCGCAGAATATGCACGCCATTCCACTCTTTGGTGAATTGGCAATTCCCCTGAACGTTGGGCCTCATAATATAACAAAGACTTGTTCAGAGCTTCCGCATAATCTATTGAAGGAAATCCATCACCATGAACCAATAAGAAGAAACACAGGCTAACCAAAACAAAGATAATGCTAGAAAGCATTGCTCTTGTGTGAAAAAGCATTGCTCTTGTGCGAAAATGATGTGAATGAACAACGCCTAGAAGATTATAACATAGTTTTTTCACAATAAATAAATCATAATTAATTGGAATTTATAGAGTTATCATATATAGATATTCTGGGGCAATGGAGCAATAAGTTCTAACATTTTGGAAAAAGATTAAGAAAGATTCCAACTTAGGCATTGTGGATTAAGATAAATTAAAGTAAGATGTATTTTTTGTGGGGAGAGCATGGCATAACCAATCTGTGAATATTCAATTCAATAAAAGTGTAAGAGGTGGTTCAATTAAAATAAAGCATGCCAACTAAACAATTTTAAATCCAATTCAAAAATCATATATAATATATTAAATGGGAGTGCCAACTAAACAATTTTAAATCCAATTCAACAATCATATATGATTGTAAGGACACAATTGCACCTAAGCCTAAAAACAGGAAAGGAATAGGTCCAAAAAATCCAATACAATGAATTTGTAAAGAGTGTGTTAGAAATCTGGATTTTAGTGAGTTTAGATAATGATGGGGTATAAAAAATACAACTCCAGCTTCGTCCATGGAGGTCGTCTATGGAGGTCATCCTAGATAAAACCAAGTAGGTAAAGGTTGCAAGAACCTCGTCCAGGATAAGGTCGTCCACGCAGTAAGGTGCGTAAACTTGGCTTTGCATGGACAGTTCTATAACCATGCCATGTCGTCCAAAGAAAACCATCAGCCTCATCTTGGGGGATCGTCCAGAAGGAAACGACCTTGCATTGGGAGCAAGATGCACCTAACTGGAGGTTCCCTGGACGAGGATCCCTGGACGAGCCCTTGACACTTGAGAAAAATTCCTAAGTGAATATAACAGCTCCGTATCACACGCATAACTTCCAGTGACCGTTTTGTGAGGAAAAATGTAACTCCTAAACAGTTGGAGAAGTGATCCTTGAACCCTCACACCTCCTCAAATCTAGGGGAAGTTACAAATTTGATAACTGTCTTTAGGACACTATATAAACGCTCATTCAGACCAAACAAATGTACGTTTTTACATTTTCCAAAAAGTTGGAACTCCGAAATTATAGAGAGAAAACTAACTTTGTCATCGGAGGGTTTCTGGCCGGCAACCCCGGTCACCTTTGATTGTCTTTCTTTCTTTTTCAAACCGCCAAGACAGCAAGTAGTCCTTTCAAGTCCGAAGCATCCAGCCTACTGGTTTTCTTCGCATCATCAGATAACAAAGTCAGTGGGTTATATCACAATATGACATAGGTGGGATAGTTTGTGTAACGAAAATTGTCCTCGGACTCAAGCTGAGAAGACTAGATCTTATATTTCTCTTTTTCAAAGATAGGTTACAAATATTGTTCTTATGTCTACAATGTTTTCTTTCTTCCTCTCCCTCCTTCTATCTTAGGGCTTTCCTCTTCCTTTTATACTTCCCTTTCTCCTATCTCTAACCTCCACATATGGATCAGATTGCCGGGCAAGATACTTGTCCCATCAGCCCCTTCCTAAAACTTTTGAAGATAGCTATAAGGCTGAGCCCTGCTACTCAGGCATCACTTTCTCATTAATGCGGTTAGAGAGTTTGTTGCAGAGCATTCAATGCAGAGGCAGCAACTTTTTCTTTAGATATTTCATGGCTTTCCTTTGTCCTATACCCCTGTAATGCACATCCTTATCAACAGAGTCTTATGGGACGTTGCTTCTGCATGGCAGATAACACATTCCAACCTCTGCTTAGCTAATCCGAAGATATTTTCCTCTTCGAAGCAACTTCTCGAATGATCACAATCAGACTTCGCTTCTCTATAAACTAACATAGACCCTTAGTAAGATGTTTACCCTTCATCGGACTGCTTAATGTCCTTAGATTGGGCCTCCGGCCCAATACTCATATAAATATGTACTCCTGGACCCATATCCCCCACATATAATATGTTAAATGGGAGTCTAATCGAGATTATAAATTAGATTGCCAGAAAAATTAATTCAAAGCAGATTATTTCTACACTCCAATTTTATGCTATGTGTTCTTTCAATTAAACTCTAATTTTTTATCAATTATATTAAAAAACAAATTATTGCATCTAAATTTAGAAAAAACATTTTGAATTTATTATTTTTAAGATATTATGAATATATAGTAAATACAAATTAATGCATCTAAATTTAGAAAATTAAAAATTATTTTGAATTTATTATTTTTGTAATATTATGAATGTATAGTCGATTATATATTAAGTAAAATAATTATTTGTGTTTGTGTGTGTGTGTGAATTGTAATTATTCACTCTGTTTATTTTAACTTTTAACATATTTTGGAAAATGAATAAGTTTTCAAAAAGAAACATTTTCTAGAAATCTATCTCACATTTTTGGTAAAGATTAAAATCAGTTGGAAAATCTATCTCTTGAAACTCTTATTTAGCTTGATTTAGCTTGATATGAGATAGAATTTTTTTCTATTAAATATTTTTGAAAAACAACTCTATCGCATTCTAAGTTAAATAAGGGAAGTTAATTTTTTTTTCCTTTGACTCTTTTTTTTTTTTTTGATACTACCAAACACAGGAATATTTTCACGTAAGGTTTTCCACATCCAATAAAACTAAGCGAACTCATGCATATGTAAGGGTTATAAGCTAGTTTCAAATTATATTACAGACACTATAACTAAATAATCCTAATTCTTCCACAGCTACTAGATTTGGTCGTCACGGCTCAAATGCCTCACACCCTGCAGTTATCTTCGAATCCAAAGATTAAAACACCATCAAAACTTAAAGTCAACACAACATTGGAAGCAATGGAGTTGGCGTGGAGGCAGTGGCGAAACCAGAAAATTTTTTCGAGAGGGCCAAGTTTAAAATATATATATATATAATGTTTCTATGTGTACATGTATGTATTATATTTTTTTTTTAAGTATATTATATTTATTTATTACTTATATATGAAGAATGTTTGTAATTTTGATTTAACATATTATATTTTCTTACTTAAAAATAATAATAATATCATCAAGTAAGTCTTTCATTGGGGAAAAAAGTAAGTTTTTTTTTTTTTTTTTTTTTTTTGCTTTTAGATAGAATTCTACTCTTGCCTAACATAAGTGTATATCTATGTGAAACAACTTCCTAAAGACTTAATCTCGACCTTTGCCTCTCCATCTCAAAAAAAGATGTACTTGTAAAGTGATCATTATGCTAAAGATGCGTGGTAGTAAAAAAAAAAGACTTGATATGTCTAAAAAAACACAAATCAATTTAATAAAAATAGAACATAATTAAATTACATATGATGTACGTTAAATACGTTTTAATTTAATGAGCTATATATGATATAAGAGTGATTAGAGGTTTCTATTCCTCAAAATGTGTTTGTGTAGAAAGATTTGGTAAATGATCATTACTTAACTTGACAAAAATCTATAAACCATGGATAACATTCGACCTATAATTTATTTTAAAATAAACATGAAGAAACATAATATGCTGTATAACCAAGAGGAATATTTATGTGCTTCTATAATAGTGATGTAACAATTTATAAAATAAAATAAAATAAAAAATACCATTCCCTGAAGTAGAAAGAAATCTTCTCTATTTATTTCAACATTAATTTTTTATGAGAAATGAATCATTTTCAAAAATTATTTTCCAAAAAATTATCTTCTTTTTTTTATGTTTGGTAGTGTTGATGGTCATTTTTGGCAAAAAAGCCCAATAGCAGGAAGAAGCCCAACAATATGGGTAGAAAAGAGTTAGTAAATTGGAGAAAAAATCATTAAGCCAAAATGGTAGAAATAATGGATAATAGGCCAAAAAAAAATAGTAAATGGGCCTAAAAGAAGGCAAGCGGACCAAAGAAGTAGTAAATCTATGGGCATTATACGAAATGGAAAGGATGGGCCAAAGAAGGCCCAAGGTAATGAAGCAAGTGAGCAAGGGGTTGATGAAAAAACCCATGAACCCCACAAGTAAAGGATATGGTAATTGGATCGGGGAAACCCAAAAGAGTTAGCAAAAGCTCATGTGAATGTAGAATTAGAATGGGCTGAGGATGCTCAATGAAAAGAAATGGGCAAAGGAAGCTCGTAAGCAATAGAATGGGTCAAAAGGGCCCGAAATAGCATGAATGCAAGCCCAATGACAATACGGGGTCGCTGTAATTTACAGTAGACCCAAAAGAGGTCCAGCAAGCACAGATCAAATAACACCACAGCAGGAATAATAGAATTGCATGGCAGGAATGCTAACAAATCCACGGAAGAAACAAGGAGTGGGTTAAGAAGAGAAAAGCCCAAAATCAAGCAAGGCCCAACCCTTGAAAGAAGCAACCTATAACGAATGAAGGCTCAGAAATCAGTTCGCGCCGCAGAAGGTCAAGAATGAGCGACAGAACGCAGAGACGAGCATCCAGGTCATGGGAAACGCATGAGCAACAGACAAGCTTTGGATACACACGGAAGTGCAGCACGCACAAGGTTCAGGCACCACCAACCTATACCCAGCCAATACAGAAGTGGTAGGTCATGGGTCAGAGGTAAGAAAGGGTATGGTCTGGCAGTGGAGAGAAGGGGGGAGCTTATTCTGGGGTACCCGCTTAACTCTTTTGGAAAAAATGTCCTGCTAGGATGACATGCCACCCAAAAGAGGGGAGGATGAGTTGGAACCATTAAGTGCATGCCATGAGGGATAGTGAAAGAGAATGTCCACCCTGTTGCAAATAGGAATACCACGGTGAATAAGTAAACAAAATAAAATTCTTTGTCTGGTAATGGGATGTGGCAAGACCAGCACAAGTAAGTGGTGGTGGCCGGGCAGCTAACAAACCAATGAGTGGTCTAGAAGTACACCCACACCCAGACAAAAGTGGTTAAAGGGTAAAACAAAAAAAAAACTCAGTCACTGTAGGCAGTATATAAGGAGCCTCCGTCGTGCACAGTAGACAACATCAACACGATCATCACAATCACAACAATATCACAACAACAACAAGAACACGGAAGTAACAAGAAAGAAGAAGGTATAAAACAGAGTAGCAAACTTAGAAAAAGAAAGCTAGAGAGAAATTAAGAGAGAGTAGGCAAGAGTAAGATAGCGGGCATGTACCAATAGGCTAATCTTTTCTCTCCCTCTAAAAGGCTACCCTCTATTAAGGATTAAGAATTTCTACAGCAAGGTCTTCCTACGAGGTTATCCACATTAAGGAAGTGGTTCTCTCCTTGGTCTTAGTTCCGTAATATAATTGAGCACGACAGACTAACCATTTCTTCTTTGATTATATTGTTTAAGCATCAGTATCGTTTCTCTTTTATCTTTATTGTTTCTTTTTTTACAATGCATTTCTTGTTGTTGTGTTGTTCTCTTCTTTATCCTAATTAAGTATCTTTTTGTTTATTTTGGCTAACAGCAAGCGCGTTTCCTTTACTGTTGTTATATTATATTTGTCTGTCTTAACTCTTTTATAACAATTTCATTTGCCACGGGCATGTGACCAAAGTTTTCAACAAAGGGGCCTTAGTTTGTGCACAAGTCAATTTGAGGTAAGTTGCAATCAGATCAGTCCCGACTCTCCAACCCAGAACCTTTGGGCCTTAGTGTGGTAGGAGGTAGCCCACCCATAAATCTTAAAAAGGCCCACCACAAGTAATAATCTTAAAATGAGTTAAAAAAACTATCTCTTTTTTATTTTAGTAAAGTTGAAAAATATCTCTTAACTTCTATTATTTAGCTTCACATGAAAGTGAGATAGAATTGTTTTTCAAAAAAATTTAGTGGAAAACAATTTTATCTCACACCAAAATTTTTTTATTTTTCAAAGAATTTCAACATATAGTGTCCACTCCTGATAATAGCTTTTTTATTATTCGACCAAAACACCAATCAGTTTTTTGTGTAGGCGGGAATTGAATCATAGATCTCTTATTCAACCATTAGAGACTTTACCAGTTAAACTAACTGGAACCCACTTATCTCACATCGAGCTAGATATAGGAAGTTAAGAGATAATTTTTAATTTTTGACCTTTTTTTTTTTTTATAATACTACTTAGTTGTGGTGAACTAAGCCCAGTCCCTTAAACTTAAGTACAAAGGCCCACGATCCATGTTTTCCATTTGGGCCTGTGTGCTGACAAAAAAAGAACCCACACATCTGGTTAAAAGAGTAATGTATTCTTAAGTTTTAGGTTTTTACCTTTCTCTTCTCCATTCTGCCTAAAAATTAGGACACTATTTCTCTCTCATTTTTAAACATTATTCCATGTTCCTATCCAACAAAAAAAAAAAACATTATTCCACATTAATTACTTTACCTCTTTCTTAAAAAAATATACACATAGTTATATATATATATATATATATATATAGAAAGATTACTTCTCCTATTTGAATTTCAATGTCTCAACGTGAGAGTTGGAATAAAAAATGAAGAGTTTCAATTTCAAATAGTTTCTTCCATTTACATCCACTAACTCATGTACAAATAATTAATTAAAAAAATCACATAGAGAAATATCCTAAGAATTAGGACACTATCTCTATCTCACTTTTAAATATTATGACAATAAACCCAAAAAAATAAATAAATAAAAAAGAGTCTCTTCACACGCGCTTTGATCTTGATATATGGGTCATTCTATTGTCCCATTTTTTTGGTATGATACCTACCTAAATTTGAACCATTAAATTATTATTGTTTTGATCTTGATTGTTAGTTTAATTTTAGGAAAGACTTGTTACTAGTAAAGCAGGTCATGTGTTAAAAAATAAAAAAACATATCACTTTTCTCCCTACACTTCAGTTACTCTCTATAGGCTTCTGTCTCTCCCAACTTTTTCTCTTCCAAACCAATTACAAGAACCAGACTCTGTTTCTTCTTTTGTGTGTCATTTCCCCCCTTTTATTTTATCCAATATTATAGAATGATTTAGCACATGTTTAGAGTCCTCTAGCTTAAAGTGCACCACTATCTACAGAAAATGTTTTATTCTATATATACAGCCTCAACCACCCCTTTTTCAAGTTCTTTATGTGCATTTGGTGAAAACAAATAGATAAAGGTGCCCTACTTCCATATCAGGAAAAATAGAGCATCCTATTTTGGCACCTACTAGAGGTTAGTGCCTCATTGTGAAATGACTTCAACACTCATCTCTACTATGAGGTACAACCTGATTGGCAGGCAAAAAGTTTGATTGTTGTGAAACCAACCTCAAATTCAAATCATCATTTTTGCCACATCTATTATTTGTGCCGGAAAGAATCATGATGGGCAAAAGAAAAGTAACTACGTATGTTTATCATGAATTTCCTAGTTCTCTAGTAGACTCCCTCTTCTCCGTGCATTGTTCGTTGTGTTGTTGTTTCGAGAAGGCACCAACTTTTTAAAGCTTGCATGCGTCGTTTTGTTTTTGAATGTATTTGCTTTTAAATTGTTAGTATGCCATGGCATGATAGGTTTCATTATGTGTTCTTAAATGTTTTGTGGACAATGGGAAAAATATTTTAAAGTTTTTGTGTGATACTTAAGCTTGTTTAATTCATTTTGCAGTGGGGTTAGATCTATTATTGCAGCTTGATGGGAAGTATGTCATTTACTCTTACACTGGGAGGAGTGATGAAGATTTTACCATTGAATGATGAAGTACATTGTTGTCTGTAGACCACCCATTAATGGTGTTTTGAGGAAAGAGTTCCCAGTCATTTTAACCAATATAACTGCATTAAAATACTTCTAAAGGACCAGAGACAAGTGTACTTGGGGGTTAAGTGCAAAACCTGCCCCATTCAGCCACAACTATAAGTTCTTAACAAAAATAAATGTCATATTCTAGAATATGACATTTATTTTTTCAGACTTGCGAGTGTCCTGATCAAAGTGAAAATTGAAATGCGTACATCCACTTGAAGGTGGGGTTAAGATTATTTTCATGAGGCATTTGCTATAAGCCTATAACTAGGTGCTCCTAATGAGACCTGTAACTGCGCTTGTTCAGTAGCCCATATAAGTAAGCTCACTTAGTGCAGCTTGAGAAAATCAAGTCTCATACATGGTGGGGAAAAAATCATAATTTTAATTTTACTTTTTACCCTTATTCAAATTTAAGGTGAGGAAAAAAATCAAGTGTCGTACATGGTGTTTTCACTTTTCAGCCCCAACCAAAAAGGAACATAGTAGAGAGAGAGTGCTTATTGGGTAAAAACTGTTGTTTGCAACTGAAACATTGGGTATATATTTTACCTTCTCAGGATATAGTAAGAAGAATAATTTTACCAGTTAAGTTAACTAAGAAAAAAAAATCCACCCGCTGAGTGACCTTCAAGAGTTGGAAGGGCAAGGTTGCATCCACTTTGAGGGACTCGGCGGCCTTCCTTGTCGCCGCAGCAATTCTACACACCAAAATGTAGACGCAGAACACGGCCATTGCCAGAGCTGGTACTCCCAAGCCGACAACCAAGGCGATCACAAAGTTCTTCATTTTCAAACAATACACGAACTGGGGTTTTTTGGGGTCTTCTCTGCCAAAGCTGATGAGGTTAAGTATCAGTTGAAAGCAATGTTGTGTGTGTTGTTAAGTTATACGTGCTATAAAGAGATGAACAAATATATATATATATATATATATATATAGAGAGAGAGAGAGAGAGAGAGAGAGAGAGAGAGAGAGAGAGAGAGAGAGAGAAAGTACATGCAGTTTAACCTAAAACATTCATAGTATTTTTTTTTTTTTTTTTGCTTTGCTAAACGTTAATTAACAGCATTCTTAAAATTAAAACTAAAACATATTATGTAAGATGTAACTATACAAATCCTTGAGACACAAGTGTGTCCGAAACCATTTGAACACGACTACTACTGGGTATAACCTATGAAGCACGGATGCGTTTCAGGATTCGGGTGCGGGTGCGGAACTCGGCAATTTTTGAAAAAGTAGGGTGCGGGTGCGGCGGGGTGCGGCGATTAAAAAATTATTAAAAATATTTTTATTTATATTTTTAATATATTGCTAAACATACTTTTTTCACATTATATAAATATATACCAAATTTAAGAGCAATGGTAAATAATAACTAGAATACAGAGAATAAGAGAGAGCCTAGCTGAAGAGTGAAGGTAGAGAGTGGGAGAGAGGCTCAAGAAAAATGAAGAGTGAGAGGGTTGGGTCTTGGTTTTTTTCCAAACGGTGCATTTGCACCTTTTTTTTTTTTTTTTTCCAGCCATACGCACCTGTTGTTGTTGTTTTTTTTTTTTTTTTGAATTTCGGCCGGTATCGGCCGATATTGGCATATTTCGGCCGATTTCTCCTGTATCAGCCGATTTCGGCTAGACCGATTTCACCCGATACGGACCGATTCGGGCCGAATCGGCGCTGTATCGGCGCGAATCGCGCCGAAAAAAATGATTTTTTATTGCCGGACGCGCAGGCAGCGGCGTCGCCTGTGCGTCGCCGCGTCCGACGCGGGTGCGGCGGCCCAAACGCCGCACCCGTGCTTCATAGGGTATAACAGACAGACCAAAAACA
Organism: Castanea sativa; assembly: GCF_040712315.1. NCBI lineage: Eukaryota > Viridiplantae > Streptophyta > Magnoliopsida > Fagales > Fagaceae > Castanea > Castanea sativa. The sequence continues at coordinate 54,379,466 of NC_134023.1, read as the reverse complement.
AAAATAGACCAATCAACCATCTGCTCTCTTAAAAACTAGAGATTGGATAATATAAATAATATTTTGAAAATGATCACTAACAAAAACGTCTGGGTGGTGTAGTCGGTTATCACGCTAGTCTCACACACTAGAGGTCCCCGGTTCGAACCCGGGCTCAGACATTTTATTAGTATAATTTTTTGGTATAATTTCATACGTACATAAGCGTTGTCGTCTACTTCAATTTCCTTTTATTACTAATAGAGGACTTTCTCCCTCTTTTTTTTTCTTTCTTTTTTTTTAATCAGGAGTACTTCACTTTCACTCTCACTCCAATCACAACAAACATAAACATTGTCTTCTAGTTCAATTTCCTTTTATTATTGATAGAGGACTTCACTCTTCTTCTTCTTTTTCTTTTCTTTTTTCTTTTTTATCAAGAGCACTTCACTTTACTCTCACTCTTACTCCAATCACAACATGCATAAACATTGTCGTCTAGCTCAATTTTCTTTTATTATTGATAGAACACTTCACTCAATTTTTAATATCATGAGCATTTCACTCTCATTTTCACTTCAATCATATTTATTGTCACTTTAATTTGTAAGTTTTATATACTAATGTTTTTAGTACATTGTAAAATCTACCAATTATATTCAATTAAAAAAATCAGTTTATAATAATTACGTTGTAAAATTTGTAATAATTTAGCATTTTCCCTGTTATTTTAGATTAACTACAAGGCATCTATAGGGTGGATTTTAATTAACTCAACAAGTAAAATCTTTGACGGTTGAATAAAATTCTGGGGTTCAATTCCCGCTTACACCAAAAATCAACTGATATCTTAGTCCGATAATAAAAGAGCTATCATTAAGAGTAGACATCATAGATTGAAACTCTCTAAAAAAAAAAAAGTCCCAACATTTGTGACTCCATAGCTATGAACTTGGACATTCATGGAAACTAAAGTTTTGTAATATTGGAGTTATTCGTTTGCTCAGATATGGTAACAAGTAGAGTCCCAACATCTGTGATAGAATAGAACACCCTTCAAGAGGGGGGGGGGGGGGAGAATATTGTAAAACTACCAATCACATTCTTAAATTAGAATATATAATAAAAAAATCAGTTTATAATAATTATGTAGTCAAATTTGTATTTAGCATTTTCTGGTTATTTTAGGTTAATCCTATGGTTTCTATGGGTATACTATAGCTGTGAACTTGGATATTCATATAACCTAAAGTTTTGTAATATTGGAGGTTATTTGTTCACTCATGATATAAAAAAGGTAAGAGTCCTAACATTTGAGACAGAACATAACACCCTTCTCGGGGCATAACAAAAACTTTGAATGAGGGTCATGATTTCTGACCATTTGATGTTATTGGAATAAAAGTTGGCTTTAGCGCCCGAGTCCAAAACTTTTCCATGAGGGTCATGATCGCTGAACATTTTATTATTTCTTTCCCAATTTCAATTACATTCAAAGTTCCAATATTTTTATCATGGTTAAATTATTAGAACAATTTGTGTTGCATGCCTCACGTATAAGGACTGCATTTTTTCAATGAAATAAATTTGCAGAACTGAGTACCTTTTAGTACTGGCAATTAATAGCCAACGAGATCAAGATACAATGGCTGACCATTTGAGCTTAACAAATTGATTACTTTTCAAAATGATAAACCTGATTGAACTTATATTTGTAGCAATCTCATGCATCTTCATCAGTGCTATAAATAATGAATTATTTATCCTTTGCTGTAAGTATCTGAATAATAGATAAATGAGTAAATAGATGCATTCCATAGAAAATTGGTCAGGAAAGTTCAGTAAGTAAATGCTCAAAAATTGGACATTAGCATGCTGCAAAGAATAGAAAGAAACACTCGTTTGTCTATAAACAAAGGTATAGACCAGAGAGAGAGGAGCTGTTTCTTATTTACATTTCCAAAAAATGTTACAAAAAATAATGTCCTCCTGTACATAATCTTTATATTGGATTTTAAGAAGGAAAGAAAAAAAATTTTTTTTTTTTTTTGTATACATTAACAACGGAAAAGGGGGCAAAATCTTATCTGAACTGAGAGCATCTCTTCAGTCCTCCATTGTAATTGATATCGTTCTTGGAGACACTCAGGATTCCTGATTGCTCATCTACTTTCTTGATGAGAAGCTTCAGTAATGGAACCTTGGATAGGGTTTTGCATGATCCTACCATGATCAACTTTTTCTGTACAAACAAAAAAAATGAATCAAGATAATGGTCTACTTGAAATGCTTACATCTAGGATGCTTCAATTTTCTTTTCCCCTCCACTTCCCCACATAAGTAACTCATCGAGCATAAACGGGAAGTAAAATGTTCACAAAGACTAGAAATTTATAGTGGAAAAGTAATTTTTTATATGGGGAAAGCACTTCGTTTGCCTACCTTTGCACGTGTTAGAGCCACATTAATCCTATGCCAGTCACCAAGCAGTGAGGAAGTGCAGTTCCTTGGATTTTCGCTAGACCTAACAAATGACACCAATATGCAGTCCTTGTCTCTTCCCTAGACCAATGGTAAAGGGAGGTTATAAATTACACTGATATAGGATGTGATCATCAAACTTAATTAAGGGTACCAACAAAACAAAATTTCTAAAAAGATGATAATAATAATAATAATAATAATAATAATAATAATAATAATAATAATAATAATAATAATAAACAAATAAAAAGGAGAGGTTGAGTGTTCCTCATCCCCATTCAGCTAGGGGGACAGAGAGAGGTGGTATCATACTATTATTGGTTCAAAGGTTGGAGTGAAACTGGTTGGATTCAAATAAAGCAGAATGAAGCCTAAAATTGATTGCATCTTTATCACAACCTACAGACAGTAGAGAAGAAAGACTGGTGCATTTGGATGTAGCTTTTTGCTAAAATCTTATTTGCAGAAATTTGTTAAATTATAGTTGTACACAGAAAAAATGAGGCTTTAAAAAGTTGTAATAAAAGCTAAAAGAAAAGCCATGGCAAGACAAGTCATTCAGTCTAAGTAAAATTTCTGGTGTATAAACAATGAAACAACAATCGAACACTTAGCCTAACCTGGTATTTATCAATGGTATGTATCTCCACAGAGGTTGTATACACAGCATGGCGGATGAGATTTGCCTGTGAATTATAAGGGGTAATGATGCCAATATCTTCCCCTTCAATTCCATTGTTAACCAATTGCTCTGTGACCTTTATAATGAACATAATAAGAAACAAATACAATAATACAATTAGAGCTCTGAACAACTCACAGGAACTGGTCTTAGGTGACAAGAACTATTTATTATTATATTTAAATAACAATAATACCTCTGCAATTATGTAAGCTTCAACCGGGTTATTCACAGTCTTTTGATCTTTTGCCTCAAAAGCAAGCAGCATATCTGATTTGTAAAAAAGAAAGAAAAAAAATTATATGCAAGAAATGATGCCATATAACAAAACCCCATTAATGAAAATGATATGCAAAACAAAAGATTATGCATTTATAACCTGTATCAATAAATATGACTGGCTTGGTTGGATTCAAAACCTGCAATTATAAATCACTTAGTGAGGCCATTTAATATTTTAGAAGTTTAAAAACAAAACATGAATGTCAACGGCAGAAGTTGATTAACCATTAATTTTAAATATAACGCAGGATCAGCACAGAAAATTACAACAAAGCCTTAAAACTTCCAACTGCAAATAAACATCAGCTTCAACCAAGAAGACACTAAACACAATGGTACTACATGGAAAAGAATGTGTTTACCTCCTTTAGCCATGATGAACAAGACTTCAAACAAGAAAGCTTAAGTTTTGCATTAGCTATTTCGGAGGATCCACAGCGTAATCTGTCACCATATATCAAGGCATTTGATAGTTCCATAACTCCTTGACACATACGATACTGCATACAAATCAGCCAAGTAAGCATACCTGGTACAGAAAGAGTACCAAAAGAAGAGTCAAGCCATTAAATTCAAATTCAACTCTGAATTCAGGTCACCTGGCTCTGCAATGCTGAAATTGCCTGAGGATGTGCTTCAGATAGCCTGCAAAACAAGCTTATTCCCATTCCATTCTCCCGAGCCTCTGTGCTCTGGAAGTAGATAAGCACAATACTTTCATGAGCTAAAACAATTACAGCAGGAAAAGTTCAGCAAGTAGAACTAAAAACACAATAGACATATTACCTGGACAAGAGGTGGTAGTTGATAATGATCACCAACAAGGACAAATGTTGAAGCAAACATCAAGGGTCCCAAGGATACCTGATAGGATATTCACTCATAAACTCATTACAAAGTTTTTATATATATAAGTAAGAAAATTTTATTAAAAAGAGACTACTTCATGCAAAAATGGCATAAAGTATCCTAAAGAATTACAGACAAATACAAAAGGTTATAGACTAAATTACAGACTCAATTCTCTTCATTAACAATTTTTCAAACCACCACACGTCTTAAATATAAAAAAGTGATTACCAATTAAACAAAAGTGATTATGAATGTCATCCGTTCAAATCTTATCCTATCACTAACATATATTTATTGCCCCCATAAATGATTAAATATTCATTCACACACATATATTAACATATAGATAGAGAAATTTACTTTTTACAAATCTTTAGGCCATCAAATTTCAGTACTCCCATGTTTTATATTTTAGTTTTACTAAAACTACCTTCCACAATATCATAATTTCCACTTGTCTACAACATAATGCCTGAATTCCCATCTCTTAGTATATATCACATTAATTTAGGTGCATTATAAAAAGCCACCTCAAGGTCCTCAACAAGAAGAGTTTGATTTATAGACACACTAGAATAGATCAACAAAAGAGAAGCATACCGGGAGGGTAGTCTGACCAGCTTCATCCATGATGCATACATCAAATCTCTTGTTGGTAAGCAAGGGACTGGTAATTCCAAGACAAGTAACTGCAACAACTTTGACTTGTCCTAATCTTATTTTAACATCTTCAACACTTTGTACGTTCATTGCTGTCATAAAAAGCTTTATCACATGATGGATAACAAAACAACTGATTCTATTACAAGGAATGCTAATAACAATTTATAATCTCACCTGAAAAGCAATGCCCCTGAACTTCCTCATGCACAGCTTCATATCTTCCAATACGTACAAAATCGATGCCCTGCTAATTTTTAAATTTCAATAATGCGCAAGAAAAAACGATAGTAATAACTTAATGAGGACATAGAGTGACATATCAATGTGTGGATACACACACGCAAACTCTCATACATATGAGGACCAATCATATGAACAATCACCAGCCGATTTGCAAGCCCTTCATAAGTGGTTTTTGAAGATTGAGTAAGCACTGAATATCCCAAGGACAGAAGACTTTTAACTGTTTCTTATAAAGCACTCTGGTATGCCTAATGCTATAGGGTAGAAATATTGATTGATGTGGAAAGAATAGGCACGATTACGAATCAAGGAGGCAATCATAGTTAAGACCCCAATTAGTTGAATTGAGAAGGTAAATTTATGAATCCAGTCCAATGAAGTTGAATTTGAGGCAGTTATGGGCATTTTGCTTAAGCATCAGACTTTTCCTTACAATAAAACATTTTTATTTAAGAAAAAAGGAAAGAAAGCCAGGGCTCAAGACTTTCATTAAGGTATTGTATACAAGGCATTATGTAACATAAAAGATCAGAAGTGGCAATAACAAAAAAGAATATCCCCTATGGTTTCATTATTTGCAGCAAATGCTATATGTGTGTGCGTGTGTGCATATGTGTGTGTGTGTGTGTGTATGTGTATGTATATATGTGTGTATGTGTGTATATATATGTGTGTGTGTGTGTGTGTTCGTGTGTGTGTGTGTGTATATAATTTTTTTTTCCTTTTTATCTTAAACCTTTTTTTTGTTACAGCAAAGAAAGTTTTCATTACAAAACATGTTCCTTAAAGGTTAACAATAGTTAATAAGCAACACAAGAAAATTTAACACAAGTAGATATGTAGCCACTTGAAGCATAACATTACAAGATAGACAGGCATCAAAAAAATGAAGTACCATGGAAGAAACCAAACATTTATAGTAATCCAGATTAATAAAAGATAGTGCTGACCTGAGCTTTTAATTTTATAAGCAAATTATCTACAGCTGAGTTCGTATAAGATGTAAGCAAAATGGATGCCCCTCTCATCAACAGGGCCTTCACAGCATGCACCATTGTAGATGTCTTGCCTGTTCCAGGCATTCCTAGTATTAGAGTGTAATCCTTTGCTGTGAGTATCTGAATAATAGATAAATCAGTAAAGAGATGTATTCCATATAAATTGGTCAGACTAGCTTCTACAAGTAACTGCTCAAGAAATTGGACATTAGTATGTTGTGCAGAAAACCTTAAGAATAGCTCGACGCTGATCATCATTCAAACTCTTCTCTGACCAGACATATGATATTGCTGGATCCTGGCTGAATATGCATCCACTGTCAAATTTAGGAGCCTACAAGGACATATGAATGCGGAATCATACAAAAAGGCATTATACAATTAGCGAGACATTGACCCAATAACGTAGCAACAAACATCTACCTCAAGGTCAACAATCATCTTCCGAAGATGAGTACTTTGTGAACTTTGTAGAAAAAGTTGTACAAGGTTAAACCTTCAAAAAAACAACATCAAGCTTGAATTCAGCCCTTGTACATGGGCAGGGTGGGTTGGAGGGACATACATCACACAATAGTTAAGTTCATGTAAGTACCTCATAACTGCAAATGAAGTCAAAAATTCGTCCTTGTCAATCCGCCAAACTTCTCCAAAAAGATCCTGTGCCTCTAAAGAAGGATTGCTTCTGGGAAGCCGTAAGCGCTTAGAAAAAGAAACCTAGAGTTTTATAGAAGACAATTTGAAACTGTGTAAGTCGTTAAAATATCATAGTTCAAGAGCATAGACTACTATGCTCTTTAACAAATCCATTTGGAGCAGGTTTAACATTAATTAGCTAAAGTTTACAGTACTAGATACAAATAGAAACAGCAGATGTAATACTTACGGAAACATGAGAACGACTTATCTCTGTAATGACCCCACTTGCAATGGTTTGATGGCCAGATTCAGTGCTAAGTATCTAAACATAACATCAGGGAAAAAAAACTAATTATTATGTCAAAAAATAAGATGAAATACACCACATGATACAGAAATTATAAATAAAAATCCTTTGTTCCACTTTATGCTCCAGACTTTGGTTACTTTTTGAGAAAAAAAATGACATGTGGCAAGCTGTGACAGGTGGAGCATTATACAGTGGAACAGTTAGAGTGCGATAGAGGATTTTTATCCCATAAAGGAGACTAAACTTAGCTAAAGTTGCATCATGCAAAAATGTATTACAAGAAAATAATTGTACCACATAATCTCCACTTCTAAGTGTGCAGTCCATATCACTTTTTGGAGAAGAGGCAACACTTAAAGGATCCCTGCCCAATGCTTTGACATTGATGGATGATAGATCTCGATGCACAAAACGATAAATGAACCGGTTTTCTTTAAGAGACTTCTGATGTGGAAGTTTATCTGAAGCATCAAGAACAATAGAAGAAAGACAACCTCTGGAATCATCACTCTTTGAACTATGCGAACGCCAGATTTGTTTCTTTACAAGCTGAAATAGTGAAGGGGAAAGAGAGGGAATAAGCAAGTCAGATAATTGTGCATAATATTTTGAGGAGATATGTTTCAACAGAAATGCATATAATGGCTTCAAAAAAGCACCTCGATCTCTTTAGCTTCCAAGTCGATCAACCGATCCCAATGCCGAAGGAAAATGGAATGAGAAATGGTTAGGTGGTTAGTATGTGACTCGAACACATCTCCTAATCCACTGCTTTCAGTGCTTCCACCATGTGCCTACATCAATGACATATTAAAGCCAATGACAAATGCCAATACTCTAGCACCTTTAAGCCCATATGACAATGAATGAATTTTGCATAACCCTTTACAAACCCCCCAGGTGGGTTTGGTTTTCCCACACTTCATGGATATGGGATACCAAATAGAATGAATGTTCCACAAACAAAACATGGGGATGGCTAGTCTGTAAATGAGATTCTCATTATTACACTCCCATGCCCAGCAAACAGAAGCAGTTTAATGAGCAAGAAAAGCTTTTTGCAGTCCAACTTTATAAAGATAAAAAATTTACCTTATGATAGATGTTACAAACATTAAGATGGCGACAACCTTTACACATGCTCAAACTCTGTTGAAAATGGAGATACTTTCAAATGGCAATCCAAAAAGAGTTTTCCAGAAACAAACTATAATTAACAATTCAGTAACAACCATACCTGTATCATTGCGGGTAGTTGTTGTATTGTTGATGCCTTGAGAATATCATTTGCAAGCTCATTACGACGCATAATTAACCCAACCAAATCAGATCTTCGAACCATGATCCCCTTTACACAAGGTCTATACACACTCAAAAACCTTAAATTTTTTAGAGAAACAGAGAGCACAAATATATTTTAAACTTACCTGTGTCTGACCAGACTGAAGATAATATAGAAGACCTGAATCAATATGCTTCTGGTACCTAAATAAGAGACCAAATCAAAATAAATAAATAAAAGCATGCTCTCTTAAAGGTGCTCAATAATAGAGGCACATGACATCCCTCCACCGCCACAAAAAATATATATACAAAGAGAGGATAATATGCACACCTCTCAGACATAAGGAGAGTGTATAAGATTACTTGTGCACTGTGCTCCATAGATGACTGCAAACATCACTAGTGTCAAAAGAATAATAATACCAAAGAAGATAAGATTAATTGAGTAGTTCAAATTTTCATTTTTCTAGCATTTCTTTTGGCTATCAGATCACAGTTAAGATGATAGACTTGCCTGGCCATTTGATGCTTTACCAGTTTTAAACTCTAAAGGCATAATCTTCTCATGAGCTTCATTTTTGTTTGATATTACATTGGCTCTGACTGAAGCATCAATCATCCCTTTCAAACCATATTTAGGAGCCCAAGCCATCTCCTCAATATCAATTACCTACATTTACAACAGAAATCTTCTAAATAATGTTGTTTACACGGAAGTGAATGAAAACTAGAAAGTGGCACTTACAGTCTCAACCTTCAAAACTAGAACTGTCTCTAACAAAGTAACAGCAAATAGAGACAACTACAATTATGACAAATATATGAATAAATCATTCAAATGTATGCTACAACAAATTGATCTTCAGATGAAGGTTTTGACACGAATTTATAGACTGCAAGAAAAATAACTAGGGTACATGCTAATCAAAATATACACCTGCCACCATGTATTTTTCATATGGTCAATTATAGTTTATACCAGTGAATGCATATTTAATATACGCAAAATTAAAAAATGACAAATCATTTTGTTGCCTTGCCTCAGATATGTTGACCTTTTTCAGCCCCTCATCAGATCCAAAATCAACAGAAGGAGCCTTGGAATCCTGCCAACAACAAAATTATTACATTATCAGACCCAAGAGTTGGATGTTTGCCTTATAAGGTATAAAACAAAAATAGGAAAAATAATACCATGTGTAGTGTAGATCATATAACAAATATCTAAAGGCATAATCAGCAAATTTTGGAATTTGGATGGCAATGGGGTGGGTTCATGCCTTCCAACCCCCCTAGAATGCACTGAACTTGGGAATTGGAACTCACACAGATGATTAGTGTAGGTATTTTACACAATTTTGATTCTGTTTATAGGATATTACAACGTTTTCTGTTGTTTATAACCACTAAGATGTCAATATATACACAATAAATCAAGAAACAAAACCACTACATACTCCTCTAGAAACAGAGCAAACAAACAAATGAATAGGCTCCATGCAAGAATTAATGTGGTTCACAATCGGTCCAGTTAGGATGAGGTTAAGCTTTAGCAAAAACAAACAAAATTCCTACTAATGTCAAAAGGTGATCAAGAAAAAAAGTACCAGCAATAAGAATATATCAGCCCACCTGTGAATCTTTGAATGTGATGATCCAATTCAATATTTTTGGGATAGCCTCAATCAAGGTTTTCTGTATATCATTTTCATTTACTGCAAAATCCACATGTAGAAGAGATTAGAACTTTCAGACAAGATAATCTATAGAACTAACTGATGGCATTTTTTTCGAAATATTTTGGTGCTTGAAAATGGACCACCAAACTGATGCAAATGCTTCAGTTCTATGAGTCCACAATAATGATGAGCATGGAAAACATTGACAGTTTAGAAATTACAGTTAATTGCCAAATATATGAGTTTGCACCTCCACATGCATATAAGCTTTCAATGCTTTTCTGGAGCACCACTCTTGCATATTCCTCCAAGAACTTTATTGTTGGAATTTCCTTCATAAGTCCAGCCTGAAAAGAAAAGAGATCAAATATGAAGCTCATAATATATATATATACACACACACAATCTTTCAAGGTGGTAGAGGGAGTTTTGAAACCTGAAAAATTTGGTGCAGCAAGGTACCAATTAATGCTGCAGTTGAATACTCACTGCACTTTACCCTCTCATCCAAAACTGTTCGCCTAGGGCAACTGAAACTACCAGCAACCTTAAAAAAAATCTTGTTATAAGAAAGAAATGAAGGGAAGATAAGCTCCAATCTAGTCAACAAATATGCTTGTAAGAATTCTTTGTAGAATCCACCAATAAGATAGCCACAACACATATTGCCACATAAATATGATACAATATTCATCAAGCAGGTGATTCTTACCCGTGTTCCAGAAACCAATATATCTGGGTGAACAATTATAAAATTATTGTCACGATCCACATCACACTTTCCCTGGTCATCAAATTCGCCAATCACATTTACAGTATCTCCAGGTGCAACAACGCTATAAAACCTGACAAGAAATGAAAGAAGGAAATCTTCTGCATTATATGAATCTCAGTAGATTATAGGCACTTGTTATAACTTCTAAGGTAGTAAATATAAGACAGTCCTTTTGGAATTCTAATATACCAGTACTAACAACTAAGAAAGCAAATAGGATGAATATATCAATTGAGTTCTGGGAAACAATAAGGTGAACCAAACACTGGATAAGTATATGAGGAGACCAATAGATACAAGCTACATGGGCAAGACTTAGGTACAGTACTTAGGTGTTGTTTCTTAAGTTCTCCTCTTAAGATTCTGCCACGTGAATTTTTTCTTATGGGATGGAAGTATATTTTTTAGTTAAGTAACCACATAGCTGAATCTTAAGAGAGGAACTTAAGGTACTATACCTAAGTTTTGTCTGACCTATATATATCAAACATACCAAGCCAATAGCTAAGAGGGGTTAATATCCAACAATAATTCAGGTTATACTGTTATAGTAAAACATATGAGAGCATAAAGATTGTTGTGCAGATACAGCCTCTCTCATCCGAAAGGGGTTATGTTATATAAACTAGAATGATGCTGGACATGGATTTGTAATCACATCAAGCAATCCAGGTTAACCTTGCAAATCACAAAGTTAAAATGGGCATTAATGCAAGCCAAACTATTGTCAAGTGTTATAGTATTAATGATGATGGTTATGAGTATTGAAAGCCATGAAATCATGCTTGTACATCCAGAGATTTCAGTTGTATGCAGTTCATTTTCCAGAGCAATTAACAAGTTGAGATGATATTTAAGTTCAAAGCAAAATTTTAAAATTGGGGGGAGAGGAGGAGAAGGGGGTTCTGACACTGGAAGAAGAAATAAAATTCTTCCACAAAAGAGGCATTGAATTACTCACCACTCTTCCCACAAATACACAGCCCGCTCCTCTCCACTACGCTCGTTTAGTAAGCGAAGAACCTGAAAAGCAATTGTTCAAGTTTACTACAGTTCTAGCTCCATTGGAACAATGAATTGGCTTGTGTATAAGGCTTACTGAAAACCTTATATGGGCATTGAGCACCAGAGGAGTCAGTAGGCCTACACTTCTCAGACACCTGTAGCACAGATGCACTGCATATAATCAATCCTTAAGAACTCATTCTTCCCTTTATCAAAGAACCAATAAAATAAAGCACATCACCAACACAAGGACATAATATTGAATCACAAAAGTAAAGCATACCTCCAATACAAGAAAATTACAATTGGACAAATCCCCAAGGGCATCTTCTGGTAAATCCACTGCCACTCTTTCTACAGTAGGATCAACTTCAACGGTCATCCCATCAACATTTCTTTTATGAATTTTCAATGAATATGCCTCTGTATCATTAGATATGGAGTCTTCAACAGAAATGACATCTTCTACTTGATCCAAAAGTTCAAGCAATGCCTATGAGAATAAACAAACAAGTAGATATCATTGGTAATTACGACTACGTTATGAGAAGACATATTAGACTTATGTGCAACAAAGCATATCAGGCTATCAGCTTCCAACTCAGAAATCAAAAACTTGTGCTCTATGTTCATGAGATAATCAATACTTAAATGGGAAAAGTAGTATGATAACTGAAGAGCATAAGTAAAACTGCATAGTACAACCAAACCTTTTTGTGTTGTCTTAAACCTAGCTGATCAGATGCTCCATTGCATGCAACGCCGTTAGCAATCTGCGGTTGAGTTACAGCATAAATCAGACTAAGAAAATTACACACTTAAAGTACGCAACTTAAAAAAACAGAGCAAGAAATCAAAAAATTTTGAGTCCTAAATATATAACTTAGTTAAGAGGGTACTATTATTGGTCTTTTCTTGAATCCTAAACAATAAACCATTTAAAGAAATAGTTTTTCTCAGTTTTCCACATATCGTCGGCCTATGAAAACAAAATTACCTTATCATGGCAATATGATAGAGATGGTGGAGTTCGAAACGGGCTCTGCCCACTAGCAACTCCAGTACTAGTCAATTCACTTCCATTTCCACACAAATCCATATCCTGATCCGGGTTAACCCTTTTCACACCAACCCTATTCAAGGATACCAAAGATCTTTCAGCAGCCTTGCGTGTCGGTGATGAGAGCCACATCTCAACCTTCCCAGCTTTACCGGGAGAAATTGGTACCTGCAATAATCACCATCACTTAACCATCTGAAACAAACCATAACAAATTGACAACAGAGGCATAAGGCAATAAAAAAAAATTATGCCTTTTTTTGTGAGCATTGCTTCAAACGTAAAGAGTTGAGTCTCGATGAATCAGCCAACAATCTCATCATCTTCTCCGGCACACGCTTTGAAACCGCTTGGAGTCTTTCGTTCACTGGAGATATCTTCCACGTCACCTCATCAGCCGCATCATCTTGGCTCTGCTTTATCAACTATATCACCATAATTCAAGAGTAAAAAAGTAATTTGCACACATTAAGCATTTTCACATAAAAATATTAATTAATAAAGGAATATATGTATCAAAATCATCAAAATGTGGACTAAAATGGATGCAGCAAGAGAAGTGAAAACTGTGATATTTATCAACTAGAAGACCATGTTGATGTTTACAACAAATTTAACCCCAAATTAATAAACTTTACTCTAATTAGTATTTAAGAAGCTTTTGATCAGTTTATATGGTTGGCCTATTCTTCGACTGTACGGAAATTTGGTCTTGATAAGGTTTGTTGAAAGCCAGCATGGAGCAGAGGTTTTGAGGTTAGAGGATTTTATCGTTCCTTCAACCCTCCTACTCTTGTATCCTTCCCTTGGAGAATGATATGGCAATCAAAAGTTCCTCCAAGGTAGCTTTCTTTGCTTGGTCTGCTTCCTTAGGTAAGATCTTAACGATAGACAACCTTCGTAAAAGACGTGTGTTTGTGCTTGATTGGTGCTATGTGTAAGACATGTGAGGAGTCAGTGGATCACCTTTTGCTTCATTGCCCCGTAGCTTGGGAGTTGTGGTCTTTGGTTTTCAGTTTGTTTGGTATTCACTGGGTTGAGTTGTTTAAGTCTTGGCAGGGAAAGTTTGGGCTAACATTGTAACATAGATGTTTAGAGAATAGTGTCTCATTGTTTGATCCAGTGCATTTGATGTGAAAGGAATGCTAGAAGCTTTAAGAGTTGTGAACGTTCTATGCTAGAGATTAAGTCTTTTTTCTTGCACATTCTCTATGATTGGAAGTATGGTCTTTTCTCATTTTTCTTGTTCTTTCCTTCTTGTTTTTCTTAATTATTGTAATTTTGGTTCCTGATTTGTGCCCCCATAGTACATCTCAATGTACTCAGTTCGGCACTTTTTTTATTATTAATAATATCTTTACGTTACTTATCAAAAAAAATTAAAGGATCAAAATAAATAATTTACACAATTACTACGCTCTTAAAGCATTTGCACCAAAAAAATTGTTAATGCTAAAAGAACATATTAATCAATATCTTGAAAGCACATACACTTCATTTAGGATGCCATACATTTGTTATATTTGTGTCATACCCATGTCATACGGTATCGTACTGGCTGTTTCAAGTTACAATTTTTCAAAATTTGCTCATGTCACTGTATTGTACCCATATCCGTGTCCATGCCCATGCTTCTTAGAATTCAATATTAAATATAGAAAAAACAGAATGTGGACTATAATGGATGCTATAAGAGAATCCAAAACTGTGATATTTATCAACTATATCACCATATTGATGTTCACAACAACAAATTTAACCCCCAAATTAATAAACTTTGCTCTAATTAGTATTCATTAAGCATAATTAAAGGATTAAAATAAATATTTACACAATGCCAAAAAAATTTAATGCTAAAAGAACATATTAATCAATATCTACGAACAAACACTTCATTTAGTATGTTGTACCCGTGTCGTACAGTATCTTACTGGCCATTTCAAGTTATAATTTTTCAAAAATTGCCAATGTCGAGCCCATTTGGGATGTGATGCAAACTTCAGCTTGTTTGAGATTTTAGCTTATTTTTTATACTATTCATGACTCCACTGCACTTTTTGGTATTACTGATGGGTCCCATTACACTAACTTTTAACCTTTTTTTTTACTCTTTCAGCAAAAAAAAATTTCAGTTTCAGCTAAAATAAGCTGTTACCAAACAGACCCCACGTGGTTCTTAGATCAATATTAAGCAGAGAAAAACATGGGTTACAAGAGAATTGAAAAACTGTGATATTTATCAACTATACGACAATGTTGATGTCTACAACTACAAATTTAACCCCTAAATCAATAAACTTTACTCTAATTAATCAAAATTATCAAAACTAAGCAGAGAAAAATCAGAATGCGAACTATAACATTTACCATTCCAGGCGAGAACTTGAAGCGCTTGAGAGAGACGGACTTGGAAACCTCCGGCGACACCTGGGAGAGATTCTCGTCGGCGGCGTTAACTCCGACCAACACCACGTTCTCCTCCGGCGTAGTCTGCGAAACGGCCTCGTTGTGATCGGGTTTCTTCGAAACCGGTCCGTTTTCATTGCTCCGATCAGTCAACACCGGAGCCGAAACGACGGCGTTGGCGTTGGCGTTGGAAGTGAGAGGAGGCTTGGGGTTTTGAGAGGCGTTCTGAGTCTGAGTGTGGCGATCGAAGAAATGCTGGATGCCGAACTTCGAAGGCGGCTGCGGTTGGTTGCCGTTGTGGTTCGATTTCTTGACCGCTGATGAAGAAGAAGAAGAAGAATTGGGTTTTTTTCTTGGAGGCATTGGAGCTGAGGAGTGAGAGGATTTTAGGGTTTTTTTTTTTTTTGTTTCAGTTGATTTAAGCTTCCAATAATGCTCACTTGCTCAGATTTGTGAGTGTATTTTGTTTTTGTGATTTTCAGATTTGTGATTTTCCCGCCAAAACTTGTGGCGCTTTGTTTGTGTTTTTAGTTTTATTAATATGTATTAGTACTTTTTTGATAAAATCATAATATTTCCTTGTTGGGGTTTTGGGCCTTTTGGTGGGGTTTGGAATTTGGACCTTGTAGAGTATAGACGGGTGGAATTTTGGGCCCAGTCACCAGACCAATTTGAGCCCAAATTTAATAGTGGAATTTATTATTATTATTATTATTATTATTATTATTATTATTATTGATGAAGTATGAAAATCAGTAGGTTAAAATGCTTCGGGCTACAGTAATGGTTGTGCATCCTGAAAAGAAAGAAAGTACTATCAAAGGTAACTGGTCTGAACTAGCCAAGGATCCTCTGACAGTTAAGTCAGTTTTCTCTCTAAAACACACAAAAATCAAAAAAAAAATAGTGAATGGTTAAAACTTACCTTGGGTGGACAAAATTTACTCCTTTTATAGAGAGTTAGACATGAGTCTATTTGTTAGAATTCATTATCATCATGGGTTACATGAGGCGTTATATGTGGAATTTCTTCCACGTATCATGCAACGTGTTGTATTTTGCTTATGTGAATCAAATGGAGAATTTCTATAAAATTTACCAAGTATGATGTATATGTCGTTTGTGTATGTACTTGTTTATGGAGAATTCTCTTTGTGGCGTGACTTGGGTGTCTATGGACAAGCTCCACTATGTGTTCTTGTTCTTGGACAAACTGGTATAACTTTTCCTGTGATTTGAACAATGACACAAGGACGAACAACACTTGGTGTTTATCACCATCAATTGCTATCCCTCCTGACTCCCAACAACCGTCCATCCAAATTCATGATTTCGATTCATCTGTCCTTGCTGGAGTCACTCCGTCCAAGCTTGTTGTACCTACCACGTCTCAACCTTCCAAGAGAGTTCCTATGAACCTTTTGGAGAATGAAGATCTTGCCTGGGAGAGGTTTAAACAGGCCGTGACTAACGAGGACATTGTTGTATGCTATAACATGTCCTTGAAGGAATGTTTTTATTGTTTTACTTTTGTTTCGTCTTGTCACATTTTACATTTCTTGTCTAATCAATTTCTTCAATCAATTGTGTATGTAAGCCATGTCAAAGTATATAGCAGCATCTAGGCAAGCTACTGAGATGGACCAGGAAAGGATCACGCTAGAAGTTAGGGCTCGTGAAGTTCAGGTTGATTGCAGGGGAAGAGCTGAAATGGCAGCTAAGGCCATGGACGAGGTCAAGGAACTGAAGAACCTCGTCGAAGAGTTGAAGGCGGATGCTATTAAGAGAAGGACACCCGACTTGATCATCTTCAAAAGATGAATGACGAGCTTTGCATCCTCCTTGAGAAGGCCCAGGGAGATGCCGTCAAGGATTTTAGGCCGTCCAGCGAGTTCACTAACCTTTTAGATAAGAACTATGCTGCTGGTTTTGAGGACTTTCGCATGGACACCATAAAACGCTTCCCTAATATTGACTTTAACCCTATCAAGCTTAATATTGGCGCTGCAAGCTCTCTCCTCCAGACGAGTTCTGAGAATGTCAATAATGAAGATGATGCCATAACTCAGCCTACTCAAGACGACCCCAGACTTGGACGACCCATGTTCTGTCTTCTTATAACCTCAACGACTAGGAAGGTCTCCTAAGTCAATCGTCATGGACAAGGTATTTCTCTTGTCTCTAGCAGCAGGATGAGGCTGAGATTGAGTTTCTGGTATGGCCTCCTCATCCACTAGACCTTTTCCCTTATTTTCTTTCATGGTTGCTATGCCTGTAAAGAAAAATGTTAGGGTGGTTTAGAAAAATAATAAAAGGAAATTTTCTAAGTAAAAACTTACGTTTACCAGGTGGTAAGCTCATGGGCCAAAGCTTTAGGGGATGGTTCAGGCCCAAATCCCCAAGTGGCAAGATGTTGGAGAATGACTAGGGAATGGAAGCTTCTGTCAGTATATAGACGAGTTTCCTGGACGCGCTCAAGATAAAACCTGTTCAAAGCAAGTTGTCTAACAACAACAACAAAAAAAGAGGGAAAAAAAGGTTAGACAAGTACCAAAAAAAGATAGAAAATATTGAAGTAAAAAAGAAGTATACCTTCTAAAGGAAGGTTCCCTATTTTTCTAGTATAGAAGGCAGATGGATCCCTACCTACCTCAACAGGGTTTCCAACCCAAAAACCATAGAAGAAGAGGAGCTCCATCTTCTAGTTTCTATTAGATGTAAGAAAGAATTTGATTAATCTACAATCTTTACCTCTGGCCGAGAATTGATAAAATCCTAGGGACTAGCTAATTTATGAGGGTTTGTAACAATAAAGGAACTTGTCCACAGTGAAAGGACAATCCCCTTCAAACACCTCCCTCCACAAAATTTGCATAAAGACGACCAGCCTCCATGCATTGGGGTTGAATTGACATACTCATAAACCTAACATAGTAAGTAACTCTCTAGCAAAATCATTGAGAGGCAACCTAAGTCCTCCCAAGAGATAAGCCTCATAAATATCTATTCCAAAACGAGGGTCACAACACCACTCACCATGGACGGCTAACCTAGGGTTAAAATCATCTAAAATTGGGTACCAACTTCTAAGGGAGGTAAGTCTTTTTTCATCCATCTTAGAAAGGATACCGACAACACAACTATAGACAGTTTCAACCTAGCCTGGAGTGGTGGATGAAGAAGCGCTGGTGGAGGTACCATCATGTGATCCTGAAGCAGCCCTCGTCCTAAGCTCTTCCTAAAGAACCTCCAAAGGAACCCTAAGAACTCTAGACGTGTATTGCTCATCTGTAGTGCTCTCTCCACTACTACTACTATCACTACTACTATCGAAACCACTGTCACCAGTACTATCACGATACTCGTCTATCTCCCTATTGTCACTGTTGCTAGACGAGGATACTATGATTTCAAACATTTTGAAAAACTGAAGGAAAACCTAAAGATGGGATGGAGAAGATACCTAACTCTAAACGAAGAAGGCCTAAGGACGCAAGAAGACTTATAGACGAGGAGCTGGACAACAACTATTAGAGAATAAAATATTGAAAATGTGAAAGGGTAGGAAATGAATTCTACTATTTATAGGCAACAAAGCTGGACATATGAAGCGACACGACCAACCAGGAGAGGCCACGTAGCACTTTTCTTGAAGGACGAAACGACATGATTGATGAACCTCATGATTGCGCCACGTGTCAACAATCGAGCATGAAATTTGAAATTTTTTTATTAAAAAAATCTGATTAACTGACAACACAAGGACAAGGGGGCAATTGATGGTGATAAACACCAAGTGCTGTTCGTCCTTGTGTTGTCGTCCAAAGCACAAGAAAAGTTATACCAGCTCGTCCAAGAACAAGAGCACATAGTGGAGCTCGTCCATAGACACCCAAGTCATGCCATGAAGAGAATTCTCCATAGACGACATGTAAGTGGACGAATTATTCATACTTGGTAAATTTTATAGAAGTCCTCCATTTGATTCACATAAGCAAAATACAACACGTTGCATGATACATGGAAGAAATTCCACATACAATGCCCTATCTAACCCATTTTCTTTGTCAATCGCCACCATTACCCATGATGGTAATGGATCCTAACAAGTAGACCCACGTCTTACTCTTTATAAAATGAGTAAATTATGTTCACCCAATATAAGTTCTAACCATTCACTATTTTCTTTCCTTGTGTCCTAGAGAGAAAATTGACTTAACAGTCGGAGGGTCCTTAGCCAGGTCACACCGATCACCTTTGATAGTAATTTCTTTCTTTTTAGGATACACAGCCATTATTGTAGCCCGAAACATTTTAGCCTACTGATTTTCATACTTCATAAATTATTATTATTATTATATACAAAGTTTGGCTACAAATCTCATTAAAAAACTTAACATGGTTATATATTTTGAAAATCTAAGTGTTGAATTGTATGCTCTTTATATTATTAATACTCGTGTTAAATTTTGTATTAATCAGATGTTATTTATTATTCTATTCATAAACTTATTTTTTATGCATAATTTTTATATTACAAAAACTTGAAATTTAAAATTTTGATTGATGACAAAGTTTTTGGTCTTTGATCTTCTAGAAATTTTGCAAGTACTCGTGTTAAATTTTGTATTAATCGGATGTTATTTATTATTCCATTCATAAACTTTTTTTTATGCATAATTTTTATATTACAAAAACTTGAAATTTAAAATTTTGATTGATGACAAAGTTTTTGGTCTTTGATCTTCTAGAAATTTTGCAAGTATGGAAGACATAAGAAGAAGATACAATCTAATGGTGGATTTGTCAAAATTCACATTTAATAAAAATAATTAAATATATTGAATGAAGTTGTAGCAATTAGTTACAACCAAGTTTACAATCAAATTTATTCTCAACAAAAAGTTTTTAGTCAAAATTTGTCTGTATACATATGTTGAATTTCAACCTATGGCGTTAATTTCATAATAATTGAACTTTATCATCAAGTCAAAATATCAATTAGTTTTTGGTGTATGTGGAGTTCAAATCTCAAATCTCTTATTCAAAAATATGGAACTTTAGCAGTCAAATTAATCTAATTGGAAGGGGCACAAATAGTTAAGCTTTAAGTTTTGGGCAACCAAACAACAAAAACAAAAGTTGAGCTACATATTATCGTGGGGGGTTTTCTTTGGTACACCCACTATAATTAAAATCCTTTATTTCAAGAATTTAGTATTAATATTTATTTATATTAATAAATCAGTTGTAAATATCAAAACACTCATATATATATATGAGTTCTCAATTTGCTTCATACGATGATTAGCAAGTGTGGGGGTTGAAAACATTCGCTTGGGTTGAGGCCTCTACTAATGCCCTTATTGTCCCAACTAATTTACAAA
Organism: Castanea sativa; assembly: GCF_040712315.1. NCBI lineage: Eukaryota > Viridiplantae > Streptophyta > Magnoliopsida > Fagales > Fagaceae > Castanea > Castanea sativa. The sequence goes on along the minus strand of NC_134023.1, from coordinate 54,358,738 downwards.
ACAAAGGGAAGATCCACAATCGAAGATCTAAACAAGTAAAATCTAAGTCCGAATGGATATTTTATTGATTAACAACTCCTTGTTTCGTTTCACATGATGATTGGCAGGTGTGGAGGTTGAAAACACTCATTTGGGCGAAGGCCTCTACTAATGCCTTGATCGTCACAACTAATTTATAAAACAAAGGGGGGGGGGGGATCCACAAAAGGAGATCTAAACAAGTAAAATCTAAGTCCAAATGGATATTTAGTGATTAACAATATGATTATTCTCTTGCTGAGGTCACGAGCAACCATAGACAAATACAATCACTCTCTAATTGTTCTTACACACTTACTCCTCAATTTTTGCTAGGGACGGACCTAGGATTTCAACCTGGGAGGGGGGGGGGGGCAGAGATAAGCAAATTTGTTTTTTCAAATATGCATCCTTATAATATTAATAAACTATCAACCAAGACAAATACTAAAAAATCATTGTTTCTTAATATATTACGATACAATAATCTACCAACAAAAACAAAAAACACTAAACACTAATGTTTTTTAATACAATCATCTATGAAAAGGGAACTCGACGCTCTTTCAAATCTTCAAAATCATCTATGATTGAATCCAAACTAAATGTCGAAGGTATATCCTTTTCAAAATCATCTATGGTCTTTGCCTTTATTTATCTCTTTGTCTTTGTCTTGTCTCCATATTTCCGACATTCACCTAATCCCACTACTGAAACTATGAATTTATTTTGCACTAGCAACAAAAAACTTTTCCTAAATTTACCATTTTTTTTGTCATTTGTCCCTATTATTGCCCAACTACCAGTCAACAAAGAACAAACAGTCAAACTACACTAATATATTCTCTAATCTCTACAAACTCTCTCTCTCTCTCTCTCTCTCTCTCTCTCTTATCTATATAATATAAGAGAAAGTCACAAACACAGAGTGACAAAGAGTCATAAAGCCAAAAAAAAAAAAACACCACAGGCACAAATTCAATTCACAATCACCAACTCAGTTCATCACTCATCAGTAAAAACACAAGCACCACAAGTCCACAAGCAAAGATTGTTAGATTCTAAGATTCACAAATATTATACTAGGTTTTGAAGAAAATGATAGATTAAATACTGGTGAACTATGAAGACTGGAGCAATGAAGCTGGGCTGGGCAGATCAAGCAACTGGCGGCAAGATGGGTCTCGCGTGGCGCCGGTGGCGGCGTTGGTGTGGCCGTTTCCCATTTGGGTATGCGATGCTGACAGTTGACAGCACAGGGTGAGCGGCGATGTGGGCAGTGAGATGGGTCTCTCTCGCGTGGTGGCGGCGTGAGCGGCTGCTTGTTGCTTTGGGTCTCTTACTGTCTCTGTCTCACCTCTCTCTTTTTTTTTTTTTTCTTTTTTCCTTCGTTTTTCGCTTAGCTTGTTCCGTTTGGTTTTCTCTCTGGTTTTTTTTCTTTTTTTTTTATTTTTTTAGATTGACATGGGCTCTTAAGTCTTGACTGGGCTGGCCGGCTGGGATAGGGGGGCCCAAGTCTTTTTTTATTTTGTTGAAAATTTTAGCTGCTAAATTTTTTTTTGGGCTTGGGGGGTGGGCCCCCTTAGGCCCCCACCTGGGTCCGTCCTTGATTTTTGCAGTCCCCATTAAGTATGGGGGGAGACCTTATTTATACATTTAGTCCTTCCCTTTAGCAATGAGTTATCATGATGGGAGTCAGAAGATACTTGTCCCGTCAGGTGTCTCCTCCCCTCTTTTGATAATAAAAATAGGCTTTTAGGATGTAAAGCATCGTTTAGGCCAGCTTGTCAACAATAAATGTGGCTTGTGTTAGGTGGAAACACCTAATTAAAATGGTGTTGATTGTTGCTTGGGTTACGAGCCAACTCACATGGCTCCTTGGTCGGATTTATGAGCTGCATCTTCTCCTCAGCTATTTCATTGACCGCTCATCCTCAATCAAGATTGTTCATGGTGCAGTGAACTTCGTGGGCTCTCCTTAGAGAATGAGGAGGCACTTCTCCATTAGGCTTTCATTCCCTTTTTTCAAACTTGGGCTTTCTTTCCCAAGTGATGGGCTGGGCCTAGAACCTCAAACCACCTTGTTGTCATATTGGGCCTACCATTCTCAGCCCATAAAGTGAAATCAAGAGACCACTCCCTACAGCAGGATTGGAGCAGTTCGAGCAATGATACTTCAACGAATATGTAATGACGCTTCAACGAATGTGTAATACCCACAATTCACTTAGTGGTACACATAATATTATTTATTGCGGTCACGTGACATGGGGGTTAATTAGTCCATACTAGAGACCCCCATTTTTTATTCAGCAAAAAAAAAATATATATATATATATATAGACACACATACATACATCAAAAGCTTTTCTGTTGCGAATTTGGGATGAAGACTGAAGAGTACAAAGCTTTTCTATTGTGATTTTGTGACGAAGACTGAAGACTACGTGATTTTGTGAAGAAGACTGAAATATACCAGAAATTGGATAGACTTGAACGTTTTAGGGGTTAAATACTTTATTATTATTATTATTATTTTTGAGAATCAAGCCATGCTTATTATTACTAAATGATGCTGATCAAGTCAGCCTGAAGTACATGTAAAAGGTCATCTTTCATCCGGATGGACATGGGAGAGGAAAGAATTGCTCTTCTAGCAAGTGAATGAGCAACCTGATTACATTGCCAACGAACACGCACAACATTAAAACATGAGAAATGTGAAGCAAGAAAAAAGATGTCGTTAGCAATACTCCCGAATGACGCCAAAGACCTGTTCTGCTGCTGCAAGACCTTAATCAAGATTTCTGAATCGCCTTCAACAACGATATTATCAAAACCCTGCTCCAAAGCTAATTCCATAGCCCTTCTCGCTGCCAGTGCCTCCAATTCTATGATTGATGGTGGTGTTGGATACTTAATTTAAAGTTTAGGATAAACAATGTTAACTAATTTGGCATAGGAAAATTATCAAAAATAAAAAAATTTGGCGCAGGAAAATACAATTTTCCCCATATATATATATATATATAGCAAGTAAAATTTTATTTATTAAAATTGTGAGGCAAACAGGCAAAGACTATTACCATTAAAGAATTGGAAAAGAATTGAGAATCATCATCTTTTAGGTCCCTTTTGAGTACATGTAAGTTTTAACAAAGAGCAAGCTCATCAGTTTATTTCTATTTTAATTGTTTTATATAATTCCTCTCAATTTTCAAAACAGTTACAACAAATGGTAAGCTTCTCATAGTAATTTGATCAGTTATGCAAACAATATATGTAGAAGAATATTTGATAGCTGGTTTCAGGTTTGTTTCGCTGGGTAGCTATTTGAATGTTGTTGTGCTTCGCCGTGTTATGATGATGGTAAGTCCTTTGATGAATTAAGGGAATCCAGATTAAGCAACAAGCCACATGAAGATAGTTGACCACAGAGTCATAGAAAATGATGCCCCAACATAAGTCCATAGCATAATGACAGAGCACTCACTCTCTCCAGTTTTAAGCAACTGAGAAATAGTACCTGCCCAGTTCAATGTTCAATCAATAAGCCTACTCAGTCTGATCTTTCCTAAATATTTCTAACAAGCACAAGGTATATATGGCTTTCAAATATAAGGCTTTAACAACAATTGCCGACAAACAAACCAATCTGTTAAGCAATGTGAACTTAAACAAGCGCAAATATAAATACCACCTTAGGTAGCATCTTTAGAAGCATTATTCATGTCTTTGATACTTAATGGGATCAAAACTGGTGGTTTTAGACTTGAATAACTGCATATAATAATCACCAATGAAAATTCTGTGATCACACATACCTACAGTCATAGCGGGTGGAAGTGCATACTGAAGCATAAGTGTAAACTGATATAATGAATCTGATCCGACCATGCCAAAATGGTTTTCAGCCTTAACAATAACAATACCCACTAAAGGTGATATAATGTACCGAATTGCAATAATCCCTAGGACGATTGATGGACCTACTTCAGATCTCTTTAGACCTGTAACAACAAATATATTAAAATAAATATCAGAAACCTTTCATGGACAATTAATGAGGGGATTGAGCCAACCCAAGGATAATAAAGATTACAACCAATGTTAAAAGCCACCTCTAAGAAGGTTCGCTCCAATTAACAATGTCATACATGGTATTGCTGCCTCCCTGTAGAAGAGAAAGGAAACTAAAAGGATTCAATGCAGATTGGTATATATAGAACACTCGAGCTGCAAATCAGAATGTCCAAATTGAAAAGTGATTTTTTCATGTTGTTCCACTGCTTCTAAGTTGTAAGAGTTAATGGTTCATTAGGGAAGACTTAATTGCTCAAAGGAGAAATTCTGGTACTCTTAAAAGACCCTTTCGGGCTGTGTATATTTGACTATAACAACTTTATGTACTAGTACTATTGCTGCTAATATATTATTATGGAGTATTTACGAGTAATGATACTATTGCTGTTAAGCGTGCTTCTTCTCTTAAATGAATATGTTTGCTGCAAGAGTTTGTTGCTAAACATATATGTAATTGATTTTTCTGTTTGATGCATTGGTCTTCTCATGGAAGTAATTCACACATGTCATTCCATAAATAGAATTATAAATTTAACTTTGACATGTGCATATTAACACTACTTCAAGTTGCAAATATAGGAATTTTAGAGTTTAGAATTGTGAGCAGAAACTTGAACCCCAAAATCAAACCAAGACTCAAGCAGTGGGAGCTTACTGAGCCTGTGGCAGGATTCATACCCTATCAAGCTCACAGAACTGTAGATTGCACGAAGGGGAGCATCATCACCAATCAGTATCTTTCGAATTGGAGAGACTATTCCAACTGTAAATGCAATAATCTATAGAAGTAAAAATAAGCATATTATTTAGAGATCCCTGTGTGGCAGCATATACACAACTTTTAAAAAGTTTAAAATAAATATATTCGGAATAATTATTTCAAGCATTTGAAATGAGTCAGGCAGTGCATTAGTATTCATTAGTACTTAATTATGTCTTTCCCCATTTAAAGTGTATGATTATATTCAAGTTTCTTGAAACGGAACATATTTATTTTTGGAATGAATATGCTTCCAATATAATTTCTCTAACTCAAGGTCAAGAGGGAGTGAATTCAAAGATTATCTACTTTTTCTTTTAAAATTAGGAACTGCAAATTTTACTGGAATTAGAGAAGTAAACGCAGACCATATTGATTGCTAACAGAATAAAGATAAAGCTTATGCCAAATAGAACAAGAACTATGAGAATACCGCTGAAATAGTAGATGGTGCAAACAATTTTTTGAGGTCAATGTACCCATAGAGCTTCTTAAGGTGCAGCTTAGCCTTCTCCAGGAATGATACCTATCAAATGAATCTTTAAAAGGTTATTTTATTCAAGAAGAGAATGGGGAGAAAAAAGGGAAAGAAAAGCTACCTTTACTAGCACTGAAAATCTTCAGTATAAAACAATATACCTAATTAATATTATATAAAGTTAGATTGTATGAGATATACAAATTATAATGTGATATTAGTCAAGAAGACATGTGGTAACCCATGTATTAGAATTAGTGGTCTATACTTAAATGCATCTTACTTCACATGGAATCATTTTAGGATAGGATGGTAAGATATTCCATTCGACTTTACAAAATTTAATAAAAGTACAACTATTTTATGCCCTCAATCTCCTACATTGAAGCTATGTCCTACATGACCTGCACATGCGCTAGCTTGCTTCTTAATGTCCTCTGATCTTCATACAAGCACTTATCTTCTAACTGAGAGTCTAATGTTCTAGGTTAGGATTAATTCTTCTATATTTCTCATTGATTGAATTGATCATGAGTGGAAATCAAATTTTGAAAAAAGCAAGCTTTTGAACATTATAAATGGGAAGCCACAACAGAAGAATATCAGAAGAAACCTGTGCTTTTCCTTCACCTCCAGTAGAAGGGACTTCAACTTGATCTGTATATTCCTCAGAGGTGGGGCAGCCCCTTGAAGGAAGAAGAGCTTCTGTGCAAAACTCTGAATATGGGGTTTCCTCAGAAGTGTTATCCCGGATTGTAGATTCATTTGTGTCAATTTCTCTAGTTGCCTTGTTTGCAGATAACCGCATGATAGCATACACATAAGTCCATAAAAATACTACTCCTAGCTGGACCATCAAAACAAGAAACAACAAAATGATTGAAATTAATCCGACATATTTTAGGAGCTGTAAGACATACAAAAGTAGATTAGTTCAAGAAGAGCTTGGGGTTATTAATATAATTTGTGACTGAAATATCATCCAATTCAGTTATACAGCTTAACTGAAAAATGGGACATACCATTAGAGGCACTGAGAAACGTGCTATTATTCAGATAAACTGGTCAACTGGTCTTATTGTGACATCCATTTATTTTGGTAATCTTAAAACAAGAACAATAGACTATTACCGCCATAGAAAGAGCAGCATAAGCCTCTCCATCTGTAGAGCAAACAGAAGAATCTCCAAATGGACTATTATCCTCATCACAGACTGCTGGGAGTATAATCAGAAGTAAGTTTCCTAGATTTCCTGCACATAGCAATTTTCCTCTAAATATATTATGGACAATACCTTTCGATCATAAATAAAATGGTGCATGAGATGGTGAAAAGTTGCAATTGTGAAACTTAGTGGCTTAACTAATTCTTAGAGTCATGTACTTCAATGAGGGTTGATCATTGTGATGCAAAGATTCACATTCACTCCTACTTGCACTTAATTTGGTACAACCATATCCACTAATGCATCTTTAGTTTGTAATTTTATGTGAGGAAACATATTCACTGTACTCTATAATTATTAGAGGTGTAGAGGGGTGACTTGATAAAATTGTCAAACAATGAGTCGTATCCGTATGTATCTTGTTTCATATTTATCCTATATAAATTGAAAAATATTGTAAATTGTCTGCAAAAACACTTGTGGAGATCTAACATGACAAATAAAGTATTAAGTACTTTTTTCATTTACTAAAAATTAGGACATAGATATTTGTATATTATACCATTTTTAAGTTTCAAAGTAAAAGCAATTCTATTACATCGCATCAATTAGTTAGTGAATTTTTTTTGAAGAGGATGAAATCAATACAACTACCACAAAGGCAAATTGTTTTTAATATTTTTCTTCAAAGATCGAATTGAAAATTAAATTGAAATTAGTATCTTCCCAGTTTAACTCATGCTGATGATGAGTTCATTTATCATATTTTACTCAATACCAATTGTATCATGTATCATTAGTCACTATACAATATATGCCCTAAATCAGGCTATTTTGTATGACTAGAAAATGTACGCCTATAAAATTTTTATTTAGATTTTGTCTACCTGCAGCACAAGAACCAATGATAAGGCTTTGCAGATGTTGAGGAGCTTTTGTGATTTTTATCAGTATCCATGCAAGGGCAGAGCCAATGATGAATGTGAGAAGCACATTCACTGGCATGAACCACCTACACATTAACCAAAAATTACCACTGAATAAAAAGGGAGTGGGGGGTGGTAGGGAATTTCAGAAGTTTGACAGAGCTGAACTCACAAGGTTACCAAACTTTCTAAAGTAATTGTATCAGCCAGTTTGCTGAAAAGGTTGGATGGATTGAACACATAAAACACCAACTATACACAAATACCAGTAGTGTTGTTAGTCCTTTGCAGGTCTTGGGAGCGTAGCCAAAGTGCATAACTTAAAAAGAGAGAGGAAGAAATAAAAGAACATTATACAGTTCATCAATAAAAAAAATAACATTATACAAGCCATTAAAGAATTCATTATGATTTTAAATTTAAAAATATACAACAATTAGATTTAAAAATAAGCATACATAAACTTTTAATTGCAATCTTTTTTCCTTAATGAAAGTAACTAAAAAACAATGGGAAAAGCAAACTCCAATGGTCAGTAAAAGGGAGAAAAGATCTTGACAAAGAAAAAGTTCTAGACTTCAAAAATACTAGTAAGCTGGCCAGTATTTTTCTAGCATTAAAATTTGAAAAAGAACAGAATGATTGAATCTTTTCATTAAGTTTCAATAACATTGGATGATGCAGCGGTGCACTAAAAGTTCTATCATGAATGGATGACAATGGTTGATGTTTGGCATTCTTTCTTAACTTACTTGTTAATTGTGTTGGGCTTTGTAGAGCCTAATTGTATTTGATCAGGATTATGACTCAACCTGAAATAATATTGTTACAGTTTTTAATGGGAGATTTTCTGAGGCTTAATCTGTGGAGCGGAGTGGCCCTAGCCGTAACACTCACCTCCTTGGGGGTCTAGGGGTAATTCCCTCGAGAAATTTTTTTTGACCCATTTTGTAGCCCATTGTGAATCCTGTGCGCGGGATAGAAAAACTGTTATTTTGAAGATTAGGGTTTTGTTTGTTGTTTTTGAGAGAGAAAAACTGTACTACAACATCTTGTATTTTTCTAAGAATAGTGAAATCTCTACAACTTTATGGATATAGGCAAATTGCCAAATCACATAAATATTGTCTTTTGTGATTGTTTTCCTATGACACATATTTTTCTTCTATTTTGCTTCTCACATATCTATAAATTTTGTGCTCATATTCCCTTCAAATTGTTATCATCCTTATATGTGCAGGAACTTTTGGAGACTGGATTGCAACAAAGTGAAACACACTTGACAGAAGCAAAAGGAATTCGATTTTGAAACTTAACAAGAAGCATCAATAATATGTAGGTAAGAAAACCAATATTGAACAGTAAAAAATTTCAACTTACATTATTCAAATATGGCCTTGCATTTGCCCCCAAAAGATTTATATGCTCTGTTGCGAGAAATAAACCAGCAGCAGTAATTAAGAGTATTTTCAGCATTGGCATTAATGCCACAATAAATAGATCCAGGAATCCCATTGTAAATTTCTTCACTGAACTCAAATGAAGTTTCTCCTAGACAAGAAATATGTCCAGTAAGTACTCCCAGTTACAGTATAATTAAGAAAAACATGTTCAAGTTCCATACTAGTACCTTCAACTGTAATTCTTGGAAATCAGAACATTAACAAGAACTGTGGTGGCAAAAACAAGAAAAAGACACTGAATAAGTACCCTTACACAAAAGAAACAAGTAAACAGTATATTCATATAGAAAAGAGTCAAACCCAAGAAAAACAAAATGCTCCTCTTATGAAAATTTTGATCACATAATTAATGCAGCAATAATTGCTCAACATATTGACATACTTTTTTTCATCAGATTTCAGTAGTTCGTTTAGATGACAATACCCAATTGGAGGTGACACAAGTTTATATCTCAGTTTCCAGTTTTGCTAGTGATTAAGCTCAAGAGTTTGTGTATAGGGGACTCGGGAGCTTTTGATTGTTAAGTGTTTGGCCTCCTCTTGCAAAAGCATACCTACACATATATTAAGAGTTTGGATGAATATCAGTTAGTTACAACATTAAATTGCATGGGAAGCTTATGCAAATTGTGAACAACAAAAGCACAAGGAGAATATGTCTCTCTCTCTCTCGACTCTTTTCAGAGGAATGAGTCTATTTAAATTATTTCTTCACATAACGAACATTGAATTTGAAACTCAAGCAGTCTTAAACATAAAAAAGAAGGGACTTACTGGACTCTGCCACAGAGAAAGTTTATACTTTGTACCTAGCAATAGTACATATTCCCATAGGAACTGGAGCTTTCTTGGATGTCAAGGACAAAGAGTTGCAGTAAACTTCTTCTCCCATTTATATTCTTTTGGTAACACAAATACTTCCTATTTTAGCAAGTACTCTGGGTGTTTAGTCACGCATGAAGCTAGCCAAGTCATAGACGTATTTGTCGAACAAATAGCTTGAAACTTGTTCTTCACCTGACATTCTTCTCCAACTACTTTCTCCCATGTGATTGAATAAATGTCAACTGAATGCATCCAATCTTGATCAACAGTTCAACCTTTGTTTTTTTCTTTCTTGACTAAACATGTTTTGTCCTAGGATAAATTTGTGAAAGCTCTGGCTCAAACTGATTATAATTTTACCTATCCACTCTACCGACTACTAGATAATACTAGCAGGTTGCCCGCACAATGCGTGAATAATGCTATAAGCTTTTATGTAAGATGGTTTTGGAAAATGTTGTATATATATTATAACACAAGTGATGGATATTTTCATTGCTAAAATCACCTACAATTATTGCTGAAACTTTAGAGCAAGTTGGCATATTTTGTTCCCTACCATCAGTTGATCATGAACCCAATTAACTGCAAGCGTATGTTGTACATGTCAGACTCGTTGAATTCATATGAAGTTCCTAACTTAGGCATTGATCTCATCAAGATTCCTCAATAATATTTTTACTATATATAGCAATATCAAGGTCGTATAGTGAGTCATGTCTAGACAAAGCACTTAGCCCATTATCAATCTCATTGGCTGTGCAAAACAGGGTTTTTCTCCAACTATAAAAAGTAATGACCTAATTTCGTGGTGGTTTTGAACATTCGATTGAAAGATGTAAGGACTTTGCCCTTCATTAAATTGGCGTTCGACACACTCTCTCATAGAAGTTATTGAAACATGGAGTTGAGCGTCCTTATATTAGCCTTATAATGTTAATTTAGGATACTTTATTGCTGATCTGCATAAATATAATTCCACCTATTTTAAATGAATATAATTAGATATAATTATCCTAAAACCTTGGTCCAAAAACTTGTTCTTAACTCACAATCCATCTTCAATACAGGTATGACAATAAACTAGTTACTGAGAATAGTCACAATCAATTACTTAAATTTGAAAACAATTTATAGGAAAGCAAAAGTGCGAATACAGTATTTAGAAAGTTAATGTTTGATTTATGATAAAAAGAAGTGGCAGGGTGCAGATAGAAGACTAAAAGAGTTTGTATTTCAAACAATTGGCAGATTTTGCTATATACCTTTATATAAAATTCATGTATAGTATTGTTGGAATAAATAACGGTCACACTAATAAAAATAAAAATAAGAATAAAAAATGAAAAGAATTGACTTGTAATGTAATATATATATATATATATATATATATATATATATATATATCAGAAAGAATTAAAAAAAAATTAAAGAGTTAAACATACATGGCAGTCACATCTAAATTGATGCACAACATCTATTCCCAATTGTCACCACAATGATCAGCGCACACTCAATTAGGTGATACATTCTTCAGCTTTTACAAATTCCCACAAAAGTAAAAAAACTAAAATTAGAGAGCTTTGTCTATCAATTTTTTGTTTAAATATAATTAGTCAAAGAATGATAATTGAAAGGTAGATACTTATTTTGAATGAGACAATTCCACTCCCATAACCTTGAAATAATCATTTTACTATCTTCATAGTTGCAATAAATCTGTTAAAACACAAATGAATGGTTTTTCTTGTCAATTAGATTTACCTTCAAAGTAATAAATATTTAACAAACATGATCATCTTTTTTCTTGTCAACCCTTTTCATGGGTGTGTCCATCAAACGCATGAAAACATAGAGATACAATTATTGGGATTAAAGTTATTAACAAAATAGGGAGCAACGCACTTTGCTTAATGACAATTAATTGTAAAAGATTTCATATATATATGGTGTTGTTTTAGTCTATCATGATACATATCTAAGCAACAAACATACATTATCTATTTCCTAACATCATCCACTTGTATTACCTACATATAATCGTAAATTAAAATAAAATTGAAAAAGTAAAGGAAAAAAAATGTGATGAGAATAAATCAAAATATTAATTTGAAGGTCAAAATGGAATCTTTACCTTTTTCTATTGAGACTTACAGGAAATTCGGCAGCAATCAAGGCCATCAAAGCCATGTGGCACATAGGATAAACGATTAGCTCGTGACCCTTTATGTCATGGTTGATCTCTCATTTCTTTTTTGTAGTCTACAACCAGCCAAATTACTTTTAAATATTTTGAATTATTATAATATCACTCACACGTACACAAAAAAAAAAAATGTTGCAAAATGGGCATCATTTAAGATAAATTTCATAGCTGCAGAATTTTTTTACCTTTATTTTGTTCATGGTCTAGTGACAAAATTATCAAGTTAAGCAAATCATAGACGTTATAGAAAAGAAAGAAAAACCAAAATAGTGTTTATTTGAAGTAATTTACAATGTTACTTCTAGCAAATACTATATTTATTGTGCATAGCTGCAATTTATAATATGAGCACATGAAAAATAGTTTGTTACTTCTGCATTAACTGTTGCCTACAGCAAAACACTCAGCTATTTTATCAAACAATTTCCATGCATGTGACTATAAGGCAGTTGCGCCCAAACCAAAATTATAAAGTAAAAATTAAAGAGATTAAAGTAATAAAGCAAAAATTTAAGAGACTAACAGAAATTGTTATTTTTTTAGAGATTATATACTCACCTTTTAGTGGAAGAATTACCTTATGGTTCAATTTAGGATCCAAAGCATAGCTCCGAGAAGAAGATATAACGGTTGAAGCAAATTGGCATCAATGGAGCAAGAAAGGGCAGAGATGTTTAATGGGATTTGGGTTATCATCCAAAGAACTATTACATTGGTTTATTTTCCTCAGTGTCTAGCAAGCTCTAAGTGCTATATATATTAATTTAAAAAGAAATACATTAGTTTGCATTAATTTTAAAGGGGGACTAAAGAGTTAAGAAAGAGAAAGAGAAAGAGGTGAACTGGATTTTCCTGAAGCAATAAGTGATGTGTGTCTTTTCAATTTCTAAAAGGACATTGGAATTTATTTTTCAAGTGAAGGTGATTTGGAAGGTCAAATGCAATAATTACTCTAATAGAGCTCAAATAGAGCGTCACATGGTAGAACTTCTTTATACTTTCTTGCATAAGGTCTTTGCTTTTAAATTAATATATATATATATATATTAATTTAAAAAGAAGTACAGTAGTTTGCATTAAATTTAAAGGGGAACCAAATAGTTAAGAATGAGAAAGAGCAAGAGGTGAACTAGATTTTGCCGAAGCAATAAGTAATGTGTGTCTTTTCATTTTCTAAAAAGATGTTGGAAATTATTTTTCAAGTGAAGGTGATTTGGAAGGTCAAATGCAATAATTACTCTGATAGAGCTCAAATAGAGCGTCACATGGCAGGACTTCTTCATGCTTTCCCGCATAAAGTCTCGGCTTTGATATATATATTTGTTGATATTGATTGATTACTATAGTTTTGAATTATTGAGGTACTAAAGGATAAACACTAGCATACAACGCATTAGGTAGACAATTAAATAGACCAAATTATACTTTAAGCATTTGATGAATGATGATTAACTAGTCTACATATTCAAGGTTGGTCCAAATCAGGCTAAAGTCAGCACATTCACTTTTAGTTCAATAGATTAGTGATGACAGCTTGGCCCCCCTCCCAGTGTTTTCTCAAGTACGATTGAGCTTTTCTTTTTCCCCTTAACTAATTTTTTAAGGGGGAAAAAATCTCTTTCTTTTGAACCAAGAACAAGAATTGTGCGTCGGAGAATGATTTATGAATTATGCAGTTGGGGTAGGTTGTGTGTAGCTGGCAGGACTTCAAGCACATGCCAATACTGTTTTATGCAAGAAAAAATTGCCTGTCAATAAAAATGATGCAATTTCGTATCCTTTAAATTTGGAGTGTTTACGTCAATGTGCCTATTCCAAACAAAAAGCTGTGTCACATTTTTCTATGTTCTGTTCATTGTTTTTGGATGGGTAAACAACAAGATTCTAAACGATATTGACAGGAGGCAGATTCACATCAATACTATATATAAAAACCGAGGCCATGAATGATACTACCATTAGTTTTTTCTTTTTTAGAAATTCTATGGACATAATTTTTTTTTGCCACAATCTTATGCGATCGTGAATAACAACGAAAAAGTTGTGGATCTATATGAAAGTGACGGTTTATCAATCACAATTACCCATATCATCATCAAATTATAGAAAAAGTTGTGTCAATGTGTGGTTGTAGAAGAGTTTTTTTTTTTTTTTTCAATAGCCTCTAATGCCTCCACAGTTTTCAGCTTCCTTAAGCTCTTTAACCCCTCTGACTCTCTCCTCCTCTCGCAGTTCTTCCTCTACTCTCAATACTTACTGAACCCAACTAGTTCTTCATGCCAGTTCAGTCGCCACTGCCCCTAAAAAATCAAAGAGAGGATATTTAACCCTTCAGAAATGCGCTCTCTCTTCACCGAGGGGAATGGTTTTGGCCCTTTTGGGTTTAGGTGCTGACAAAAAGGGTTCCTTTTAGAGTAGCAAACCATTCTGCAATTTTTATTATTAAAAGTCACAAACCTCTATCTCTTTTGTCATTTTTTTTTTATTGATTTCAATTATCTTTAAAATATTGGAGTATTAAGTGGGAGATTTTAATTTTTTTTAATTATGTCTCTTTTATTATGGATTGCCTCCAAGAAAAATGGTTTATTCTTCATTTCGAAGTTAAGACAATCCCAAACTTCATAAATCTATTTTTTTTTCAATGTATGGAGCCTTTCTAAAGAAGAGTCATTTGGACTCCCTTGAGTTAGTAAAACTTATGGGCAATTGACTTTTTCCACCAAAACCAGTTGCCAGGTAATTTAAGAGAATTCATCCATGATAAGTAGCTAGTTTGTTGTTACTATGTTTTTAAGTGTTTGCTGAAATACCTATGCGATGGAAAAGAAAAAGGATAGTCATGTTTGTAGAGAAAAAAAAATGAAGAATGTATGTTGAAGAATCTGTACTATCAATTAAAAAATATTGTTTAAGACCCTAGGAATTAACAATGCATAAATAAATAAATTAACAGTTAATCACAGCAAATAAAATATACCAGCAGAGTATATATATATTAAACACCTCAGATATGCAATAGGACAAACACATGACATATAATAGGACATAAAAGATTGCAGGATAAATATTCTAATTCATTTTTTATATCTCAACAAGTAAAATTTTATTTATTTAAAATCATGAGGCCAACTGGAAAATGCTATTACCACTTCACAATCATAAAAAATAGCAAAGAAGCCAATGAGAACTCATAATTTCAGAATTAGGCATCTTTCATCTTTTGTCCCTTTGTGTAGATCTAATACAGATTAGGCTCATCAATGTATTTCAATTTTGATGTTTCATATAGTTCCTCTCAATTCTAGGGAATAGTTTCAAAAAATGGTAAGCTGCTCATAGTAATTTGACGTTTATGCAAATAATCTACATAGAAGAATATTTGGCTTCTGGTTTGTTTCACGCAGTAGTAGATGTTGAAAGCTGATGACAACATTATAAAGAACTAGGTAGCTATTCGGGATGCTGTTGTTCTTTGCCGTGTTATGATGATGGTAAGTCCTCAAATGAATTAAGGAAATCCTGATTAAGCAACAATCCACATGAAGACAGTTGACCACATTGTTAGAAAGAGTGATGACACAGCATAAGTCCATAGCATAATGACAGAGCATTCACTCTCTCCAGTCTTAAGCAACTGAGAAATAGTACCTGCCAAGTTCATGACAAAGCGTCAGTCATTCAAATTTTGAAGATCAAAACCAAGGAATGAACAAATTAATCCAAACTTGTTTAGTTAATCAATGAGCTGGAATGAGCATTTTAAGAAGCTGAACTGAGCAGCTTAGTTCCTATTATCACTCAGACAAGTCTGATTGAGTGAAAGTAAGCTTAGGCTACATCTCTTGTCTAATATACTCAAACAAAACCTATGTCGTAACCAATGCACAAGACATCCACTTCTACAAGATCTAGGAGAGATAGCAGGCAACCTATGCCATCTATATAAAATCCTGGCACGGTACATCAAGGATTAACATGTAGGCAAATCCAGAAATGTTCAAATGGTGCTTCAGATTTGTTTGGATTGTTTTGGAGCATGGTAAACAGATTAAATCAGCAAGAACTCAAGACCTGGGCTGTCTTCGTGTGGGCTCTTTGGAATGCAAGAAACAAATTCTATTTCAAAAAGACTCATCTATGGGTCTCTTGACAGAATACCAGCGCCTCACAGCAGCGCAGACAACCTCTTGAGGCAAATCTGTTTTTTCTTTTCTACTAGCTGTTTCTTATGTAAGTGGGCATTGTGTTTTGCCAACGTCTATCTGTTGAGGGCTCAAGTTGTTGTGCCTTGTTTTTCAGTTTGTAAAACGATGTTACTATCTTAATATAATTTTTATCTTCGTTCTCAAAAAAAAAAAAAAAAAAAAACTGCTAGGAGGATGTTAAAACAAAAGGTCTAATCAGTGTGATCTTGCCTACATATTGCTAACAAGCACAAGGTACATGGCTTTAAAATATGGAGCTATAACAACAATCGCCAACAAACAAACCAATATGTTAAGCAATGTGAACTTGAACAAACACAAATATGGATACCACTTAAGGTAGCATCTCTAGAAGCATTATCAATGTCTTCAATATATAATGGGATCAAAATGGGTGGTTTGACGCTTGAGTAACTTCACATAATGAAACACAAATGAAAAAAATAGTGATCACACATACCTACATTCATAGCGGGTGGAAGTGAATATTGCAGCATAAGTGTAAACTGATATAATGAATCTGATCCCACCATACCAAAATGGTTTGCAGCCTTAACAATAACAATACCCAATGAAGGCAATATAATATATCGAATTGCAATAATTCCTAGGATAATTAATGGACCTACTCCAGATGTCTTCAGACCTACAAAAAACAATTACACTAAAGTAAATATCAAAAACATTTCATGGACAATTAATGAGGGAACTGAGCCAACCCAAGGAAGACATAGTAAAGATTAGAACCAATGTTAAAAGCCACCTTTAAGAAGGTTCGCTCCAATTATCAATGTCATACATGGTATTGTTGCGTCCCTGTAGAAGAGAAAGGAAACAACAAGGAATTAATGTAGATTGGTAGATAAAGAACACTCAAGATGCAAATCCAAAAGTTCAAATGGAAAAGTGAGTCTTTCATATTTTTCCATTGCTTGTAGGTTCTAAGAGTTAGCGGTCCACTAGGGAAGACGTAATTGCTCAAAGGAGAAATTCTGGTGCTGTTAGAAGGCCCTTTCGGGCAGTGTATAATTGACTATTATTCTACTAATATTATGCTGATAACATGTTACTGTGGTGTATTTATGAGTAAGGATGGGCCATTACTGCCAAATGTGCTTCTCTCTCTCTCTCTCTCTCTTTTGAGATTGTTAGAAATATATAGTACATTAAAATGCTGCTGACACTGCAGCTCAAAGCCTTCCCTCTAAACCCCCAAGCAATTCAAGCATAGGGAGGTACCATCCCATCTATAAGGGCGGGTGGTCAATTTTGCTTTTTAATATAAATGGAATTCAGCTGTGAGAGATTGTTGCTAAAAATATATGTAATTAATTTTTTTCTTTATGATGAATTGGTCTTCTCTTGAGAGTGATCCACACATGTTCATTCCTTCAATAGAAGTGTGAGTTTAACTTTGATATGTGCTTATTAACACTACTTCAAGTTGCAAATAGGAAATTTTAGAGTTTTGAATTGTGAGCAGAAACTTGAACACCAAGACTCAAGCTGTGGGAGATTATTGAGTTAGTGGTAGGATTCATACGATATCAAACTCACAGAATTGTAGATGGCACGAAGAGGAGCATCATCACCAACCAGGACCTTTCGAATTGGAGAGACTATTCCGACTATAAAGCCGATAATCTATAGAAGTAAAAATAAGCATATTAATGTAGAGTACCCAATGTAAAATATACACAATAAATAATTACTTAAAAATAACTACAATAATGTAATTATTCGGGGCATTTGAAATAAGTATGGTAGTTGATAGTGTTCATTGGTGTTGAATTATCCCATTCCCCATTTAAAATGTATGAGTATATTCAAGTTTCAAGAAACAGAACAAGTTTATTTTTGGAATGAATGTGCTTCTAATATAATTTCTCTATCTCGAGGTCAAGATGGAGTGAAATGCCCAGATTATATACTTTTTCTTATCATGTTTGGAACTACCACTTTTAACAGAATTAGAGAAGTAAAAACTGACCATACTGAATGCTAAATGCTTAAAGACAAATCTTATTCTGAATATAACAAGAACTGCGAGAATACCGCTGCAATTGTCGATGGTGCAAATATTTTTTTGAAGTCAATGTACCCAAAAATCTTCTTAAGGTGCAGGTTAGCCTTCTCCAGCAATGATACCTATCAAAGGAATCTTTAAAAGGTTATTTTATTCAAGGATATAGTAGAAAAAAGATAAGTTTCCTTAATTAGCAATGAAGAACTCTAGTACAAAACAATTAAAAAAGAATATATCTAACAATACATGGTATCCTCATTATGCCAATCATAAATTTACTATTTTAGAACTTCATTTATGATGAGACATCATTTTTTTACAGAAAAATCATGGAATCGTTTTAGGATAGGACAGTATGATCTTCTATTCAACATAACAAAATTTAATAAAATGACAACTATTTTATTCTCTCCAATCTCCTACACTGAAGTTATGTTTTATGTGACCAATAAATGTGCTGGCCTGCTCCTTATTAAGCATTTTTCTGTTAACTGAGAGTATAATGTTCTATGTCGGATTAATTCTTCTTTACTCCTCATTGATGGCATTGATCTTGAGTGGTAATCAAACTTTGAAAAAAGACAGCATTTGAACATCATAAATGGAAATCCATAACAGAATAAGATGAGCAGAAACCTTTGCTTTTCCTTCAGATTTGGTAGAAGGGACTTCAGCTTGATCTGTATCTTCCTGAGAGGTGGGGCTACCCCTTGAAGGAAGAAGTGCTTCTGGACAAATCTCTGAATATGGAATTTCCCCGGAAGTGCTATCTTGTATTGTAGATTCATTTGAGTCAATTTCTTTAGTTGCCTTGTTTGCAGATAATCGCATGATGGCGTACACATAAGACCATATATATACTGCTCCTATCTGTACCATCAAAACAAGAATAAAATAAAAATAAAAGTGATTAATTGATCTAACTTGTGATTGACATATAGTATTATCCACTTATCCCATATTGTAGTCATTTAAGAGGTGGCCTGTCAATTTATCATACAGATTAACTGAAAATTGGGACATATTATTGAAGGCACTGAACAACATTTTATCGTTCAGAACAATTGGTCTCACTGTGGGATTTTTATTTTGGTGATATTAGAATGGTAACAATAGACTATTACCGCCATAGAAAGGGCAACATAAGACTCTCCATCTGTCGAGCAAACAGAAGAATCTCCAAATGGACTATTATCATCGTCACAAACTGCTGGGATTATAATCAGAAGAAAGTTTCCTAAATTGCCTGCACATATCAATCTCCCTCTAAATATATTATGGACAATTACCTTTTGATCATAAATAAAATAGAGCATGAGATGGTGAAAAGAAGCAATTGTGAAACTTGGTTGCATAGCTAATTTCTAGAGTTATGTACTTCCATGACAGCTGATCAGTGCAATGCAATAGTTCACTCCTTGTATTTAATTTGGTACAGCCATATTGCAGTAATGCATTTTTAATTTTTAAATTTATACAAGAAAACAAATGTGTTGTACTATATGATGATTTATGGTGCAGATGGTAAAGACAATACCTGATAAAATTGTCAAAAAATGAACCATTTCAGTATGTATCATATTTCATATGTATCTTATATAAACTGAAAGACACTGTAAAATTTGTGCAAAAAAGCTTGTGGTATTGAAAAAGAGGAACTAAATACTATCACTGTTAAGGTAATTTATTATTATTTTTTTTATCTTACTTCAAAGTGAAATTAAAGAAATTGTAGTTTCCCAATTTAAGTCATGTTGAGGAGTTCCAAAAGCATTTTTAAATTTTAATGCAATACCTATTGTAGTGTGAATCATAAGTCATTGTATTATATATGCTCTCAATCAGGCTATGGGTTATGACTAGAAAATGTACACCTATAAACAATTCATTTGGGTTTTTGTCTACCTGCAGCACAAGAACCAATGATTAGGCTTCGAAGATGCTGAGGAGCTCTTGTGATTTTTACCAGTATCCATGCAAGGGCAGACCCAATAATGAATGTGAGAAGGATGTTCAGTGGCATGAACCACCTACGCATTAACCATAAGTTACAATAGGAAAAAAGAAAGGGGTGGAGGGGAAGAATTATAGAAGAATGAAAGAACTGAACTCACAAGTTTGTCAAACTGTCTAAAGTAATTGTTTCAGCCAGGTTGCTAAAAATGATTGATGGACTGAACAGATAAAACACCAACTGTACACAGATACAAGTAGTGTTGTTAGTCCTTTTCAGCTGTTGGGAAACTAGCCAGGGTGCACAACTTTGAAAATTCAAATAATAAAAGAACAGTGTACAAGTCATTAAAGAATTGAATCTGATTTTTAGTTAATAGAATCTAACCATTAGAATTAAAAATCAACATGCATAAACTTTCAAAAAGTAAATTTCTATTTAATTAAAGTAACTAAAAAACAACAGTGAAAGCAAACTCCTTTGGTCAGTAAAAGAGGGGAGAAATCAAGACGCAGACAGAGTTCAAGACTTCGAAAATACTTGAAGCCAAGTTACTAATATCTTCTTTCTAGTAAGCTGGCCAGCAAATTCAAGCATTACAATTTTTAAAAAGAATAGAAAATTTAAATCTTTTCATGAAGTTTCAATAGCATTGGATGATGCAACAGCACGTTGAAAGTGCAATCAATAATGGATTACAATATGATCAATTGAAAGTGGTTGACATTTTTCATTATTTCTTAATTTACATGTTAAGTTTCATCATCCTTAAATGTGCAGCCACTTTTGGAGACTAGATTACAAAAAATGTTACTCTGCAGCTTGGTAGCCAATGCGCTTAACATAGCAAAAGAAACTTGATTTTAGAACTTGATAATAAGCATATACAACATGAGGATAAGAAGACAAATATAAGAAGAAAAGGAATTGAACAGTCGGGAAATTTTGACCTACATTATTCAAATATGACCTTGCATCTGCCCCCAAGAGATTGATACGCTCCGTTGCAAGAAATAAACCAACAGCAGTAACCAAAAGTATTTTCAGAACTGGCATTAATGCCACAATAAATAGATCGAGGAATTCCATTGCAAACTTCTTCACTTAACTCAAATGAAGTTTGTCCTAGCCAAGAAAAATGTCCAATAAGTACTCTCATATATATTGTATAATTAAGGACAACATATTCAAGTTCTATACAAGTAACTTCATTGCAAATCAGAATATTAACAAGTGCTAAGGTGGCAAAAGCAAGAATATGACCCTGGGTATGTATGGAACAGTGAAATCCAAGAAAAAAGTGCCATTCAGAGAATCCAAAAATAGAGATAAAAGACAACGTGAAAAGAATATTCCAATTTATATTAAACATATGCTAGAGAATAGTTATCAAATTGACTTTCATATAGTTCATACTTTGGTACTTCACATCACTGGCTTAAGCAAATTTTGACAGCAAAATTAGAATGCAGCAATAGTGGCTCCACATATTGACAAGCTTTTCTTCATCTTTGAATTCTTCTTATTCTTCTCATTTTTTGTTTTTGTTTTTTTTCCTTTCTAAAATAGAAACTCTGTCATCAGATGGAGTGTCGTGTCGCATTTGAGTGTTTATTAGGTAGAATCTTAGGGAAGACATAAAAATAAAACTGTCATCAGATGGAGTGTCTTGTCAAATTTGAGTGTTTATTAGGCAGAATCTTAGGGAAGACATAAAAATCAGAAACTCTGTCATCTTTTTGGGGGTGTTATGTCACATGTTGTTCGATTATAATAAATAAAAATAAAAATCACATTTTGTTTTTACAAGGATCTTGTTTTTTTTATTTATAAATATTCTGTAAAGAAATGCAAATGTCAAGCAATAAGCAAGAACACATGATAGCTCAGATTCCAGTAATTCATTTAGACGACAATACTCAATAAGAGTTGAGATAAGTTTATGTTTCAGTTTTCAGTTTTGCTAGTAAACAAACCCAAGTTTGTGTACAGAGAGACTCTGGAGCTTTTGATTGTCAAGTGTTTGGCCTCCTCTCTTTTGCAAAAGAACACCTACATAAAAAAAAAAAGATTTAAAATGAATATAAGTTAGTTATCACATTAAAATTGCTTCGGAATCTTATGCAAATTGTGAACCACAAAGTAGAATTAATACCAGAACATGACCTCTCCCTCTTGGTTCTTTTGAGATGAATGAGTCATTTTGAATTATTTCACATTGGTTTTGTAAATCAAGAAGTGTTAAAATAAGAAAACATGGACTCACTGGACTCTTGCCACATACAGAAAGTTTAAAATTTGTACCTAGTTATTGCACTGATCCCAATAGAAAATGGTCCAAGTTTCCATATATGTCAAGAACAAGAGTTGCACTTGGCTTCTTCGTGATTGCACTGGACTCTTGCCATATAGAGAGTTTAAAAATTGTACCTAGCTATTGCACTGATACCAATAGAAAATGGTCCAAGTTTCCATATATGTCAAGAACAAAGAGTTGTACTTGGCTTCTTCGTGATTGCTATTTGCTAGCTCTTTAATCATGCTTAGTCATGCATGAAGTTAGCCTAGATATAGACACGTTCTTTCAACTGCCATTCTTCTACAACTACTTTCTTCAATTCCCGACATTTGACTTACAACTTGAGGCCAATTTTGAGTGATGGTTCTAGTTGTAGCCATTGATTGGGGAAATAATTGGGGAAATTATGTGATAATTAATGCATTCAATCTTATCAGTAGCTGTTAAATCAGAGGGGTTCCAACATTTTTTTCTTTTCTTTCATGTGATAGAACTAGCTCACACTGTTTTAAATTTTAGGCAAAACTACGCCTACGAGGCTATGGCGTTCGCTCCTAAAAATAGTTTTTTATTATCTGACCAAGACATTAATCAGTTTATGGTGTTGGCAGGGATTGAACCCCAGACCTCTTATACAACCATAAAAGACTTTACCAGCTGAGCTAATAGTCTCTTAAGTTTTTAGAATGGGCAATATAAGTTATTTTGTTAACTTCCGTTAGTAGTGTTGCTTGCGTAGTTAACTGAATAATGACATGCCATTTTTTTTTTTAATGACATGCCATTTTTTAATCCAAAAATTACAAAAATGAATTTACACGCTAAAAAAAAAAAAATCTAACCCATTCTAATTCAAGTCTTAATCTTAACCCAGTACCAAAGTAAAACTCATTTGCAATCTAATTCACGAACCCAACAGTGCTCCAGACATGATGCACGTGGAGGAAAATAAGATTGTTATCAACTTTAGTGATGGGGCCTCTAGTGTCAATATGACTGTCAAGGTTACCAAAAAGAATCCACATATTGAGGATCACCGGAATGTATTGGAAGCCAGAAATCTAGATGGAGTTTTTAGCAAGCAAGAAGATTAGTCGGTCCCAGAAACGGCCAGCAATGATGGTTGTGCTTATAGGGGTGCCATATGTGGCTTCTGGTGGGAAAGGGAAGGTCATAATTCAGTTGGGAATAGCATTAACAAAACGCCAAATGTGTTGGTGCCAGAGGAGAATTCGCCTTTCCTGTCTGTATTGTGATTTTTATTGAGAAACAATCTGGATTTGGCAGATATGAATGCCGTTTCCGAGCAGGTTATAGCAGGGCTGGAATGTTGCCGAATTTTATGGTTGCGTGAGAGAAGCGCAGGGAGGTGGATTAAGACTTGCATTAGAACGGGTCAGATTTTTCTTTTATGTGTAAATTCATTTTTTGTAATTTTTTAATAAAAATAAATGTCATGTCATTAAAAAATGAGAAGCCGTAATTCCATTAGCCACGAAAGCAAAACGACTTACGGAAGTTAACAGAATGACTTATATTACTCATTTTAAAAGCTTAAGAAACCAATTGTGTTGTTTCTCAAAAAGAAAAAAAGAAAAAAAGAAAAAAAAAAAGGACCAATTGTGCTCACTTGAAACTTGAGGGATCAATTACGCATATAGAGTAAACTTGAGGGACCAACAATGTAGTTTCTCCTAAATTTTACGTATCCACTCTACTTTCTATTTAATATTATAATAGGTTTGATTGGTTGAGATACTAAAAGTAAAAGATAAGCATTGGCATACAATGCAGTGGCCAGAAAATTAAGTAGACTGAATCATATTTTAAGTAGGAAAATTTAACGGATGATTACTCATCAAGTACAAGTATATGTGGGCTTGAAAGAATGATCATGGTTCAAGTCTCCAAAAAGGAGTATATTGCTTTAAATTAGATTTTTAGAAAAGAGTTCTATTTCATAGCCAAAAAAAAAAAAAGAAAAGAAGAAACCTTTCATGGAAAAAGAAAATAAAAATTATCCCCTTTTTATATTATCTATAAAAATAATTTTCTTAAACTTTCTTAAAATAATTTATTAATAATTATTTTAAGAACATCTATTAAAATGAGTCTTTTAAGTAACCGTCAGTCAAATAATTCCAATACTCTCGCATTGGATTACCATAATTATGCCCTTAAGGAATGATTGTTGAATTTGATTAGTTTATCAATTCAATGTTGATACAAATCAAACTTCTTTAAAGCAAAGCATGTTCGCCACTAATACAATAGTGCTACGTGGCCCACTTCCCAAAGCTTTTGCAAATATGTAGTAAGTAGATTTGTGCTGGTGAGGAGGCTTTAAATATTATTAGTGGTATTATTTTGTAGGAAAAAACTGTATTTAATTATTTTATATACATATATGATTTTTATCTTTTTTAGTGGTCTTATTTTGTAGGAAAAAACTGTATTTAATTATTTTATATACATATATGATTTTTATTTTAAAAATCTAATTTATAAGTGAATAAATCAATTTAAAAATTAATAGGAGAGTGGTCCTATTTTTTATGCAATATTTTAGTGGGAGTTAGAGTTGCATTTTTACCGGATTGTCCTTTAGTTTTGTCTCTACTCAAACATAAGACTGTAGGGGCATCTTTGAACTAAAAAAATGAGTTTTTACTAGATTGTCCTTTAGTTTTGTCTCTATTTAAACATAGGACTGCAGGGGCATTTTTGAACTAAAAAAATAGGAATCCAAATAGGGAAAGCCCCTTAAATAGTAGTATAGATAAGATTGGTAGGTTCAATGTGAAGTTGACAGTCCAGACAGGACTTCAAGCCCATATCAATATTAATTTGTGTAGGTAGCATTATGTGCATTACAGTAAATATTGACACACTTTATAGTTATACCCATTAAATTCGGATTTGACCTTTCAAGTGATGAGAGTCTTATATATCAACTATCACGGTACCACCAACTATCACGGTACCCCAACTATCAAGTGATGAGAGGCTTGTACAATTTAAACTCTCAATTATTATAAACATATCAAAGTGCCCCATCTATTAGTCTCCATCACATTTAAGGATTGGAACCGATTTAGCAACAAACTCCAAATTTAAAACTAAAAATAATGTTTTAACCAAAATTATTTTACAACTAGGCAAAAGTACTAAAGCAGTCCTAAGGAGAGGCTTATCCTGCACATTTAAGTTTAGCCATTTGCCTTTCACCATTTTTCTACTTTTGAGCTTCGTTTAGAATTCAATTTAATAAAATAAAGGAGAACGAATGACAAAGGTTAATTTTGATTCATTCTCTTGGCATATATAATCATCGGATAACATACTATGCTAGTGCACAATATGATTTGTTGATTTTATTGCCAATGGGGCATCAATTTTAAAAACTTATAGTACTAAAATATGATACAAAGTATATACTTTTCCTTAGTTGGCATGGCATGACAGCTCACTGTGGGCACGCTGCCAAGGCTGTGGCATGCCTGCCTGCGCATGCAGCCAAGGCCGTGGCAAGATGTTTAAAATTATCATTCTCTAATTGGAGCAACAATTTCGGAGGATAAGGTTTGTTGAAAACAAGCAACAAGTTGCCATAAAAAGTTAACTCAAGAGTCAAATTTGTCGCTTGGTGTTGAGGTTGAAACAGATAATTGATAACACGCAAAAGTTGCTATGACAAGTTCACATCTGGGTTATGAATGTTCAACTTCAATATTAGTATAAGGTGTTCAATTTTCTCTAAAATGATGTAAAACACCATATATTTTCTCATATGAGGATGAAATATTTAAAATCAACAAAATCTACACGGTGCAGATTTTTAATTGTTCATGAATCAAATTATTTGAAATCAATTATCATTCCTATAAAAAAAAAATTATCATTTCTTATTTGGTGTAATGAGAGTTTATAAAAAAAAAAAAAAAAAAGGTGTAATGAGAATTGTAAAACACATGATATTATATACACCACGAAAGTTATAAATTAAGTTACTGCTATTCTGCTAAGAAATAGAAGTATAGAACCTTTCAAAGCAAATAGAGACGAAATCTAAAGATGTTGGTTGAGCATTTTTTTAGAGCCAATTACTTGAATTTATGGATCTACTAAGAAGACACCCTTTTATGGAAAACTTTTATGGCAGGGACATCAAGAGAAAAGAACTTTAAAGCTGTAAAGCTCCTTCCACTTACTAATGCAGGATTCATTAACAAAGACATTTGATTCAAGGAGAATAACCGGTGTTTCTTAGTTTTGATGGGGGCATGGAAACAAATCGAGAATCTGGCAAAGTTTTTTCCATGATTTTTCAAAAAACGGAGACTAAAGAGAAGGAAGTAGCAACACATCTGTTCTTGATGTCTTCAGACTGAAGCACTGCCATCATCACTAGCAAGTCAGTTAACAACTTCATTCAGCCTCCAATAAAAAGCAAGCAAAACATGTCCGCCACAAACACTCACCATTACACCTCTACTGTATAATGTTATGATCACAGTTAAAAATCATATCTCATGGTGTTTGGTAAGTACATCCATTGCTGTAAATGTTATCAGAAATATAGGTCTAGTAAGGAGGCCTACAGGAAAAACCTCCTACTTGTGACATTGATAACTCAATTTGAAATGTTAATATGTCCTGGTTTTAACTTAATGATGTTCTAATGAGACATCAAATGATTTTAAACCACTACAATGCTTTGTGAAAGAGAGTTAAGTTTACACATTGGCTAGGATCATATGGGCTATATTAACAAGATGGTGATTTTAAGTTCTATTCCCAAGACTTAACTCTCTTAAACCATTTATAGAAGGGGCACGTGCATACAGGCACCTGAAATATTGTGATACCTTTTTTTTTTTTTTTGAGATAACGTGAGTGTCCAAGGCTTTTAAAGCACTTGACTATCTTACTCTGATTTGTATAAATTGTGTTCGAACTATCTTGCACTGAAAACTGGTTCTGCATCCTGGGTTGGTTGTGTTCTTCGAGTGTATTTGAGGAGCAAACCTTCCGAAGACAGACCAGGTACACTCAGATCCCTGTTTGATAAATTTAAACAAGGAAAAGAAAACTACTTGTGAATAAGAACAAGAAAATGGTAACAGGAAAAAGGATGGCAAGAAAACAAAATTCAACCTGATGTAAGGCTGTAAATCCTTCCACTCCCATTTTGGCCGCTCTCTGAAAAGGATGGAGAAACGCTCAGCAGGTGAAGATGGCAAAGAAGAAACACTGAAGGCACGAATCCAAGTCTCGACACCAAGCCTCTCTGTCAAAACTTCGCCTTCCAACATGTTGAAGCTTGCTTGCATCCCTTCTGGAATCTTCTGCATCCACTCCTTCATGAAACTTTCCATTTTCCTCTTCCCCTCTTTCAGAATTTCCCTTGCAAAATGCACACACACTCGCCTCTCATCCAATTTCCACACCTGCCTACCCAAATTCTCATCCACCTTATTACCATACACATGCAAACAATGATGTGCAAGTTTGTGAGGATACCCATCTGATTCTAGCATATTCACTACTTCATCTTCATTAAGTGCATCAAGTGACCAGTCATTTATTACTGAATTGTGCAATAGCATCCTCAGAATTGTGTCCATGTACTTCACATCAACTATTCTCCAATAACCACCAATCTCCACCGCTGAAAGAGCCTGTAATTCAGACCTCAATTCCTCATCACTAGCTTGAACCTTTTCAACAAGATCATCCCATTTATAGAGTCCTGTATTACCTTTCTCTACCCCCTCCAAATCCTCCATTTCCAAGTCCTCCTGGAACGTGTAAGGATTCTCAGAGAGAAGCAATTTAAGCTTGTCAAGTCTTGGAGCAACTTCAACAAGTTCCATGTTACTGGGTGCAACTTTGATAACAGACGCAACACCTTGTTGGTCATCATCTTTCCTCTTACAATCTGAAGAATTTTCACAAAATTCTGTTTGATCTGAAGGGGGTATAAGGAATACAGAATTAGAATTACCAACAAACTTGATACCATAAGTTTTTGACCCAGTGCAGAGAACTGCATCTTCATCAGGTTGTCCTCTTAAGGTTATCCTGGAAAAGAACACATTAGATTATATTGGATGTACAAAAAATTGGAAATCAGAGAGACTAAATAAGACCCTAGAATTAAAATGAAGCAATATGCTTACCTTTGTTGAAGGATATCTGGTACAAGTTTCTCGTCAAGCTCAAGGAGGATCAGGTCATCATGAGGACCAAATAGAGAGTGATATGCAATAGAAATTGAAGAGCTGGGTTTGAGATTTAGAACTGCTTCTGCTCCTCCGTTACCTGACTGTGGTTGCTCCATCTCTCTCACAATTATGATTCGTAATATCAAAATGAGAATAGTAGGAAAGCCTACACTATAAATCCTTAACTCCAGGGACAAAAGCATTGACAACCCTTCTTGGATAACTTATCAATTGTCCCATTGTGCTCACAATGCTTGAAAACTTTGTCAATCATGCTGCTATCTGCCATCAAATTTGAATATGCATGTGAACTCAAGAAGCCACCATAGCTGGGTTAGTCCTTTAAGAAAACTTGGGCAACTAAGTGACAAACAGTCTGTCATATATAAAAGTCACCAAAAAGAGCAGGAAATTCAGATATCAATGTTGCCAAAAAATGCAAAGAAAACTAGTAACCCAATTAAATCTCCTTTTGACATAGATTAGTAGATTCTTCCAAGGATTGGTATATTGAGTGCAACATATTATCACCATGCAATTATGTGAAAAACATGGTCCTGGGAAAGGCCTAATACATGTACCAGTCAAAATAATGATTGCTCAAGCAAATATTTTCCACCCAATGGAAAACCACAATGTGGGAACAATTTTCTGAAAAGACCGCTGCCAGTCCTAATGGGTCACTGATGTCAAACACCCTAAAATAACTGTAATAAACAAGTCCTTTACTTCAAACAGACAACTTAGTACAGACAGTAATTAAGAAAAACACTAACAATTTGCATATAAATCAAAAGGGAAAATGGGGCTTTCATCTAGGAAATCAAGCATTTCCAGATGCTAAATATTAAGCTAATCTCACAAACTAAAGCTGCATGACACAGAATATTCCATGTGTTGTGAATATATTATGTGGAAATAACCCATAAAACAAAACAGGTCTACAAGACTACAAGGGATAATGTGACACCAAAGTCAGTGATAACCCATACATTCTAGTGCACAACTCATAAACAATATCTATGTTCAGTATTACTTTAAGCAAACTGGGAGGTAAAACAATATAACCAAGTATCAATTATTTGCCACAGAGGTGCTGACAAAAGAAGCATAAAAAACTAACTTATAAAAGAACCCATTATTTTTAATGCACATCACAGAGAGCACAACATAGAGAATGGAACTTGGTATGATGATTCGTGCCCTCTACCCTAGCAACATGCCATGGATTCAAGTGCAAAAATCAACCTCTCCAAAATTAGGGTCACTCAGCCTCCTGATTACCTCTCCTAGACCTTACAGAAACAGGAGTCGTGCGCATACAACCTTTTTAGCACAAAGTACACAAGGAGCAAGTCAAATGACTGCATCACCCAAAGAATCAGCCCTATTTTCTGCAGAAAGAAAACTATGTAGAAGGAAACCGAAACCACTTTTAAGCATTGTAGCTCATTGTAATTACTTCTTACCAGAGTTCTCATAACCCCAATTCACAAACATAAATAAATAATCACATATACTCTAAACTTCAATAAAAGCCCTCTCTTTCATTAAGTTCAATTCTTCTTTTTTTCTTCTTAGTCTAATTGATTTATGTGATCTAAATGAAATTCAATTACTGTCCCAATGTTAAAGATTTTTAATCCTCCACCCATTTCAAAATATTATACAACCATACAACACATAAACTTGAAGTGCCTGCTTTCGCATCAAAAACTCAAAGTCACACCAAAATGTAATGAAAAAAAAACCCATTTCTACCTTTTCCTTTTTTTTTTTTTCTCTACCAATTACATTTCACTAAACACACTCCTTGAATTTACAAAGATTAAAGTTTCCATTCCACCCTAACCAAAATCCCTAAACTAATTTCACAATTGAGACAAATCTTCTGATTTAGAGCTCTTATCAAACATTTCGAGCCGATAACTTATGTTCCCGTTCTAAACTCAGCCTCTAGCTTAAATTTTTATTATTCTTTTTGACATTGAAATTGCAGGCAGAGCTTCAAATTCAAGCCAAAATCATATCTTGGGGTTTTTTATTATTATTTAGAAACCTAAATTTTCGAGATTCGAAACGAATAAAGATTTCACTACATATCTAATTTTCCCGCAGTTTCTCGGCAACCAAACAGCGCATTTATAGAAGAAAAATAAATTGCGAATTCACATTTTCAAGAAGGTTCCGTGAATTTTCACGATATAAATTTTCACAGAAAGAAAGCATTTTGAACTTACAATTTGAAATTTTGCCTGAGATTTGCCGGGAAAAAACGTCGCCGTTTTGGATGCGTTAGCTGGCTAGGGTTTCAGAGAGTGTGAGAGAAGGGTGAGAGCAAAAGAGAAGTTCAATTTTATTTTATTTATTTGGTCGATTTAATTTTAGGCGCGCTTGCCTTCTTTCTATTGCTCTCTTTACCCGCCAAAATTTTTTATTTTTTATATTTTTTTATTCTACTTCATGGAATTACATTTTAAACCTTATTAAGTTTTTTTTTGTTTTTTTGGAATAGATACTTTATTAATCACCAAAACAAGCTAAAGCCAAGGCAATGGATGAGGCAACTCTATTTGCATGGGACGTCGGGGTCAGAAATGTTATCTTTAAAACCGACTCAAGCACTGTATGTTATGCTCTTGAAGTCCCCGCTACTGCCTCGATTTCTCTTTCTAATATAGTCTCAGGGACTTGCTTTAGATTACTTGAGTTTTGGGCTTTTGAATCCTCGCATGTGGGGAGATAAGGAAATAAGCCAGCACATGCTTTGGTAGCCTATGCTAAGGATATTGACTCTTTTGTAAGATGGATGGAAGATTGTCCACTATTCATTGCATTGTTGGTGATTCAAGATGCTATGTTGTTTTTTTCGAATTAATAAAAATTTGTGTATTTCTTATCAAAAAAATACAAGAGGAAATAGGGCTAGATTTATTTCCAATCATAGTTTGGACAACACGAGGTGACACAGATAAGATGGAAGAAGGCCTAGTCCAATACAAAATGGCAGGTGGGTAGTAGACATATTTTGCTCTCTATAAACAAAACAGAATAGAACATTAACAAAAGATTTATCCAAATTAAGAGAGTTAAGATTTTTATGCGATTCGAGTTGCAAGGATTTTTATGCAATGTCCAAAATCATTCACGTATATTTATAGTTGTATGATATTTTTAAAGAGTCATGTGACTTACTTAAATAATACATATAGATAGTTTTTTTAATTGTCACATAGTAGATTGCATAAAAATTTGTGCAATCCAATTTGCATAAAAACCTTGTCCAATTAAGAATATCTTTCAATTATAACTGTGATACTCCCAGCGAGGAGATATATACAACTTTGACCTTAACAAACAGACTAGGAGAAAGAGAGGAAATGCCCGTGTATTATATTTGAAGCCCACACAACAATGGGTCGTGGCATAGTGGAGATTGGCATTGTTTTTGTCATTTTATAAGGTGGCCCACAGGGCAATACAATGGGCAAGCCCATTAGCTTGCACAAGAAGTGAGAACATGGAAAGGATTTTATTTTTTTTATTTTTTTTTGAGCTAGAACATGGAAAGGATTCTTGAAAGAAAAACATTGGAAGACTGGATCTAATATTTTCCACAATGGGCTCAATGGGAGATAGAATTAGAGCACTGAATTGGCTTAATGATGTAATTTATATTCTATGGCAATCTCTCCAAAACCGCCCTTTGATATGCCAATTCTCAATATATCCAAACAAGATCACCAACGTTTGCTATTTCAACCCAAGTAGTAAGGATTTGGACTACAGTTTTTTTAATATCTAAGCAAAGCAAACATTGTTCGTTCTAAGTTCTAATTGCCACAAGTGAGATCACTACAAGAAACTTGATCTTTTTCGACCCTTTTTTTAAGGGTTCACTAAAGTTTGTCCAAACAAACACTAATGTAACACTCTCGGGTGACTATTACTAGACCTATTGAGGACCTTTGAAATAAGTTAACATAACTCTTAAAATAAGTTTCTCAACCATTGAAATAAGTGCTGGAAAATATGGCGGGCACACCCACAAGTTTTTGATCTAAAATTTATAAAGAATTTTCAAATTCATCCCTTGAAACGAGATTGGAAGACAAAAACCTTCTCTATTTCATTCAAACTTCTACGATTTCAGAGTATTTAGGCTCTTTCTCTCTTAATCTCTTTGGTTTCTTTTTCATTCGATTGCTCTCTCTCTCTCTCTCTCGTAATCGCTCTTTCTATCATTTTCTCTACAAAAATTTTGGTGTGCGGGAATCTCTAATTGGAGTAAGGAATATTTCGATGAGCTAGGTCCGCAGCTCCGATGACAACTGCAGTACTCTTTGTTACTTCCTCTAACGAATATTCCGATGGTATTTTTTTAATTAAAAAAATTGATATTATTTGCAACTATTAATTGATGAGTTGAAAAAATTATGGGAAGTTGGTGTTACTACTTTTGACTCCTTTAGAAATCAAAATTTCAATATGCGTGCAGTAGTTTTATGGACAACTAGTCGTATACCCGTGCGTTGCGCTTGATAGTTTTTTTTAGGATGGTCTTATTAAATATTTTATTAATATTATAATTTTAGTTATTAACTATTGGTTTTTCATTAGTTTTTAAGTTAATAAAAACCTTAAATATACATTTTTTTACCATTACACACACACACATATAGTGAATCTTTACACATACCTTTAAGAAAACTC
Organism: Castanea sativa; assembly: GCF_040712315.1. Taxonomy (NCBI): domain Eukaryota; kingdom Viridiplantae; phylum Streptophyta; class Magnoliopsida; order Fagales; family Fagaceae; genus Castanea; species Castanea sativa. The sequence continues at coordinate 54,325,386 of NC_134023.1, read as the reverse complement.
TATATATTCTACTTTTTTGGATGCGTAAAATTATAGACTACCACTCCATAATGATAGTGGCTAATTAAGTTTATATATTTTTTTTAGTGATCTCATTTGTAACGCTTTTTACCATTATCATATATTTACTAACTGATGATTTGCATAACAAAGACGATAAATGAGAAATAACATTGTTCATTAGATTTTCGAAAGTAATATTGTATGAAAATTATATATATATATATATATATATATATATATATATATAGAGAGAGAGAGAGAGAGAGAGAGAGAGAGAGAGAGAGAGAGAGAGAGATGAGTTCAAATTACACCTGGTGTAACTAAACAATAGTTATACCTTTTGTGAACCACCAATTACTATTAGATCTAAGGGTAAAAAAAACACTCATAGTAGTATCATTATTACTCCCTAGAAATTAGTGATGCATTAACTCTTCTTATTAAATGAAAAAAAAAAATCAGGATGAAAAAGAGCATGAGCAGTAGAGGAACTTCTATAAACTTCGTTCAAAGAACGAAGAAACAAATGAGGAAAACTAATAGGAGCATCCGTAACAAAAGCGTACAAAAATACACATTGCTCCAAAGGAATGGTGTGCAGATGAGATATAGGCCACAAGGAATGACATACAATCCTAAAGAAAAGATAGTGAACCTTAGAGAGCTCAACAGTAGTGATCCGAGGATCAGAACCCCACTGGATAGAAGACCCAGTGATGTAAGACATGATGTTGTCTAGGGGAGGAGACACATCATAAGGATAGACAGGATGCTGAACAAGAGACACCCCAAGAGCAGCAGCCACTACCGAAGGAGTAATGGTGTACTCATCACCACGAATCCAACTCCTCATAAGAGTGCTGGAATCATAGGAGTGAACAGAGAGGTTCGAGTAAAACTCTCTGATCAAGGTAGCCCGAAGGGGGTGAGAAAAATCCAACAAGGACAACCAACCCCTACGCTTAAAGTTCCGCCTAATCTCGGGATCTACCTCATCTAAAAGAACCTGTCTCTTAGCCCAAATGTTTCTCTTAAGATTAAGAGTCTCAAAGGTCTCTTGGTGCTTCACACTCAAGAATCTGTCACTCTCAAAGGATGGGGCAGAAGAAGTAAAGGATGACCTATTGGCTCTAGTTTTCCTAGGCATGGTGCTAAGGAAGGAAAATACACATAGAAAAGAACCAAAAGAGAAAAACAAGAAAGACCAATGGTAGACTACAAGTTAGTACAAAATAACATAGAATATAACAAATCTATATGATGCATGAACAGTGTAAGTAAATGATGCATGCTCTAATGCAGTGAGAATAAGTTCAATATAACTTTAAAATCACAAAATTGGCTTGAGCAAAGAGTTTATATCAAAAATCCAAAATTTTTGAAAAACCACTTGTACAATTTTCATGACATTGACCAATTGATCATTACACAAGATAGATAATACATTAAAATGATCAAATTAATCAATCCAACAAGCCAATTTCATCAAATTAAACTTAATTGAACAACACCCCCAATTCGGGTAGTTTCAAGCCCTAGAATTTCAAATTTTCCACCAAACACCAAATTGATCAAATTAAATTATCAAGAACAGTTGTAAAGCACCCACAACAAAAACCCATTGATCAATTGTGAAAGAAATAGCCTAATTCATCAAAAACCCCAAAAATTCCTAGGTGCGAAATACCCCTTAAAATGCATGAAACATGAAAATAAATGAAAAAGAAAGGGTAGAATGGACATACCGGCCTTAGAGGACAAAATCCTTGCAAAGAATTTGGAGGAAAACAACAAAAATAGACTTTGACTCTTGGACCGGTTGAAAAAGAGAGAAAAAGTTTGAAAAAGTTTTTGAAAAGTGAAGAACACATGAACTTTAATCCTTTTAAAAAACTTCCTGTGCGATTTTCGATCAGTTGAAAATTAGGTTTGATCGATCGAAAATCCTTCGATTAATCCAATAGCGATTGAGTACCGATCGAAACAGACAGAACATGACCAAGAATTTAATCGCAATTTCGATCGGTCGAGAAACAACTTCGATCGATTGAAATTCTGGAAAAAACAGTTTTTTGAAAAACACAACATTTTTGTGCAGAAACTCCTCAAAGCAAAGAATTTTATGAATAAAATGCATGAGTATGAGATGAAATGCTTTTCAAAAACACAAGATTTAAGCCCAGATTTCCCAAAAATTAAGATTTTCACTCAGTTTACCTTAAAATCTTAAACTTCAAAACACATTTTGCATACAAACTCAAGGAAGTTTCAATCTTGGATGGCCAAACCAAAATTACACACAATATCATGTACAAAGTTTAACAAATAGTAACTTGTATAGTGTGTGCAACTAGTAAAAACTTGAGAGACATGTGAGGTGACATGTGTATAGTAATTAAGTACAATTTCTACAAAATCCATCACATACAATCAAAAGAGACTATCTCTCAAAGAGTTACATCATATAACTCTCACATCTCCTAGAATAAAAGCTTGCAATCATGTAAGTTTCTTGATTTGCCTCATAATGTACACACCAATTTGATTTTATCATAAACTTATTTAAATAAATAGCTGGGATAATGTACACACCAATTTTATTTGATTGATTTAATTATAGTCCAATAATGTATACAACAATTTTATTATTTAAACCGAGGCAACGCCTTATGTTCTTTTTGTGCATGTGCTACACTTTCTCGAGCACAAAATCTTACGATATGCACTAAGGTGTTCATGATTGGCTAGTAAACAGTGGTGAGATGGTTATTTATCCCTTTTTCAAAAAGTTCAAGTCCGACAATCAAAAGCATGTGATATCAAGATCAAGATCATGTGATCAAAAACTACAAACATCTTCCCACACAACATGCACTACAAAGCTCAAACTAGTAAAGTACAAGAAAATAAACTCATCCAAGCTAAACAAGGTACATAAACATGTTATGTAAATATAATATGGTCAACCTTGATATTAAATCCAAGACAAAAATGCAAAACACATTTTGTTTCCTTTTTTTTTTTTTTGACGAAAATAACAAAAACATCCTAGAATGAAAATGCATGAATGTTATGCAACGCAAATCATAGAAAAACAAAGAAAACAAAAGACAAGAAATACCAAAAAAATGGTCACAAAGAGTAGAGCAATGAAGCACAAGGACCATGCCAGAAAGACTCACGTAGATTGAGCCTTTTGCATCCAAAGCTTTTTAGATGCACCTTGAGCATTGGAGTTCTTATTTATATTAGAATGATTTCCAACTCCAGTATTGGAATAAAGGTTTAGAGCCTTTACCAACTCACCAATAAGTACCATAGGATCTTGTGCTTGAGGCACATGTACTTTTGGTTTATTTGCTCCCTTAGCAGCTTACAACTTGAAACAGTTTGGACGAATGTGTCCAGACTTTCCACAAAAATGACAAACCTATACAGGTTTACCATGCAACTTGCCCTTAGAAGGATTAGAAGTCTTAGGTTTAGACTCTTAAAGATCAACCCTAATCTTTCTTGGAGGTATGACTTCTATAGGTTTGACAACCTCACACACAGGGGGCTCAGAAGAAGGAACAAAATTTGTGGAATGTGTTTCAAAAACAGAGATGTTTTCTACAAAACCTAACCTAGTTTTGTCTAACGGAGACTTTTGAACACTCAGCATTTGATCAAGTTTAGAATTGGTAGACCTATTAGTTTGTTCTCTAACAACAGATAAATCATGTTTCAAACTCTTAACTTTATCAAGCAAAAGCATGTTCTCAGTCTTCACATTATTCAACAATTCATTAGCATCAAACAATTTCACAAGTAAATTTTTCTTTTCAAGCTCAAGAGATGCAATTTTTTTTAAGCCTAAATCAACATTCATAGCATCCTTTGCAGCAACTTTGCAAAGTTTATTGTAGGCTTCTTGAAGATCTGCATCCTCAGAGAGTTCCCCATTAGAAGGGTTCTCTTCAACAATCACACTTTCATTGACTACAGCAGTAGCAGTGAAAGCAATGAAGTTTCCATCCTCGTCACAACCAGACTCATCATCAAAAACTTCATCATCACTAAGGGTTACAACCATAGCCTTACCCTTAGACCTCAAGAAAGTTAGACATTCAGATTTCATGTGACCATACCCTTGACATCCAAAACAATGAGGACCCATAGAATTATTAGAAGATTGACCTACTTTTTCTCTAGGTTTTTCAATTTTGTTAACCTTAGTGGGATCATTCTTCCTAAAGTTTCTAGGTTCATCAGTGTTTTTACCTCTTGCTCTTCTGTAGCTAGTTCTAAGGAAATTCTTAAAGTTCTTGGCAAGGTAAGCAATCTCTATAGTAGAGAACTCATCATCAAATCCACTAACATCAACATCATCAACAGACTTAAGAGCCATTGATTTGGATTTGCTAGTTTTGGGTAGGTCCAACTCATAGGACTGAAGAAATCCTACAAGTTCATCAACAGGGATGGAGTCCACATCCTTGCTCTCAGTGATAACAGTCACTTTAGGTTTAAAATCTTCAATTAAAGATCTAAGAATCTTCCTAACAATTTTAGGTTGATCATAGATTTCACCCAAGTTGTATGCAGAATTAACAATGTCATTAAGTTTAGCATAGAATTCATCAAAAGACTCATCATTAGACATCCTAATGCTTTCAAATCTAGTTGTTAATTGTTGCAACTTATTGATCTTAACTGCCTTTGTGCCTTCATACACAGTCTGAAGGATATTCCAAGCAGTGTGAGCAACCTCAACATTAGAGATTCTCTTAAATTTCTCTATAGAAACAACATTAAAGATAGCATTTATAGCTTTGCTATTGAAGGCGGCTGCTTCTTTTTGAGAAGTTTGCCACTCACTCACAGGAGTAGTGGGCTTCTCTCATCCGTATTCAACGGAGTTCCAGACCCTTTCATCAATGGATTTCAAGAATGCTTTCATCCTAACTTTCCAGTAAGCATAATTATTCCCATCAAAGTGAGGAGGGATAACAAGAGAGTGTCCGTGTTCCATGACAACAGGGGTCAAGGATCACCTCAAAGATCAAAAGATCTTCAGCAAGAGAGCTACCCGCTCTGATACCACTTGTACGTTTTTAGACCACTTAAAACAACAGATTAACCTAGTTATTTAGACAAGTTATTAACTTAGGTAAATTATGCAAATCTAGTATAACACAAATATATCATATCATGCAAAGCAGCGGGAATATAAAGAACATAATGATATGATGACCTAGGAAAACCAAATCGGTAAAAAACCTGGGAAGGATTTAACTTAGCTATCCTCAAGGTAAAACTGAATCCACTATGAAAGAATCGAAATTTGTACAATAGCGACTTAGTCCACTAACATCCTATTACTACCCACCAATAGAAAACTTACTGACACGACCACGTGCAAGCTCCGAGACCACAGACTCCTTCTTTCTTGGATTCTCCAGCAAGTATAAGCACTCCCGCTTGTATATCTTTAAGCTCTTATGGCAGCAACTGAATGATCATCAAGCTCTTGAAGAAATCTCATTCTTGATAATCCTAAGCTTGTGTGTAGGCAAGCACCTCTTCGATTTCACAAGAGATTTACACAAATAGCAATATGAGCAACCTCTAAAACGTGGCTAGAGTTTGCCTTTTATACCTAGGGAAAAACATAAAACCCTACACTTCATATGGGTTTAGGGCTGAGTTGGAAATTCTGCAGAAAAAACAATCTGCATGACTTTCGATCGGTCGAGTCTAATTCTCGATCGATCGAGCCGGACAGAATTGTAGAGTAACTTCTGCAGCAACTCGATTCCAACTTTACATTAAAGACACATACTTTGAGCAGTCTAAACATGACTTAAACGTTTTAATCATGGTTTGAAAACATTACAAATTAGAGTTCTAATACATTTTGTAAGGTTGAAATTTATCAACCATTGTGTTGGCTTTATTCCGTGCCAATTTGCTTGTAATTCAGCACTTAGAAACCTTGTATTTAGGTCGGATTCATGTAAGGGTAGTGTGTGAGAGAGTGTGAAGAAATGCTCAAGAATGTGCAGCAAAGCAGGGACTCGCGGCTGGATCTCGCGGGTGGCTCACGGCTTGCAAGTCGCCAGATGATGCACACGAATGAAGCATGCTGAGAAGGTGAACATTCACGCTAGCTGTAGCATTACAGGACAAAATGTCCAGTCTGGCTATTCTGTTTGCTTGCGACTTGAACTCACGACTCAGTTAAGTAGCGAGGTCAAGCCACCAGCTAGCCCTATTTGGGAAAATCTGACTCTTCTCATTCCTTTCTCACCTCAGTATAAATACCCCTTATTCCCAAGAAATGTAGAGAGCTTCCAGAGAGAATTTTGAGAGAGAAACCCTAGAGAAAAATAATATTGACTCACCCACAATCTTCATATAGAGACTCTTCAAATTCCTCTACTCTCTTCCTCTCCATTGTTATATCCTTGAGAGGTACATTACCAAAACCTTTTTTCATCATACCCATATTTGTGAGAAGGCTGTTTGGTACTTTGGGAAGCAGTTAAGAAGGTACCAATTTCATATTGGTTGATGCTATGGGCTATAGCGGAATTTCGTAAGCTAAAGAAGAAATAAGTTTGGCGCAACCTCGTTGGAGTAGGAGCTTGGAGGGCTTAGGTACACTGGGTAGATTAGGCTTGAAGGGTCTTTTGTTGTCCATGTATCCCAACTACATTCTTTAGTAGATTATTGACCGCTTGGAGGGCGGCGGAGAGGTTTTACACCGAGGACTTCAGTTTCCTCTTCGATAACACATCGCTGTATTGTCCTTGTGTTTGCATCTCTCTTCCCTTAATCTTTGTCATTTAATTTCCGCTGTGAATATGATTTTATTTTGTTTAGATTGTGCTATCAATTCTGTTTTAGCTTATCTACATTTTCCGCACGTATATTGTTTGTCTATAAGCTTGAATTGGTAATTTGTATTTTGGGGGTTTAAACGTTCAAGGGTGTCTTTACACGTTTTTGAACTTTCACATTTAAACCCAAAGGTCTTAGAACCTAACAGTTTGGATTAGGAGATAGGAGCTTATAGGGAAGAGGGGGATCCTTTTTTCCTTGGAAAAGGATCATCTACATTTAAAATATATTTAGTCAATAGCTTAGCATGTGTGCAAACATTAACCCAGTTTTTATTAGTATTAAAATAAAATAAACATAGAGAACTATGACCCATAAATGCTACTTGTAGACCAGGCAATTCAATGGATCACTCAAATAAGAGAGAGATTTTATGCTTTGCTGTGATGTGAATTGTCATGTTGGTTATACCTCTATGAGTTCTAATTCATTAAGTATGCTTTGAAAGTATGACTGGGTTACAGTATTTAGAAAATTACAGAACAAATGCAAATATATAACTTTTTACTAGTATTATGATTTTTAATTTGTTCTTCTGTTCTAGAAAGCCCTATTATGATTTTTACTAGTATTAATTTAACTGCCTTTGCTTGATTGATATCCAATCATTTTGTAATCTAGTGAAGTGAGCTCAAATTCTTATAATATGGATGTAAGGACACAATTCGAGCCCGAACCCACAGTCAGAAGGGGATGGGCCTGAAAGGCATTTTTACAATAAAATTTGTAGAGAGTGGGTTTGAAATCTAGGTTCTAATGATGCTTAGATAACAGAAAATGATGGGTTTTGATCACAATGGTACACATAAGGAACCGTTTATATGAATATGAAAGAAACCATCTCCCCAAACACAAGCCGATGATGACTTATATTACTTCTTCCCAAGATAGATTATAATTATGGATAGTGAGGTCTACAGTGTATTTCCTCTCCTTTTTCCGATCCCATTTGCCGAAGGTCCTTTCTCTCTTTTATACTCCCTCATTCTTTTCCTTTTCATCCTCCACGTCATGGTTAGACCGTTGGTTTAGATACTTGTTCCATCCACCCCCCCTGAAGTCTTTGGAGATAGGAGCCAAGTTAAAACTTGATGTTCAGGTCTCACTTCCCTATTAATGTTGCAGAGTATTTAATGCGGGGGCGGTGGTAACAGCTTTATCTTAGATATTCCACCGCCATTCTTCTTATTTTCCACTTTTACCATTTTTACCCTTACTTGCAGTAACATAGCATGTGAATGTTAACCAGGTCTTCACTTACCTCAGCTTTACATAACCGAGGACATAATCATCCTCAGACTGTCCCTTTGGACATACTTATTTAGGCATTACCTCTTTATTGTTTAGTATTTCTTTCTGAGTTGACATTCATCCATCCTCGGACCATTCGGTGTCCTCGGATTGGGCCTTTAGCCCAAAAATACTCTTGGGCCATCCTACACATATTCTTGGGCCTAATGACCCTACAATGGATATTATAAGAATTCTTAAAAAAGCCTTAGAGCAGGCCCATGGGATCATGGCTCCAACGAAAGACTAAAAAAAAAGCCCAAGAAGCCCATTTTTCGGCCCTCGATATCTCAATAGTCAATATGGGCCCAATCCCTCCTAAGTAAGGTAATAGAGGCCCACATAAATCTAGTTGGGGTTCGTCAAATAGAACAAAGTTGTTTGTCAAACTGAATTAGGAAGGATCATAGGGTAGGAGTAGGAGTAATAATTATTCTCATTAATTAATACTAATAAAGGTGGTGTGGTGTGGTGTGGTGTGGTGTCTTTTCCTCCTTTTTATTGTAGCAGTACTAAACCCATCCTTCCTTCTCATCACTGTCAGTTATTGTGACTACTTCTTTATTGTGTATGTCAGTAACAGTGACTGAGAATCAGAGAGAGAGAAAGGATCCTTTTATCAAATAAATAAATATACATAAACCCTACCCCATCAGATTTTTTTTATAAGAAAAAAAAACTCAGATTTCAATCTTAATAAATAAAAAACAATACTGATAGTTTAAATTTTTTTTAAACATATGAAACCTTTTTTTAACCATAATAATAATAATAATAATAATAATAATAATAATAATAATACTCCTATAAAATATGCATAATGCAGTTTAAAAATTAAAAAACAAAAACCCATTCACTCGTCCCCAGAGAAATGCTTATTTAATATATAAATAGTTTTTAAATCTTTTACCCCACTTCCCAAAGCTTAGGTGTTCTTCCCCAAAATAAATATCAAAACTTAGCTGCTCCTTGCCACAGACTCATATTAGATTTTTTCTTTCCTCCACTCTCTCTCTCTCTCTTCTTCACAACGAACATGACTACGAGAGTCAAGCTCCCCTCCGACCAAAATCAAGATCTTGCGATGGTAAGTTGTTTGTAGCAAAGGAATGGAATAATTGTTTTCCGATCCCTTCTACCCTTGGTTTTTGAATGGAAAATGTTTTTGGGTTTAAAATATGAGTTCTTAACACTTTTTAGTGTGTTAATTCCTCTCTATTAAAATTGTTGTCTTTCTCCAGGAACACCACAAGGAGAGTGACGCTAATGTACAACTCTTGAAGGCAAAAGTTAATTGGGTTGAGAGTTTGCTAGCACAAGTACTCAAAAACATGGCCCCATTTGAGCTAGCTCAATTTGATTGTTCTTCTTAACTTTACGAATCAGGTTAGTTTGTTAACTTTACTTGTTCTTTATTTATGAGATGAGGGGAGGGTAGGCTTCTTTTTTTTTTTTCCTGGGGGGGATGGGGATGATCATTAGGGAACTTATTCCTGTATTTGTATTACTGCTATATGGTAATTTATATATTTTTTATGCTCAATCTTATGCCTGTGCAATGTTGATATTTGAGATGAAACTCTTCTACAAGTTATGGAAATAATTCACAGTTAATTATTGAATCTTTTGTTAATTTTCCATTGCAGGTTGTTGTTGGAAGTATATAGAAGAGAAAAATCAGTCTGTTTTGTAGAGAAAGTATGAACTTTCATTCTATTTTGGCTGGATACATCTTCTTGTAGATACAGTTTGAGCTATTAGCAGTTTGTCAAATGCTAAGTTTTGCAAGTTTTGATTCACCCTTTGCTTCAAGTGCTTAACAGATCTCATGATGATGATTTCCAAAATTCTTAGTTTGTGCAAAGTAAACATGTGACTTCCTCTTTACTTTCTAAATATTCCTTGGTTCACTATGATGTCATATGAATGAAATTACTGCTATATGTAATGATTAGATGTACAGGTGGTAGAATTTCCAGGAAAATTACTTTTGTCTTGCTCTACATCTACACGTATTAAACTATGAATCTGTTACCCTCTTGGTTGTCTTTTTATTTTTTTATTTTATTTATTTATTTAATTCTTGTTCTCTAAGCTATGTTTGTTGGACTGCAATGATGGTTTTGAATCATAGGGCTAAACTATGCAGGAGTATCTATATTCACCACCACCAATGTATTAAAGTTTACAAATTTAGAGTTCCCACATTGTGATCGTAGTGTTATTGCCATCTTTTTCAGTACTAACTAATACTAATACTTTTGCTTTATGGTGGATAAATAAGTTGGGTTAAGGCATCCACTGATTTATGCTGATTTCTTAAACATAAATAAGATTTGTGAGTTGGTGGAATTGCCTTTAAGGCATCCACAAGTTTTTGAAAATATTGGAGTGAAGCCTCCCAAGGGAATTTTGCTATTGGTACTGGAAAGACACTCATAGCATAGGGTATTGCTTTAGTTTTTTTTTTTTTTTTTTTTAAATACTTATTTTAACGGTTTTAAACTGTTGAAATTTATCTCAAGACAACATATATTTCAATAGTTTTCAATAGTATTTCGACGTTTAATAACTGTTGATAAAGGTAAATCACATTTTTCGACGGTCATATAGGGTGTAGAAAAAAAGTTTCGACACAGTTTTTAGTAGCGGTTCTCAACGGTCATTTAAACTGTCAAAAATACTTTTTTCGACGGTTTTTAATACTTTTTTCGACGTTTTCAACCGTTGAAAATAGCAAACTTTCTTGTAGTGTATATGAACAAGTTTGTGTAACCAACGTAAAAAAACTAGGAAGAAAGTAAAAAACCATACTCTTGGCATTGTTTCTTAAGGATAGTTGTTAACATTCTTTTATCTTTGATGAGGTTATTAACATGCAGATAATGGATCAAATTGAAGTTCAATCTTTCTAACATTTGTATGAAGGAACTACTTATAAGACAAATTGAAAACGACCTAATTGATTATGGCTACGTTATGATAATATATATGACTAAATTAAATGGTTAGCATTTTGTATACTAACTCTAGTGGTTTCATTGTATCATAGTATTTGATCTTGGCTCCTTGGGCTGTAAAAGGCATATACTCATTCATAGTCAAGGAAGAGAGTGAAAGGGACCTAACCAACTTTCTCATACTCCCTTTTCTGTTATGGAGGATGCTTCACAACCAGATATGGATTTCTCTTTCTCGTTATCGAAATGCGAAAGGCAGCAACTTACTTGTTGACAAGAGTCTTGAATTTGAACAAGTTGACAGAGAGCAAAATTGGTCAGTGCACAATATGGATCAATATAAGCACCAATAAGTATAGGGATAAAATATATATATATATATATTTTTACAATCTTTTTCATAATTATTGACATAATCTACTGTGATTGGTATTGTGTAATAAAGTTGTGTCAACAATGAATCCATGTAAAACTAACGTGTTTCTTATCACAACTTACCCTCTTATCAATTTATATATGTAATGAGTGGTGTTTATTTCACACATACTATTGCACACAAAGTACATACACTCAGTTTTTTGCATTGAATTCATGACCTGTGAACTTTGTGTGCATTATTTTTTACGCTAAAAAATTATGTCCCTAACATTACTCATATAAACATATGCATATAGTCAAAAGCTTTTTAACTTAACTTACATCTCATAATGTTTCTAACAGAAATGTTCAGAGTTTAAATCTCTTCTCCCCCAACTATCAAACTATTCTTCTCTAAGATCATACAATTTCCCACAACTTGATGATATGATTGATTGTGACTGATGAAAAATCACTTTTACGTAAACTCATTATTATTTTTTCATCATTCATAATCGATCCCTTCATAGTTGTACCACAAGAGTTTCATGCACCACAAACATTTTCTATTGACAAAAGCTAATGAACATAAAAGTTAAGTACATATTGTAATTGTCTAAAGTGTGTGTTTGTGTGTGTGTGTGTGTGTTTTTTTTTGTGGTTCTATTAAACTTCCGGATAGGGATGATCAAATATTACTCAGTGGAATCGTGTACTACCTATATAGCAGCATGGTACAGAGAGCTTCACACTTGCCCATTTGGAGAATAGATGAAGTAATTATATTAATTCTACTTCATGTGGGACCGGTGGAATTTCTTTACTACTGGCTTCATAGAGAATTTCTTTACTCGCTACCATTCACTCTCGCTACCATTCTCACCACCATTCCTCAATTGTCACAGAGCCTATGACTTGTGAGACCTATTATATTTATTGTCATGTTTGTTGGTATAATATGAATTTTATCTACTTATACTTCCCCTTAAATGTATGCACGTAGGTGGGAGATTTTCAGATTCAAAAATAGAATGCTCATTTTTATAATTACCTTAAATTAATAATTGATCCTAACATTGATAATTAAGACAATAATAAATTAGCTATTTATTAAGATAATAGAAATTTACCACAACTTGATGATATAATTGATTGTGTGTTAGAACTAAAGTGTGTTTGTTTATGTAGGAGTAAAAGATAGTTTAGGATATCAAAAATCTTGTAGCTCAATTGGACTTCTTAGCATTTCTAATAGAAATATTTAGGAATCCCAACTAAGAAGATCGTTTATAATTTTATAATTGAGTTTGAACCCATAGAGAAAGCAAAGAGAAAGGATAGGAAATATTCAAATTAATAACTTTTACTTTATGACCATGGGCTATGTCATTCATGTTATGCTAGGTGTTAAAGGTTCAAGAGATACCTTTTTACACTTTAAAAAATCAAATCAAGAAACTCTCTGGCATCAAGTCTCAAGGTTAACGGTTAAGAATATCATAGGATGGGTGGGTTGGATGCCAAGTGTGTTTACTATTTGTAGGAGTGAAAGATATATAGTTTAAGATTTTTAACTTCAATATCACAACTAGTTGGTTTACTATTTTATGGAAAATGTACAATTACTATCAATATTACTATAAAATACTTACAAAATAATGTGATAACGAAAGTTATTGATGTCACTTCAACAGCATAATAAAAAAGAACCTGCACGGCCAATGATCTTTTATATAAATTTCCTGTATAGAATTATTGCATGTAACATAGGCTTAGCTATTTTAGAGCCATTAATGATTGGAGAGAGAGAGAGAAAGGGAGTTTTTATTTTATTTGATAAACACGCGCGCGCACTCACACACACATATATATATATATATATATAGGGGAAGAAGGATGTGATAAGAGAATACACTCGCACGCCAACACCAAAACTGCATGCGGCAATTAGTGTCGCAGAGCAAGTGGTAAACTCTTTCTTAATATCACACGTTATAGATGTGAGATGACTTGACAACATTGAGTATCTTTTAGATAAAATAATTTTTAATCTCATAAATCCCACATCAATCATAAATTGAATTTTAGATTTTCGTGAATTTATTTATATTTTTAGAGTTTCAACCTATGACTTCCGCTTCTGATGATAGTTCTTTATTATCAGACAAAGACACTAATCAGACCAAGTCAGACCAAGATTTTCATGGAGTATTACAACTTACAGTATCCGCAATTTTTCTAATCACCTTCTCATTCTTATATTTCTTCTTATGGCAGCTGTCACTCATCCATTTGCCAAGCACATAGCATATTTTATGCTCTTCACAATACCATTGGCGACTATCATTTTTACAAGAACTGCTTCTTTGGCTTCCGTTTTCGGTTATGTTACTTACATAGACTTGGTGAACAACATGGGTCACTGTAATTTTGAATTTATTCCAAAGTGGTTATTCTCCATCTTTCCCCAACTTAAGTATCTCATGTACACTCCTTCGTAAGTTTAAAACTCTATTTTCCATATAAGTCTATTATGTTAGTTTACGGATAAAAGAGTAATGTTAGGATCATAATTTTTATTAAAAATCACATGGTAAATCATGAATAGTGGAGTTGTAAACCCACTACTTTTACTCTATTACTCACAATTTACAGTGTGAGTAAGTTGTGGCAAAAGTTGTGGTCCTAGCATTTTATTTGTTAAAATGAATACCAATGTTATTAATGTTTTCATGAGAGTTTACTAAAAGTCAAATGCAATAATTTCTTTCTCAAAAAGAAGAAAAAATAATTTAATATTTACTCAAAGCATGATTTATGATTGAGTTTAAATTCTATAAGGATTGCGAGGTGTACATCCCTTGATTTATACCCACTAATAAAAGAATGCCACATCATCATTTACTAAAAAATTGAATGCAACTTCCCACATACTATAACAACCCATTTTAATATCCTATTTAATTTGTGAAACATGATATTAAATAGATTGTTATTATGTGTAGTAAAATGTACTGAGTTATAAGTAAAAAGCTGATGTAATAAACTTTTATGGTAGAATATATTACATTCTTATTAAATTTAGACTGTTTAAGATTTATTCTAAAAGAAATTATATTCTCACAATTTGAAGATACAAAGGATATTTGTGCACAAAATTTATCCAATATATTGTCTATATCACTTTTTGGTTAATAACATGTTTTCCTATTGCTACATTGCCTTTTTCTTTTCTTTTTTTTCAAAATGCCATGACATGCCAAACTAGCCATATCATATATTCATAGCCACCTGAAGATGGTGCCCTCTACCACTATAGGTAAACACGGATTAGAAAATGAGAAAAGAGTAGAACTTGACTAATTAACTATTTTAGTTTAGTTAGTACAATTTTAAAATAACTATTAATTTCTAGGATGAACAACAAATTTCACAATTTTTTTTCTTCATAATTGCTAATGTGGCAGGTTGTCACTACACACTACAACAAAAGTGGGCTATGGTAACGAAATCTAGTGAGGATAAACAATTTCATCACCAAATGATAACATTTAGTGAGGAAAAGAAGAATTCATCACCAAATATTATAAAAATATTAAAATTGGTGACGAAATCAATATTTTGTCACCAAAGATGTACCAATTGGTGACGAAATCAATATTTCGTCACCAAAGATGTACAAATTGGTGACGAAATATTTATTTTGTCACTATAGGTCATGAAAAAAAGGCAAACCTAGGGTGACGAAATATTCGCGTCACCAAAGACTTACTAGAGGTGACGAAATTTTAAATTCGTCACCCAATATTAGGATGTAGGTGTTTTTGGTGACGAAATAAATTTTTGTCACCTATTGTTTAACCAAAGACTAATCGGAGGTGATGAAATTCCAAATTCATCATCCAATATTAAGATGGAGGTGTTTTTGGTGACAAAATAAGTGTTTGTCACCTATTGTTTACAAATAATTAAGGATTGCCATGGGCAGGGTATACCCATATATATCCAGTTTGTTTATCCATAGAGATCCATACCCTACCCAAAGCTAATTTTTATAAAATCAACAAATATGCTCAAAAACCACTAAAATGACCAATATATTCTCAAAATCTCTAAAATAAGCAAAATACCCATGAAACCTTTAAAATGACCAAAATATTCCTACAATCTCTAAAATCACCAATTATGCTAAAAACCCACTAAAATGGCCAAAATATCTCTAAATCTCTAAAATGAGCAAAATACCCATAAAATAACCTCAAAATTACCAAAATACCCCCAAAATCACCAAATATGCTCAAAAATTACTAAAAATTACCAAAATATCCCATAAACCTCATAAATGACCAAAATCCTCTAATCCTAAAAAATGACCAAAGTACACACAAAACCTAAAAAATTACCCCGTGAAACCTAAAATTTGGCCAAAATACCCCCAAAACAAAAAATTACTAAAATAACCCCTAAACCCAAAAAATAACCGAAATAGCTTTGAAACCTAAAAACTGACCAAAATAGCCTTAATGCTTTAAAATTACCAAAATACTCCTAATCCTAAAAAAATGACCAAAATACCCCCAAAAACTTAAAAAATGACCAAAATACTTCTGAAACCTATAAAATGACAAAAATGGCCCTAAAACCTATACGATGATAAAAATACACCTTAAACTTAAAAGATGATCGAAATGCCCTCAAACCTAAAAATGACCAAAATACCCATAAATGACAAAAATACTCATTTTTATAATTTCTGGCTATTTTGGTCATTTTTTAGGTTTAGGGGGTATTTTGGTCATTTTATTGGGTTTCGAGGGTATCTTCGGTTATTTTTTAGGTTTAGGGGGGTATTTTGGTAATTTTCATATTTCAAGGGTATTTTGGCCATTTTTTAGGTTTCATGGGTATTTTGGTAATGTTTAAGTTTTGGGGAGTATTTCGGTCATTTCTTAGATTTAGGACGTATTTTTGTCATTTATAAGTTTCGAGGGGTATTTTGGTCATTTTGAAGGTTCCAGGGGTATTTCAATTATTTCTTAGCTTTAGGGTGAATTTTGGTATTTTTTTAATTTCGGGGGATATTTTGGTAATGTTTTAAGTTTTAGGGTATTTTGGTAATTTTATGATTTTAGAGGTATTTCGGTCATTTTTTAGGTTTAAGGTGCATTTCGGCAATTTTAGAGGATTTTAGGAGTACTTTGGTTATTTGCAAGTTTTAGAGGCAATTTGGTAATTTTGATAATTGGGTAATTGAGTGGGTTGGAGTTTACCCATAATAATTTGGTTGAGTTAGGCTTGGGTTAGATTTAATTAGTTAAATGGATAATAATGTGTAAATTGCACCCAATTGGCAGGAAAATTGGCATGCATGTTAAGAGCAAATAGAACATGTAATCCAAATGTTGGATTTTCAAAATATGAATTCAATAATAAGTTATTGGGTGGTGTAACATTTTTTAGAATTACATCAGGTGTAACTTGAACCCAGACTTATATTTCTTAATTCAATGTGAATTTCGACAAATCTACCATTAGATTACATTATCTTCATATGTTTTTCATGCATACAAAATTTCAAGGTGATTAAAGATTAGGCATGTTATCAATTAATTATCTAAATTCAAGTTTTTGTAGTTTAAAATAACGCATAAAAGATGAGTTTAAAGATCAAATGACAAATTACACCCGATTGGCATGAAAATTGGTATGCATGTTCAGAACATATATAGAATGTCATCCAACAGTTGGATTTCCAAAATATGAATTCAATAATAAGTTATTGGGTGGTGTAACATTTTTTAGAGTTACATTAGGTGTAACTTGAACTTAACCTTATATTTCTTAATTCAATGTGAATTTTGACAAATTTACCGTTAGATTACATTATCTTCATATGCTTTTCATACTTACAAATTTTAAAGGTGATCAAAGATTAATAGGCATGTCATCAATCAATTGTTTAAATTCAAGTTTTTGTCGTTTAAAATAACGCATAATAGATGAGTTTAAAGTCAAATGGTAAATTACACCCGATTGGCATGAAAATTGACATGCATGTTAAGAACATATAGAACATATAATCCAACGGTTGGATTTTCAAAATATGAATTCAATAATAATTTATTGGGTGGTGTAACACTTTTTAGAGTTACACTAGGTGTAATCTGAACCCAGACCTATATTTCTTAATTCAATGTGAATTTTGACAAATCTACCGTTAGATTACATTATATTCATATGTTTTTCATGCTTAAAAAATTTCAAGGTGATCAAAGATTAATAAGCATGTCATCAATTAATTGTTTAAATTTAAGTTTTTGTAGTTTAAACTAACGCATAATAGATGAGTTTAAAGATTAAATGACAAATTACACCTGATTGATATGAAAATTGGCATGCATTTTAAGAACATATAGAAAATGTAATCCAACGGTTGGATTTTCAAAATATGAATTCAATAATAAGTTATTGGGTGGTGTAATATTTTTTAGAGTTACATCAAGTGTAACCTAAACACGACCTATATTTCTTAATTCAATGTGAATTTCGACAAATCTACCGTTAGATTACATTATCTTTATATATTTTTCATACTTACAAAATTTCAAGGTGATCAAAGATTAATAGGCATGTTATCAATCAATTGTCTAAATTCAAATTTTTGTAGTTTAAAATAACGCTTAAAAGATGAGTTTAAAGATCAAATGGCAAATTACACCCGATTGGCATGAAAATTGGCATGCATGTTTAGAGCATATAGAAAATGTAATCCCAAGATTGGATTTTCAAAATATGAATTCAATAAGAAGTTATTGGGTGGTGTAACACTTTTTAGAGTTACACCAGGTGTAATCTGAACCCAGACCTATATTTCTTAATTTAATGTGAATTTTGACAAATCTACCGTTAGATTACATTATCTTCATATGTTTTTCATGCTCACAAATTTTAAAGGTAATCAAAGATTAATAGGCATGTCATCAATCAATTACCTGAATTCAAATTTTTGTAGTTTACAACAACACTTAAAAGATAAGTTTAAAGATCAAATGACAAATTACACCCGATTGGCATGAAAATTGGCATGCATGTTCATAGCATATAGAAAATGTAATCCAACGGTTAAATTTTCAAAATATGAATTCAATAATAAGTTATTTGGTGGTGTAACACTTTTTAGAGTTACATTAGGTGTAACTTGAACCTATCCCTATATTTCTTAATTCAATGTGAATTTTGACAAATCTACCGTTAGATTACATTATCTTTATATGATTTTAATTCTCACAAATTTTAAAGGTGATCAAAGATTAATAGGCATGTCATCAATCAATTGTCTAAATTCAAGTTTTTGTAGTTTAAAATAACACATAAAAGATGAGTTTAAAGATCATATGGTAAATTACACCCGATTGGCATGAAAATTGGTATGCATGTTCAGAGAATATAGAAAATGTAATCCAACGGTTGGATTTCTAAAATATGAATTCAATAAGAAGTTATTGGGTGGTGTAACATTTTTTAGATTTACATTAGGTGTAACTTGAACCTAGCCCTATATTTCTTAATTCAATGTGAATTTTGACAAATCTACCGTTAGATTATATTATCTTCATATGTTTTTCATGCTCACAAATTTTAAAGGTGATCAAAGATTAATTGGCATGTCATCAATCAATTGTCTAGTCATTAATCAATTGTCTAAATTTAAGTTTTTGTAGTTTAAAATAACGCATTCATAGATGTGGAAACAAGTCGCTTGCAGTTAGGGTGGATGAGGCAGTGTGTTATTTCAATTTTTCAAAAGCTTAGTATATTATTTGTTGTAATTAATTAACTTGTCTTCTAACATTGAAAAACATATAATCAGAGACAGAAAAATGGAGGTCATATTCCTAAGCTAGCACAAGTCTACTATGATACCCACTTCAATTCAAAGACAAAACAGTGGGTACACCCTGATTGCGAACATACATATGTATGTATATCAGTATATGCCTTGAGTTTGCAAAACTAGAATATATGTATTTTTATTCTATATATGTTCGCAAAACTAGAACATATATATTTCTGATGGTTTCTATTATTTAAAATGATAGCAAGAGATGTTGAGAGTGCAAGATGAACATTGTAGCACTCCTGAAGTACAGCCTTTGACCGAAGAGGAGATATCTATAATGGTTCTTAAGCCGAGATCTGGCTATGTAAAGGGACTTGGCATGAGGCCTTCCTCATCTCTTAGGACTCCTGCCTTATCTTCCTCAACTCAGTATACTCAACAACTCGAGGGTCGAGTAGAAGAACTCCAAGATGCAAACTATAGGCTGAAGGGTCGAGTAGAAGAGTTCTAGGATGCAAACTTCAGGCTAGAGGAGAAGATGGATTGCATCATATAATATTTGAGGAGCAAGGGTGACAGTGACATTTGTGGCAATGAGGGGAGCTCATCTACTAACTAGAACACATCCTGGTTAGTGTTTTATTTGCCTACCTAAGAGCATTAGTATTGGGGCTTGTATATGATATATGTTGCTATATTTTAGTATAAAAACACAAAAACAAGTATTATCCTGTCTCTCAATTGTAAACATTTTTACAACTGTGCTATAGTAACCTCTTATATGTATGAGGGTACCGTAGCACAATTGTGCTATAATTGTGTTTTTTGTTAAATGATGGTTGTGGGTTTTTTGTTTGTGGTGGTAGTTGGATTTTTTTGTTTAATAGTGGTGGTGGGTTTTGTGTTAATGATGGTGGCTGGATTTTTTGTTTATTGTGTGGTTGGGTTTTTGTGTTTATGGTGGTGGTGGTTGGATTTTTTGTTTAATGTTGGTGGTGGGTTATTCGTTTATTGTGATGACTGGGTTTTTTTTTGTTTTTTTGTTTATGGCAGTAACTATGATTTTTGTATTAATGGTGGTGACTATGTTTTTTGTTTAATGGTGGTGGTGTGTTTTTTGTTTATGGTGGTGGCTGAGTTTTTTGTTTAATGTTGGTGATGAGTTTTTTGTATATTGTGATGGTTAGGTTTTTTGTTTATAGCCTTAGCTGAGTTTTTGTGTTAATGGTAGTGACTGTGTTTTTTGTTTAACGGTGGTGGTGGGTTTTTTTGTTTATGGTAGTGGCTGGGTTTTTGTGTTAATGGTGGTGACTGTGCTTTTTGTTTAATGGTAGTGGTTGAGTTTTTTGATTATGGTAGTGATTGAGTTTTTGTGTTAATGTTGGTGGCTGTGTTTTTTGTTTAATAGTGGTGGTGGGTTTTTGTTTGTGGTGGTGGCTGAGTTTTTTGTTTATTGTGATGGCTGAATTTTTTGTTTATGGTAGTGGCTGGGTTTTTGTGTTAATGGGTGGTGGCTATGTTTTTTGTTTGATGGTGGTGGTGGGTTTTTTTGTTTATGATGGTGGCCGTGGTTTT
Source organism: Castanea sativa (assembly GCF_040712315.1). Classification (NCBI taxonomy): domain Eukaryota; kingdom Viridiplantae; phylum Streptophyta; class Magnoliopsida; order Fagales; family Fagaceae; genus Castanea; species Castanea sativa. The sequence continues at coordinate 54,304,476 of NC_134023.1, read as the reverse complement.
TGTTTAATGGTGGTGGCTAGTTTTTTTTTTTAAATAGTGTTGGCTAGATTTTTTATTCGTTATGGTGGGTGGGTTTGTGTTTATGATGGTGGCTGAGTTTTTGTTTTGGATTTCACTTTATTTGTTTTGTTTTAAATTGGGATTTTTCTGCATTCTTTATGATTTCTCCGTAGTTTGTAATGTATGTTTGGTTTTTATTTGATGAGAATGTTGTGGGTCTTCTTTATTTGATAGTTTGGCTTCATATGATTTTGCATTATGATTATTTTGTCTAGCTTGTTATTGGGTATTCTGTGGATATTTTTTGCATTATCTTACTAATAATAATCTTTCTGTTGTTGTTGTTGTTGTAGTACATCTTATTAGGAATATGAGTTTGCAGTCTAGTTTGTTATTAATATATTTTCCTTGATACTTGTGTAGATTTGGGAATGGTGGCAAAAAGATAGCTTTTGTGGGACTACTTGAACTCAATTAATTTTCTGTAAAATTTGGAAGCTAAGACATTATTTGTATGTAAATTGTTGTAATTACTTTGTGAACATCTTTATTACATTTTTAGATTGTATGGATTTGATTTGGTTAGAAATGAATGAATGTTTTTTTTATGGATTTGGTTAGAAATGAATGGATGTTTTTTTTAAATTTTTTTTTTTTATGGATTTGGTTAGAAATGAACAGGTTAATGTAATGACAAGTAAATGTAAAGAATATTAATAAAAAAATAAAATTGGTGACGATAATTTTCGTTGCCATATTTGACTATAAGCAGAAATTGGTGATGAAATAATTTGTCACTTGATCTATCGAAATTAAAAAAAAAAAAAAAAATTGGTGACGCAAAACTTTGTCACCTGATCTATTGAAATTGGAAAAAAATACATTTGGTGACGAAATATTTCGTCACTGAAAATAAGGTTTAGTGACAAAAATATTAGATGACGAAAAACTTTTGTCACCTGTCATTTTTTATTGGTGACGAAAAAATTTCGTCACCTATCATTTTTTTATTGGTGATGAAACATTTTCATCACCAATACATTCTGTGACGGAGCTAAGGTGACGAATGCTGTTTCGTCACCATATGTATTTGGTGACGAAATAAGGACATATTGTGACGAAAGGTTTTGTCACCATAGTCCATTTTTGTTGTAGTGACAAAATACGAGGCTTATAGTGGTGCTTTCAAAACCTCGCTATAGGTTCATCTAGTGTTCATTGTTGAACATGATGCTACACTACTAAACACAATTTATCACTTTCGATTTTGCAAAAAAATTATGAAGGTTGTTTTGTTTGTAACATTGTTGTTAAAACAATCAAAACATGATTGTAACAATTGAAAATTTTCGTTTAACATTTAAATGGAGAGTTATGAATATGATTAAATGTTTGATATCACAAGTTTCACTCTTTGCATCATTCAAAATTTCGGACCAACTACTCACTATATATGCCTCTCTATGATTACATCTACAGTACCATGGACAAATCCTCCGATGCACTATATGAAACTTCTCTCAACAAAAAGGAAGAAGTGCCCCATGTAGTGCATCTAACTCACCTCACAACACCAGAGTCAATCTATCATCTGCGGCTTGGATTTGCTTCCTTTGCCTCTAGCCCTCACATTTCAAAATGGTACATGTGGCTAATGTGGCCCATGACATTATTGTCTAAGATTTTAACTTGGATATATGGTCGAACATTTGTGGTTGAGAGGCATCATTTCAATAAGCTCAGTTTACAAACTTGGGTCATCCCCAAGTATGGTATACAAGTAAGAAAAAATTTCACCACTTTTTCTTTTACTTTTTTTGTTTAAATTTAATTTCTTCCTTTTTATTTTTCCCCAACTTTATTTATCTACTTGATGCTACAGTACTTTTTGCAATGGCACAATGACTCTATCAATTATTTAATTGAGCAAGCCATACTTGAAGCTGATAAAAAGGGCATTAAAGTGTTCAGTCTAGGTCTCATGAACCAGGTAAGTGTTAGTTTTCTCTTATTCTTTTTTTTTTTTTTTTTTTCCATATATGCACTGGTCAGATAAATTTTTTTTTTCCCTTTGGTGGTGCACTTGGAGACAAGTAGACAACTATATGAACGCATATAAATCAATGATCTGGTGACCAGAAGAACATTTAATTTAGACCACTATATGAATTTCTGAAAATTCATAGCAACTTTTGATCAGCTATATAGAAAGCTCCTAAGATACTTTACAAACTCTAAAAGAAAAGGTAATTGCTAATAATGATGATTTCTTTTGTTCTAATTATGATTAAATGATTAAATTAACAATTTCCTAACAATTTACATAAACTTTTGAAAATGTTTTATCTCCCATAGTATTAGAGACCAAGTGATCCTATGTTCGAACCTACTTTTTATCTCTCATTTATCCTAAAACCTGCAAATATTATTAGAGAAAATAGTCCAACGGACATGACAAAATATACCAAAACCAAAATAAGCATTATTGGAGATAAATGGTCGAGTGGGCTTGACATATATAATGAATCCAAACCAACCAGCCCAAAATATTCAAACCCATCACCTATGGTTTGGTTTGGATCAATTATTTTAGCACCTACAGCTTAGCTTGGGTTAATGGTTCTTCAGCCCATTGAGTTTTTTTAAAAAGGGCAATGATACATTGATACTCATAGTCTCTTACACTCGTTTTTTTTTTTTTAAATTTTTTTTTTAAAATTTATTTTATTTTACTGATACGTCTGCTTTTATATATGTGTTAAACTGTGAATATTTCTGCATAAATTATGGATATTAATGTAAAATAATGGATGTAAATAAGTGTAAGAGGGCATTTTCCTTTTGGAAAAACCCCTTCAAAATCAACTTGGTTACACTTGTAGGTCGGTTCTCTCTCTCTCCATAAAGTTTAAGACTTAAGTGATACTAGGGATACTATAATTTTTAATATATTAACCATAAAAATTGATGTATCAATTTTTAAACACAAGGTATAAAAAATACTTAAAATATTTATCTATTATGCTATTTTTTATATATAATATTTATTATGTTTTTGATATGGCATCAATCATATTACCACTACCATGCTAATTTGTAAATATAATGTTATAATATTAGTAGGAGCTCTTACATTTTTTCTTAAAATTTTTGCAGGGTGAGGAACTCAATATTTATGGTGGGCTATATGTCCATAGGCATCCTCAGCTGGAATTAAAGGTAGTGGATGGATGTAGCCTTGCAGCTGCCTCAGTGCTAATTAGCATTCCCAAAGGAACAACACAAGTGCTCCTTCGAGGCAAAATCACTAAGGTTGCTTCTGCCATTGCATTTTATTTATGCAAACGAGGAATTCAGGTATATATGTTTAACATCTAATTAGATTCATGTAATTTTATCCCAAAAAAAAAAAGATTCAGGTAATAATTTTTTTCAAATTAAAAAAAATACATGTAATAATAAGACCGAAACCCATAATTGAATAATTAATTTGATATCACAATTAAAGTGCAGCACAAATATTTATTCTTTGTTTACCACCAAGAAAAAAAGGTTTGGATTAATTCATGGTATTCGAGCTTCTTTTTTGGACCAAAAAAAAAAAAAAAAAATTCTACCTTGCTGATAAAGTTTTTTTGAAATTATAATAAAAGTTTTGTATCTAATAATTTTTTTTATTGTATAAATAATTTGAAAATCCAGATTACATATTCTCTATATTTTTAATACGTATGCCAAATTTCATATTAATTGGACATTATTTACTATTTGATCCATACAACGATTTTTCATGCATATTAAAATACAAAAACTTGCATTTTAAAATTTTGATTGATGACCCATTTATTGATTTTTAATTATATTAAAATTTTGTAAGTAAAGAGAATATTTGAAGATATATTAATGCAAAGATTTATCAAAATTTGCATCTAATAAAGAAATATTAAGCCGTGTAACACTAGGTGTAATCCTCTCTCTCGTGTTGAGTAATAGGAGAACTAAATTATGCTATATATTTCAACGTGGTTGGATTTTATTAATGAACTACGTACACCATGCTTCATGCAGTGGTGTGGTGCTGTAGTCGGTTTATTTGTACAACCATTTATGAACTTTGATTTTTTAAGAAAAGCTCAAAGACGGAATAGCTTACAATTATTTTGGGATTAAATGGGCCAAAAACAAGGTAAACTACTGCTTTTACCTTCTAACATGACCTCATTTTAGGTGGCTACATTACATAAGGACGAGTACATGAAGCTTAACAAAGCCTTGGACAAGAAGTCTCAGAGTAGTTTGATCCTTTCAAAAACCTATGCTCAACAGGTGAACCATCAAATATTTAAGCCTATGCTCAATTATTCTTAAATATTTAAACTACCCTTTCACTAATTTCTACTAAAACATTCTAATATCTAGCTAGAAATGAATTTTTCAACCATTAACAACATAAATAACACTAAAAATTTTTACAGATATGGTTAGTAGGAGATGGATTGACTGAAGAAGAACAATTGAAGGTGCGGAAGGGAACATTATTTATTCCCTATTCACAACTGTCACCAAAAAAATATCGCAAGGATTGCATGTACCATTTCACACCAGCAATGTTGATTCCCCCTTCTCTTGAGAATATCTACTCTTGCGAGGTTTGTAACGTTAGATCAAAATAAATTAATAAATTTATTATCTCCTAATAGTTTAAGTTTTTGAGAGAATTAATAATAATAATAATAATAATAGTAAGTAAAATTGAGAGAAACTCAAATTAAAATTTTAAATTAGAGTTTTAATTTTGCGCCACGTGTTATAAATTATTTATTCTTAAAGAGTTTTGTTTCTTAATTTTAGAATCAAATGTGGGGTTACATTATAAATATTTGTCTAACATTATTTTAGAGTCTAGAATAAATGAATCATAAAAAAAAAGTGTTTCACAATAATTACAAAAATTGACAATTTACATTTTATACCTAATAATATCCTTACAATTTTTTTTAAAGAGTTAACAAAATATAAAAATGATTATCAATAGTATTTAATTAAATTATATATATATATGAATTATATTATACATCTTATTGTATATCTTTAAATGTATCTATGTATATGCATGGGGTTACAAACTAGTTTAAATAGTATTAGAGTAAAAGATCTTGAGTTCAATTTTCTGTGTCCACCTTATCTTCTATTTAAATTTACATGTGTTGGCCCTACTCAATTTAATATTACTATTAATGGGAATTTTGTGCTAAGAATCAATCACTCCCTTTCTTTTGAAATGTAATGCTGAATGACACTATTATTTTAAATTTGATTTTTCCAATCACTTTGCTTATTGAAGCTTTGAAATATATATATGGGTGCAGAACTGGTTACCAAGAAGGGTGATGAGTGCATGGCGTATAGCTGGGATAGTGCATGCATTAGAAGGATGGAATGAGCACGAATGTGGTTACACAATGCCCAACATGCAGAAAGTTTGGCAAGCGAGTCTTCATCATGGATTTAAACCTTTGATGCTCTCCAATGAATCTTCATAAATATGAGACCTGTGCAATAGATAATGCATTTTCAAATATTTTGTAATACTATATATTATGTCTCATATAACAATACTATGTGATATAATATTTGAGAAACCATCTTAATTTATTATTACATGTCATTAGAAGATAGGATAATAAAAGATACGAAGCAACTGCTTGAATGAATTGAAAATAATTTAATTATTTCCACTCATTTGTTCATACAATTATCTTTGATCTTTTTGATTGGTGTAAATAAAGTTGCTTTTGTCTTTTTCCATACCATGTTCAATTATTATTATTATTTGGTTCGAGTGGAGGCCCTTTAAACCTAATGGGTACGTAACATGAGATAGCTCTAAATTCTCTCATGCAAACCTTCCTCGCAGGTAAGGCGAATTCTAAAATTCCTTTATTAGTTGAGTACCCCAAAAAAAAAAAAAAAAAAAAATTCAGTTTATTCAATTGACATTCATGTTTATATAAAATTTCAAAATAGGCCTACAAAACATGCGAGTCTATAGCCACGTTTTTTTTAGCCGCGTTTGCAAAAACACAGTTTAAAGTGTTAGTCAATTAGCCGCGTGTTTAAAACGCGGCTATAGAATACGTCTACATCCGCCTTTTTACATGTTTATAGCTACATTTATGTTAAGAGCTATTGCCGCGTTTTAAACGCGTGGCTATAGGACATTTCTATTTTATTTTTTTAATCTGAACTATGGCCGCATTTGAAAAATGCGACTTTAGCTTCCCTATAGCCGCGTTTAAAAAACGCGGCTTTAGTTTTCCTATAGCCGCATTTGTTCAGCTTTGTCTACAGTCGTAGGTTAAAAACGCTACTTTAGGGTTTGTTTAAATAGTATACTTAAAATCTGATCAGCCCTTTTTTTGTTCTAAAATGCTGACCTTTTGCCTTCTTTCACTAGTTTTCCGATCCTTTAGAGTACTCTCCAATCGCACAGTAGCCCTTTTGTCTCTTTCACTTTCCGATCTCAAGTCCTCACCCTCCATCTGTCACTCTCACTCCCCACAGGTAAGTTTGGTTTTTTTGGATCACTTCCTAACTTTCTCCGCTTTTTCGTTTCTCATAGGAGATCTCTTCTTCAACGCCGAGAACACTCCACCCTCCGATCCCAACGTCCCTTACCGCCACCGTCCAAACCACGCTTCAGCACCACCATCAGAGCTCCTACTTAGGTGAGTACCTCCATATCCGATCTGGGTTTTTTTTATTTTTATTTTTAAAGCTTTGGTTTTTTGGGTTTCTCATTTTGCAATGTTTTTTTGTTTTGTTTTGTTGGGGTTGGATTTAGATCGGTTGGGTATCGATGATTTTGAGGTGGAGGACGAGGTCTGACCCGATTTCCCATGTTCGTATTGCTACGAGGACTTTGATATCGTATCACTGTGTTCACATCTAGAGGACGAGCACTCGGGCGAATCCGTATGTGTTTCTTTATGTTAGAGATATATTAGCCCATTAGCATAAGCCCAAGCCTAATTCTACTTTGTGTGCAAGCCAAGTTTCCTACTTGTACTAGAAATTTATTAGTTTAGGGTTTAGTCTACTATATATACACATGTTATGGTTCATTGTAACACAGGATTTGTACTACACTCTAATATATTATTGATGTAGCCCTTTAGGGTTTTCTCCATAGATGTAGGCCGTTAGGTCCTCTTGTGTTATTGTGTTCTATACTTTATGCTTTCGCTTCCGCATCCATAATAGCATATTCAACATGGTGTATCAATGCTAATATTTAACACTTTACATATGTACCCTCATATTTGTACCTTTTGTTTTATTTTGTATGTTTGGTCTGTGAGAGAGAGTCAAATGATTTTGTTTTCCTTATTTGGTTAATGTTGGAGAGTTTGATCTTTGTTGGTAAAGCTGTGTATGCCCATTTTGATTCAAAGCTACTTGGTGCCTCTAAGATTAATAAAAGAAGTTGAAGAATGTAATGTTAGAGTCATCGTTTTTCTGCTTGGTTTTTTGAGGACTGAAAGAAGGAAAAGAGAGATGTGGGAATGAATGAATTGAAGGTGAAAGGAAACTCATGACTAGACTTTGCAGGAGACGATGTTGGTGGGCTCTAGTTTGAAAGGGAAAAAGTGCAAAAAAAAAGAAAAAGAAAATCATATTAAGTCAGGTTTCCTTTTCAAGTAAAGTCATTTTCATAATACGTGGTTATTACTACACTCGGTCTTATCAAAATGAAAATTTATAGGATTTATTTCTATTTTTTAAAATATTTTTTTTATAGGATTTTGCTTAGAAGTTTCATCTTTAATGGATTTATTATTACCCCACGTTTCTTTCTTGTAAAGAACAAGACAAAGGGAAGGAAAATTACAAAATTGGCTATTGAAGGAACCTATTTCTTATGCGATATTATGATTTTCATTTCCAGTCCCGCATCTTTAATCTTCATTTCAATTAGAATGGAGCTTAAGAATTTATCATTATTATGAGATGCTATCTCAACTGTATTATTGGTTACCATATTTGTCTAGCACTAGACAAATAAAGCATGATTCCTTACACGGTTAGACCGACATAATATTCAGAGAACATGAAATATCTTGAAGTGATGCAAACCCCTTGATATTTTGAATTCACTGTTCCAAATAATATCTTATTGAGTTTAACTATCCACTTGTTTAAAGTGGGTGGGAGTGGCCCTTAAAGTATATTTTTGAATGATTAAAGTCTTTAGAAAGTAGCAAATATGCATGTTTTGTTTATCTTTTGTTTTGATGAATTCCAATCAAATATGTGTTCATTATGTTTTAAGATTAGAGAAAGTAAATGGCAAAACAGAACGCTCAAACTTTTTTTTTTCCTTCTTTTCAACTATGTTAGTACAAACTTAGTGTAGTACTATAGTTTAGATGAGTGTGTTCTTTTTAGTTGTCTTTCACATTTTTTAGAGAGCCTGTTCCAAGACTCGAACCCACCACATGCTACATTGGGTGGAAGGCTCTTGCCATCGTGCCAAGGCCCAACCTTTTCTTTCCAAATTGGGTATAACCAAAAAATGCTTAAGCCTCACTTCTATCTTTGTTCCTGGAATTTACTTTGAATTTAATTATTCCCTACAACTGTGATATGGCTATCTATTAGGGAACTTAGAAAACTAACTCATTTTTTTTAATTAGTCTCTAAGACAACTAAAGATTATCCCAATCTTATCCCAGATCACTCGGTTCAATACCTTGTCACACACACAAAATTATTATCTAGATAGTGCCCCCTACCACGGGTTAAAATTATCAACCCAAAAGGCCAGAAATGAAAGCATAAAAGAAAGAGTACCCTGGCATGAAAAACTGCATTACATATAAAAAAGTACAAGCAACATGTAAGACATTGGTGGTAGGCTGACATTGCTTAAAAGCACGCTTTCTAGCCTCCCCACTTATTTTTTTATCTTTATTCACCATCCTCCACATGTGGCAAACAAAATTGAGAAGCTGCAAAAGGACTTCCTGTGGGGAGACTCTAAGACTCATATATTGGGGTGGGATAAGGTGTGTATGCCTATTGCTAATGGCGGTTTGGGTATTAGGAAATTGACCACTTTCAATAAAGTTCTATTGGGAAAGTGGCTTTGGCGTTTTGGGACTGAGGAGAATAGGCTTTGGAGGAGGGTGATAGCTTTGAAGTTTGGGGAAGAATGGGGGGGGGGGTGACCTCTAAGTTGGGAAGGGGTGGTCATGGCTGTGGTCTATGGAGAAGTATTCAGATGGGCTGGGGAGTTTTTAACAGCAATGTTCAGTATAAGGTTGGGGTGGGGAATAGAGTGAAACTACGGAAAGACAAGTGGTGCGGAGATCTTCCTCTCCAATTGGCCTTTTCAGTATTGTTCAATTTTGCTGCAAACAGAGAGGCTTCTGTAGAGTCATCTTTGATAGGTCAAGGGGCAGGGGTTAGGAGAACTTGAGATGTTCGTTTCAATCGGAGTCCTAATGATTGGGAGTCAGATGTGGTGGACGAGTTCTTTCGATTCTTGGCATCCAATGTACCTTCAGGGACTGAAAGTGATCGTTTGAAATGGAAGCTGACAAAAAATGGAGAGTTTACTATTCGCTCATATTATCATAAGTTACATGGCTTTTCCTTTGTGACTTTTCCTTGGAAAGGCATTTGGAAGGTTAAGGCACCCCGTCGTGTCTCTTTCTTTATTTGGACAGCTGCATGGGATAGGATCCTCATGGGAGATAACTTGCGGCTTAGGGGCTTTGACTTCGTTGACTGGTACATTATATGTCGTTGCTGTGGTGAGACAGTGGACCATTTGTTATTACATTATGGAAAGGCTTATCGGCTGTGGTGCTTTGTTTTTAGGAGTTTTGGGATTTCTTGGGTTCCCTCTTGTACGGTGTCAAACTTTCTTTTTAGTTGGTGGAATTGGCTAGGGAAGTATAAATCTTGCATATGGAACTTAGTTCCGCTATGTTTGATGTGGTGTATTTGGAGGGAACGGAACCGGAGGACGTTTGAGGATTTGGATAGATTCGAGGACCAATTGCTTGCCCCCTTTTCTGATTTTCTTTTTGATTGGGCTAGGGCTTGGGGACTCACATCTAGTGACTCTCTTCTCCTATTCCTTAGCTCTCTTTCTTTGTAATTATTGCCGTTTTTGTTTTTGTTTTCTGCTTTTCCTTCTCTTTTGTACTTTTGATATGTTGATGCTTATTTGCATTCAGCAGTTTTCTTGAATATACTTTTTCTTACCTATAAAAAAAAACATGTAAGACATTGACAAACAGTGAGCAATAATATATCCTACCCATATGCTAAGATAAAGATGTAAAGTTGTGTAGCAAATAGTAATGATACATAAAACATTCAACATTGGTTTCTTAAATGGGTAAAGAATTAACCACTGAAAAGAAGACACGAAACAAGCATAATTCTAAACATACCTAGCGTAGAGTTGCATTAGCATTTTGCTACTGGTTCTTTCTAGACCACTGAACAGCATCCATTATGACATCCCACAAAATCCTCACAACCTCAATGTCAGGCAACTTAGCATCTTTAACATGCTGCTTCACAGTTTCTATGACTTCCGATTTGTCAACCTCCTCTGTTATCTGGGTTGTTAAAGCAGATTTCATGTCCTTAAGTTTCACTTCAAATATTTTCTTCTGATTGTACTCAACCAAAGGTACCAACCCTTCCTTCTTGAAAATTTTGCTGGGTTCCTCAGCAAATTGTTAATACTAGAGGTTATACAGAACCTTATAATTAGCTTGATTAGAAGGTTGAGATCATATACTTTATTGATTCTTTGAGTTACAGATCATGCTTACTCTATTTAAAAACTAAGTCAAGAACATAAATCAAGATTTACATTTGTATGCATGAAATTTTAGCAATCAATTGGAATTGGTTTAGGTCTTATTGTAAAAACAGATGAAGATTGAACACTTTCATGGATTCTTTCATGATGACAGAAGAATCTCCCTTTTTTATTTTCAGTAATCTTTTCCTTGAAGTATTTTGGTAAGTCCTGAAATGTTGTGTGATATTGACTATCAGTTATATCAGTAGGCTTCTGATTGAATTTGAAAATTTTGGATTTGACAGCTTCACACAACCTTCCTTTTCTTTACCAACCACAACATGGTACAGTTGGGAATTAATGTCATACTTAGTACACTAGGGCCTAGGTACATAATTGTTAGCAGTGTGTGAGTGTGTTGCTGATGTTGGGTGCTGAGGTGTGCATGTGGTGTTGATCAACCATATGTGTGGTGCTGCATGTGTGTGGTACTGGTGGGGTGTGTGCGTGAGTTGCTGATGAGTGGTGCGTGAGTTGCTAATGAGGTGTGCATGTGTCAGTGTTGCCAGAGTGTACAGTGAGATTGTGCTATAGATGATATTGTAATTGCCTAGCTGGCATTGTATACTTGTATTTTAGTATAGCTACACTTGTATTAGTGATGTGTCTACACCAGCCTTGTATGGCATTAGAGTTAATTAATATAGGTAGTTAGTTAGGATGTAGGGAGGGCTTAGCTGACAAGGTGGTTACACAGCTGGCTTTGGGCAGTTAGGAAGTTGGTTATTGAGGGTATTAGACTAGGGAGATGTAGATGGGAAAGGTATGAACTGGATTGTTGTTTTCTTAATCTTCAATTTCTCTCTCAATTCTGTCTATTTCTCTAAATTGGGTGCTCATGTGGTTCCTAGACCTTCCTTGCCTGCTGTGACTGTGGATCAGATTCTTGCTCCTGAGCCTGTGGCTAGCATCTCAATGTTCTTGAGGAAGTAACAAATTACAATCACACAAAGTCATTAAAATACTTCTTAGTCTATAATAATTTATTGGGTGATTACTTTATACACACACACACATATATATATATATATATATTGGGTGATTACTTTCTCTTTGCTATGAAGTTATCCTAGAAGATGCAGGCACAAGGGTCCACCCCTTTTATATTATAACCTAACAAGGTCCATCTTACAAGTTTCATGATAAATAAAGTATCTACTAGACATGACAATCCCTGCATGCGTGTCCTTAGTGAGTTATCACAAAATATTTGATTTGTCACAAAACAAAAATAAAAGGTTAAATATTTAAAATCGAAATTCCATCATTGAGGTGGTAACCTTAGGTGAGTTTGGTGGATTGGATTAAGGGTTTTAGTTCAAACCCTGAGGGGAGGGTTTGGGCAATTATGTAATAATATGTATAAATATTTTCAAGAGAAAATAATTGGGGTTCTATACAAGCATACCATATATAAAAGCCCTTTATTTTTAATAATGAGTTAGCAATACAAATATGGTTAAATTATAAATTAGATAGTTTAATTTTACCCAAAATTCAAGTCATTCATATAACTTCTAGTTTGTTCATTTCAATTTTCAGCCTTATAACTTCCATTTGTTTTAAGTGTGGTCATTTTGTCCACTTCTCATTAGAGGATTTGCTGTTAAGTGTCCCAAAATGATGTAATTTTGGTGTTTTTGCATTTTCAAAATAATGTCCTTTTAAGGACACCTAATGATACATGTGATTGTGACAAACTTAACATAAGAATTAAATTGAATAAAAGTAAAAGCTATCGTATTGAAATAAATAAATTAGAAGTTAGAAGACTAAATTGAATTTATGACAAAGTTAGATGATGTAATTTGTAATCTAACCTAACAATTGTATGTAATGAAAGTAGGCTTTAAATTCAAAATTTGTGTGAGCCACTTGAAACTTTAATAGAGTTTCATCTAGATTAAATTATCAACATACACACATATATTGAAATATTTGGGCTAAGGATAGCATGTAATGCATTTTCTACGGTACAACAAAGTCTTACCATATTTTCATAACATTGTTTTGAGTTGTTGTAGCCATAGAAGAACTCAAAAAGATGTCTACGTGTGAAGTGTTAGGCTAATTTAGAAATAATGTGAAAAAGAAATAAATATAAAAATAACCTAACAATGTCTTGGGACATTTTGAATTTTGAGTGTACAAATTTCCTTCAATATTAATATTAATTATTACCATTGTTAGTTTATGTCAAAAACTTTATCGTAATTGAATATTTTATAGATGAGTAATTTCTCGGATTTTTCTTAACTAACTATAAAGAATCTATTCTCCCTCATTCTCAAAAAACGAAAAAAAAAAAAGAAAGAAAGAAAAGAAAAGAGATACCATTCTCCCTTTATCTTATTAGACTGATTTTACAAATTATAGAAAATACTTCTTTTAAACATGCTTTTTATTATGTTCTTGAGATAACAACAATAGACTGCCCATTGCTTCTTTTAAATTTATGAAAATATGAACGAGTTAATTTACTTATTGTACTGAGTAATAAGTAAATTAACAAAACGAATGGGAAAAAAAAATTAACTAATAATATAGTATCAAAAGGTCCACATTTACCAATAGTATACTCTTGTTAGTTGAGCACTTGAGCTATATACAGTAACTTTTCGCTAATTGTGAACTTTAAAATTTCATTTCTAATGGTGGTTTACTATATGCAGAAGATTTAGTTCAAGAAACCCCAGTATCCAATAATGGGCATAAAAAGCATGGGAAATTGCTGATGCAGCGAATATGGAGTCTTCCAGAAAACATGAAAATTGAATGTGGGTTAAATGCATGCGGCCAACCGATTGGGGAGAGCGGGCAAACATTCAAAAGGTGGTTGGACACTTTTTGCCTTAATAATTACTTGTGCCCACTTATGCCAGCTGCTTGGACGAGTGTCTCGACTCACCACAAAGTAGATTGTTGGATAGAGATTGAGGTAGTATCAAATTAAGCTACTTTTAACTGTCATGTATAGCTGTATGTGCGCTAAATGGCATTTTTAGTAGGGTGGACTATTGCACAATGCTAACTCAATTTTTGTATTTCAGAAACGGTGGATCATTGACCCAGTTATTATCCGACCAGCTAATCAAATGAACTGGGTAATACGTCAACTAGGGGAATTGAGGAGGAACTGAAGGAGCAAGTTGAAAAAGAAATGCAACAAACCTGAAATGTCGAAAGAAGATGTCATTAAAAAAAAACCAAATTGAGTTGACGAGCAGCAGTACAACATGCTAGTTGACTATTGGTTTTTGGATAAAACACAGATATCACTATTTTCTTGCTCTATTATCTTTTAGTGGTAATATACATATGATGGGGTATTTGAATTTACCGAGTAGAGTTTATTTAACTTTTTTTTTTCTTTTGTTGGCGGGAATGTGTTCGTAGACATTAAGTAAGAAGAACAAGGTGAGTCGTGGTAAACAGATGGAGGGAGCAAGGTTTGGGCCTAGAAGTTTTGTCCAAACTATTGACATCATGGTAAGAAATGCATTATACAACAACTAGCCAGGGTTTTAATATTCTACTATTTTAGATTCAAATGTAACGAATATAAAGAGTTTGATGAAACTAATTTACTGATGAATCTGAGCATTTTGTGTGAATTAGTATGAAATTTTTAGCATTGCTAGCCTCATTAGTAAAATTTCGAAATAAAAACTAATGTCAAAAATACATGTGAGGTTTTGTGTTGTGGCAGAGGAGAGCACACAGTCAGGGTAAGGAAAAGAGAGATTTTTTGCATGTTCATGAGTGTTAATAGACATTTCTTGTGATATTTCCTGTTCTTGATTAGTGATTTCATTAAGAATTATGATTGCCACTTTTTTAGCAACATATTGGTTTGGTATATAGCAATTGGTTGTTCTTTGAATATGCTTTCCTTTGTTACCTTCTTTGTGGAAAACTAAATAGGTTGAAAGTGGAGAGCTCCAATATAATTGGCATGCATATGCACATAGCGCATACATAAAACACTTACCTTATCTTGCCTTCACTTTGAAAAATTTTAAAAATGTGAGTGCCTATCACTTGGTGCATAGCCCATAGGCCCAATTGATTGTATGTTGTAGAATTAATGGGGTAAATATTTCAATGTGAAGTTAGCATTGTTTAGGCTTATTACTCAATTTGTAACAAGTCATATGACCTTTTAAGACACAGTCTACATCCAACATGAAAAGAACCAGTTGCGATAATAATGACCTAGGATGCCTAGCTAAGTGCAAATGAGAAAACAAATTATGACCAAATGGCAACTAAAACCAAGGGTAAAAAAAAGAACACATAATGGTAAACGTGATGTTTTTGGATTTTCATGTTTCTTCATTTTTTTGTTCGTAGTTTTGACCCAAAAAAAAAAAAACACATTATGCAAAATGGAAAACAAAAACATGCAAAATTAATGCATGAAAATATGCAATAATGTACAAAGACCCCTAGGAGTGATTAATGCAGAGTGATAATGTATGAATATGTTTAAGGTTACTTTTTAGGATGCCTAGTTTATGGTTTTGACTCATAGACATATCTATCACGTGATTGATTACAAAACTCATACTTGCATCTAAACTTAAGCTCATTTAACTTGTGCATGGTTAAAAAAAAAAATCCAATAGTAATACTGAAGTACATAGACTTTTAGGAGGTTCAAAAGATAGGAGTATTGACACAAGGATACAACAAACTTTTTTCAAAATCTGTTTGTGAACATTTTCCTACAAACAAAGTAAGAATAAGTGAACCATTAAGTGCTGACTTTCTTTGTAACAACATATTAAAAGAAAATTGTAAAATTGTAACATTGCTTGTGTGTGTTGTTTTAGCACAAGTGAGCCTTTTAGTTAGAAATGAAATAGAGTAAAGAGTCAAGAGAGGCAAGATGATTGCATTAAAAATTGAAGCTTTGACAGCAAAGACAAGTGAGAGAGAGGAAATGTGAGGAAGTTGAGTGAAGAAAATTGGGTTGGGGTAGTAGCCAATATATAGAACTTTGGGATGAGGCTAGCTAGGGACTATTTCAGCCACTGTCACAACTAACTGTAATGGATTTTAAGAGTGTTGAGACCAAAAACTGCTTGATAATAAGAATTCGCATAAAGAAAACAACAAAACTTGTCTTTTTTAATGTAACAATCTACATTTTTTATTTTAATTTGGGACATTATATTACATGTTATGTCCTAAATTCCATTTGTTATGTTTGGTTGTCGATTGCCGCTTCATATCACCAACATAAATTTTCACTATTGTAATGAGACTGTTGAATATGATGTAGGCAAAAGAAAGTAGGGTAGTAGTGGAGCGTGCAGATGTTTATGCGAAAGTATACCGTACCAAAGATGGGGATCTTGTTAATCTTGAAGTGGGGGAGAAGATCATAAGCCCTATATCGTAACGTATTTCTTTTGTATTTTGTACGTGAATTGTTTATAGCAAGTAATATGTTATTTGGTTCTTATGTGAAAAAATGCTAAAATGAAGAGGGCAGATCACTACGAGGAGAGTGTGGTGAAGGAATCTCATGGTCGAAAGATGATGCATTTGCTCAAGTGATGGGTGCAGAACGCTGTGGACGTGTACGTGGGGTGGGTTTTGGACCAACCCCATCAGGAAGAAGTGGGTCCAACCTTTCACTCTATATATCAACTCTATCGTCGTCAAGCGAAACGACCCATCTGATTACTGAATTGGAAACTTCGCTTGCATCTATGATGGACCAACTTTCCCATTCAGAGGAGAGGCATTAACAGTAACTTGCCCAATTAGATGCGTGGCATAAGGAGCAACTCGTCGAAGCACAAGCTCAATTAGATGCAAAGCATAAAGAGCAAATGGCAGAAATGATGTTGCACATGAAAGAAATGTTTGCCCAATTTAGCCCACTTATGCATTCTTCACTGCCTTCTCAGGTACTAAAAATGTTGCATTTAATTTAATGAAAATTGCATGTTTATTGCAATGCATTGTTATGTGCTACTAATATGATGTGTTAAATATATTCAAGATAGCGCTGCATCTAAATGAGGACTCTTCGTGGATATTGAATGGCATTATTTTGTATTACCTTTTGACTGATCATGAAGGAATATTGTAGACATGAATATTATTTTGATATTATAGACAAGTTGATATGTAGACAGGTCAATCATGCCATTCAAAGATTGACAATTTTTTTTGTGAACAAAACTTTGTAGTTGAATCTCTTGTATATGTAGACAACTACATTGATGCTTTAACAACATAGAAGAGTTTAAGAGGATTAAATAGTGAAGCCATGCATTGTTCTCACGGTAAGTTTGAAATATATAAATACCATTTCGTAATTTTTTTTTTTTATAATGTTATTTTAGTATTGGGTATTCTATGGAATTTTTATTTTTTTGGAGTTTGTGGTGCTTTTGATGAGTTTGTTTCCTAATGAAGTTCAAGTCTTCTTAGTTGATTAGAATGATAAAAGAGAAAAGAAAAGAGTTTGTAAAGTTGTTTAGGAACATATAAATGCATAGCCTAATTGTAACATATTAAACAAATTTAGGAAGCTTTTTGAAAGATGTAATGCTTCACTCTCCTATATTCATCCTTAACTTGTTTGGTCCAAGCCACTATCATTTCTTAGAAAACTATTGAAAGTATAGAAGCTATATAAGATCGCATTTGGTAGTGCTGAAAAGCTGTCTAACTTTACTTATCTTGTTTTTAAGAGCGTCTCTGGTTGTTGTATATTCTGATCATAGCATTCAATTTTGGAAAATTCACGGTTTTCTTTATATGAAGTAACTTATGTTTTTCTTAGTTCTTTGCTTGGTTGGAAATAGCTGACTGCTGACTTTATATTTTTGCAGTGCCATAATGGACATACACTGTGTTCTACCTGTAAAACAATGGTACAAAACCATGCCCCACTTGTAGACAAGAGCTTGGAGATGGGAAGGCACCCCTAAAAGCATCCAGGATAGCCAAAGGAAGGTTAGGGACAGTCATGTGCATACCCAATGTTTGCAGTTGAGGTATCTCAAAATCATGTGTTGATGCATGCTGCATCTTTTTGTGTCAAATGTACACTAAAATTTCCTCCATTTTGTTGCTATATTGAATTCCATATTCCTTAAAGATTGATAATTTCCCATGGAGATTGAATCAACATTGTGACAGGTTTGAGAAACAACAAATAACAAGCTGGAATTTAGTGTGTGACAGGTTTCCTATAGTAGCATTTGTAAAATTTATAACAGCGTTTGTAGACAAGCATTTGCCATCTGGCCTAGTAAAAAAGAAAAGGCTATAGCCGCATTTTTAAAACGTGGCTAAAATATGCCTCCCACAAGGCTAAAACATGTTGGACAGGCGAGTAATGTATAACCTATAGCCGCGGTTTAAAGACCTATAGCCACGTTTATAAAACGCGGCTATAGCTATCACCTATAGCCACAATTTAAAATGCGGCTATGGCTGTCCCCTATAGCTGCTTTTTCTAAATGCTTAAAAAGCGGCTAGAGTATGTCCTATAGTCGGGTTTCTAAAAAACCGGCCGTTGGTCCTAGCCTATAGCCGCATTTGAAAAAATGCGGCTATAGATCCCTAAAATCTATAGTTACGAGTTTTAGGCCATGGCTAAAGAAAACGCGACTATAGGCCAAATTGTCTTATACCCACGTTTTCAAGAGTTATAGCCACATTTTAAAACGCGGCTATAGGACGCTTTTTTTGTAGAGATATATAGAAATTTGAATAAGAGGTAGGAAAGGCTTGTCACATTTTTAAATTTCTTAATGATATCCTATTGATACTAGTAATTTTTAGCAATTGCATATAGCTAGGTCACTACAATAAATTTGACTTTTTTCAAGGGTCAAAACCCCTAAAAAAGTATTAAAAAACCTTGAAAAAAAGTTATTTTAAGAGTCTAATTGACCCTTAATAACCTTTAAAACATATATCGCCAAAAAAAATTTTTTGAGGGCCTTCATGGCCCTCAAAACAAGTGCTCTAATCTTATTTTGAGGATCAAGAGACCCTTAAATAACCTTTTACCAAGATTTAAAAGATTTATATTTACAACCCTTGATAAATAAGGTTATTTAAGGGGTCTCTTGACCCTCAAAAGAAGATTTTATTTTATTTAAAAAAAAAAACCACAATCATGCACAAAAAATATATATATATATATATATATATATTCATGTTGAAACTACCATATTGAAGAAGCACAAATCATAGTAAAAGAGAATAGAACAATAGGAAGAGATGTTAGACATGGTGGCAAGTGGTAGCAAATTGATGCCAACCATAAATCTGGCAATTGATTCAGAAAGCTTAAAACAAGAAATTAAATGACTGCACAAGAGCCCAAATACGCAAAGTGAAAAGTATCAACAATCCTGTATGATCAAACGATCATTAAGGGAGAGAAGCATCTATAAAATCCCCCAGGAAAATTTCAATTTACCATGGCTTTGACAAATTTTCAGGATAGTAGATTTTGCATATCATCCATGATATCAACTAAAATTTGTCCAAAACCTATATGTCTAGTAGCAAACAAATTTATTGTTTTCTTCCCCTTCCCTTCTTGGTTGGTTGTGCATCTATTTGTTTCTTCCCAGTAACTTCTTTTACATCCGTTGCACAATGAGAGAGCAAACAGGTTTTAGTTAGTACAACTTGTGATCACAAACCATAATCAAAATCAATGATATACTGGGGGAACCATAATAACACGTTCAAAATGTCGTCCATATGAGCACTAATTTGCAGTTTTAAAATAATAGATGTTGCTTCAACTGTTTGCACTATTCCAGAACATTATGGAACTTTACAAGCATGTGCATCGACATCTCATGGGGGAAAATTGTATATGTAAACAGCTCAACAAGTCATTCTAAATTTATCCAATAGTACTAAAACAGTCACTAGCTTGAGTTAATCTTTATACCTTAGTGATCACTACTAGATTGGGTTGATTGCGAGGTGATATAACTGAACATTTGCATCATCATATTGTCATAATGTGCTATTTGTTCAGCCATTTGACTAGCTTATTGTTCCTCAAAATGTCTTCTTTGTTCTGCCATTTGAATAGCTTGTTGTTCGAGCATGCTTTTGAGGTGCTTTACTTCTCCTTTCAACTCTGCATCAGCCTTTATTCGTTTGTGTTCAGATTCTAAGCGTTTTTGTTCAGATTCTTAGAGTCGCATCTCAAGATCATACATTCTAGATGAGAAGGAATCCCATAACTTGGTAGGAGTGACTCCAGCCTCATAGCCACGAACTCGTCCATGACGCTCAGGTCCAAACACCTCCACAAACATTTGATCTTAAGATATTTGCAATGCCCCCTCATTCACTTGAGTAGTAAGATTCCTCAATGCCACCTAAAAAGAAAAGTAACTTGCAACAAAACCACATAAAAATATACTATCTATATTAATATAATTAGAAGATTTCATACCAATGCATCTTGTGTTGGTTCATTTACTACTTGCCCATTAGCTTGCACATGGGTGATGTCAAATAATTCAATTCTATTAGGGCTATGACCTGTCTTCTCTTTCTACCATTTGACAAAACAAATAGAAAGTATATAGTAATATAGTATTGAAGATGAATAATGCAATAACTCAGCAAAACAAAGTCAAATAACAACAAATAGAAAGCATTCACAGAACTAAAAAACAAATACAAAGTCAAGAAACATGGTTCTAAAATATTTTGGTACTGTCCAAGGTTGAATTTGGGGATGTGGATAGTAAGCATTTTGCTTAGATATACCTCTTCTGCACTACGTTGTTGGAAAATTTTTGAACCAGAAGTGTGGATAATATTGTTTTTGTCCTGATTTTCCTTGTTTTTCAAACACAGGTTCTACATTTAAGAATGATAAGTTAGTCCCATAAACCAACAAATCCACAAGACAATAGTTAAGAATAAATTTGATAACAAATTCTTTGTAATGGTACCATATAATCTTTCTTGCTCCACAAATCCACGAGACAATTCCAATCATCCTTCTCGAGTCAGGGTGGAACATTTGCTCGTGCCTCTTCTGTTGCTTCTCGAGTCCCGAATCATCTTCTTTGCCTCATATAATGAATTTGGCAACTCTACAATAGCTTTAGAAAGCGCATCATTCAACAATTGAAACAATAGAGTAAACGATTTGTTTGTCCAACCACTAAGGCATTTAATATGAAGTAACTTCACAATGAAAGACAGTTTTGTATACTTGCAATCTTGAAAATGTTTCTACTTGTTATCCCCTAGTTTTAGAAAAAAGTTACCTGCATCATCATTAGGCTCTTCAGTACCATCGCCACTCGAATCTCTAGCTACATAACTGGCTGCGTTAAAGGCTGCACAATAATCTTCTACCATCTCACTCAAGCCATCCCCGTCTGACTCATCATCACTATCCAAACTATCACATGTTTGAAAATGTCTCTCCTCACCATGTCTAAACCAACGAGTATAACTTGGGAGAATACCTGTAGTAAGCAAATCGGCCTCAACATCATCTCTGGTCTTTGCAAACTAGTAATTGCATTTCTTACATGGACAATAAATTTTATCCCCCATTAATGTATGCTCAAATGCAAAATCAAGGAAGTCTTTAATTCCTTGTCTATACTCAGGAAGAGCTCTATTCTTGAGCTTTACCCAATTCCGTTCCATCTAAAGTTGGATTAATTTTTTTTTTTTTGAATCTTCAATGAGGGACACACCTTAAGTTGTCCTCCACCGGAAAAGAGTACTAAATCCAATGGAAAAGCCTGCATAAAAGAATATTTCAATGTAGAGTTTGAGACATTATATAATACAATAGATAAAATACACAAAATAGAATAAAGTACTTGATGATCTTAAGCTCTAAGGATATGATAAAAGAGGAACCAGAAACAATCTACCAGCCCACTGTTTCTATGTCTAAAAATATTTTTTTTTTTTGGGTGAAAAAATTATTTGGTCATTTTAGAAAGTGTATTTATTTAGTGCATATACGTGTTAATGCAGCAAATCAGAAACTCATTGGCAAGCTAAGCAGAAACTTTTCAAGAAGTGACTGCTAAGAACTGTCAAAAACTAGACAACAAGAACAGCCCAAAAATAGTATAAGTAAATATCAAATAATGGGAGATCAAGGGGATTCTAACAACAAACATCCAAAGTGCATTCATTTACTTATGTAGAAGCCCACAGTCATGTCCTAAAACAGGTATTTATGGATGTAGTGTAAGACACACACACAGACAAAAACATTGTATATCACAAGAATAGGGATAACTCACTTGCCCAGAATGAAAGAAATAATTCTCCCCGGCCAATTTTGTTGGTGTTGACTTATAGAAGTTGTAGTAGGTCCAAGCAAGCTGCAAAAGAAGAAATAATAGAATCTAGTCAACAAAACAACAAACTATAGGCTACTCTAATCCTTTAATCAACAAAACTAAAAAAAAATAAAAGAAAGAAGGGTAGGATACTAGGATGCCCCATGAAGATTAAAAAAAATCCATTTTGTTCGAGAAATTATTATAAGTGAGTTGCATTTCGGGCAGCAGTTAGCAGTATTTATACAATCTTTCCACATCACTTTAGAAGACAGCATCACTCTAATTGCAACATTAACTCAAAGAACAAGGTTCTCACTAGGTATGCATTTAATTTAAAAAGAACTAAACCCACCATCAAATTTCCATTACAGTCAAATCACACTCAAAATTTTATAAAACCAAACCAATAATTCACTTTGAAAGACAAATAAACCCAATTCACGTTGTGGATGAACCCAACCAAAACAAATAACCCCCTTGGTTTCATCCCCTTACCACTAACCTCCACTATCAGTAATCTCCCTCTCAATTTCCACAACCCAAAGCTGGGACCCATGAACCCAACATTCCCATAATCCCATGGCAACACCCAATCACAAACCCAGGAAGCCTATAACCAAAAGCTCCAAAACTCAGTCTACGTCATTTAAGCCAAGACCTCTAGATTTCCTTTTCATGCCATATGAACTTAGACTTCATTTTTTTCCCTCTTTTTCTTCCCACTCACCAAAAATATCCCCCACAACACATAACTAGCTCTGCCATACCCAACCAACCTCTCCCTTAGTCAACCGACTGCAACAATCACACACACCACACATTAAACACAAAAACTGTACACACATATAGTGCAAATGATGAAACTTGTGGTCATAGACATGACAACTGAAAAATACAAGAAGCTTACTAAATTTCTCTGATATACATGCCTCTGATGTAACTAATATTGAATGTAGCAATTCGAAGCAGATTCCTCGTCTGTTTCAAATTTCAATTAGCATAACACAACCACTAAATTTCTCGATCTTAAATCTCTAAGATCTAGCAAAAAATTAAATGAGAAATAATTTCCATTTGTTTGAACCAAATTTTACATGGAGTACTCGAAACAGAGTATGAAGTAACGAAAAATAATTCTATGGATTTTTCTAAAAGAAAATTGAATTTGATCACATAAACAAGGAAAATATGCTCAAATTTAAATTTCTGCTAAAAAAATTCAAATGCGATTGTCCGTAATTGAAGTTGAAAGATAGAAAAATCGAAATTCTGATGATGATTACCAGAAGAAGCGAGTCTTGCTCAGTGATTTCAGCTTTCTTCACTTTTTGTGCTACAACCTGGGGAAAACGATTACGTTACAGTGACATTCTAAAGCGAATGATCAATTAGAAATCGAAATAGGGAAATCGATGATGAGCTCAGTTTTCTAAGAAATGTGAAACGAAAATCATGGGGAAATTGATGAAAAAGTGTGGGTAAACCAAAAAAACAAAAAAATCAAAGACGAAATTAGGGTTTGTGATTCGTACCTAATCGGAGCTGAGAAACACAATGCCAAGAGAGATGAAGAGTCACAAAACCGAGATCAACTCGTACCTAATCGGAGTTGTGTGATTACATACCAAATTGATGATCGTCGACCTCTATGAGATCTCCATGATCGTCGAGCTCTATGAGATTTCCATGAGCTCTGTGAGATTTCTATGCTTTCTCAGTTTCAGGCTTTCAGCGAGAGAGTGATAAGAGCTCTATGTGTTTGTTGGTTACGTTCTAGGCTAATTTTTAAATTTTGTTGTGGGTTTTTTTAAAGGGATGAAAATTTTGTTGTAGGCTTTTTTCAAGGGCTAAAAATTTTGTAATATTTTATCAAGTGTTGTGGGCTAAAAAAATTGGCGGGTTTTTTTTTCACATTTATTCATGGGTGTTTTAACTTATTTTGAGGGACCAAATAACATTTGAAATAAAGTTTAATAATATAGCCTTCCGCATATTTATTTATAGGCTGTATCGACAGATTTTAGTAAACCCTCGATAAACGAAGGTTGAAATAACTAAAGTTTGTTGTAGTGGGTGGTTGGCCGTATAGTAGCCTAAACTACCATATTTAAGTATATTAATTATGAGTGCCCTAAAATGTGACCCTTAATGTTAGTGGCCTTTCTAGAAACACTTTGGTGAAGCCAGTCATTAATGTGGACATAGAAATATATTGTTAACTCTAGGATAGGATATATAGAGTAGGTGGCTCTTACTTTAGGTAAAAAAATTACTTACCTGGACTTGAGTTTTTAGGTACGAGATTGAAAAGATGTTAGATACTCAATACCTTCTAATCGAATGGATACAGTTTCCAATCATGTTTTAAGGACATTTATTTAATGAACTAAATTACTAATGTTAGGGACTTTTTTTTTTTTTTGTGTAATTAACTAATCCTTTGATAAGTTGCACTTTGCTTGTAATTGGGTAAATCTAAGATGGGTTTAGTACTTCAAGAAATATGTTTTTCAAGTCAAGTATTAAAAACATGAAGATTGATCCAAGAAACAAGTGAAGAAAAGCTGCTCATTAATTCTCGACAAATAGCTCGACAGATAGTTGCTATCGAGATTTAATTCGAAGCTTGATAGATAGCTTAACACCAGCTCGATCTATCGAGAATTACGATTTCAAAATTTTCAGATCTGAAATTCGGCCCAAACTTATGTGTATGTGTAGGGTTTCTTTTTTCACAATCTTAGAAATATATAAGGCTTATTTTAAAAGCTACCATATGGGGATATAGTGACCAAGTGCTTAATTTCTTCGTAAGAAGTTATTACGTTTGTACGCCATTGAGTTTTGTAACCAAGTGTTTCTTGATCTTCATTGCTGATAAAGAGAAGAACTTTGCAACCAACAACAAAAATTTAAGTTGCTAGAGTTAGTCACATACTGGGATTTGTACAAAGGAGTTAATCACAAATTGGAGTTTTGTGAATCAAGGGAAAGATGACGACTACAAGATCAAGTCCAATTATGTATTGGAGTGAAAGTTCAACTGTAGGTTGGTATTTCTAGATAGGCCAGGGTAGTTGGTAAGATTTCTTATACTTGTAACCTCTTGATTGTTGATTAGTAGATTATTGGGAGTGATGACCTTAAAATCACCTGGTGGAGTTTTTGCCTTGTGAGGTTTTCCCCATTTGTCAACAAATCACCATATCAAATTTATTTTCCGTTGCATTTAGTATTTTATGTGATTTGTTGGTGCCTCCACAATTTACATGCAATTGAACCTAATTAATCAACTTGGGTAATTTGATTAATTAATTAGGGTCAAGCTATCTTAACCTGACAACTAATTGGGTCCATATCATATGCATGCATTTTCTAGATTAAATTGCATCTTCCATATTTTAGAAAGATGAAAAATCATGAGAAGTCTCACCTTGCTTAGAACTAGCATTCTTTCTTAGAAAACCCTACATATATATAATCACTCTTGAGAGTGTTTTGAACGTAACTCAAAGGAACAAACACAAGTGAAGAACCATTATTCTTAGAGGGCATTTACAAAGAATAAATTTTTCTAAATTGATTTTGACAGTGTTTTTTCAATAATAATTTTTTTTCCTACCATCAAATATGATCTATCTTATTATTGGAAGGTGGTTTATATTGGGGCTTTTTGGATGTTGGTGTAGTAACTGCAAACTAGACCCCCGAAATGACCCTAAAAACTACCGTTGCCCATGATTTTGTTGGCAATTTTTATCAAAGAAAATATGGTTTCAAAGTTTCTACTGCTGCATATGCATGTACATATGCATGCACAAAGTATTTGTATGTGTCATGCGTGCTTTATGCCTAGCTACATGGCGAATCAAGAGTGATATTTTCATCCTCAAATAAGGTATTAATTTCTCATTGAGCCTGATGACCTTATTCATTGGTCAATATAAAATGGTACATTTACAATTGTCTCTCTTAATATTGGTTAGGCCAGGTTTCCTTGCAAACATATACATACGCATGCTTCAACCATTAATGTTGACAAATAGGTTTTAGTTGGATGATTTGTAGATCATTTACTAGCCTAAGAGCTACCTTGATATCTATTCTAATCCACCTAGGGATTCACATTAATTCACCTTGGGATTTGTGTTAATACGGCTTAAGTATTTTCCACCTAGACGAATTAGTTCAACTTAAAATTGAGTAGTATTAAGGATATTACAAATTGTACAATATAAAAATCTTATAAATTGAGATGTCACTTATTAAAAATAATAATTTAATAAGGGTAAACTACATATTTAGTCCTTAGCCTTTACACCATATTTCAATTTAGTCCTTAACCTTTCAATTGTGTCAATTTGGTCCTTAACATTTTAATGTCGTGTTAATTTAGTCTTTGTCATTATATATTAGATGAAAATTATTTACATAGCAAATAGTCAAAATAAAATTTTAATTTATTATCACATCAACAGAAGCTAATTTTTTATTTTGGCCATTAGACATGTCATTAATTTTCATCCAAAAGATAACTGTAAGGATTAAATTGACACGGTAAAGAAAGGTTAGAGACCAAATTGACACAATTAAAAGGTTAGAGATCAAATTGAATTATGGTGTATAGGAGAGGGACCAAATACGTAGTTTACCATAATAATAATTCAAACATTGATTTTAGGAAAAATTACACTTTGCTCATCTGTAGTTTGACCGAAAAACACTTTGCCTACTTGTAGTTTAAAAATTGACACTTTACCCATCTGAGGTTAACTCCAGTTATCTTCCGTTACCCACTTCTGTTAAAAACAGGGGTAAATTTGTATTTTTGTTACCCTTTTATGTCTCTCTCCTCTCAAAACATAAAAAGCTAAAAAATCAAGGGAAAATAAGATCTAAAGGCCAGGTTTTGTAAAAATTAAAACCTAACTTTTACATCTTCTTTTCATGTATCAACTTTTAAGTCTTCTATTTTAACACATTAAAAATTGAAATTATGCATCTTTATGGTGATGTTTTCCAGTTCCCAAAGTACAAATCCTTATTTGCTGCTGCCCTTGGTTTTGGAAGCCAATCGTTCACTCTGTAAGGATCTTTTTATTTTTATATTTTGTTTAGATTCATGAAGCTTAGTTTATCACATCACTGTCCTAAATGACCTCTTCATTCTTTGTTTGTATTTCCAGCACTGTCATAATTTTTATGCTTGCATTGGTTGGTGCATTTTATCCATACAACCGAGGAGCTTTGTTTACTGCACTGGTAGTTATATATGCACTCATGTCTGGGATTGCAGGATACGCATCATCATCTTTCTAATGTTAGCTTGAAGGAAAGAATTGGGTTAGTCTAGATGAATTCTTTATGTGAATTTAGCTTAGGTCGTGGTGCTTCTTAAAGTAAGACCTGGTGAACTTCATTGATTTTTTTTTTCATTCTTTGGTTTAGGTGAGGAAACACATAATTTCAATTTTTAATGTGTTAAAATAGAAGATCTAAAAGTTGATTCATGAAAAGATGTAAAAGTTAAGTTTTAATTTTTACAAAACCTAGTTTTTAGATCTTCTTTTCCCTTGATTTTTTAGTTTTTATGTTTTGAGAGGAGAGAGACATAAAATAGTAATAAAAATACAAATTTACCCTTGTTTTTAACAAAGGTGGGTAACAGAAGATAACTGAAGCTAATCTCAGGTGGGTAAAGTGTCAATTTTTAAATCACAGGTAGACAAAGTGTTTTTCGGGCAAACAACAAGTAGGGAAAGTGTAATTTCCCTTTGATTTTATTATAGTGTTTACGTGAAACCAATTATATTTATGTTACATCAATTTGTAGGTTTTATATAGTAGAATGTGTAGCAAATATAGTATTTTCCATTAGGATAAGTGTCATCCCATTTTGAGTTTTTTTTCCACTTCGATGTACAAGTTTTAATCCTCCTTTCCCTCAAATTAATTTTTTGCAGTGTTCTAATTTTACATTGTAAGTGAATTCTATTGTTTTGCTAGCATCTCCAAAACCCTCGGAGGCAGAGAACCGGACACACTACAGAATGTGGTTGAACAAGGTTCACATCCTTATTTATTGGCATGTGGACTTATGCCCCAAAATAAGAAAAAAAACTTTGATTGAAAGTGAACCGTACCGGCATTATCATTTCACAATTATTATCATTTTAGGACCTTTCTAGTTTTTAGTTAAGTACCTTAATTAATCATAGGACTTTTAGGTAAGTATAAAAATCCTCTTTACGTAACCTTGAAACACACCACACATGAATACAAACAGCATTTAAAGATTGTGACTGATATTATTAATTACCCCTTCTGTCCACTGTATTTGTCTACCTGTTCGGCCTTAGTGGTTGTGGGTTTTATAATCACCCTTACAATGGTGGTTTGTTTGGTATTTGTCAACTATCCCATTTAAAATTGGGAAAAATTACACTTTATCATCTTAAATTATGCACCAGATTACACTTTGCACCCATAAACTATCCAAATGCACACTTTGCACCTTAAACTATTATACTTATCACACTTTGCACCCCAGTGTTACTTTTACTGTTATGTTTAACGGAATCTTGCTGTATATGACAAGCACATGCTTCTTGCTTACTAGCCTCTGAGCGCATGCTCAGAGGCTCTTCTATTTTTTTTGGAAAAAAGTTAATAATTTGCATATATTATAATTTGGAATTATTATATTTTTCAATCACAAAAAAACCTAGGGGTGTGATGAAAAATTATTTCACCTGCAAACACATAATACTCATTACACCCCTAGGTTTTTTTGTGATTGAAAAATGTAATAATCCCAAATAATAATGGATGCAAATTATTAACTTTTTCCCAAAAAAATAGAAGAGCCTCACGTGCGTGCTTAGAGGCTAGTATTTTTTTTAAACAAAATATCACAAATAACTTAACATGAATTTGGAAATTAGTCAAAATTAATGCTACTAAAACTCCTAATAGCCAACCACTTTATTTGAAAACTCCTATGCGTGACCATAATGAAAGGAAAATACAAATTCAATGGAAAAATATTGTGTGATTCAAAAAGAGCCTATTCTTATGTGTGTACAATGAGCCTTTTTTTTTTTTTTTGGTTTAGTGTCATAATTTTTTATTCATCCCAATTTTAGGTTTATGCATTTGTCTAATAATATTACGCATTGCAAACTACTGATACAACCATAAGTGTCATTAGGCAAGCTCCAAAAAACGAACACAAAATTTGTTAATTGATTAATTTTTGAAACATTATTATAATTAGAGTTAGAATTAAAATTTGTAGGACATAAGTCAAATTGAATGGTTCTACATTATGGGTGTGGTCAATCTTCTATTTTTATTGTTTAAAGTTCTAGTTACTTTTTTTAAGTCACATTTGAAACTTATATTTTTTTCAATGTCCTGACCACAATATATAAGGATCTCATAAAGTAAACAATGTCTGGATAATAAAAATGTTTTCTAAAAACTTCATCCATAGACCATATATATATGATAGTGTATGACAAGGAAGATTATGATTCAACATCTTTTATTAAGCCTTCCAAATGTTTTACAACAACATTTGCAGTTATCTTGTTATGTTTAAAGACTTTTCTATTTTTTGTTAATTATTTGTTTATTTTTGCTAATAAATTTTGTAAGGTTATATGTAATGAATAAATAAGAAAAGAGGAAAATTATCTTACGAGAGATTCTCATAAAACCTCTCTCCTACAATATGTGTGGGTTTCTTATATTGTCGTTACATATCTCCCACAAACCCATCTAAAATGTTTTTCCTTTTGATATGTTTGTAGTCATTTTGTCTGGAATCTTTTTTTTTTTTTTTTTAAAGCTTCATAAAATTTATTTGTTACTAAAATTTTGATCCGCCTTATATTTTTCTTTTTCACGATCTCCCTACTAAAATGTTTGGATAATCAAATTTAATGGTTACTAAAATATACTTAGAATTATCTATATCACTCCTAGCTAACTTGCACTATCAAATGAAAAAAAAAAATCAAGAATATAATGCAACATAAAAAATGAAAAGAATTCTAAAATGAAAGAAAGAAAATAATAAAAAAAAACGGTATATGCCATTCAGTTAGTAAAATGTAAACAAAATTATTTCGAAAAAAATTCAAAACGATATATGCCATTTAGTTAGTAAAATGTAAACAAAATGATTTCGAAAAAAATTTTGTGCCCTCTACTAAGTCCACAATCAAAAGGTAGTTTCTCAATAAGGCGAATAAATGGTAAAAAAAAAAAAAGTCAACTACTTACAATACATAATATTTACTTGAAAAAAAAAGTACATCTCTCATTAATTCAAAGCCAGGGCAGTCAATTGTTCTACCATCTTGCTAATATCCTCATGTTCTTTGCACATGTACATAACATCTGCAAGAATAAAAAATAGTAAGACCAATGGGCTCACACAAAGCACAAAATGGTGTTGTAGAGTAGAGGCTAAAGATGCAAATGTTCAATCCGAAATAAATCCAAATAAATTGTGCAAGCAAAGGAATGATCGAGTGGCACAACCATCCATTAAGTTCCATTGATTTTCTTACGAAATCAAAGAATTAATGGGATTTTGGGGAATGCTCTGCATATTGGGTTCCACGGTTTGCTAATAGCATCACACGTGGTCTTACCTGGCTTGCAATTGAGATTAAATCCATTTAAATTTTTGTTCAAAAAAATTCTAAAATAAATTTATTACAGCATAAATAAAAAAGCAACCCTACTCACCTTAGATTCTATATGACATATGGTTGCAACCCGGGGCATTAAAAATTAGATAACAATTAATGGAAGTCAAAAGAAGACTCGTTGAGAGCAAAAACAAATACAATATTTTAAAGCAGCAATTGAATGTAAGAAAAAGAAAACTAAAAAAAAGGATAAGTAAAAGAAGAATATTTGCTTATATACTTATCCGGATAATCTTGGAAGTCAAGTAATCAAGTCTTTTGTTATTCCAGTGTAGTAATATTGTATTCAGGTTATTTATTTATTTATTTATTTCCAGAAGAAGAAGAAGATGAAAAGGAAGGACTAAGGAGGATATAACATGAAACTTAAATAAAATAAAATAAAAACTGGATAAGCAAAAGAAGTTAAAGAGGAGTTAAATTTTTTAAATCTGATAGTAAAGCAGTTTCTTAAGAGTAAAACATGGGAGAGTGGAATTCAAGCAATTTGTTAGGAGTAAAATGTGGGAGTGGAATTCAAATGTGTTAAGGTTTTTTTTTTTTTTTTTTTGAATTTGAATTTGAAAAAAAAAAGGGTCGGTTGGGGTATTTTTTTTTACAAAACGTAGGATTTTTTTTTTTTTTTTCAAAATAGAAACGTGGTAGATAATTTTTTTGATACAACATGGCTTTTTTCATTAGGTTTTTTGTTTTCAATTTTTATCAATTTAAGATTTTAAACCATTTCTTATGATTTAGAGATAAAGATAAGTTTATTAAATTAAGGGTATTTCATTCATTTTCAAAAAAAAAAAAATTTTAAGGGTATTTCATTAGTTTTTTATTTTATTTTATTGAACGTGAGGTTTTTTCTAAGAGTAAAATATTAGAAATTTTACTATTTAGTTGTGTTTTTTTTTTTTTTTTACTCAACGTGAAGTTTTTTTAAGAATATAATATTAGAAACGTGTGTTAGAATAAGTGGGTTAGTAGGAGTGTTCCTATTTTGTAGGTAATGTTTTTTCAAATTTATCTAAAATTTAGGACTTTTTAAATTGACAATTTTACATGTCTAACCCTACTATTTAAGCTTTACAAATTGGTAAATTTGAGGATATTTTGGGCATCAAAATTGAGGAATCCAAACAAGGGAAGCTCCTTCAATAATAGTATAGATAGATATTTAAACAGCCATCAAACCGTCCAAATAAAAGAAAAGAAAAATAAAATCCATCAACCTTGATTTCCTATAAAATTCATCAACCTTGATTTCTTATAAAACCCATCAATGTTGGTTTCCTATTTTTTTGCAACTTCAAGCAAAAAAAAGAAACAATCAACGTTGGTTTCCTTTCTTTTTTTTTTTTGTTGCAATTTCAAGCAAAAAAAAAAAAAAACCATCAACGTTGGTTTAATTTTTTTTGTTTGCAACTTCAAGCCAAAAAAAAGAAAAAAGAAAAAAAAGATAGGTTTCCGATTTTTTTGCAACTTCAAGCAAAAAAAAAAAAATAACCATCAACATTGGTTTAATTTTTTTTGTTTGCAACTTCAAGCCAAAAATAGAAAAGAAAAAAGAGAAGATAAGGTAAGATAATGATATAATAAAAGAAAAGAAAAATAAAAAAAATATAAGAAAAGATAAGATAATGATATGAAAATGATAATGATAATGTTAACAAAGTGGAGTCCTTTTAGTATCTAAATCACGATAAAATAATATATTTTTGCTGGAGATAAAACAACCTTTTTTTTTACAAATTAAACCATAATCCAAGACTTTCAAAAAAATAAAAATAAAAACGTTACTTACCTGAGGGAAACAACCTTCAACCCTGAGCGTTATGATGGCAAGGCATTAAGCTTGGTGGCAAAAAAAAAAAAAAACCTATGCAAAAAAAAAAAATCCCTATACAAAAAAAAAAAAATCAAACTTAAAAAATGAACATGAGGGAAACAAACTTCATGCATACAGAAATAAAACCTGTTTTCAATTCGTGTAGTCATCATTAAAGACAAAAAAGTGAGATCAGGGAGAGAGAGGACTGAGATTTGATATAAGAAAAAGCTTACCTCAAATCTATGCTGTTGTTGTTGTTGCTTGTATTGAAGTTTGAAGCAAAGAGGTGGGTGAAAGGAGTTTGAAAACACAAAATTGAGATAATTGCATAACTGAAGAAGAAGCAATTTGAGTTTGAAAACTAATGTAAGTGTACTGGAAGTGTGCTCCTATTTTTGTAGATAGTGTTTTATATGGAAGTTAAAGAACCATTTTTACCAAATTTTGCCCCTACTTAAACATAGGCTGTAGGGGTATTTTAGACAAAAAAAAAAATCTTTTACCAAACTATCCTTTAGTTTTGTCTCTACTTAAACCTAAGGGTATAAGGGTATTTTGGAACAAAAAAAAATCCACTCCAAATAGGTGCAGCCGCTTAAATAGTAGTATAGATATAGAACAAACTTAAAAGACTGAAATGTCCTTCTTCAAAATTAATTAAAACAAAAGCCAATTTTTTCTACATCTCCTTCTCTA
Organism: Castanea sativa; assembly: GCF_040712315.1. Lineage (NCBI taxonomy): Eukaryota > Viridiplantae > Streptophyta > Magnoliopsida > Fagales > Fagaceae > Castanea > Castanea sativa. Next base: position 54,271,017 of record NC_134023.1, on the reverse strand, counting down.
TTCTCACGTGCGTTCCAAAATCAATTAAAACCAAACTCCATGAAGACATCATGTTAAATCTCAGGCATAAAGACATGCTTCCTTTAATCCTTTTCCCTTTCAAACCCAAGTGTCCATAACAAAACTTAATCCATGAAATACAATTCACAAAAGAGAAGCAGGTAATAAATAAATAAATAAAGCTTGTTAAATTTCAGGCATAAAGACAGGACTCGCACAGTTTTTGTATCATGGCAAACATTGACCCATCAACTACCGCCAACAGCCAAGACACCATTGTTGGCAACATTGATTCCCTTATACCAAAACCCTTCATAACCCCCAACTGCCTGAAGAGCACCTCAACCCAGCCACACGCTCATTCATATCAACGGTCAACCGAGTCTTAAAATTCCAATCCACAATCTCATTATCACTAATCAGCTAGTACAAGATCAAATCATCACTACAAGAAATCTGGGTTTAGGCGACGTTTGTAAAACATCACTAAAAACCCAAAAAACGTCACTATAGACACAATTGGTCTATAGCGACGTTTGTTTTTGCGACGTTCAAAAACGTCGCAATAGAGTGGTCACTATAGGTTTATTGCGACGTTTCAAAAAACGTCGCCATATGTTACTCTTTAGTGGCGTTCAAAAACTTTTACTGATGTTTTCTAAAATGTTACTATATAACATTTTCGTATGTAATGTAGGAAAATACATTTAGCGACGTTTTTAAAACGCTGCAAATATCCACACCTATAGCGACGTTTCAAAAACGTCGCAAAAGCTGCTTATTATTTAAAAAAAAATAATTTAAAAATGCTATATAAACCTATTTAAAATTCAACAATAACTAACACAAGCTTGTAATATATCAAATGTACCTACTAATCATCAATATTCCACAATAACACATTAACCATAGATATATATATATATATATATATATATATATATATATTTGTATAATACCAATACATGTATCACTTTAACTAAGTGGGTTGGTTGCCTAAGATTAAGTGTAGCTATTAAATTAAGTTTCTTAGTTAGTTAAAACCCATTAATGTATATGTTTGGAACATAGTCTATTTTGCAATCCTATTGTTCATCCCCTGCCACTGCTAGAAGGTATAATATTGAAAAACAAATACTAACACTCTAAAGAAATAGTTACAATGATTCAGCCCTTGATCCTCAAGTCTTTTTGCCCAAGAAGCCAAATCTGAATAAGAGAATTTTCTACCAATTTCCAACCAAAATAGAATAAAGCAAAAATTAGTATGAAACTCCATGATCCATTAAAGAAAAACCAAATCAAAGCAAACCCATAAGCCAAAAAAAAATAATTACACTCTAAAGAAACTTGAACAACAAAAACTTTAAACCAAAACTGAAAAATAGCAAAAATTAGCACAAAAGCTCCATGACCCATTAAAGAAATACCATATCAAAGCAAACCCATAAGCCAAGAACAAATACTTACACTCTAAAGAAAATTGAACAACAAAAACTTTCCAACCAAAACTGAAAAATAGCAAAAAAGCTCCATGACCCATTAAAAAAAATACCATATCAAAGCAAACCCATAAGCCAAGAACAAATACTTACACTCTAAAGAAACTTGAACAATAAAAAAGAGGGAAAAAGTATGGTGGTGGTAGTGGGTCTTAGTGGAGGTTGATGATGGCCGCGGTGGCAGTGGGTGGAAGGGAAAAGATGTGTGGTGGTCCTAGAGAAAATGGGTCACAAAGAAAACACTAGGAACAAAGAACAAAGAAAAGAAAAGAAAAGAAAGGAAGGGGACAATGAATAGTGAGCCTAAGAAAGAAAAGAGTGGGACACGGAGTGAGTTAATGAAAAGAAAGAAAAAAAAAAGTGTAGGCCAAAAAAAAAAAATATAGAGGGAAAAAAAGTGTGGGAACTTGAAAGTATTTGCATTAATCAAGATAGCGCGTATTTTTTTGGGAACCTGGAAGATAAAAGTTTAGAACATATAGCGACGTTTTCGAAACGTCGCTATAGAGTATTTGAAAGTGTTTGCTTTCATCAATATAACGAGTATTTTTTTTTCCACCAATAGGTGGAGATCATTTGCTGTTATCACTATAGCGACGTTTCTGCTGTTATCACTATAGCGACGTTTTAGAAACGTCGCTAAAATCTCAATCTTTAGCGGCGTTTTTAGAAAACGTCACAGTATGCCACTTATAGTGGCGGATTTAAAAACGTCACTAAAAAAAATGCCGCCTAAACCCAGATTTCTTGTAGTGCATCCAACGTTGAAACCGTCAGAAGAAAGGGAAGAATATTAAAAGCATCTTCCCCTTTAGTAGTTGGCAGTTATTAACAATTTAGGTTTTATAACGGTGGAAGTTTAGTCTATGATACTGAAATGAAAACAATTTTTTTTTTTGTTTTTTTTTGTTTTATGCTCATGTATCAGAATCAAAAAACAATGGTGCATGAGAGAGAGAGAGAGATTAAAAAAAAAAGAGAAGAAAGATAAATATATGTTGTCATGGTGGTGGAGCATAAGCAATTTTTGAATTGGGTATTTAGGGTTTATAAGAATTTGAATTTGGGGAGAGGCATGCACGCGAAAGGGAGGGAGACGTAAAGAAAATTGGCTTTTCTTTTAATCAATTTTGAAGAAGGGCATTTCAGTCTTTTAAGTTTGTTCCACCTAAGTAAGAAACATGTGCTTGTCACATGCAGCAAGATTCCGTTAAACATAACAGCAAAAATAACACCGGGGTGCAAAGTGTGATAAGTGTAATAGTTTAGGGTGCAAAGTGTGCATTTGGATAGTTTAGGGTGCAAAATGTAATCTGGTGCATAGTTTAGAGTGATAAAGTGTAATTTCCTCTCAAAATTGTCTTAAAATATTGGTTATATTTTAAAACTTTAACGAGTATAATTTTTTCAATTTTAGTTTAAAAATTATTATTCATTTTCTCTATTATTTTATTAGAGTTTAAATTAGGAAGTATAACTATGGAAACATGTATGTTTCAAACTCGATCAATATTTTTTTATTTGAGGCGAGTTTTGAAAATTTAACTATTGGATTGCATCTTCTTATTATATACTCTATTTTTGCAAAATTTCAAGAAAATTAAAGATTAATTAACATGTCATTAATAAAATGTTTAAATTTCAAGTCTTTGTGATCTAAAATTATGAATAAAAAATAAGTTTATTAATTGAATAGTATATAACATTCGATTTAAATGAAATTTGACATACATGTTAAGAATGTAAGGAACATAAAATCTAACGGTTAGATTTTCAAAATTCATACCTAATAAAAAGATATTGGCAGAGTTTGAATGATTTTTTTTTTCCAAACTAGTTTGGAGAGAAACCTTTTCCTTAAAGGATATTCCTAAATAAAAAAAAATTTCTAAGATGGTTAAAAATTTTCTAAGATGGAGAGAAACTTTTTCCTTAAAGGATATTCCTTTAAAAAAAAAAAGTTTTCTAAGATGGATAAACAATTTAAGATGAGGGAGTAAAATTAAGGGGCCAATGAATGTTAAATTAGAATGCTCTACATTTCAACTAAAATGAAGAGTATCCATGTCTTGGTGAAGATTTTGTTTTGCATTTTATTTTTTGTTTTTTTTTATCTAATAATAATATATATTGTGTCAATTATAAATGATATGATACTATATACAGATTTAGAAATCAATAATACTTTCTTATATTTTCCAGCAAACGTGGAATTCCAAAATCAAACTAGAAAACCTTTAAAACTACTTCCACATGGAGTAGATTTAACACCACACTTTCCTCCATATGGACAATTCTGGCGTAAATTCATTTTCTTCTTATTTCCATTTTTATTAAAAGGGTAATGTTATTATTAGAGAGCCTTAGGGCCTGTTGGATTGGAGAGACGAAGAAGTTGAAGGATAGAAAATGGGGAGTTAATGAAAATTTGGGAGAATAAAAGAGATTTTAGTTTTTTCTCATGATGTTTGATTGGGGGAGAGAAAAAGTAAAGAGATAGAAAACTCTTTTATTTATTTAAGAAGACAAATGAGAGAATAAATAATGAAGTTTGTATAAATTTACTCTTATGCCCCTATTATATATAATAAAAAAAAATTCACATTATTTTTTTATAGAAAATTTGTATATGAATAAACACTTCATTAAAAAATATATGTAAATGAGCATAAAAATCCAAAATAAATGAAAAAAAAATCCGAATGAAAAGGGGGAAAAAAGATGAACACAAAAATAAACTAACAAGATGTAACAGAGAGAAAAAAGAAAAAGAAAAAAGAAAGGGATTATTTTTTCTTTTCCATCTCTGTTACTTCTTGTTAGTTTATTTTGAAAAAAGAAAGGGATTATTTTTTGGTAGATATGGGGAGAAAACTCTTAAGACCTATCAATATCTATTATATTTTCTTTTCCTCCCTCTACTAAACACCTCCTATACCATTTGCTCATTTTCTCTAAACTTTTCTTTCCCCTTTTCCATCCTTCCAATTTCCACTCCAACCAAACACACTTTTAAAGTTCATTTTCTTCTTTCCCTTGTAAATTTTCCTTTAGTTAAAGGTAATTTGGGCTAGATTTGTAGCTACAGAGCCACGTATATATAGAGACAATGGGAAGCCATGGTCCCTAAACTCTATAATGGTAGTGTCCTTTATTAACCTACGTACAATACCTAATCGTACCCACGCTCAAAGATAATCGTTCCCATCCCTAATTAAAATTCCTTAGATGATCTCTGACGTGCCTGACTTCTTTGGTGGAATGGCAACCATTTATTTCATTAGCTTCAGTGCCCACAAACTACGTATTGATTCATAATTTAACCGCAATTAAATTGATATTATATCATACAGCATAATTTACCTTTTATTTTTTAAAAATAAACTATTATCAATAAAATGTAGATATAGTTTTTTAAGTGTTGTATTTTACGATTCTCTGCCAATTACAATTGAATTTAATTGTTATGAAAAAAGAGAATATATCTTTTTTGTTACATTGGTCAATACAATCATGCACTTGAATTTAATTAATAAATTTAAGGAAATATATTAAAAAAATTGCTCTTTTACCGTTTTGCCGGATAAAGTTTGAATGATTTCATGATTTGTCAATTTGATTCAATGGATAAACTACTGTAACTAAAATACCGTTTGGTCCTCAAAAGTATCAAAAATTTATCAATTCGATCCTTTAGTTTTTAATTTGGTCAATTTGATATCTCTCTCTCTCTCTTTTTTTTTTTTTATATATATATATTTAAATGTAGGCAATTTAGTCCTATTAATTTTCGTTGCACCTTTGTGGTTAAGTATGAAAAAAAATACTGTTTTGGAACGGAATTTTAATCTAGTTGATGTTCTAAAATTCGGATTACATATTTTACAATATAATTTTTTTAAATCGTTCTTATATATTCTTACCTGTATATTTATTATTAAAAATTATGAATAAAATTCGGTTATATATTTTACTATATATATTTTTAATCATCCTTAAGTAATTTTAACCATTTATTTATTATTAAAAAATATATAAATAAAATAATATCTTATATTACTGGTTAAGGTTAGATAAATATGTCACATAAGTTTCTCAAAAAAAAAAAAAATGTCACATACAAAAATTTGTACTGTAAAATTCTTGAGTAGGAACCATTTTTTTCTTAGTTAGTACTCACATGCACTTGCAAAGTTGCAAGGCATAATGATGTCATTTTCTCATCCTCAAAAGCCGGAGCTTCCATAACCCCTTACCTATTTTGTTTATCATTGCATGTAATATCTATTTACATGTGAGACATGTGGGATTCATATATTGTGAGAGTGATATTATGCGCATCTAATGCATATACTAATTGTTAGTCTGTAGTTGTGATTGATAATTAATAGCATAACATGGTGCTTCATGCACACAATAAACCTGCTTGGTGGATGATTTTGCCTCACATAGGTAGGATTGTTTTTAATAAAGAATAAACAGCAAACTAGTATTTGAGTAAGATTGTGACTCTTGGGATTAATATATATTGTTTGTACAAATATGTACATGCTTGCCTATACAATTTTTTTCCTCTCCAACAAACATAAGGTTGAGTGAGTATATAAGGGAATGCTGCAATTGTTACATAAAATAATAGATTCCTCAAAAAAGTCATTAAAGCACCATCCACAACTCAAGTACACAACCCAACTCCACAAAAACCACGTACCCATTAACTAAACACATAGCATCCTCAGCCTACCAAACTGAGAAAATTTATCATGTACTCACCCTTTCGCATGGAGCGGGTTCTACAAGTGTGGAGTCCACCCCCATGTGAAAGGGTGGAGACATGCATGTATCTGATACATGTAATATCACCTCAAACTGACGAATAATGAGAACGCCACGGTAGAAGCATAGCACCTGCCATAACTATTCAACAACAATAACCTATGTTACAATCTTATTAGCTACTACCTAAATTTCTTTATTATGCACATGGAGTAGAAGAAGAAACACTTCCAATTCCACACCCTACACTGATATACCCCACAACACAACTAACAGATCTTTATACTTATGATCAACAAATCCCACACCCACTCGCCTGGCTAGTTACCCATTTCCCTACTCTGCTTTTCTCCACTTCCCCTTTTCTTGTGTAACCCCAAATTCATTTACAAATATGGAACTCAATTCTTTAATCTAAAGATTAAATATAATTAGAACAACACATAAAGAACTGTATTTAATTTTTTTTTCAAATTCAAATAATTTTAGTCTTTAATTTTTTTTATAACAAATTTGTGGTACACAAGAAAAAGAGTAAAATTTGATGTAACGATGAATTTATTAAAATAAAAACACATAAATACATATATATGAGTTATGTTTAAGTTACACAATTTTTTTTTAAAGAAATGAAGTACCAGTTTGTGTTATTATAGTACTTTATAGCTTTTTATTAAATGAGTATTTTTAAAAATCAACTATTGGATTATATTAATTTTAAACTATCCATTACTTACAAAATAACAAAATGATCAGAGATTAATAACTATCTCAACATAATTTGTGCTAAAATTTCAACTATTTTCTAATTTTAAAATTATAGGAAGAATATAAATTTATAGATCAAATAGTAAATAACATTTGATTAACTTAATATTTAGTGTGCATATATTAAGAACAAAGACAATATATAACCCAATGACAAAATTCTCAAAACATTAATATTATAATAAGATATGATATTGTTTAACATAGAAAAGTTCCATGAGCTTCCAATTTGAAGTGGTGTAGTTTATCTCAACATTGAAGGCACAAAACCTCCAACTAATTTGCTTGAAGTAATTACATATTTCTGATACTTGAAAACTGAACTTTCAATAAGTAAAAGTGGAACAATAAGTCGGTGTCATAATTGTCACAACTATCAAATGATAAGTTGTGAACGGTAGAACTGTGTAAATCACATAGACCAACTATTGACAACTACTCACATGAACAAATTAAGATAAAAGTTGTGAAAATTATTATGCTAAATAGACATGCAGTTTGAAAGTAATAATCTCACTAGATGACACTTTACAATGCCATGCTTTTAAGTAAAAAATGAATGACAAGTCATTATATGATAAATTATGAATGGTAGAATTGTAGAATCACATGAACCCAATATTTATAACACGCTGCTTGAGTGAATTATGATAAAAATTGTGAAAATTACTGTGATAAATAGACATAAATTTTGAAAGTGATAATCTCATTTGAGGAAACTTTATGATGCCATGTTTAAGTATTCGTTTGAATACCGCTTATCGCTAAAAATTAAAAATTTATTACTAAAAATTAAAAATTTATTACTGTAGCAAAATAATTTTTAAATATAAATAATGCTGTGTGAGATCCAGAAAATTATCTTGTTTGCCGCGTGCACAGATGTTGTGGGACCCATTATAGCCGTGGATCCAACTAAAGCCGTGGGTCCCACTGTTTAAAACACCAAAGGCCAAATGCAGACAATTTTCAGTGCAAGACAAATCCAGCTTAATAAGTAAGCAATAAATGAGAGTCAGTAGGACGGTGAGATGTAAATGGAGGTTGGTGGATAATATCAAGAGAGATCAGAGATTGAGGTGACAGGACGGTTCTGCTGTGTTGGGATTGGAAAGTCCAAACCCCACTGTGCCGAATAATAAAGTATCCACATGTACAGGTCTCCACATACTTTAATTTGTATAGAAGTCCGGTTGGCTACGTGGCATGTATCATGTCCGTACTGACTTGGACAAGTAACTGTGCGCATAAGTGCACCGTGATGAACAGAGCCGGCCCAATTCAAATGGAGCTTACAACTTAAATAATATTTAACTACTATTTTATATTATAATTTTTTTAAAATTTTAATATGATTTTTTTTAAAAAAAATGCTAAAGTTATAACAAATTTTAATGAATGTGATCAATAACATGAGACTTACAAAAATACTAGAAGTATTATAAAATGTACAACATAAGAATTACAAAAATATATCATCAATTATAAATATTCATTCTAAAATGCATTAGATAGTTTGTTGAAATTTACCTATCATATTCATTGTTACATCAAATTATAAAAGTTATGAAAACCACTACGCACATTTAGTGCAGTGATCACTTTACAAGTATAAGTTCTTGTGAGGTGTAGGAGCAATGACCGAGATTTAAGTCTTTAGAAGAGAGTTTTGCACACATATACATTTAGTAAAATTTATCTTGTATAAAAATAATTAAACAAATAAAAGTTATGTAGTAAAATTTATAATATTTTTAACATTTTTCTATTTGAATTATGTGTGATTAGTTTCATGTCTATTTATAAGATTTATTTATTTAAATTTGTCTTATTTCAATTTCTAGCATTACTTATTTCTTTGAGTCTTCTTAATAGTGGAAAAAAAAATGTAAACTAAAATATTTTAATATCTACCAAAAATATTTATATATAAAAAAAAAAAAAACTTGCCCCTAAATTGATGCCTTCTCTAGTAAAGGGGCCTAGGCAATAATTGGCCTAAGCCTAGGCCGGCCCTGATGATGAAGTAGTGTATATATATAACAGACCTACCATAAGGTTGTTTTGCACATATATGCATCAGCAACAGAAAGTTATATATTTGTAATTGCATTTGATAGTTCTGTATGGCTACTAAACCAGGAATTCTCACAGACTGGCCATGGACGCCTCTTGGAAGATTTAAGGTGGTGTTCTTATATAAGCCAACGCTCTCTCTCTCTCTCTCTCACACACACACACACACACACACACACACACACACACACACACACACAATCTGTGACTTGAGTTTTGGTTGTAAATGCTTGTTTGTACAGTTTATGTTTTAAACTTTTTGGATATGGGGTTGTTTGAAAACTTGCACTAAATGTGTGGCATATGAAAAATGGGCCATATAACAATGAGGTTGGTAAGTTCTTGAAATAACTTTTCTAGGGTTAAACACCTTACTATTTCATCCATGCACGGTGGATGAACAAATATTCTCTGATTTAGAACTATCTGCTACCAACATATGAAAACTAGAGAGACAATATTATATATATATACCCACACACACCCACGCTCTTCCCTATTTTTAATTTGGGTTAAATTTTCTCTTTTTTATAATAATCTAGGCAGTTTCTCAACATAGCTTTTTCAGAACAAAAGTTAGAAAATGGTTTCTTAAAGATGGATGTAAACAAACAAGTGGTGGATTAATGCGATTTCAGTCTTTGTAACTTCGGTAAATTTTATTATTTTTGTCATAACTGTCCCACATTGACTGATTGTAATTAACTACTTATATGTTATTTATATATAAACTCATAACTTTTTTTTTATCATTTATAATTTGCTATGTGAACAATTATAACAAAAATTGTGATATTATGTATGATCACATAGTTTTACTTATAATAGTCTGCTTTAATTGCCTTTCCATACTTTTTGGTGATGTTTGATGACTTGGCTTGAGTTTGGCTTTAGGTACGGTGTTCTAATCAGTGTGGCCGATACCGTACCGGTACCGGCCGTACCGGCCGGTACGTACCGTACCGGTCAGTGCACCGGTACCGGTACACTTCTATATTGTACCGGAAAAAATACCGGCCGTACCGGCCGCGTACCGGCCATACCGGCCAATTTCGGGCAATACCGGCCGGTACCGGGCGTACCGGCCGGTACAGAAAAAAGATTTTTTTTTTTTTTTTTTTTTTTTTTTTTAGTTTTGTAATTTTTTGAATTTTTGTAAAGGCATAATGGTAACTTATTTACATTAACTTCTTAGTATTATTTGTTTTTTTAGTATGCAATGAACAACTAAGCTTTCTATTTTTTATATTGTGTTTTTTTTTCTTTTATTTGATACTAAAGTCTAAAACTATGAATAATTTGTTCTGAATTGAGATAATGTTTTATAATAAACTTTTATATTTACTATAATATAAGTGAAATATTATATGTTTATAAACATAGTTCTAGAGATTTTGGTATGTGTGTGTGTGTGTGTGTATATATATATATAAAATAGCGGTAAACCCGAAACGGTACACCGGTATTGACCGGTATCCGAAATATATCGTACCGGTGGCCAAACCGGTACAGCCTCCGGTACGGTATTGACTTCCTTGGTTCTAATGTATTGGGTGCATCAAAATAATGACACAAAAGTAAATAGTAGGCCCAATAAAATAATGACAAAAAGGTAAATAGTGTCCCAGAGGATTCAAGGATACCCGGCCGTTAATAATGATGACAATAGACAAGACGGATTCAGTGCAATCTCATTTCCTGTCTAGTGTACTAAGTGGAGCATATAAGTTTACTAAAAAAAGAAAGTAGGGTATATAAACATTTTTAACTTGTATTATTCTTATTATTATTATTATTATAGACCAAATTTGGTTATAAAATTGGTTATAGTATAAAATTACAACCTTACTTTCTGAAAAAAAAAAAAAAATTACAATCTTACTATTTTATTTTGAAAATCTAACCGTTGAATTACATGTTCTTTATATGTTGAATTACATGTTCTTTATACTTTGAATACACATGTCAACTTTTGTGTCAATTATATGTTATTTACTATGTCAACTTGCAATTTAAATAATTTATTGATAACATAGTTATTGATTTTTAATTTTTTTGAAATTTTGCAAGTATAGAGGATATAAGAAGATGTAATCCAACAATAGATTTGTCAAAAATCAAATACAATAAAAATATATTAAATAAAGTTTTAGTCTAAAGTTATAACTAAACTTTGTTGTATTGTTATTTCATACTTTTTTGTAGTACGTGATTCTAGCTCCTTGGGCCATTCATAGCACCTACTCATTCATAGTTAAGGATAAGAGTGAAAGGTCCCTTTCACTTTTCCTCATATTTCCATTTCTACTATGGAGGATGCTTCACAACCAAATATGGATAAGTCTCTCTCGTTACTGGACTGCCAGAGGCAAGAACTCGATCGTTGACAAAAGTATCGAGTTTGAGCAAGTTGACAGAGAAAGCAATTGGTTAGTAATTATAAATTAATACATATACATATATGCATGTACACAAACACACATGTATACGTAGAAATTATAATTATCTTAATTATAAATTTGGTGTGTTTTATTTTTATTTTTCATTACAAATATATTTGGGCAGGGATGACCAAATATTGTTCAATGGAGCCTTGTTCTACCTAGCAAGTAAGACAATGACTCAGGCAGAGAACCTACCATTGTGGAGGATAGATGGAGTGATCATGACTATTCTTTTACATTCTGGTCCTGTAGAGTTTCTTTATTATTGGCTCCATAGAGCACTGCACCACCATTATCTTTACTCTCGCTACCATTCTCATCACCATTCTTCAATTGCCACAGAGCCTATAACTTGTAAGTTCACTGTGTATAAAATATGGGTTGGATTAGGTATATATTAATAACCTATTTTAAGAAATTTTTATGAAAAATTGAAAAAATTATAATTTATTTTTATTTTTTCATAAAAAATTTCTTAAAATAATTTACTAATACATACCGTAAAAGCATCACTTAATAAAACCCATAAAATATTTGTTTGCGTTACTGGGCTAGTTAATCTCTTTGTTGGTAGGTGAAAATATTTAATTTGACATGTCCTGCTCATTGGACTCACATTTACCAAGAAAATAGTAAGTTACTATAAATGGTCACTATAAACATATTATTTAAACTAATAAAAAAAAACATATCATCTAAAAAAGGGTTGTCAATTATGATCATTGTAGTTGCAACCAAATTCAATTTTATATTTTCAGAAAGATAGAGAAAGTATTGGTGTGTGGCTACATGAGAGATTAGGGTCACTAGTGTTAGCAAGATATTAGTTTTCAAAAATGACCGTCTCTAGCTATTATAGTAAATGGGCCATGAGACCGTTAAAATATTGTTTTATGTTAAATTTTTGCTTTATGTCATATTTTTTACCAACTTTATAGGGTGTAAAGCCGGTAGAACTAACCCAGGGGGTTGGCTGAGTTGGTAGAGCTCTCAGTCTCAAAGTGCTTGTACTGGGCTCGACTGGGTGTGCTCCCTAGTTCGAGTCTTGCTACCTGCACTTTGAAAAGAATTTCCTGGGCCAGTGCTTTACCCCTTCGTAGGGCTCTCCCGGCACGAACAGTGATTAGTCTCTGGTTGAAAGCCTTGAGGATACACTGTGGGCAACCAAAAAAAAAAAGCCGGTAGAACTAACTTTTGAGTTTTATTTATCACTTCAATTGTACCTTCAACCTCTTTCACCAATTCATTTCAATTTTTTGTTAGTTGTACCCTACACTAACTCATCCTTAATTGTACCTTCAACCTCTCTCACCAATTCATTTCAATTTTTTGTTAGTTGTACCCTACACTAACTCATCCTTAATTGTACCTTCAACCTCTCTCACCAATTCATTTCAATTTTTTGTTAGTTGTACCCTACACTAACTCATCCTTAATTGTTTTTTTTAATATTTTTCATAATAAATTTATCATTATGATGATTTAAAAGTTTCATTTGGTTATATCTTTATTGGTTTAGTATTTTATTGGTCTAAGTTTTAAAACAATTATTATTATAAAAACTTGGACGTTCTTATAATGAGAGGTAGGGCCTTTTTGTAGTGGGGCCATAACATAAGCCTAGGCTAGTAACGTTGGTGTTTTTAGTATCGAATACCACAATAGATTTATATTTGGACATCATATGTTCATATGAGTATGACTGATTTTGTGTTTTTTTTTTTTTTCCCATGCAAATTGTATTTTCTCCTTAACTATGGTGTAGTTAAAATTTCTCCCAAATTTCATAATTGAGCAATGTTTTCCCATGATTTATTAGCAATAAGCATTCTATATTTAGATTTTCATTAAATTTAAAAATTAAATTACTATCGAGCACATTTAAAAAATTGTACTTAACTTTTGTTTAATAAATAAGAGAAAAGTTAACGAATACCTTAAAAATATTGGTTTATGAAATATTTTTAGAAATTTTTGTGGAAAAAAAGAATTGATTTTTTTTATAGTCCTATAAAAATTAACAAATACTCAAAGTGCACACGTTACCTTTGCTAAAAAAAAAAAACACCCATTAACTGGATCTAATAAATAATTAATTAGATGGCACCTCTCTATGTAACACTTCTTGGCCTAATAAGTTTAGATCAGTTGTGGCCCCAAGCCCAATCAGCCGCAGCCTAAACTATAGGACTATCAATATATAAGATATTGACATGATTAAAGATTATTGTTTAGGTTGAGTTTAAGGTCAACCTATAACTCAGTCACGTGAGGGAGACAGTGGTCCTTTACCATTAATATAAGTCTCTTGACCATTGACTTTTAGGTTATGAAAACTCACAATAATTGCAAATTGAATCCCATAACTAATCAACTCCTAATTACCTGTTTTATTTTGTTGAATATATATATATATATATAATGCTTGCTTGTTTGGCTTAGTAATACTAATACCAATCAACCTTCTTTTACTTTATTTTATTTTTATAAATCCATTTGTTTAGGTAGAACTAGATGCAATCATGCAACAACATAAAAATCTTAAAATTCCAAACTTTCTACTTTGGGTCTCAATCTCAAACCGCAGATGACAAAAATGTCAAATACATATAGTCATTTGATTTTAAATTTTGGATGGATCACTAAGTATAAATATTTAACCAAAAAAAAACCCAACCTTACAATTCTGCATAACAATTAACAAATCCCTATGTAGTATTGGTAAAGGGAGTTTGGCTGGGGAATTAGAAATTCCTATGGTTGAAGACTTAGAAATTGATGTGCAGTCGCATCAATTTTGGAAATTTTATTATCAACAATATTATTTATACTTTTAATAATTGGAATAGTATTTTTTGGTGTTCACTTTTCAAATGTTTGAAGATATCCTTACTTTATATATATAAAAGTAAAATTTCCTGGTTTATAAAACTACTTAGTAGTTAGTACCAAGAACAAAATAGCGAAATAATAAAATTTTCTGGTTTTATAAGGCGCAACATTAGATTTTTATGTGAATTTCAATTTAGTTTCTACATTTCCAATCTGAATAAATAACTTCTTAGATATTATATATGTTTGTGACAAAATAGAACCTTTCACTAAATTTTTTATTAAATCATAATGGAATTAATCATATTATATGACAATTTTTTTTTTGTTTTTTCAGCTGTCATTCATCCATTTGCAGAGCACATAGCATATTTCGCATTGTTTTCCATACCAATGTTAACAGCAACACTTACTGATACTGCCTCTATTGCATCTATTGCTGGATACCTGACTTATATTGATTTTATGAACAATATGGGTCACTGCAATCACGAGCTCATTCCAAAGTGGCTCTTTTCCATCTTTCCTCCACTGAAGTACCTCATGTACACCCCCTCGTAAGTCTCTCAAGCCCTTTCTTTCACCTATTTTCTATTGCCTTTGTCCCATATTGCTGGTTCTATTTGAAAATTTCAACTTTTAAGTGAATATTTTTTAATGTGATGCAGTTAGTAAAAATGGTAGATTATGAATTTATTTATTCACTTTTCAATTAGGACTACATTTTGTAACATCTTAAATGAAATAAAAAAACCAACAATTTATAACGAGAGAGTGTTTTAGCTGTACTCATTTTATAATTTTTCTCTTTCATCTAGCAAAAAGATTATTGTGTGGTATCCAACTATGTCTAACACAGACACACAAATACATTTCAAGTCTAATGTGTTTAGATGAAAATACACATACATACATGCACACACATATATATATATATATATATATATATAGAGAGAGAGAGAGAGAGAGAGAGAGAGAGATCTACACCTTATTTTATTTGTCCATTATTATTCTATATACAATATCTTAAATCATTATATATCCATTCCTTTTAGTACAATTTCAACAATTATTCTTTTTTTTTTTTTTATTAACAAATTTTGAAGTACGTCACTATTACACACCTTTATTTTGTTAAAGAATTTAATGCGTTTTGTTTCTTGCATTATATATAATATAAATTAAAAAAGAATTATGTTTGTGCACTTTAATTTTTTATTTACAGGATACTACTATATTTTATCTGATGAGAAAAGAAGAAGAATAAAGATAATATATTAGATGCTTGTCAATGAATGACCTTCTGCATGCATTCTGCAACACCATTCCCAAACTCGAAATATTCTGCGGCATGCATCTTGATGCAGGCTTTTATGCCAAACCGAACATTTTGGGGTTTGGTGCATGCACATTCAAGTACTATTTATTAGGGTCATTATAACGGTTATTTATAATAAATCATTTCAGCCAATTTTTTTTACAATTTTTTATGTAAAATTTAAAAAAGTGTCAAAATATTAATTATTATTTTTTTATATATAAAATTTTTTAGAATTGTTTACTAATAAATGCCATTAAGATATTCGTTAACATTTATCTCTCTATATGTATAGAGAAAGAGAGTTTTACTAATATATGCTTAAACTATTTTAGAAAATTTTTATGAAAAAATTAAAAAATTACTAATTTTTTAAATAAAATTTTCAATTTTTCATAAAATATTTTCAAAAATAAATAAGTAATAAATATTTTAAAAGAATACATTAATTGAGCCCATATAAATGTATAACCTTGTCCAGCATAGCTCAATGACTGGGTCGGGAAATTGCTCAACCGTGCCTGTTCAATTGTTAATGCATGTCATACTGTCATGTCATTTTCCTAAATAAAAAAAAAAAATTACAAAACAAAAAAACCGCCAAATATGCTAAATTCAATGTCATTCTCATGATATATTTTTTGGTCGGGGTTTGGACCACTTCCAAATTAAAAATGGTTTTGTCTTTCCCGATGAATAGGAATATGATTGAATTAACCTTAAAAATAAAAAAATAAAACAATAAAAAGAAGATTGAAGAACATTTGGTCCTTTATTTTAATCCCCATGTAAAAAACATGTCATTTCATACCTCATTTTTCGCCCTCATCTTCGAGACTGTTCTTAAAATATTTCATTTATGTGAGCGATGCCTGTGGCCCTTAAATATAAATATATATGAACCAGAACCTACCTCTGTGACAAGTTTTTTTCCTCTACCTGGGCTGGGTGACTGTTGATATAATTAATTAAAGATGATATTGTTAAAATTATAGCAGCAAAATGATTAAATTTATAAATTTTTAGTAGTTTAAGTTTTTTAGATAATTAACAATTTAATATGATTTCATATGAAAGGAAAATTTAGGTCTATACGTAAAATGAAATATTAAAATTACAATGTAATTATTATATTTACTGTTTTTTAATAGTTTAAACTTTTGATATAATCAATAATTTAAGATGCATTTAAATCCTAGCTGAAGAGTAGAAGAGCCAAAAAAAAAAAAAGAAAAAAACCCTCTCAATCTTGTTTCCTCTAGATTGTCACTGCATCACTCTCAAAGCATACTCTCTCTAGATTGACAGTGATTAGGACTTAAAGAGTGGCGCTGGTGTAAGCTTGGGAAATTGTGCATGGGTTGGGATAGAATGGCAACAGAGTATGGGATTTGATGAGGATGAATTCAATTGTGGATGTTTGGGTTGGTTGATTGGTGGGTTTGAGGATTAATTTTAGGGTTCCATGGCGTGTATTTGTCAGGTGGGTCCTTGCGTGGCTATGCTCTCATTGTCTTGCTGGCAATATTGATGGAGAGAGTGGTGGCCCATGGTGGTTTCATGCTTTGTTTTGTGGTAGTAGTGAAACTTTTTTACCTAGGCGTGTTGGCCTTAGTTGGGTTGATTTGTAGAGATTTAGGAGGATATGGTGTTTAGCTAGATAAAATTTTATTTATGTTCGTTTATTTAATAAATGAATCAAACTCTCAAATCTAAGAATTGACTAATAAAAAAAATCTTTTTTTAAGAGATAATTACAAGATGTTGCTAACCCCGCAACTCGAACATTTTTTTCCCTAGACCCTCGAGCACTTTGTGCATGGGGAGGTGCTAATTCTGCTACAAGGCTTTTGACGACTAATAAAAAAATTAGTTGGGTTGATTTGTAGAGATTTAGGAGGATATGGTATTTAGCTTGATAAAATCTTGTTTATGTTTGTTTATTTGATAAATGAACCAAACTCTCAAGTCTAAGAATTGACTAATAAAAAAATTGAACTAAAAAAAATAATAATGTGTTTATGAATAAGTTTGCCAATATGAAACTCAACTTAATTATATATAATACTATATGCCTATATGTACATACGTAGAGATTTGATATTAAATTATGCAAGTTTATAAATAATTTAATTATAAGATATAAATTAACAATATTTGGTCCTTTATTTTGCTCCCCATGTTAAAAAAATATGTCATTTTCATACCTCATTTTTTGTTCTTTGAGAATGTTTTCAAATTATTCCTTTCATTCATTTATGTGAGTGATGCATGTGTCCCTTAAATATTAATATAAACTTGAACCTACCAGTGTGATAAGGTTTTTTCCCCCTGCCTAAGTGGCAATTGATCTAATTAAAAAGATGACATTGTTAAAATATAGTTAAATAATTAAATTCATTATTTTTTTAAGAGTTTAAGTTTTTTGAAAAATCGGTAATTTAACACGGTATTATATTAAAATAAATGTTAACGGGCATTGTATAAAGTACAAGTTAAGGATACTTTATTATGGAGTCCACTTAATAAAAAAATTAGTATAAATTGATGAGGGGACTGAAAATATTATTGAAATGAAAAGTGAAACTCAAAATGTTTTTTTTTTTTTTTTTTGGTGGCTCTACACCTTATAAAATTGGTACAAAATCTAACATTAAAGAATATGATTTGACATAAAGCTGTTTGTTAACGGACACCTAACGATGCCCGTTAACACTACCCTTATATTAAAGGGTAGTTTAAAGCCCACATGTGAGGACAAGTATTAGAATTATGGTTCAATAAATTATATCTATCCAATTAATTCAAATAATATAGTTTCAACTATAATTAATTAATTAAAAGTAAAAAATAATTTGTTAATCAAATATAATTTATAAGCAAAAATATGTGAACAAGTAAAAATTTTATTTGCGATATTAGTATATATGGAAAAAATAAAAAAGTTAATCAAATAGTTTATGAACGAGCTAGAACTTGTTTGATAAGAAAATATATCAAGTTTCAATATCTAACATAGTTTGTTGATGATCTTGAATTTGATTCATGTTTAATATAAAATTAAATAAACAATCATGAACTTTTAATATGCGATTCGATTTGGCTCATTTATATCTATAGATCCTGTAAAATATGAGTGCTCAATCATCATCATCATTCTTAATATAATTATTATTCTTATCCGTAATGGTTTTGGTTTTGGCACAACAGGTTTCACTCTCTGCATCATACACAATTTCGTACCAATTATTCATTGTTCATGCCACTCTATGACTACATATATAGTACCATGGACAAATCCACAGACGAATTATATGAAATTTCACTCAAAAGGGAAGCAGAATTACCAGATGTAGTGCACCTAACTCATCTAACTACACCTGAGTCCATCTATCATCTCAGACTTGGTTTTGCCTCTCTAGCCTCCAAACCATACACATCAAAATGGTACTTCTCATTGATTTGGCCTGTGACATTGTGGTCTATGATGTTAAATTGGTTATATGGCCGTACTTGCATTGTTGAGAGATACCGTTTTAATAAACTCAGATTACAAAGTTGGGTCATACCAAAATATAGAATACAAGTAAGAAACAATTTTTCTACGTTTCTTTACTATTTACTTGTATTTGTTACTTTCTTTTAATCATATGTGATTTATATTTCTCAATACTAATGCGTGCAGTACTTTCTGCAATGGCAAAATGAGACTATAAATAACTTAATTGAGGAAGCCATACTGGAAGCAGAGGAAAGAGGTGCTAAAGTATTAAGCTTAGGTCTCTTGAATCAGGCAAGTTTTAGTTCTTTCTTGAATTTTTTTTTTCTAGAATTTAGTTTCCAACTCTAGGTGATATATTCATCAAGTTTTTCAACTAAAATTCCCTTTCCTTTATTTTCTTTGTTATTTAATTTCTCCAACTTTGCCGTCGCACTAACAATTCAGATAATCAATACTTTCCCATGCACCCATAGATTTATATAAATATATATATATATATATATATATATATATATATATTATTTATAGAATCCTTAGAAATTTCAAGAATTATGTTAGAGATAATTATAAATTTTGGTATATAAACCTTATAAATTGGTGTTACCAATTGCAAAAAAAAAGTAATTTTTTTATAAGAAATATAAAAGTAATTTAGACTTTATTTATTGTGTTATTGAAATGATACCAACCACATAATTATTATATTAGTTTATAAATATTTTGTAGTAAAATTGATAGTATAGCTTTATGTTATTTTTACTTTTTGCCTAATATAATTAAGTTGGGTTGGGGATTCGAGCCCAAATTTTCCTATTGAGATAAGCGGATCTAATAATGTTGTTCAGTTATAAAACTCTTGACAAGTACAATCTTTAGCATTCTCTAGAATTTAATGGCCTTCACATGAAAACCTTCTATTTTTTTATTATTATTATTTTTTTACTTTAGTCTATAGGAAACATATCATTATTATTAAGAAAACCATTTCCATATGAACATATCATTATTATTAATAAAATCATTTCCATATGAGTACATATCTGCATATTCCTTTTTTGTTTGTTTGTTTGCTGTCTTTCAAACTTCATAGTTCATATTATCATCATACTTTTTCATTGGATGCAGGGAGAGGAGCTTAATAGATATGGTGCACTTTATGTTGAGAGGTACCCTAAGCTAAATGTGAAGGTCGTAGATGGGAGTAGTCTGGCAGTTGCTGTTCTGCTAAACAGTATTCCCAGAGGAACAACCCAAGTGGTTCTTAGAGGCGAACTCACCAAGGTTGCTTATGCCTTGGCCTTTACCTTATGCCGAAGGGGTATCAAGGTACGTTTATTTTGTTCAAGCAAAATCGATGTTGGGCCACAGGCAAAGTCTGGCCTAGGATATTATCAATTTTATTTCCATGTTACAGCCCAATGGGCTTGTATGCTAACACTTTCATACTTTTTTTGGGTTAAAAATACTTTCATACTTTGTAAGCATGGTATTCAGTGTTCTGTACTTTTGCCGGGGCAAAAGAAATTTAGTCCACTTTTCACTAGCAAATTGATTCATACATAAATTGAACATTGTGAAAGTCTTCTCAGAACCTAGAATTTTTACTTAATACCAATTTTATGTCCTATTTTATGCTTAACGGAATATACAAAGTTTTTTTTTTTTAGAGAGTTTCAACCTATGACGTTTGTTCTTGATAATAATAATTTATTATCAGACCAAGACATCAATCGAATTTTGGTATAGGTGTAAATTAAACATTTGATCTTTTATTTAACTCTTAGAAACTCTACCAATTGAGCTAACTAGAACTCACAGGAAATATACAATGTTGGGATAGAAGATTTGTATTCTTATTTTAAAGTATATGTGGCAATCATTTTCAATAACTTCAGTTTGGCTAAATATGGTAAAAGAAATTTTCTTTACCTTCTCCTCAAATAGGAAATTTTTTTTTATGGACACAAACATGATAAGACATGAAACACAATGATATGATATCTTTTGCAAAATTGAGATGTGACATTGTGGGTATATGACAATTAATTAGTTAATATATATTAATCTTTAGTTATCTTTAAAAATATATCGGAAATCAAATGATTTGTTTTCCAAATAGAAAAATTTTTCTTTTTTTCCTAGCTCCCATCAGATTGAGGACATGCCCCCATGGAATGTCCCAAGCATAAATGTGTGTGACTTTTGGGGTGCTCATGCTTATATTTGTTTTTATTTGCTTACAATACATGGGGGAGAGGAATTCAAATTCAGGTTTTATAATTTCCTTATTAGGATAATTAAGCAATTCTATTGAACTACAAGACTGTTTAGGAAATGTGTTTGTGCTTCTTACTTAGTAGAATATTGGAGAAAATGAGTTCTTTTCTTTTTCTACATTCATATGTTGCAAAAACAATTATTCATAACAAGGTTCTAATTCCTTTTTAATCTAACATAATACAGGTGCTTACAATACGAGAGGATGAGTTTTTGAAGCTAAAAAAATCGTTCAACACCAGTTCTGAAAGTAATTTGATACTTTCAGTAAGTTATTCTCAAAAGGTAAGTCTATGAAATTCTTACTGTTTTAGTTCAATTATATTCATATTGTGTTATTAAAGAATATATAGCTACTTTGAACCTTAGAAACAGTAAAATCATTATAAATTTTTGTAGATTTGGTTAGTGGGAGATGGATTGGATGAGAAAGAACAATTAAAGGTGCCCAAAGGAACATTGTTTATTCCCTTCTCACAATTCCCACCAAAGAAATTGCGCGAAGACTGTTACTACCATAGCCCTCCAGCAATGGTGACTCCAAGGTCTCTCGAGAATATGCACTCTTGTGAGGTTAGTAGAGAATCCTTCCAAGGTCTCTTCATTAATGCCATTACAAGAATATAGAGAAGTTAGAAAGAAAAAAAAAAAGAAAAAAAAAAAAGAAAAAAAGTAGCTTGCATGTCATATATTGTGAAAAGTAGAAAATATAATTATGTTTGAGCTAGTTTCAATATTAACATCATGATGCATACAAACTAATGATCAAATAGTAAGTATGGATAGATGAGTGGTGAATGATCCACTCATTAAATTCATGGTAGGGTTTACCATAAATGTAAGAAGAGGGAACACTATTTTACTATACTCCAAGAGTATCTAATTCTTACAAGTTGGTCAATTTTTCAAACTGTTACAAGTACTATTATTGCATTAAACCGGTTAGTTTGTGCATATTTTTTAAATTGTAAAATTTGCAGTAATCTTAGAATTTTCCAATACCATTATTGCTCAAGAGAAACCAAAAAATGGAAAAGCCACAAAAAAAAAAAAAAAAACTTCAATTATCACTTTGTATTATTATAAATCATATATGTCATATCCAAGAGATCATCTACGAGCCTCTCCATTCCACTTTAATGAAGTGTATTTCATGATTAAAATTTTATTTGTTAGATTTGACAGTATATAAAGTACCATATGGATAATATAGCACCTAAATATATAGAAAACAAAGGCTTCTTTGTCCGTATTGAAAAGACTTCTTCAAATGAAACCTTTGAGCCCATTTAACTTCTTCCATTGGGTGGTAATACGGGAGGAAAGAATTAGTATTTGTGAGCACAATTAAGCTAATTAAGACATGAATAAACCAAAGTTTTTGCATCTACAAAACATACATATATGTATCATTTGAGTAATTCTTAGGTTTTTCCGGAGTACAAATAATGGTGTTTCCTTTTTTCCAACTTAATTTTGAATTTATCACTACTTTTTGGTTTGAATTTATCACTACTTTTTTCCCAAAATAGTAAAGAAACTTTAATTTTGGGTAGTCTAGTAATAATTGAACATGGTTCTTTGAATGCGAATGCAAAGCATACACCTTTTTTTTTTCTTTTCTTTTCTTCTTCTTCTTTTATAAAAGTTTGTATTTTGAATTGGTGGCAGAATTGGTTTCCAAGAAGAGTGATGAGTGCTTGGCGTATAGCTGGGATTGTGCATGCTTTGGAAGGATGGAATGAACACGAGTGCGGTTACACAATGTCCAACATTGAGAAAGTTTGGCAAGCAACTCTTCAACATGGATTTCAGCCTTTGTTGCTTCCAACTGAATCAAAATACTAATAGCATACTATAAGATATGCAAATGTATCTGCTTGAGCTATTACATCAAACTAATGTTTGATGGGTTTGATTTTGGTGAATAGACTATATTAACACT
Source organism: Castanea sativa (assembly GCF_040712315.1). Classification (NCBI taxonomy): domain Eukaryota; kingdom Viridiplantae; phylum Streptophyta; class Magnoliopsida; order Fagales; family Fagaceae; genus Castanea; species Castanea sativa. The sequence continues at coordinate 54,247,577 of NC_134023.1, read as the reverse complement.
TATCAATTTGGGTATTAATGTACGAATGATTTGAAGTTCTTCTATTTATATAGGAAAAAAGTTAATGGAGATCCTAAGAGCATTAGTTTAAAAAATGTTTTTTTTAATTTTAAAAAAAAAATTTTGACAATTTTTAATATCAAAACTTTCTTAAAATGATCAATTAACGAATGACCTAAGTACACCCGTTAACTTAAAGAAGGTATTTGATATCAAATGATACCATGTTAGTGATATCAAATGATACCATGTTAGTGGTATCAAAATCCAATAAGTGTGAGACATACCAACAAAATATAAATAACTCACTAATAATTGAAAGACATGTGTTAACAAATAGTTATTTTTGCATAAATATCTCTCATTTATTAAATTTTGATACAAATAATGTAGTATTATTTGATACAAAATCCTTTTTCTTTTACTAGACCCTTATTATATCAATTCAGTTTCAATAATTTATCTACAGGCTAATTAACACCAAAGTTGGGAATGCGTTGCTTTGAAAAGACTAAACTTACACAAGCACAGACGCATGGACTGATAGACAGACTAAAGTTGGGAATGCGTTGCTTTGAAAAGACTAAATAGTAAATACACACATTTTTCTTGGAAAACTAAATTAACACAAGCAGCTATCGATTTAAAGGAATGCCAAGTTTGACTGAGCTCATAAATATACGAGCTATCTTAGCTAGATTGTCTATATTTGAACTTCATGGAACTGCAATTTATACATGATTCAACTGATTTAGTCCGATATAGAGTATTGTGTGTTGTGTACAGTTATATCAGGTGATAATTCAATATTCATACATGAGCTTCTTGACTCTACGTTTACACGGTCAAGAGTATTTTTTCTATTGGCACAAACTCGGAACAAAAAATGAAAATCTCAATGAGAAATAGACATTAAGATTTATTATCATAGAATAATCATAACACATGTCTGTTTAACATCAGCTTATAAGTTCAGTTTTTAGCTTTTATATACAGCATTTTCAGTGGCAGCTCTAGGATTTTTTTTCTAGGAAGCACTACAAGAAACTTGACTATTTTCAACGGTTGAAACCGTTGAAAAAAGTATTAAAAACCATTGAAAAAAATATTTTCAACGGTTGAAATGACCGTAGAGAACCGTTGATAAAAACCGTGTCGAAAACATTTTTCTATGGCCTATGCAACCATTGAAAAAAGTATTACACATTTATCAACAGTTAGTAACCGTCAAAATATATACATTAAAGTATGCTTATTACTTTTATCCACAGGCACCCAACCGTTGAAATAGGTATTTTCTTGTTAAAAAAAAAAATTTGGATGCACTCTTTCACATTAATCAAAATTTAATAATCTGAAACAAACTGTAAAAATCAATATAACTCAACTACTCTGCCTACTGCCCTTTACACTCTTAAATTTACATTGTTCATCTTCCTTTCAAAATAGAAGATTCTTATATCCTTTAACCTTCAAGACCAATTCATTGGAAATTTTAAAAACATAGTGACTCACATCTTCCATCCAGACATCTATAGCTAGGTCCTCTTCAATGCGCATGAGATCCCATTAATCACTAAGTTCTTTTGATGCCTGCAAAAAGTGCCGTCCATTAGTCATTGTTATAAGTGCCAAACCTAAATAAAAAGCCAAATAAGGGTAGTTCATTTTAGGAAGAAAATGCACCTACCTAAAAAAAAATAAAAATAAAACCAGCACAAAAAAAGTCACATATTAGCAATTTACAAATGTATAGATGCAAACTTGGTAAATGAAAGTGAATGATTGGACTGAACTATCAACATTTTAAAGGAGGTAATTTATTCTATTAACATTTCCAAAATTCAAATTCAAATAAGAAAACACTTAAAATTGAATAAACTCATTTCTTAAAATTAAAATTGACCATATCAGAACTAGCTAAAACGAAAAGAAATGCAACAAACAAAAACAAATAGTTGTGCACATGCTATAAATAGAAACTGAATGTAATTGATTCGGAACAAAGTTTGGGTACCTTATTTCATAAACAATGTACCTTATTTCATAACTGATTTGGAACAAAGTGTGTGTCTCTTGTGGATCATTCCTACAAAAAAAGTCAAAAATACTTTGAGAGACTTAAGCTTGACTCGTTTAATAGTCAAGAGGAAATACATAATTAAACCAGTATTCAAACTCACATTCTTGTTTAACCTCCTACAAAATGACATGATTGCATTCCATGAATCACAACAGCACATCTGTAATGCAAGCCATTGTCTACTAAAGTGGCCTCCATACACATCCTGTATGCACTAAGCAGTAGACAATAGAGGTTTTTAGCAAGGGGAACAAAACATTCAGTTTGTTCTGTTACGGTAACCTATATATTTGAGATTTATAGCCATCTTCCGTTTCTTGAAGTGATCTTGAGTAACAAAAAACCTATGATTAACTTGGAAGAACTTTTCATATTTGTACTCTAGTCACTGCTAATTAACAGCATTTCTCTGAAAAGAAATAAAAATTATAAGCCCCCACATGATTTTCTATAAATCATATCAATTGAAGTGAGTGACACTCAATTCACCATGTTGTAGTGCTAATCGCTTACTATTTGTCAAACTGACAAGGGGCACCTTATACAGTTGAATAACTTGAATTTACTTCATAAGTCTCCAGTATCATGCCCCAAAGCAAATTGAAGGAAATTATAGGCAAAGCCTCTAGTTAGAACTTAGAAGTCACCACACAAATACTCCTCTTATAGTTCTTTCATTGCAAAATCAAAGCTGATATGTTCACAATTGCAAGGCATGGCAAAAAAATATACATTTAACACCAAAGTGAAATAAAATATCCTAGCATTTATACCTTAATCCTCTGCGATATCCATAGACCCACATCCTTGAGTAGCTTATTACCAGAAGCATCCTGTTGGTCATTGGTGCGAATGCTTTCAGAAAGCAGCTCTTGTCCTGCGCCTTCAGCCATTACTATAACCATATGTCCATGTTCTTTCAATCATTTCTCAATGAATTCAAATAGCCCACCAGGTCCTTCAAGATAAAAGGGTGACTCGGGAATCAAGCAACAGTCCACATCTCGGCTAGCAAGAGTGGCATACATTGCTATGAATCCTGCATGACAAGAATGAGGTGAAGCTAATTTAAGAAACATTGTTTCTCTTTATAATGGCTGATTTAATTAAGAAGAGTTTATGAAGAGAAATGCCTCAAAAAAAAAAAAAAAAGAGGGGGGGGGGGGGGGGGACGCTTAATGAGAACACTAATTGTCCTGGATGCAGTGGCGACGCCACTCAGAAGCCAGGGTGTTCCTAGGAACACCTTGGCTTGAATTTTTATTTTATTTTTTTATATATAATAATTTAATTTTTTTTATTTGTTTACCCTTAAAAAAAAAATAGGAACACTTTCAAGTAATATCAGGAACACCCTCAAAATTTTTATGCCAAACAAATTTTGAACTAAAAGGTATGCAGAGGTAGGGGTGTGTGCATACATGAGGTGTGTGCTTACGCACAGTGGGGTGTGTGCTTACGCACAGTGAAGTGTGTGCTCGACTCCTAATAGTTAGTAAAAAAAATGAATGAAGCAACTAAACACCAATAATTAATAATTTAATTAACTAATACATTATAAAAGACAAACAAATTAAATTATATTAGGCTAAACAAAAATTAATAATTTAATAATTTAATAATTAATGAAACAACAATACAACAAATTATAGTTTATAAAAGACAAACAAATTTATGAAACAACTAAACAACAATAATTAATAATTTTATTAATATTTCAAATGAACTTATAGTTTATTGTACCGGTACCTTTGTTCATTAATTTTTTTTCTTTTTATTTTTTTTTAATTTTTTTTCTTTTGAGGTTTTTCGATGTGCAGAATGCAAATTTGTTTTGGTTTTAAGAATTTTTTTTTTTAAGTACAAACTTCATGCTTGCCAAATTTTGAATTGCGGCTAGTATTTACCGAAATGTCTCGAAACATCTGAAATAGACCGAAATGACTCAAAATTTTTTCAAAGTGGAATAGGAATACCCTGAACAAAATTCCTGGAGTCGCCACTGCCTGGATGCTTAATTACTAGGCAGACATGCCCCATTCAGCAAACAGCACCCTGAGTTGATCAATGTGATCATTTAAGAATGCTTGAGGCTTGCTCAAATAGAATTAAAGAAGACCAAGTAAAAAGTGAAAGAAGTTAAAACAGAAAGACTTAAATAAGGAGGAGAAATATTAATATTGGTATGGATTAGTAGGAAGTGATTTAGAATTTAAATTTTCTATTCCATAAAATGACTAAAATGCAAAAAGATGAATTTTGGCTCAAAATGCTAAGATTTGTCACATGAATTAATGATAAATCTAAGAATAATTAGCAAATTATAAATATAGCTCAAATAACGAGAAAAAGTTCTAAGGAAAGAGAAACTTCTTATAAATTATGAAGCTGTCCACATGCATAGATGTCATGAAATCAATGAAAAAAAAATGGAATAAAGATATATCCTAAATGTACTATAATGCTCTAAGTTGAAGGAGAGTGCTTCCACCTTTTGAATGGCATATTAGTTTGAGAAGATTATAAGCACATTCACTCCCCATTCATCTCAAATTACGTGACTGATTCAGTATAGTCTAAACATTATGATAATCTCACATTTACCCAAGAGAGATTCAATATAGTCTAAACATTATGATAATCTCACATTTACCCAAGAGAGAGAGAGAGAGAGAGAAATTATACAGCTTTGGCTCAAATTGCACATCCTCCTCCACAAGAATGGGTGGAGGGTGAGTTTGTGAATTCAAAACCCACAAGGTTTTAAATTACCAATAAAAAAATTTTGAAAAAAAAAAAGGAGAGGAAGATAGTTATCACTATAACAAATAGCTTGTCCAACCTCATCCATACATTCATATTTTCTATATCCTATTTTCCTCAAATAAACAAAGCTTGATCTTGTCAATATCACAGGAAACTAAATGCCTAGGAATTCTTTATTCGTGTAACCAAAAAAATATCCACAAAATAAATTGGCAACATTTACCTGCAATGGGATGAAAAGGACTCTCTGAGTGCCACATTGGTGTGAAGTAAGGTGTCGTTCAGCAAGACTTGATGTGACATGGCGAAAATTAGTAACATCATCAACCAAATTAGACTTCTCCAACCTTTGACCAATACCATGAATCATAAAAACTAAGTGTTGAATAGGTACCTAGAACAATTTCAGTCAGACAAAGATCATTTAAATGATATGGTAGTTTATTGTGTTGAATACTAAAGAGGAAGATGAGTTTCTGGGTCCAATACATGAAATCTAGTTATGCATATGGACTTGTCCCTTAACACACCTGTCTCAACAAAACAAGTTGAAACAGAGAAAATAAATATAAATAAATAACGTTATCTTTTCCCTTTTTGTCTATCACAGGAGTTATTGAAGGCTGCAACTGAGTCAAGCCATTTGCAAACAACTGATGCTCAGCTGGTCTCATTTCATATAAAAAACATGCAAATCCCAAGCTCAATAAAAGCAGGTCAAACTCAAACATAGTACAACTTCGCTTATGAACCCACTCTTTTAGAAGGACATAAATAGTCACAAGCAAGCCCCAGATTAGAAAGTGACATTGAAAGCCCAAGAAAACCCAATAGCTCAAGCAATCACAAGGTCCACTTAAACCTGCTAAGGAATGGCTAATTCAATCTTACTCTTTCCTGATCAGCATTGAGTTGTTCAAAGGTGCATCTAAACCAAGTGCCAATATCATCACTGAAGTTAATTCATGGAGAAATTGATTTTATACCCAAAAAAAAAAAAACTACGTAATTAGCACAAATTAAGATAGAGAAAAAGAGTCATCAGCTTAAATATCATCAATTTATATATCCAAATAAAGAATAAAAAAAAATTACTTAAGTTAGATAGTGAAAATTAAAAAGAACATAACTATCAGACATTGAATATATCAAAAACCTGAATTTCATGCAAAATCAGAGGTTTTAAATAGAAATAGCATTGAAGCATCAGTGCATCAAAATCAGTTAAAATCATCCAAAATTTTAAGGATAACAATTCAAACAAACACCCATAACAGAAAATATATATATATATAGCAAAAAGAAAAAAGATATTGAGAATTTAGCAATGGATTCAAGTATCTAACCTTCTCCAGAATTTGGAAAAAACCCATTTTGGGGAATCTTCATGCATGGATATGGGATAAAGTGACGAAGAACCAAGGAAAATACAAAGGAAGAAAATGACGAAGGATAACTAGGATACAAAAGACAACTAAAATCCAAAAACCAAACTTAAAACATGAAGAAGGAAGCTACGGGAAAGTGGAATTGATGAAGGAGAATAAGGACGAGCTAGAACTACAAGACGAACACGCTGACTGGATAATGGGAGTGTAAGAAGATCATGGAAGCTTATTAATTGCATATATTGCTAAAATACTATAGAAAATAACAGCAAAATATGGAATAGAACATAGAACAAGATACAACAAACTGATGGATATTATTAGATTGAACAAGTTTTTTACAGGACTAGAAGACATAGACTGGGAAATATTATACAAACTGGCTAACTCTCAAACTCTCATTCTGCTTCTTAAAACTCTCTCTCTCTCTCTCTCTCTCTCTCTCTCTCTCTCTCTCTCTCTCTCTCTCTCTCTCTCTCTCTCTCTCTGCTGAACTAAGGATACAAACGGCCTATTTATAGGCAAATATTTTACAACAAGACAAAATATTTTACAATGTGAATGCTGATTTTTCTTTATAGGTGTCCACAATTTCAGTGCCAGTTGTCTTCTTAATCTTCAGAAAATATTCGCCTGTGGATTTGTTTCTGACAATAGGCATTATAGGACTGAGCAAAGGACTAGGCCATCATGGAGCTGAATAGTTTCTACCTTGAAGAAGGTGTGACGACAAGTGAGAAAGGAAGGCCAAGACAAAAGTGGGTCCCACGATTTTGTTTTTACATATCTTACTTTAATCATCTCTTCCTTGGAACCATTCTTCATCAATGTCCGCATCTGGATCATGGTTATGGTAATAAGGATCATCGAAGTCGAAAGGACTGGGCATTTCCCAATGGTGTTGATGGGGCCATTGCTGTCGGCAAACATCTGGATCTGCTGGCACAATGTCCGGAAGGATTCTTTGATTGAGGGATTCTGCCATTGTGAGTGAATAGTGACAGGATATCCAAGATACGTCCGTGTGTCTGTGAATAGTTCCGTCGGCATTTGTTACCCAATGTACTTCTGGAGGATGGACAATTCCTTCTGCTTGAACATTATTTTTGGAGTTCAGCTTAGCTACTAGACATGCTGAATTGATTTTGTGACCAAACTGGGGGTGATTTGTTTGTGATACTTGAACCATTGACCATCAGGAGCATCATTTTTCAAAATTTCATGCCAAAATTTGTTAAAATATTTATTTTCATGAGGAAAAGTGTATGAGTAGAATCGTGGCTCAAAATGGATGCACAAGTAGTACTCATTGAGTAAGTACCACATGTAAAGGTAATGTGTAACATTCCAATATGTTATCCAAAATGCAAATGGGGTTTTCCATGGTTGTTCAATATCTGGGAAAATGGCAAGGAAATGACTTTGGTGTTGTTTAAGGTAATCATGAAGGACTTGAATGATTCTTTTGGATCTGGCTTGGAGGGTCAGGGTTTTTATTTGGTCTTTTATGTTTGGGAGAAGGGTTTCTATCATGTTCATGATATCATCAGAGAATGAAGTAGAAAGGTTAGAGGATGAAGAAGGGCCTGAGGATGAGGATGGATCTGTTATTGGATATACATATAAGAGTGGAGGAATTATTGTGGTATGGAGGATTGGAGGCTTTCTGGAAAGGTAATCAGTGATAAGGTTATCTGTACCTTTGATGTGTTTGACTTGGAATGACCATTGTGAAAACCAATTTGACCATCTGAGTAACTGGGGATGGGGGAGCATTTTTCTTTTGAACTGGAGCATTTTTAGGAAGGAAGACATATCCATTTCTACAAGAAAATTGTGACCAAGGAGGTGAAACTGGAACTTTTCAATACCATGTTTAACTGCCAGAATTTCTTTGAAAGTGGAATGATAATGGAGTTCTGAAGGCTTGAATACACCACTTTTGTATCCGCAAATGTTTCTTTTTCCATCAATTTCTTCAAAGAGAAGTTTTGATACTCATCACTTGCATCTGTTTGTAGAATTCTTTTTCTTCTTTGGAATGCAAAGGAGGAAGCTTTTACGCCAATTTCTTCAATTGTTGGGCTCTATACACATGTAGGATTCCATGTTGGAGGACATTTTTTCAACAACTTGGACAAACAATCTACGTATGCAGGAAATTTTTGTAATAAAATCGACATGTAGTTAACAATTCCAAGCTGTTGGATACGTTTGGTCTTTGGTGAGTGTATCTGGAAATTCACTGAGAGAGACCGCTATGTGAGGCTGCAGAGTGTACTTTCCATCTGAAATTTTTACTCCCAAGAAATCAATAGAGGGTACTCTTATGACCATCTTCTTTTCTAAAAGCATTATCCCCAGAGCTTTTACTAAATTGTAGAATTCAGTAAGCAATTTTTCATGGGATTCTGCATCTTTTGAGAATAGGAGGATATCATCTACATAGATTAATGTATTTGACAACAGTGGTTGAAACAAAGTTACCATTGCTTTCTGGAACTGGGATGGAGCATTTTGAGGCCGAAAGGCATTCTAGTCCATTGATAATGGTGGTAGTGCAGAATGCAAAATGCTTGTCTTGTATCTTTCTTCTGGATGGATTCCTAATTGCCAAAATCTGCTTTGAGATCAAACTTTGAAAATACTTTGGCATTGGAAAGATGCTGGAAGAGAGCACTTTTGTTTGGCAGTGGAAACTTGTCATCAGCAAGGAAATGATTAAGATCTTGGTAATTGATTACCAATCTGAGCTTTCCTCGAACTTGTTCTGCATGCTTGTTCACATAGAAGGCTTCACATGCCCATGGAGAAGTTGTGGGTTCAATGAGGTTTTCTGAAAGAAGGGTAGCTAACTCCTGCTTAGCTAGGAACAAGTGTTCTAGATTCATACCTCTATGACTAGCTTTTGTAGGGTTAGCATCTTCATTCTTTTTGAAGGGGAGGGTTATGAAAAAGGCTGGGTTTTTCCACAGTGGATTTGGGTTTTTGAGGAGGAATTCTGAGTGGGTGGCTGCACAACATTCATTGATAATCTGGGCTTTCAAGGAGTCAAAAGGGTTTATTGAGAATAAATGTGGTACACATGGGTCCATGTGAGAAGGTGTTGTTTATGCAAGAGGCCTTTTGAGGACCATCGAGGCGGGTATCTGGTGAAGGAGGTCAAATCCTATGAGGAGGTCTGCACTTTGTGAGGGGGATCCAAGGACTTGGTGTTTAATGGTAAGGGTTGGGAATATTCTAATGTGAATGGGTTTGCTTTTAAGGTGATCGGGAATGTTTCTCCCATTTACTCTGAACATACGATGATGGGGTAACCAAAAATCTTACGGTAAAATTTTAGGGTGAAGGATTGTTCTTCTTGCTCTGTATCAAACAAAGCTATTGCGGGATGGAGTGGAATAGGTATCAAGGAGGATGTGGACTTGGGCTATTGGTGTGGGGCCAATTATTGGGGCTATAAGAGGCTGAGATGTGTATATGGTTTGGATTTCTGGGTCTGAATCATCTGTAATGCTTAAATTTGACTCATCTTCTGAGGTTGAATAAGCCATGACTACCAAGGCTTGGGGAGAATAATCATCATCAAGGGAAAAGAGTGATTCAACATCTGAAAATGGAGTATCATCTACATGAATCTGGGCTTGCTCCAAAAGCTTTGCTGCTTTTTCTCTTTTTGGACAATTTTTGCAAAATGACCGGGCTTTCTACATACAAAACAAACTTTTGAAGTTTTGCCTTTGAACTGCTTTCTTCTGAGAAACTTCCATTTCTTTTTTCTGAAAAATTTCTTCTTTGGATGAGAATGTTTCTTCTTCCAAGGGTACTTCTTGTAATGATCTCTTCTTTTTGTTGGACAAGAACAAGTTTTGTCATAACACTTGATCTGCAAATCTTTCCTTTTGCAATTGTCTTTAAGCTTGCTGTGGATCTTGTCAATCTCTGAAAGAAACTTTCTTTGATTGCAAAGTTTTTCCAAAGTAATAAGGACATGCTAATAAATCTCACCTAAAGAGGCTTGCTGTAAAGTGATTTTTTGAAGATTCATCATACGAAGAGTTTCATCGCCAAGTGGTTCTGGGAATGAGTTCAAGAAAGTGTGCTTGGAATTCACATCATCCATGCCATTAAAGGCGTAGTATCTGCTGGACATTCTGTCAAAATGTTTTTCCAAATCTTTTCTTTCAAAAGAATAGTATTTCATCAGTAGGAATTCATCTCTAGCTACTTCAGTGTAATGGGCTAATGAACCAAGAAATTCATTATGGAGGATCGTGAAAAAATCCTCGAATGTGTTACTCTGGGCTGCTTGTCTTTGCCTGTATTCTCCAAGGTTAATCCACCATTGTCTCAGTCTGCCTGTGAGTCTTGCTACAAATTTGGCAATAATCTGGGCAACTGTATTGTTTGGGGCTTGAAGTTCTGCTGTACACCATGAATACACGTTGAAAATCTCATCATGCCATTTCGAAGGAGGACTGTTATCAAGAGTGAACATGTGCTTTGAATCTGTGGTTGATGAGTAGGTTAATCTTGTGTGGTGATCAAGGATGACAGGTGGTGTAGGAAATATTGGTGGTGGAGGTGGAGGTTGTTTAGGGCGAAGGACCTCATCTTCTTCTTCTTCTACTTTTGGCTCAGTCATGAAGACTTCATCTAGGTCAAGGCCAGATAAGTCTAAATCTGTGTCATCAATGACCGGAAGAACAAAGGGTTCTGTTGGTTCTTGAAGAGTTAAAGTTCTGAGGAATGATGATATCGGGTTCGAAGGATCAGAATTTATGGCCAACATGTTTTGTATTTTAGTTGTCTTTTGTATCTTAGTTTGTCTTTGTCCCTTTCTTCCTTTGTATTTTCCTTGTTCTTCGTCACTTTCTCCCATAATGGGAGAAGGTGACGAAGAACTAAGAGAAAGTGACGAAAACCAAGCAAAATCCAAACGAAGAAAGGGATGAAGACCTGACTAGGATACAAAAGACAACTAAAATACAAAAACCAAACTTAAAAGATGAAGTAGGAAGCTACGGGAAAGTGGAAATGGTGAATGATAATAAGGGATCAAAGGTGGTTTCTGGTTTTGTTGGTTTTGATCATGACTTTCTTTGCATGGGGAAAGGGATGGAGGTTTTTGTTTTCTGGATCTGGGGTAAAGGACATAGTAGTCAAACTTTCCTAAAGGTTCTCCAAGGAGGTCAACTTCTGGGTCTCCTGCTTCATATCTTTCTTTAAGAAGCTGCTATGAAGACTTTTTCTTTCTTCTTATCTGATCTTCTTCAAATACTTCTTCTTCTCGACATTCTGCACAATCACAAACATCCCACCATATGTGTCCAGTTTTTCCTTCATAGACAGGTTTTCCATCTTCTCTAAATTCTTTAATCTGAAGACCATCAAGACCTTCATATGAAACTGGTTGGATCATAGCTGTAGGAAAGACTGTAACTTCTTCTTTTTCTGATGTGGCTGTCATAAACCTAACTTCAACATCATCGTTCTGGTTTCTAATGAAGAAAGGAGTGTTGGACTGGATTGGCTGAGATGCTTGATGAAGAGTCTTATATTTTATGATCCATGATTCTGGAAAGAGTTTTTTCATCTGATCTTTGTTCAATTGTCTTGGAACAAATGTGCACATAGGCGTCATGCCTGGATCAACTTGAATCAAAAGAGCATCATTGGACAGGGCTATCTCTGGTATAGCTATGTCAAAAGCATGGTTTGGAGTTTGTAGGCAAGCTGATAGTGAAGTGTAGCTGCAAAAGTATCATGCACTTGAGAAGCTCCTACCATCTGGACTTGGACTTTAAGAGCATCACAAAGGTGAGGTTCTTTAAGAGACATGTTGAAATTGGGGAAAAGGGTGACAAAGACTGTTCCCGCATTGAGTGTGGTTTGGATAGTTCCTATAATTGCATTGTGGTATTCCAAAAATCTAGAATCAAGAAGAGCAATTCTAGAAGCTATAGGGAGTCCTTTTCTACCATGAAAAGTGAGTGCGAGTCTTACTGCACCAAAATGTAGGTGAGTATGACCTTGTCTTTGCCATGGAATGACAAACTCTCTGGGAAGAGCAAGAGTGATGAAGTTTTCTTTTTCACTAGCTAGAATATTAAACTGGTCAAACTTTGAGGCTTGGACATATTCTTTTACACTAGAAGGATGAAAAGGACCTAAAAAATTTTTTATGGATTTTTTGAAGGTTTTTTGAGGTTTATCAAACACAGTATAGGGATTTACAATAGGGAAATCAGTAATAGGTATTTTACTATCTTCAGGGACATGGGATATTTCATATAAGTAGTCTAATCTATTTGATGTAGATTTACGAAGGGAAAGATCACAAGAAATGGTAATGGTATCAGTGACTGCTGAGGATGTAACTGCTGAGGATGATGAACTAGCCATGATAGTTTCTGAAATGAAGAACAATTTTCCTAAGGTCTGACAGGACTAAAATGCCACTCCTAGGCTCAAGTCCACTAGATGACTCAGGAAAAATAATTCTTTGACACTTTTAGTACAACCCCTTAGTGTTCTACTTGATTATCAAATCCAGTGTTCTGATGTGATTTTCACAGAGGATCCACAATAAGTGGCAACTGTAAATCACAGAGCATACTAATTAGGACAATAATTCAAGTATACTAATCAAAGGAGAGTGAAACTGGTTGCAAGGCTTTAGCAGTTTTGTGTTGCATAGCAGGTTTGAGTTGCAAGTGTGTGGATGATGAGTTGCATGGCTCTGATACCAATTATGGGAGAAGGTGACAAAGAACTAAGAGAAAGTGACGAAAACCAAGCAAAATCCAAAGGAAGAAAGGGACGAAGACCTAACTAGGATACAAAAGACAACTAAAATAAGAAAGGAAGGCCAAGACAAAAGTGGGTCCAAAAGTGGGTCCCACAAAATTTTTTTTTGCATATATCTTTTGTACATAAGACTGTACAAAACATAAGACTGTAGGGGCATCTTTGAACTAAAAAAATGAGTTTTTACCGGATTGTCCTTTAATTTTGTCTCTATTTAAACATAGGACTGTAGGGGCATTTTTGAACTAAAAAAATAGGAATCCAAACAAGGGAAGCCTCTTAAATAGTAGTATAGATATATATATATATATATATATATATATATATATATATATATATATATATATATATATATAGAGAGAGAGAGAGAGAGAGAGAGAGAGAGAGGGAGAGAGAGAGTTTTATACAAGTTTCGCGTTTTTATTTTCAACATTTTATAACTGTTGATAAAATATTTATTTATTTATTTTTTACGTTTATCCGACTGTTGATATAACTTTTGCCTATTTATTCAATTTTTTAACAACTATTTCAACAGTTATGCCAACTGTGGATTTTTTTTAACACATGTTTCAACAGTTATACCAACTGTGGAAATAAATATGTGAATTTTTTTACTTTACTCAACAGTTGTGTATAACTGTAGAAATTTAAGGTTTTTATTAACATTTTTTAGTAACCGTAGATAAAAAAATGTTAAAAAAACTCAAGTTTGTTGTAGTGAAGGTCAGTAAGAAGATACATTTTACGTAAAATATGAAATTTATGGTCTAAATGACTTTCTTATGACAATTTTTTCTATAGTACGTACTAGTAATAGAATAAAAAATAAACTGAGGTTCACTTGACATATTTTTTCTTAATATAATGAACATGTTAATTGTCGTTGTTAAGTGAATTTTAATTATTATTGGTTAAAATACTTTTATTTATTATTTTATGACGATTATATGTTTATATTGTACTATCAATGTAAGATTTATATTATAGATAATTATAATATACACATTTGCAAAAACTATATAATATTGTACACATTTGTTTTGAAACAATGTAAATATTGCAATTGTGGGGGGGTAAAAGTTCTTGAATAAACGTTTGAGATTTTGGCCTGATTAATTGGTACAAGTCTGTTCAATTAGGGTCTCTAGGCCCACAGGTTAGTCCGCACTATAGTGGTTCGATGAGTTGTCCGAGGAGGAGTATCTCCTCGGACAGGCCCAGCAAAGGCTCTGGGACTTGCTAAACGGCTTAGAGGCAGAATTCTGGAAGATCTGTTGAGTAAAGGTGTGATCCAAGCACCCTTTAGAAGCAGGAACGTGTGAGAAATATCTGAGGAAAAAGCTGCTACCACCGCATTAAAGACCCTGCATCTACCTCCCTGGCCGCATTAATGGAGAAATGACCTCTGAATAGTAGAATTCAGCCTTCCAGCTATTATTTGAATACTTTAAGAAGGTGGTTAATGGGACAAGTATCTGGGAGGAAGATTTGTGTTACACGTGGATGAAACAGGGAAGAAGAAGAAGGATATAAGAAGATGAGAGAGGAAAGAAGAGGGGGATCTTTTCTTTTTGGAAACTAAACATTGTAATCTTTTGCTTAGAGAAAGAAATACTATACAAATTGTCCTCGGCTTACGTCCGAGGAGGGTTTTCCTGTTGTATTCATCTATCACTTGCATAGACAGCGGCATTCTAGCCTATTGATCAACTTTCCAACATCCCAAACCTAGGTTTCAAACCCACACTCTACAAATTTCATTGTATAAGGCTTTTTGGGCCTGAGCCCATCACTTGTTTTTGGGTCCGGGTACAAATTATGCACTTACAATTGGCGCCGTCTGTGGGACTCTAGTGTTGAAGGAATTGGAACATCATGGCAGGCTTAGGTTCGCATCATGCAGAATCTCAGGGATCCTAGCGCGAAGATCGTCTTGAGCGTCTGAGGGATCGAGAGGGAAGTGTGCATACCATATATCCTGACACGAGCCATTCGCATGGTGGAAGTAGTGCCACCCATGAGGATGATGCTAAGGCCATGCAGAGGGAGATTGACCACCTCAAGAAAAAGTTACGCCGTGTTAGACGAAGGCGGGCTTCACCCCCATCCAATCCTTCCTCAGGGGGGTCCCGGGGAAGCAGTTACAGTTCAAGGTCCAAGACTCCCCTTAGTGAAACCTTCTCTTACAAAAGGGATGACCTACCAAGTCATAAGCATAGGAAGCTTCCCTCCAGGGGCTTGGGGAACGATGCTATGAGCCGAACGTTGCACTAACTCTCCAAGTCGCCCTTCTCACATAGGATCAAGAAGGGAAGGCTCCCTAGATGGTTCACCCAACCCACCTTCACCATCTATAATGGCAGGACAGACTCGGTTGAACATATGAGCCATTTTAATCAGTGGATGGCGGTGCATTCTCAGAACGAAACCTTGATGTGCAAAGTCTTTCCTTCTAGCTTGGGACTTGTTGCTATGAGATGGTTTAGCGGACTAAAGTCGGGGTCTGTCGATTCTTTCATGGAACTTACCAGGGCATTCACTTCTCGATTCATTACATGCAGCAGAGTCCCTCGACCTTTGGACTCATTATTATCTATAGCCATGAGGGAGGGAGAGACTCTGAAAGCATACTCCGACAGGTACTGGGAGATGTTTAACGAGATCGATGGAGATTTTGATGAGGTGGCGATTAACACTTTCAAAGTGGGCCTCCCAACTGATCATGATTTAAGGAAATCCCTGACCAAAAAGGCCGTACGGAGTGTACGCCACCTCATAATTCGCATTGACGAGTACAAAAGGGCTGAGGAAGATCAACAACAAGGTAAGGGTAAGGCGAAGGTTATCCCGCAAGAGAGAAGGAATTTTAGGTTGAACAGGTACCATAACAATAAGCCGAGGAGAGATTACTCTGGGCAATCTGGTTCAGCCACTCCTCAAGTAGTTAATACTGTATTTCGAGAACCAGTGCACCAATTGCTGGAGAAAGTTCGTAAGGAACCCTCCTTCAAGTGACCTAGCAAAATGGGGGGGATCCTATGAAACGGAATCAAAACCTTTTTTGCCAGTATCATCAGGATGTGGGTCATACTACAGAGAATTGTCGGACCCTTTGGAACCATTTAGAGCAGCTCATTAGCGAGGGAAAATTGAAGCAACACCTGTATCAACCCAACGGACAAGGAAATCGTTTAGGTTCAAATAATCAGAAGAACAACTCATCTCAACCGCTCTTGGGAACGATTAATGTCATCTTTGCCGCACCAGGCAGGACTGATTCTTGTCCCACAAGGGTGATGGCAGTGTCACATTCCCAGGCCAAGGAGCCTGGCTCGAGGCCGAAGAGGATCAAAGGGAGTACGCCTATTTTGGGATTCTCCGATGAAGATAAGGTCAGGACTATTCAACCACACGATGATGAGCTCGTGGTCACATTGAGGATAGGGAATTATGATGTCAGGAGGGTGATGGTCGATCAAGGTAATGGGGCGGATATTATGTACCCTGACTTATTCAAAGGGCTTAAGTTAAGACTGGAGGATCTCACTCCCTATGACTCGCCGTTGATAAGTTTTGAAGGGAAGGTTGTTATACCAAAGGGACATATTCGATTGCCAATACAGTCTAGCTCGAAAACGGTCGATGTGGATTTCATTGTGGTTGACGCATATTCTCCATACACGGCCATCCTTGCTAGGCCTTGGCTGCATGCTTTGGGTGTCGTCTCCTCGACTTTACATGTTAAAGTAAAATTTCCTTCGAGGGGATTCATTAAAGAAATTCTTGGTCGCCAATCAGTGGCAAGGCAATGCATATCGGCTGCAGTACTGCATCAAGCCAAATCAGAGTCCTCGGGCTCGGCTGTGGAAGACTCATAGCAATTAACAACTCTGGATGCGCCCGATGCGGTAACAGCAGAGAAGGCCATGTGTGAAGATTTGGAAAGATTTCTCATAACTGATGACCCCGAAAGGTTCTTTCAAGTTGGGATACGATTATCCCACCAAGAGAAAATGGAATTGGTGATGTTTTTGAAAAACAATATCGATGTCTTCGCTTGGGATCCCTATGAGGCTCCGGAGGTTGACCCAAGCTTCATTTGCCGTCATTTGAACGTCAACCCTTTCGTTGTTCCCAAGAGGCAACCACCTCGGCGTTCTTCAAAAGAGCATTTCAAGGCTGTCAAGGAAGAAGTGCTCAAGCCCAAAAGGGCTGGGGCTATTAAAGAATTTTTCTACCCGGAATGGTTGGCGCACACAGTCGTAGTGAAATAGAAGAGCGGAAAGTGAAAAGTATGTGTGGACTTCACAGACCTGAACAAAGCCTGCCTAAAGGACTCGTTCTCGATGCCTCGCATCAATCAGCTTGTGGATGCTACGGTCGGGCATCCTCGGATGAGTTTTTTAGATGCCTTCTAGGGTTATCACCAAATACCATTAGCATTGGGTGATTAAGAGAAGACTGCCTTCATTACTCTTACGGGGAATTATCACTATAAAGTAATGTCGTTCGGTTTGAAAAATCCAGGGGTTACTTACCAAAGGATGATGACCAGGATGTTTGAATCGCAACTTGGAAATACCATTGAGGTATATATGGATGATATGGTAGTGAAGAGTAAGATAGTACTTATGCATGTGAAAGATCTAGACGACACCTTTCAAATACTTAGGAAGTACAAGCTGCACCTTAACGCCTCAAAGTGTTCTTTTGAGGTGGGTTCCGAAAAGTTCCTAGGCTACATAGTGACTCATAGAGGAATAGAGGTGAATCCGGCACAGGTTAGAGCCATTCAAGGCTTGCAACCACCTCGGAATCCAAAGGAAATTCAGAAATTGACCGGGATGACTGCTGCTCTCAGCAGATTTATCTCTCGGTCCGCTGACAAGTGTAGACCTTTTTTCCAACTCTTAAATAAATGGAAAGGATTCCAATGGACCGATGAGTGTGTTTTAGCTTTCCAGCAACTTAAGGAATATCTTTCCCGACCACCCATCATGTATCGGCCGGAGGTCGATGAAATCCTGTTTGCGTACCTAGCTGTAGCTATCCATGCAGTCAGCCTGGTTCTGATAAGGGACGACGACGGGGTACAAAGACCGGTTTATTATGTCAGCAAATCTTTGAATGAAGTTGAGGTGCGTTACTTGCCTTTGGAGAAGGTAATTCTGGCTGTAGTCCACGCCACACGAAAGTTTCCTCACTATTTCCAGTCTCACACCGTCGTGATTTTGACTTAACTACCTCTCAAGTCAGTGTTACGAAGTGCTGATTACTCGGGGAGGGTAGCCAAGTGGGGAACTATTCTGGGAGCTTTCGATATCAAATATATGCCACGCACCTCGGTGAAGGGCTAGGTTCTCGCGAATTTGATGGCAGAATTCGCCGAACCATCGTTAGAAGAAACTGCGAAGGAATCACACATGAATGAAAAATCAGTTGGCATGAACATTGGCAAGGGAGCTCCGATTTGGAAAGCGTATGTTAATGGGGCAGCAAAACAAAGGAGGTCTAGTGTTGGACTTGTTTTGGTATCCCCTAAGGGAATTATCTTTGAGAAATCATTGAGATTAGCGTTCTTGGCTACTAATAACGAGGCTGAGTACAAAGCTGTCTTGGTCGGTATGAATATGGTACGTAGAATAGGGGGAAAGGCAATTCATATGTCCTCGGATTCTCAATTAGTTATGGGCCAAGTGACGGGGACCATGGAGGCTAGGGATCCAAGAATGCAAGAGTACCTGACCCAGGTCAAATGTTTACAATCCGAGTTCGATTATTTCATCCTTTCGCACATTTCTAGAAGTGGAAACACGCATACGGACTCGTTGGCCACTTTGGCGACGTCCTCGGCTCAGTGTTTGCCAAGGATTATCCTCGTCGAAGACTTGCTAAAACCAACTTTAACCACTCCAAGTGTTGTCCATATCCATCTGATAAGGCCCGGACCTAGCTGGATTGACCCTGTGGTTTCTTTTCTAAAAAGCGATATTATGCCCGAGGAGAAGTCTGAAGCAGATAAGATTCATCGAAAGGTGCCTCGGCTCTGGTTGTCCGAGGATCAAAAATTATATAAACGCTCCTTTTTCGGACCATACTTGCTGTGTGTACATCCTGAAGCAACGGAGGCACTTTTGGAAGAATTGCATGAGGGAATTTGTGTAAGCCATACTGGGGGGAGATCCTTAGCCCATAGGGCTCTGACTCGGGGATATTGGTGGCCCAATATGCAGAGGGAAGCTCAAGACTACGCAAGAAAGTGTGACCAATGCCAAAGGTTTGCTTCCAATATTCATCAGCCTGGGGGAGTCCTTAATCCTTTGTCTAGTCCTTGGCCATTCACTCAATAGGGACCGGACATAGTTGGGCCTTTTCCGAGGGCTGTGGGAAACAAAAGGTGGCTGTTCGTGGGAACTGATTACTTCATTAAGTGGGTCGAAGCTGAGCCTTTATCAAATATTAGGGATGTCGACTCCAAGAAATTTATCTGGAAGAATATTATCACTAGATTTGTGGAACCTTACACACTTATTTCAGATAATGGCGTACAATTTGATAGTAAAGCTTTCAGGAAATATTGTAATGACTTGGGCATCACAAATAGATACTCCACCCCAGCTTATCCTCAGGGAAATGGGCAGGCCGAGGCCGTTAACAAAGTTATAGTCAGTGGACTTAAGAAGAGGCTGGATGATGCGAAGGGTAGATGGGTAGAGGAGTTGCCACATGTTCTGTGGACATATCGGACTACGCCACGAAGATCCACTGGAGAAACGCCCTTCTCCATGACTTACGGGGTCGAGGTGGTGATACCTTTAGAATCTGGGTTTCCCACATTAAGGACGAGTTCCTTCAGCCCGGGGAATAATGATGGCCTCCTGCGAAAAGGCCTGGATCTGGTCGAGGAACGATGAGAGGCCACCATGGTCCAAATGGCTTATTATCAGCAGAAGCTTAAACGAGGATATGATGCTCATGTGAAGCTGAGGCCACTAGCGCCTGGGGATTTGGTGTTAAAGAAAGTCTTGGGTGCTGCCAAAAATCCAGCATGGGGAAAGCTAGCACTAAATTGGGAAGGACCATATCGGATCATCTCTGTAACGGGCATAGGGTCATATTGCTTAGCCGATCTAGATGAAAAAATTGTACAACGCCCATGGAATGTAAATAACCTACGAAGGTATTATTATTAATAAAAAGTATTTTTGTCGTTCGTTGTTCAAATTATCATTATACGGCTCGATTTATTTATTGTTATTCATAAGTATCAAATAGAAACTTGGACATGCATGGTTCTCAGACCACATGCCTTGTGGAAATTGATACACTATTTTTTTTTAAACAGAACCTTAGTTATGTCGGGTCCTCAGACCTTCTACTTTGGGAAAATTAACATTTCAAGTTACTACTTCTAAGTATCAAACAGAAACTTGGATATGCATGGTTCTCAGACCACATGTCTTGTGGAAATTGATACACTATTGTTTGTTAAACAGAACCTTAGTTATGTCGGGTTCTCAGACCTTCTACTTTGGGGAAATTAGCATTTCAAGTTACTACTTCTAAGTATCAAACAGAAACTTGGTCATGCATGGTTCTCGGACCACATGCCTTATGGAAATTGATACACTATTGTTTGTTAAACAGAACCTTAGTTATGTCGGGTCCTCAGACCTTCTACTTTGGGAAATTAACATTTCAATTTACTATTTCTAAGTATCAAACAGAAACTTGGTTATGCATGGTCCTCGGACCACATGCCTTATGGAAATTGATACACTATTGTTTGTTAAACAGAACCTTAGTTATGTCGGGTCCTCAGACTTTCTATTTTGGGAAAATTAACATTTAAATTTACTATTTCTAAGTATCAAACAGAAACTTAGTTATGCATGGTCCTCGAATCACATGCCTTGCGGAAATTGATATCCTATTGTTTGTTAAACAGAACCTTAGTTATGTCGGGTCCTCAGACCTTCTACTTTGGGGAAATTAACATTTCAATTTACTATTTCTAAGTATCAAACAGAAACTTGGTCATGCATGGTCCTCGAACCACATGCCTTGTGAAAATTGATGCATTATTGTTTGTTAAACAGAACCTATGTTGGGTCTTTAGACCTTCTGCTTTGGGGAAATTAACATTTCAATGTACTATTTCTAAGTATCAAACAGAAACTTGGTCATGCATGGTCCTCGAACCACATGCCTTGTGGAAATTGATGCATTATTGTTTGTTAAACAGAACCTTAGTTATGTTGGGTCTTTAGACCTTCTGCTTTGGGAAAATTAACATTTCAATTTACTATTTCTAAGTATCAAACAGAAACTTGGTTATGCATGGTCCTCGGACCACATGCCTTGTGGAAATTGATATCCTATTGTTTGTTAAACAGAACCTTAGTTATGTCGGGTCCTCCGACTTTCTACTTTGGGGAAATTAACATTTCAATTTACTATTTCTAAGTATCGAACAGAAACTTGGTCATGCATAGTCCTCGGACCACATGCCTTGTGAAAATTGACATCCTACTTTTGTTAAATAGAAGCTTAGTTATGTCGGGTCCTCAAACCCTCTACTTTGGGAATATTAGCAGAAACCATTCCACATTGGTGTTGAGGTGTTGATGAGCCACAGTAAGTTTGATGGATTGCTTTATGCCCCAAACTGAATCCTAAGTTAAATGTTTGATTGTGTATTGCTGTGTTACATATATTATGCTTTTGGGGCATGATTTACAAGTATACGTTAAGTATATGTACTTTGGTCTAAAGTTACGGCTAGTTTGGAGTTAGTTGTTCCATTCATTCATTTTTGCGCTAAAAAGAGGCGAATGGGTATTTTTGTACTAAAGATTGGAAGTCAAATGAAGATCAAACCAGTTAAAGTTTCTCATTAATTTCTTTTAAAATGTACATTTGAAGCAAAAGTCTTAATACAAATTTTACAGCGTAAGAAAAGGAGAGGAAGTCCTAACTAGTCTAAGCCTTAAGCCTTAGAAGGGGGTCCTGCTCGGAAGTGCTGGCAGCCTCTATTGGTTTGCGGTCCGCCTCTGTTCCTTTCAGCTCTGCTTCGAATGAGGTCTGGACTTGTTTCCCTTTATCTCTTGCCACCGGACATTGGCCTCGGCATTTTGGCTTGTAGGCTTCTTGGCACCATCGCCCTGTTCCTTCTCTTTGTTAGAACCCTCAGGTTCTTTAGGAGTTGGAATGGGCTCTGGAATCATGGATGGGAGTGTGGAAGATGCCGTCTCAGGGGCAGGTGAGACAGGAGGAAGTTCTTCGAGCACCTGGATGTCTTGGGGGAGCCAAATGTTTTCACGCTTCCTCAACTCGGAGGTTGTGGGAATCCCTGCCACATTTAAGGCTTCCATCCACACTTGTTCACAATATTCCCGGCACAGCTCGGCGAACTCCTCAGTCAGTTGGTTTTCTGTCGCCTCCACCCCTTCCTTGTAAGCGATCTTCTTCACAGCCTCCATGGAGTCCTTGAAGGTACGAGCCTCATCCCTCATCCTAGCAAGCTCCTTCTTCAGGTCGGAGTTTTCTTTCTGAGCTTTGGATAAGTCTTCGTCCTTCTGACGCAGAAGCTTGCGTTGCCCCTCCACCTGGGTCCTCATTGTCTTCAGGTTGGCCTCGACACCATCCCTTTCCCTTTTCTGCTCTGCCAGCTGCGTGTTAGGTTCTTGTTCTGCGCAAGAGCTTGGCCTAGGAACTTCTCGGTCTCCTGCCTAACCTCCAGTTTAGCTGCAGCTTTTTTTCGAGAGTCTTCCACCCACTTCTCGGCAGTGAAGACTTCCTGAATGGCCTGTGGTGAAACATAAAAATAGATGCGTTATTAGTAGAGCAAATTTAAAGTGCATAAGATGTTAGGATTAGTGCCCTTAAATCCTATTGTATGATGCTATGTATGATATTATGTATGACTTTATATATGACATGATGTATGACTTAATATTGTCATTGATAAAGTTATTTTATTATTATCTAAAATAATGGTAACATGAATATGAGACATTATCATATAGTCCATGAGATGCATTGTATGTGATTTATGTGAAAAGTCACAGAAGATGTAAATCGCAAGTTCTTTGTAAACTCAGAATTTATAGTTCGTAGTCGGTGATGAAATTGGGCATTTCATCTGCGAAGACTATAACGTGTCAACTATGATGATTTGTTTTGATCATGGAAGTGGAGACTTCTAGTTGATATGTTGATATGTTTTAAGAGTTAAAACATATTGAACAGGACCGTTGTGAGATTTATTATTCTTCTAACAACTGTCAAATAAATAATAAATCTCACGACTTCTATTTGCATGAACTCTTAATCCTGAGAGAACAATGGACCTGATCATGAAGTGTAGGTTACTTTGATATATCAGGAGTGAGATCTGAAGTGACGGTCAAAACCTCAGTATGTTGGGCAGCCACATTTAGTGTTGATGGAACATATATTCTCAAGATGGAATTCATAGTCTCTTAATGGAGATATAAAATATTCCCTTGAGATAAGTTTAATGGTTTCAGTTATTCAGAGAGTTAGGCCTAACCACTTTAGTAAGAAATTACTAAAGTATATATTTATGAAATTGGATTTCATAAATATATAATGAATAACTTTAAAGAATTAAACCGGGTACTCAAGGATAAGATGTAGTAATTTACAAAGTGGCAGTCTACATTTATGACTTTGTGTTATTACGAATATTTTATGAAGGGGTTACGTGTATAATAAAGTCTTGGGATATAATTTATTAATAAGGCCTAGAGTGCAATTATATTTATATAGTGGTATTAAATATAATTAATGGTAACTTTGGGCTTGTCAAGAGTTGACGGAAAAGCCCAAGGCCCATTGGAGCTAGTGTCTTATTGGTCCCTTTTGGTCCCACTTTAAGCCACACACTGAAGCCCAATTGGAAAGGCTCAATAGGCCAGCCCAATTAGATAATCAGTTAGTTACAAAGGGAGAAACATACAGAATTTTTATTAGAAGAGATTAGAAAATAAAAAGAAACGGTGTGTGAGAGAGTGTGAGACACACTTTCATTCTCCCTTTGAAAAACTGATTGAGAGACCACACATCTTGGGCGTAAAGTGGAATTGAAGTGAAGATTAAAAGTGTTCCCAAGTGCTTCTAATCTTTGTTTTGAATTTCTCCACACCAAGGTACGCTATCTTGTTCTTAAATTCTAAAATTTACATTGTGCACGTTATCAATCATGAATGAAATAGATCCTAGTTCGTTGCTTCCGCTGTGGGTTTTGCATGAGATGCAAAACCAGAATTTTTCCTTCATAAGAATGGTTTTTTTTTTTGTTAAAGTGTAATGAAAGCAGTAAAGTGAGGATGAGATCGAGACACTCACCAAAGCCAAGTCCCTTTTTAGCGAGAGAAACAGATGCGGTTGGCTCATCTTGTCTAGGGCATCCATGTCCTTGGGCAGAAGAAGAGGACATTCCAAAGCCTCGGCCAGGTGGTGAGCGTGACCTTGCTGGAACGCCCTAATGCTGGATTGGCAAGAGATTGATGCCCCGTCCAGTTTCAGCTCGGGAGACCAGTTGGCCGGTGTACGGCGTACCTCGGCTAGGTCCCGGTTCTCCCCACTTTCCACTGAAGAGGCGCGTCCCTTTCCTTTGCCAGTTTTCTGTTGTTGTTGTTGCTGTTGTTTTTGCTTCTTTTGCCTCTTTGCATCTGCCTCCTCGGTCTCATTCTTCCTCTTCTTCTTAGACTCCGGAATGGGAAGCTTAGGATCGGAGGGAGAAGGGGGTGGTGGCAAGGAAGGAGGGACCTGGGACCCACCTGTTCCCTTGTTAGAGTCTTTTGAGCCCCTCTTCGTCATCAGCTTCCGTAGAGTGGCCATGTCGTCCTCTTCGGAGCTAGAGTCAGGCTGTGCAATTATTAGACCTTGTATGCCGGAAGTTTCGGCGGGCGCGTGTTCTTCATCCCAGAGGATGACGAGTTGATCCTTTCGAGGTCTCTCAGCTTCCTTGAGTCAAAACTGGTCGATCTCCTCATCCAATGATTGTTGCGAGGACGCTGGCTCTTCTCGGACGGCGGTTGTCTGGGAATGTGCCGAAAGAGGAATCGCTGCGATAGGGCGAGAGTATAGTATGATAGAGGGGTCGTCTAGGAGTTCGCGGTCAGAAAGGAAGCCCGGTCGTGACACGTCTATCCTTCTGCGTCGTTTGTCTCCCGCGGTGATCGCGTTGTCAATCTCTTGAAAATCCACTGATAAAGGATCGTATCCTAGTATCAGGTGGGTTGCTCTCATTTGTAGGTCTTTACTGACAAAGACTTCGGAGCGAAGGACGCGATTCAAGTCTGCGACGTTGCAAAGGCTTAGACGCGGACGTACGTGTTGTTTATCTGTGAAAAGAAACATCCGAGAAGACGAGCATGGTTGGATTAGTGATAAATATCAAGGGAAAAAGCAATAATGTGCAATAAAATTAAAAACGGTAAAAGTAGCGGGATTGAGTCATGGGTTAGGAAATCTAACTCCTATGGAGTCACATCTGGCTCTCCCCATTCGACTGGGCAGTGAGGACCGTCAAACCAGTTTCCCGAGGCGATGAGATAGTCGTCTTTCATGCCTTTGTTGGATTTAGGAAGACAGGATATCAGTCTAACGATGCTAGACCTGGATTTAATGTAGTATCCTACACTTTTAAGTTTATGGCACTCGTACATATAGACAACGTTGTGCCATGTGAGGTTCAGACCCATTTGCTCGTTTAAAGCATCGACACAACCTAGGACCCTAAATATGTTTGGTGTGCACTGATCTGGGCATAACCTATGGTTAGGTAGGTATTCGCTAGTTACGTTTTTCATGGGGAGGGTCATCCCACCTTCTAAGAAGGCGATCATGGGAATGATAACTTCTCCTTCTTTCGTAGCGTCACCTATGGCTTCTACTGGGCAATATTTCAAGCCTACGTCATGAGGAATATGATATTTGGCCCTAAAACCCTCCATACCGGTGTTGGTATCTACTAAACACTTAAATCTACCCATTTGGTGGGAATGAAAACGAAAGTTTAAAGAGGGAAAGGAATCTAGATGGTGGCCGAGGATAGAAGCCGAGAAGGAATAAGTAAAGAAAATTGAGAACTTACGGGAATTGATTAGGCGATTCTTCACGAGCTTCTTGAGAGGAAAGATAATGATTAGCACTTAGATGTGATTGATTTCAGAAAGAATGGATGGAGATACGGATTCCCAGGCGTTTTGACGTGTGGGAGGCGGCCTCGAATCAAAATTATCCCGCCCAATTTTGTAGAGCAAACCTGGGCCGTTGGATGCGTATCTCACCGTTGAACGTAGGGGACAAGACGTAACTTGCAGTCATAAATGCGAGCGTTCCGGGTTTCAAAGCGTCAAAGACGGTTTAAGGGAACGAAAGGACCCCTGCACGTGTGGCGGTTTGCAAAGTGTGTGGAGGTTGCGCTGTTTGGTTCAAAACTCTATTTCTCTCCTCGAATGGGAGGGAAAAATAAAGTTTTGAGGGGCTATTGTGGGGGGTAAAAGTGCTTGAATAAACGTTTAGGCTTTGAGCTTGATTAGTTGGTACAAGTCTGTTCAATCAGGGTCTCTAGGCCTACAGGTCAGTCCGCACTATAGTGGTTCGATGAGTTGTCCGAGGAGGAGTATCTCCTCGGACAGGCCCAGCAAAGGCCCTGGGACTTGCTAAACGGCTTAGAGGCAGAATTCTGGAAGATCTATGGGGTAAAGGTGTGATCCAAGCACCCTTTAGAAGCAGGAACGTGTGAGAAATATCTTAGGAAAAAGCTGCTACCACCGCATTAAAGGCCCTGCATCTACCTCCCTGGCCACATTAATGGAGAAATGACCTCTGAACAGTAGAATTCAGCCTTCCAGCTATTATTTGAAGACTTTAAGAAGGTGGTTGATGGGATAAGTATCTGGGAGGAAGATTTGTGTTACACGTGGATGAAACAGGGAAGAAGAAGAAAGATATAAGAAGACGAGAGAGGAAAGAAGAGGGGGATCTTTTCTTTTTGGAAACTAAACATTGTAATCTTTTGCTTAGAGAAAGAAATACTATACAAATTGTCCTCGGCTTACGTCCGAGGAGGGTTTTCCTGTCGTATTCATATATCACTTGCATAGACAGCGGCATTCTAGCATGTTGATCAACTTTCCAACATCCCAAACCTAGGTTTCAAACCCACACTCTACAAATTTCATTTTATAAGGCTTTTTGTGCCTGAGCTCATCACTTGTTTTTGGGTCCGGGTACAAATTGTGCACTTACAGCAATGATAGTACAATGTAAACTATGAATTTTCCATTAGTTTTTTTCAAATTTATTAAGATCTAAATGGGCTTTTAAAAACAATTTTTGATGAAAAAAACAAATTTCTTTGTTGTTGGGTTTACTATTTCTCTCATATTTTAGATGAAATTGGATTGTTGTTAGGTGTTTTTTTTAATATTTAAAAAGATCAAAATATTGTTACGATGATCATAATTAAAATTATTTCAAGTGGGTTTTAAAAAAAATAGAGTCAAAGTGTTCAAATTTTTATTTAGGAGGGTCAAATAAAAAAACAAAATATTATATATATATATATATATATATATATATATATATATATATATATATAATTGCCAACTCAGGGGGTTCGGAACCCCCCTGAACTATGCATGGCGCTGCCCATGAGTTTTTTAAAATTTCACTTTTTACTGTATTTCTCATATTTTCAAAAATTTTCAAGGTACATGCACTTATGGATTAATTAAGAAATTAATATTTCTTGTCTGTGTACCCTCTCTAGCTTAGTTGAGTATTATCATGCATTGTTGTTGCATTTTATTCATTTAGCATAATGTGTGCTTTTTATTTTTGGTCATAAAAATTTTGAAAATCTAAAAATATTTTTGTTTTCGTTTTTGTTTTTGTTTTTGTTTTTTTATTTTTTTTTTGTTCTTTTTTGTTGTTGTATTGCACACCACTAAGTGTGTAATTAAAATTGGCCACTGAAACTTACATTTCATGACTATGTACCTTGCTTAATTTTGGTGAGCTACTTTTTGCACTTTACTAGTTTGTGCTATTTAGTGCTTAATTGTGTGAGTTATTTATAGTGTTTGAACAAACGATCTTAATTTTTATGTCACATGCTTTTGATCGTAAGGACTAGAAAATCCTAAGAGAAATGCATAAATAATCATTTCATTATTATTATTCGCTAATCATAAAAGCTATGCTTGGTAAGATACAACACTTGCACAGCAAGATAAAAAGAGGTGTTATCTTAAAAATAAAATTGTAAAAAGGGTATTTCTTTTCTATCTCTTATATGCTCATGCATGATATCTTTCATTGTGCTCAAAAAGAAAAAAAAATCAGAAGAAAAAGAAAAAAGTAAAAATAATCAAAATGCTTTTACATAATTGCAAGCGTGCTTTCTAGGAGATATGAGGGTTATATGATGTACCTCTTTAGGTGATAGTTACTTTCAAACCAATGTAATTGATAATGTCGATAATTTGTTTGATTACTATCTACATATCATATTTTCTGTACTTTGTATGCATACTAGAAGCACACACTACACGCAAATTAATGCTAAATTCTGTACATATAATTGTGTGTTAACTAATCTGGTTATGTTTGATTAACCATAAAGTGATGTTTGATACAATTTCCTTTGATTGAGTTGAATTTGAAGAAAAGTGTTTTAGAAGTTTTTAAATCAAGTGATTTTTACTTCTGTTATCTGAAAAGTTTGAAAACTTGAGAGAAAAATGATTTTGAAATCTTCTGGAAGTGTTCATGTGCGTTTTATATCATAAAAATGGGTTTTTAGTTGTTTTTCTATAAAAAATTCTAGATTTTAAACTTTAAAAAAATTTTACTACTTCGACCTAATAGGTCAAGAATGTATTGACCTCTTTGGTAAATTAATCAATTGATTAGCCAAGTTAATTATTTAGATTCAATTACATGCAATAAGTGTGGTAGCACAAACAAATCACCAACTAAAGTAAATGCAGTGGAAAATAAGTTTGACATAGGTGGTTTGTTTACGAATGGGGAAAACCACCAAGGCAAAACTCCATCGGGTGAATTTAAGGTCACCACTCACGAGAATCCACTATTATCAAAACAAGCAGTTACAAGTAAATGAATCCCAGTATCTTATACCAACCTACAGCTGAATCCTTACCCCAAAACCCAATTGGACTTGTAATGTAGTGACAATCTCTTCTTTTAATGCACGACTCTCAGTACGTGACTAACCAATCGATGCACGGATCCAAGTACGTGACAAACACACCAACTTGAGAAAGATGTTGGCTGCAAAGTTCTTCAATTCATTTAAACTATGAAGATCAAGAAGTTCCTTGGTTATAAAACCCTTGGCGCAAAGAAGTAGTAGCTTCTACAAAGAATATGATGAACTAGGGCAAATTGTCTCCGGTCACAATATGAATGAATAATGACTTTGCATATGTTTGCATCAAGTGAGATGACCCTTAAAATAATCCTTATATATGTCTAGGGTTGTTGTTGGGAAATTTAGACCGCGATTGATAGAATTAACAAGTTTTAAACCCAAGTTGTTAATTAGATTTATTATGCATAAAACTTGTTAAAACAAACAAACATCAATATCATGTCAAAACTAAGTGCAGCGGAAAAATAAATAAGACAAGATATGATAACTCAGGAAAACCAATGAAACTAACTAGTTTCATAGTAAAAAACTTGGGGGAAAACCTTCTCGTAAAGCATTTCACTATAATAAAGAGAAGTTTCAAATCTAGTACAAAACCTTTGTCCCTAGACTCTACAATCCTTGTAGATGAACTCACAGCAGAAACCTTTTACCGCTTCAAAACCTCTGAACTCTTCAATATATGAACGCCACCCTTTGATGCATGGATTCCAGTACGTGTCTAACTCATTTGCACGAATCCCAGTACGTGACTCACTCACCAACTTAAGGAAGAAGAATGTTGGCTGCAAAGTTCTTCATTTTATCAACAATGAAGATCAAGAAGTACTTGGTTACAAAACCCTAAGGCGCAAAGATGCAGTAGCTTCTTTTTGAGAGAATAAGGCTTCGGTCACCTTTTGCATATGTTCTCCTTGTATTCTCTTATGTGACGACCTCTAAAATAAGTCTTATATATGTCTAGGGTTGTGAGAAAAGAAACCCTACACAAATACAAAAGCCTGGTCCAAAAATTAAATCTGAAAATTCTGATTTCCGTAATCTCGATAGATACCTTGATAGATAGCAAGTGTCGAGCCTCATTAAACCTCGATAGATAGCTATCTGTCGATCAGCTTTCCACAGGTGTCCAGTAGGTGTCTAGCTATCTATCCAGCTTTAGTAAACACATTTTCTTCACTTGTTTCTTGGTCCAATCTTCATGGCTTTAATACTAGACTTGAATAACATGTTCTTTGAAGTATTAAACATATCCTAGATCTACCTAAATACAAGTAAAGTGTGTTTTGTCAAAGGATTAGTCAACTACATATAATATGTCCTTAACAGTTGTGAGAAAACAAAACCTACACAAATACATTTAGACATGCGTGAAAACAAATATGAAAATCTGAATTTCGTAATTCTCGATAAATACTGTTTTTGTCAAACAACTGTCGAGCATAAGCATTAAACCTTGATATATATCTATCTGTCGAGCTTTAATGAACAACACTTCTTCATTTGTTTCTTGAATAGATTTGCATGACTTCAATACTAAACTTGAACTCTTGTTCCTTGAAGTACTAAACCCATCATAGATTTACCTAATTACAAGTAAAGTGTGTTTTGTCAAAAGATTAGCCAATATACATAACATATGTCTCTAACAATATCCACATATGTCCTAACAATCTCCCTCTTTGGCAATCCGTGACAAAGCCACAAAAAACAAATGAAGTATGGGAGAAGTCATAAATCACTAAAGTCATAATCACTTGTTGAAAACAATAAAATCTAATCCTAACACAAACTTTTGAAAAATTTTGCAAGAAGAAAGTTCATGGCATGATAGATTTTGACAACCTGTCTTTCTGAAACACTTTAAACAAAACTCATCAAGGCATCTTAGTGTGAAACAGAAATAAAAGATTGCATACATAAAGAAACATGTATATAAAGAGAGAAAAGAAACAATACATGGAGAGATAGGTGAAAAAGAAACATACATCACACACACACACACACACATATCAAAAAGAGTACAATGTATGTATCTGAAAGGTCACAAGACTAGTATATATGAGGTAAAAGTAAAAGAAAGAAAAGAAAATACATAACAACCTCACTACATATCTCATAAATGTAAACACTCTCCCTAACAAGAAAAACCTATGCTAACTCCCCCCCTAAATACATGACTACTCTCATCCCAAAACTACTCCCCCTTTTTGTCATAAGTGAGAAAGGGTAAGTCATCACTGAAAGGTCGTCTCATCATCACCGAAAGAGCTAGCATCCTCATCCTCATCCTCATCCTCATCATCATCACCAATACCATCATCGGCATCCTTATATGTTGAAGCCTCTAGTGAAGGAGAAGGAGAAGGAGAAGCGACGAAGCCACCCATCTGAGCTTGCCATCGAGTGATACGGCAACCATGGGTGTTCAACTAACACAACTCATCACTGAGAGTGTCAAGGCGAGCATCCATGAGCTCAAGCTGCGCCATAATGGCCTCAAGAGTCACACCACTCGTTGAAGAATAAGGAGCAGAGGTGGATGGAATGGTGGAAGTTGGAGGATCTGTCATCTCGGTCGGTGGCCGCTTCGGTCAAAGTTGAGCCTCGCTCTATTGAACAGACGCTGTACTAATGGCACCCACGATAGGATAAAAGGGAGAATCAAGAAAACGGATAGAAAGATGACGAAGAATCCGCGTGATAGCCAAAGGGAAAATGAGCTTATCATGGGTCGTTGTATCTCTGTAGACATCGATGAGAGAAAGAATGAAGTGAGAAGGAAAGTCTATAGAGAGGTCCTCAAGAAGGGATAGCAAAAACCTAGCACGATGCTT
The DNA here is from genome assembly GCF_040712315.1 of Castanea sativa. Lineage (NCBI taxonomy): Eukaryota > Viridiplantae > Streptophyta > Magnoliopsida > Fagales > Fagaceae > Castanea > Castanea sativa. The sequence goes on along the minus strand of NC_134023.1, from coordinate 54,215,474 downwards.
TATGATGGAGTTATAGTGAGATAGTGGATAAAGAACAAATGTCATCACCATGTTTAGGAACCGCGGACCTTTTGCAAAGTCCGAGCATGAGGTGTTTTGACGACTACCCTATATGGAAGGTCTCTCACAAAAGTGAGATATAAGCTCGTCTTTGGACATAGTCCTCAGACGCTGATGACCAGGGTAGTTAGGATGCGCTATTCGCGGAACATGTAGTAACTCTGATACAAGATTTGGAGTGACTACGATATGTGTACCTCTGATATGTGTAGCAAACAGAAGCACAGAAGTATCGATACCGTGCATATTGGAAAACTCTTGTATGATCACGATAGGACAACTCACGGCTATCTCAAAGAGAGATTCCCATTCCTGACTGTGAATGATAGTGGGTAGAGCAGTATCGGAAAAATTCGATAGAACCACGTGGCGTTTAGGATGAATGCCACGTTTAGAAAAGTTCCCCAAGAAGTCCTTATGGGCCTTCTCATCACAAAGCCAAATGTGAGAGGGGGTGGATTAGAAGAAGATGTCCTAAAATGAAGAGGGTTCTGAGACAGAGTGGATTTGCGCTTGGGTGCCATGTGAAGATTATCCAGAGAGAGAGAGAGAGAGAGACAATCACAACAGAGTACCAACAAGAGAAAAAGAGAGGGTATGTATGCATGAAAATGCATGAACATGTGACATGTTACAAGAAATTGCATCATGGGTTCAACCTAATCCAAACCTAACAGCACACAATTTACAACATTCAAGCACACATCTAAATGCATGAAACATTGTGAAAATGCAAATGGAATGCAATGCATGATCATATAACATCAAATAAGCAACAACCAACCCAAAAGATTTATAGAAAACTCAAAAAATTTTAAAAACCCCAAAAATTTCAAGAAAACCCAAAGCCTAGGTCTAAATGCGTGAAATGCATGAGAAAAGAGAGATTAGAGAATCATATCAAGTGATTTGAGACTAGATTAGGCTGAAAATCACGTGGGTAGGAGGTTTTGAGTGAGAAAAGAGTGTTTGGAGGGAGAGAAAACATTTTTCTATCGAGAGAGAATGAGAGAAACGAAAACAGATTTCGCGCTAAACCTATTTAAACAAAATGCATCTCGATGGATCGAGGATCTGTTGAGCACTAAATCTCGATAGATATGAATCTGTCGAGGTGCTGTCTAGAATCTGTCTACGGCAAAATCACCTTGATGGATCAAAAAGCTATCGAGAAGCTATCGGCTAGACAAAAACTTTCTTGATGGATCGAGAATCTGTCGAGAAAAATTCCAGATAGCTCGATGGATCAAATATGAGATAAGATCTGTCGAGAAAAGAAGTCCAAGAGGCTCAATAGATAAGAAGCTGTCGAGGATCTGTCGAGAAGCTGTCGAGCTTGATAAAAAACAGTTTTTCAAAGAGAGGAAAAACATATAGAGATGAATGCAAACAAGCAAGCTACTCAACCAAAGATCCAATCAATATGTTAAGCTTTAAAAAAACATCTCTCAACAAGAAAAATGCAAAGCATTCATAGATCCAAAATACACACACATACACACAAAACAAGTCTAACCAATTTTTTATTTTAAAAACAAGTCATGACAATTTAGTAAGCGTATATTAACACATGTATTCATTGTAATGGCCAAATCACATTGTAGCTGCACTTGTATCAAAAGTAGCAAAGAATTTGCGTGTTGTATGTGAAAATCATAGCCAGATTGCACAAATTTCTCATGTTATGACGATTTGAGATATGAGAAAAATCAATTTTACTCACACACAATCATAACTGGATGGAGACTATCACCTTCGAGGTACATCCTATAACTCCTACATCTCCTAGAAACACAATTGCAACCATATTTAAAAGCATTTTGATTCTTTTTGCTTTTGATGTTTCTTTGCATATATTTTTTTTTTCTTTTGAGCATATCATGCATGGGCATATAATAGAGAGAAAAGAAATACCCAATTATGTTAAGCCAAAACATCACAATTTTGCTATGCCGAAGATTACAGATGTTATTACATGATTGGCAGACTTTAGTGGTGAGATGGTTATTTATGCATTTCTATTACAATTTTCTAGTTTTTCCCGTAAAAAAGAATGATATGAGTATTAAGTATAAGAGATTACTTAATCGTACTCATCACAAACATGAGCCACAAAGCTCACTTACTTAGTTGTGCATTAAAATGCTCATCCAAGTTACAAAAGATACAAAGTTTAGGAAATTTTGTTTCAATAGCCATCCAAAGTATACAAGTACCAATGTACACAAAACACACATTTTTTTTGTATTTTTTTGATTTTTTTTTCAATTTTTGATTTTTATTTTTATGAAAACCAAAATAAAACAAAAACTAAAAACAAACAAACAAAAACATGTTTAACAAAACATAGCATAAAACTAGACTGACTTAAACACAGGAAAGCAAAGCACACAAGTAATGTATAACCATAAGAAAGGGGGGGGGGGGGAGAGAGAGAGAGAGAGATAGAATAAGTGACTGAATCACTTAGAGCCTTTTTTCTTCCAAACTTTAGTTTTGGAGGAAGAACCATTCCTTTGAGTGAACCCTTGAGCTAGAGGTGAGGTGAAAGAATTGAAACCGTTGAAGTTCGAAAGGAACATGAAGGCCTTTAGAAGGTCTCCAAAAGGGGCCAAAGAAGATGGAAACTGATTCTGGTTTCCAGATGAGATCCTACTATTGGTTTGTTGAGTGGCTAACCACTTGTAGCAATTTGGATGAGTATGCCCTGAAGCTCCACAGTAATGACAGAGATGCAAAATTAGGAGAAGAGAAATCATACCCCAAATTGGTTCTATCAGAAGCAAAATTTTGAAAGCTAAGCATCTCATCAAGTTTTGCATTGGAAGTTCTCTCCAATCAAGCTCTAACCTAAAACAGTTCTACTTCAAGCTGCTTTATCTTTTCAGTAAGGAAGTTGTTCTTGAACCGCAAAGCTCTAATGGTTTGATTTGCTTTATCAACCTTAGTGGAGAGCTCTTCTCGATCAAGTTCCACTTCACGTAGCTTCTTGGTGGTCAGCCTGTACAATTTCTCATACTTTTCGGAGGTGTTGTACAACTTTTCATAGGCTGAATGGATGTCATCCTGCTTATCCATCTTCTCAAATTCAAATTCCAACAAGTCCTCTTCTTCATCTACCTCTTCAACAATCCCCTCAATTTGATTTACAGTGGTACTGAAGGCATTCAAGATTCCCTTGTTATCATTGTCTTCTAACTAATCATCAAGTTCAGTGTCACTCAAGGTAGTAGTAAGGGCCTTTCTTTTCCCAATAGTCTTGAGATAAGTTGGACATTCTTGTTTCATATGTCCCAAACCTTGACATCCGATGCACTTTAGTCTGGAGGGAAGAGTGTACTGACCTCCATCCTTATCATCCTTCTTTCCTCTACCTTAACTCTTGAATTGAGAGGAACTAGATTGCCTATGATCCTTGTCGAAGCCTTTCACATTGGCATTCTTCATGAACTTCTTGAATTGCCTTGTGATGTAGGACTTCATCATGGAATTTTTATCATGGATTAATTAAGAAATTGATATTTCTTATTTGTGTACCCTCTATAGCTTAGTTGAGCACTATCATGCATTGTTGTTGCATTTTATTCATTTAGCATAATGTGTGCCTTTTATTTTTGGTCATAAAAATTTTGAAAATCCAAAAATATTTTTGTTTTTGTTTTTTTGTTCTTTTGTATTGCACACCACTAAGTTTGTATTTAAATTAGCCAATGAAACTTACATTTCATGACTGTGTACGTTGCTTAACTTTGATGAGCTACTTTTTGCACTTTACTAGTTTGTGTAATTTAGTGCTTAATTGTGTGAGTTGTTTATAGTGTTTGAACAAATGATCTTAATTTTGATGTCACATGCTTTCAATCGTAAAGACTAGAAAATCCTAGGAGAAAGGTATAAATAGTCATCTCACTACTATTATTCGCTAATCATGAATACTTGTGTGCAAATCATAAAAGCTGTGCTTGGTAAGGTACAACACTTGCACAGCAAGATAAAACGAGGTGTTATCTTAAAAAAAATTGTAAAAAAGGAATTTCTTTTCTATCTCTTATATGCCCATGCATGGTACTTTTGATTGTGCTCAAAAGAAAAATAAAAAAAATCATAAGAAAAAGAAAAAAGCAAATTAATGCTAAATTCTGTACATATGATTATGTGTTGACTAATCTAGTTATGTTTGATTAATCATAAAGTGATGTTTGATACAATTTCCTTTGATTGAGTTGAATTTGAAGAAAAGGGTTTTAGAAGTTTATAAATCGAGTGATTTTTACTTCTATTATCTAAAAAGTTTGAAAACTTAAGAGCAAAATGATTTCGAAATCTTTTGGAAGTGTTCATGTGCATTTCATATCATAAAAACTGGTTTTTAGTTGTTTTTTTATTAAAAAAAAAATCCCAGATTTTTAAACTTTAATTTTTTTTAACTATTTTGACCTGATAGGCCAAGAATGTATTGATCCCTTTGGTAAATTAATCAATTAATTAACCAAGTTAATTAATTAGATTCTATTACATGCAATAAGCGTGGTAGTACAAACAAATCACCAACTAAAGTAAATGCAGCGGAAAATAAGTTTGACACAAGTGATTTGTTTACAAATGGGAAAAACCACGGAGGCAAAACCCCACCGGGTGAATTTAAGGTCACTACTCGCGAGAATCTACTATTATCAAAATAAGCGGTTACAAGTAAAGGAATCCCTGTACCTTATATCAACCTACAGTTGAACCCTTACCCCAAAACCCAATTGGACTTGCAATGTAGTGACAATCTCTCCTTTCAATGCACGGCTCCCAGTACGTGACTAATCAATTGATGCACGGATCCAAGTATGTGCCTAACACACCAACTTGAGAAAGATGTTGGCTGTAAAGTTCTTTAGTTCATTCAAATGATGAAGATCAAGAGGCTCTTTGGTTACAAAACTCTCGGTGCAAAGAGGTAGTAAGTAGCTTCTACAGAGAATATAATGAACTAGGGAAAATTGTCTCCGGTCATAATATGCATGAATAATGACTTTGCATCGGTTTGCATCAAGTGAGATGACCTTTAAAATAATCCTTATATATGTATAGGGTTGTGAGAAAATAAACCCTACACAAATACACTTGGATATGCGTGAAAAATGATCTGAAAATATGAATTTTATAATTCTCGATAGATACTGTTTCTATCAAGTAGCTGTCGAACATAAGTATTAAACCTCGATAGATATTTATTTGTTGAGATATCTGTCGAGCTTTAATGAATAGCAATTCTTCACTTGTTTCTTGAACAGATTTGCATGGCTTCAATACTAAACTTGAACACTTGTTTCTCGAAGTACGAAACCCATCATAGATCTACCCAATTACAAGTAACGTGCGTTTTGTCAAAGAATTAGCCAATATACATAACATTTGTCTCTAACAATATCCACATATGTCCTAACAATCTCCTATTTTGGCAATTCGTGACAAAACCACAATAAACAAATAAAGTATGAGAGAAGTCATAAATCACTAAACTCATAATCACTTGTTGAAAACAATAAAATCTAATCCTAATACAAACTCTTGAAAAATTTTGCAAGAAGAGAGTTCATGGCATGATAGATTTTGACAACCTGTCTTTCTAAAACACTCTAAACAAAACTCATTAAGGCATTTTAGTGTGAAACAGAAATAAAAGATCGCATACATAAAGAAACATGTGTATAAAGAGAGAAAAGAAACAATACATGGAGAGATAGGTGAAAAAGAAACACACATCACACACACACACACACGCACACACACACACACATACATCGATAAGAGTACAATGTATGTAACTGAAAGGTCACAAGACCAATATACATGAGGTAAAAGTAAAAGAAAGAAAAGAAAATACATAATAACCTCACTACAACAACAGAGGTGGAGCTAAGTAATGCATTGGGGTGGCCATGGCCCCTTCAAAAAAATTTAAATCCTCTCTAATTGTAAGGAAAACTAGTTCACAATCCCTTTGATTTAACCCCCCCACAAGATAAAAAACTTGGCCCCCCCTCCTATACGTTAGCCATAAGAACTCCCTTCCCTACCTCAAATCCCCACTTTTTAGCCATAAAGATTCATTCATTTTGTTTTTTCCACTCTTCATTAAAAGCATAGCCACTGGCAGATCCCTTATATATTTATTTAATTATTTTCTTGTTAAGAGCCTAAGACCATATCTCATGTCCTGATGTCAATGTCCATGTCCATGTCCTTTACTATAGTTTTACCCCACTTTTACCACTTTTTAGTCATTCAATTCTCCTAATAGGATAAAGTCATAAAACTAAGGTGTAGTACATTATATTTCCCAATTAAGCTCTATATTGAATTTAACCGTCTTTAATAATGATAATATTGTTTGTATTTTATTTTTCATGGTAAACATGTGTTTGAATTTAATTGAGAAACTTAATGTTGGAGCATTTTAATATTAATTAATGAAAATGAATAAATATTACAACTTAAATGTAAAGATGTGAGAGTGAATATGGAAGATGAGGAGTTAGTGAAAATGTTTAATCCCACATTGAAAAGGGGAGGGACTATTTTATTCTTTTTAATTGTGGTGATTAATGGACTAATATTAATTGAATCAGATATTGGGCTAGATACGTGCGCAAGGGAGAGGTGAAGGGTGGAGGTATCAAAAATGGAAATGAATCAGTCTCTTGGATCCTTCTACTTGATAGCCCATTCAGAATAATTACCATATCCATTGGTAAGTAAATAGTCCGAATTAATACTCCAATTTTATTATAAAAAATAAAAAGCCATTAACCCACTTAATGGACCATTCGTTTGGGCATTTTCATTCTTCAGAAACTAATTATCTCACCATTAATTGTGTAACTCCAGCCCATTAGATTAATATCCAACAATAAATCTTGTAACACCCACCACATCAAAATAATGGACCTAATTAATCAGATTAATTTGGGTAGTAATTTAGTGAGGCCCATTGAGCCTCTAAATAAACTCATTCAGACATCCAAGTTACTGCAATATACCAAAAAAAAAAAAAATAGAAACTTTCTTGACAAAGAAGGGTGTTCTTTCTAGTTGAGCTTTTGGCTTGAACACTTTGTGCAGAGGCTGTTCTAGCCGACACTTGTTGGGTTGTTATATCCTGGGGGAGACAAGTCAGAGAAGGTCTGCACTGGTTACAAAGTTTAGCCAACCAAGGGCTTGAATCTCCTTAAAGAGAGCAAGTGTCGCGCCTCAATCCAAATAGTGCTGTGTAATTTTTCTTCTTTAAATTAATAATATTCAGAAGTATTGTTCAGTTTCTCTTTTTGTTATTTCCATTATCAATGTGTTTGCGCCAACAAATTTAAGGGGATTCAAAACATGGAGCCTACATAAGAGAAACCAAATGAGCCAATTGGAGATCTCAACAAGCCCTTTCGCTTTAAGGGAGCCCACTTCAAGAGGTGGAAAGGAAAAGTTCTCTTTTACTTGAGTCTTCTCAAAGTCGCCTACATCATCATTGACAAGAATCTATCAAAGGTTTCTACTGATGAGATGAGTGAGGAAGAATTTAGTCTCCACCAAAGAAAAAATAGATAAGTATACAATAGATGAATATAATTGTCACTCTTATCTTTTGAATTGTCTTGCCGATCATTTCTATGATTATTATGATAAAACTTATAATTTTGCTAAGAAAATTTAGAAAGCTTTACAAAGCAAGTATGATACCAAAGAGGCTGGTGCAAAGAAGTATGCTGCTAGTAGATTTTTCCGTTATCAAATGGTGGATGGAAAATGGGTGGTGGACTAAGCACAAGCTTCCAAATGATTGTGGCAGAATTGAAATCTGAAGGCATAAAGATTGGAGACAATTTGGTGGTAGCTGTCATAATTGATAAACTACCACAATCTTGGAGAGAGTTTCAAAAGACTTTACGGCACAAATAAAAGGAGACATCCTTGGAGACTTTGGTCACATGCATCCATGTGGAGGAGGAGGCTAGAGGACAAGATGCACTCATGACACAAGAGAGCAATGGTAATTCCACCACAAAGGTAAACCTTATTTCAGCCAATAATAATATGCCCCGAAAATCATTTTCCTAGAAATGGTCAATTGAAGCCTAAAAAAGGAGCCTTTAAAAATAATAATAGACCTCAAGGAAGGGGAAACCTGAATAAAAATTACAACAAGAACAAAGGACCCCCTTCACAAGATCAATTTAATAGATCCTATTTTTTCTGTGGCAAGAGTGGGCATATTGCTCGATTTTGCAAATTTCGATAACGTGAATCTGTCCCGCAGGCTAACGTAACCGAAGAGCCTTTAGTGGCTATGATTACAGACATCAATATGGTGCAATATGTTGAAGGGTAGTGGGCAGATTCTGGTGCTAATAAGCACTGCTATGACAAAAATTGGTTCAAGTTGTACACTCATTTTGAAGAAGAAAAAATTGTTATGTTTGGTGACTCTAGCAAAACCCAGGTTCTTGGGAGTGGTGAGGTTGATTTGAAATTCACTTATGGACGTGTGCTAACATTGAAAGATGTACTTTACACTCCATCCATGAGGAAGAATTTGATGTCAAGTTTTTTGCATAACAAGGTTGGCTTCAAGCAAACTACGAAATTTGATAATTATGTAATCACTAAAAAGGGATTATTTGTGGGCAAGGGTTATGCTTGTAATAGAATGTTTAAATTGAATGTTGAGAATAATAAAGCATCTACCTATTCAGTTTATATGCTTTCTTCTATTAATTTTTGGCATGCTCGTTTGTGTCATATAAATAGTAGATATATGGGAATCATGAGTAGTTTATGATTAATTCCAAGACTGTCAAAAGATTTTGAAAAATGTGAAACTTGTAGTCAAGCTAAGATTTCAGAAAAAGTCTCATAAAAGTGTTGTAAGAAATACTAAATTGCTTGAGTTAATTCACTCCAATTTATGTGAATTTGAGGAATTTTAACTCGTGGGGGAAATAGATACATTATCACTTTTATTGATGATTTCTTAAAATATGCAGCTATTTATTTGTTGAAAATAAAAGTGATGCTTTTGAAAAATTTCAAGATTTTTTAAAAGAAGTTGAAAATCAATTCGGTAGGAAAATAAAGAGAATAAGAAGTGATAGAGGTTGTGAGTATGAATCAAGTACATTCAACTCATTTGTTCAGTCTTTGGGAATTATCCATGAAACTATTGCACCATATTCACCTGCTTCTAATGGTGTGGCTGAAAGAAAAAATAGAACTCTAATTGAGTTAACAAATGCTATGTCAATTGAATCTGGTGCACCTTTAGATTTTTGGGGTGAAACTATTTTAACTGCATGTCACGTTTTGAATAGGGTGCCACATAAAAAGTCACATACCACACCTTTTGAGATGTGGAAAGGACATAAGTCAAATTTAGGATATTTGAGAGTATGAGATTGTCTTACTTATGTAAGGCTTACTGACCCTAAAATACCTAAATTAGGTATAAGAGCTACTACCTGTACTTTTCTTGGTTATGCGATTAATAATGCAACCTATAGATTTTTTTATCCTGAAAACAAAATAATTTTTGAATCTAATGATGCAATTTTTCATGAAGAAGAATTTCATTTTAAATTGAAAAATAGTGGGGATGAAGAAAATATTTAGTCACAACCTAGTTCTTCTACTTCTCATTTACAAAATCAAAAAATTTTGAAATGGAACCTAGAAGGAGTAAAAGAGCTAGAGTTGAAAAGGATTTTGGTCCTGATTATTATGTTTTTAACATTAAGGAAAATCCCCAAAATTTAAAAGAGGCTTTAACATCACTTGGTCTATATTTTAGAAAGAGGTTGTAAATGATAAGATGGAATCTCTAATTTCTAATAGAACTTGGAAATTAGTAGATCTTCCACCGAGTTGTAAGACCATAGGTTGTAAATGGGTCTTTAGAAAAAAGTTGAAACTGGATGGATCAATAGATAAGTTTAAAGCTAGACTTGTTGCAAAAGGTTTTAAACAAAAAACTAATCTTGATTCCTTTGATATTTTTTCTCTAGTAACTAGAATTACATCTATTAGATTGTTAATTGCTATTACTGCAATTTTTTATTTGAAAATTTATCAAATGGATGTAAAAATTGCTTTTCTAAATGGGGACCTAGAGGAAGAGATTTATATGGACCAACCCGAAGGCTTTGTAAAGCCTGGACAAGAAAATAAGGTATGTAAGCTAACTAAATCCCTATATAGCTTAAAACAAGCACCAAAATAGTGGCATGAAAAGTTTGATTCTTGCATGAGTGAGAATGACTATAAATCAAATGAATGTGATAAATGCATTTATTCTAAATCATGGAATAATTTACATGTTATTATTAGCCTCTATGTGGATGATGTGTTGATTTTTGGCTCTAATATGCGTGTTATAAATGAGACAAAAAATATACTTAAAAGCCATTTTGATATGAAAGATTTTGGTGAGGCTAATTTTATTTTGGGCATGAAAATTACAAAAACATGTGATGAAATATTTCTTGATCAATCACATTGTGTTGACAAAATATTGAGAAAATATAATTTTCATGATCACAAAAGTGAAGCTGCTCCTTTTGATTCTAGTGTTCACTTATTTCCTGTAAATAAGGATGATGAGATTTTTAATCAAAACGATTAAGCTAGTATCATTGGTAGTCTGCGTTATGCTACTGATTGTACTAGACCTAACATTGCATATGCAGTAGGAGTGCTTAGCAAATTTACTAACAAGTCTAGTAGAGATCATTGGCTAGCTATTGAGCGAGTCATGAGATTTTTAATTGTTACCAAAAACTATTGCTTATTTTATAAAATGTACCCTACTATGATTGAAGTTTTTAGTGATGCTGATTGAAATACTTTGTAAAGTGATTCTCTCTCAACCACTGGTTATATTTTTACCTTAGGTAGTGGTGCTATTTGTTGAAAGTCTAAAAAGCAAACAATAATTGTTAATTCAACAATGGAAGCTGAATTAATAGCATTAGCTTTAGCTAGTGAAGAGGCAAATTGGCTAAGAGATTTGTTATATGAAATTTCACTTTAGGAAAAGCCAATTCCACCTATATTAATTCATTGTGATAGCACTGAAGCAATTGGTAGAGTTAAAAACCGTTACTACAATAGTAAATCCAGGCCTATAAGAAGAAAGTATAGTACCATGCAATTTTATTTGAGTAGTGGCATCATAATTGTCGATTATATTAAATCTAATGATAATCTTGCAGATCCGTTTGCCAAAGCCCTAGCAAAAGATAGAGTTTGGAATACATTGAGGGGGATGGGACTAAAGTCCATAGAATCATGAGTCATGTATGCGGATACCCAACCCAAAGACTAGAGATCCTGAGAATTGGGTTCAATGGGAAAAACGAATCATACGATGGCCGTAAAAAATGCACTATTTTTTTAATTATTTATTTTGTATATAATTTTTAAATTGTTCATCCCTATGATGTAAGTGCATTTATCCTGTAATGTGGAGTAAAAAACTCTTAAATAAATTTGTAGCTCGTCTGAGTGGGGTGTTAGAATTACAGTAGCACCCTTGACAAAATTTTACCTATGTGAGTGTGGGGGTGGGGCCGCACCCTATGAGATTTGGATTTAATCTCAAATACACTCATGAAACTGGGATCAACACACGGCTATAAAGTGCTAGCTATAAAAACTCATGTCAACACCTGGGTTATTATGTGTTAGCAGTGACACTTAATTTCCCTAAAGCATTCCTAGTTCAAGTCGAAGACCACTACAACTTTGGAGTTGAGATCACTATTTCACTAAGTGAAGGTTCACTGTAGAGCACACCTTCATGATGCATAGTGACCCGTCTTTGCATGGTAATCTCTCTTTAACTAAAAAATTTAATATTAAAATGAGTGGGGGATTGTTGGAGCATTTTAATATTAATTAATTAAAATGAATAAATATTACAACTTAAATGTAAAGATGTGGAGTGAATATGGAAGATGAAGAGTTAGTGAAAATGTTTAATCCCACATTGAAAATGAGAGAGACTATTTTATTCTTTTTAATTATGGTGATTAATAGACTAATATGAATTGAATTAGATGTTAGGCTAGATACATGCGCAAGGGGGAGGTAAATGGTGGACGTATCAACAATGGAAATGAATCAGTCTCTTGGATCCTTCTACTTGACAGCCCATTCAGAATAATTACCATATCCGTTAGTGAGTAAATGGCCCAAAGTAATACTCCATTTTTATTATGGAAAATAAAGAGACATTAACCCACTTAATGGACTATCCGCTTGAGCCTTTTCATTCTTTAGAAACTAATTATCTCACCATTAATTGTGTAACTCCAGCCCATCTGATTAATATCCAACAATTAATCTTGTAACACCCACTACATCAGCATAATGGACCTAATTAATTAGATTAATTTGGGTAGTAATTTCATGAGGCTCATTGAGCCTATAAATAAACTCATTCAGACCCAATCCAAGTTACTGCAATATATATAAGAAAAAAAAATAGAAACGTTCTTGGCAAAGAAGAGTGTTCTTTCTGGTGGAGCTTTAGGCCTGAACACTTTGTGCAGAGGTTGTTCTAGCCATATGACACTTGTTGGGCTATTATATCCTGGGGGAGACAAGTCAGAGAAGGTCTGCATTGGTTACAAAGTTTAGCCAACCAAGGGCTTGAATCTCCTTAAAGAGAGCGAGTGTTGCGTCTCAGTCCAAATAATGTTGTGTAATTTTTCTTCTTTAAATTAGTAATATTCAAAAGTATTGGTCAGTTTCTTTTTGTGTTATTTCCATTATCATTGTGTTTGCACCAACACTCAATGTATTACACTTTAGATATTGTACGTAAGTTTTGTAATTTTCCAAAACTATTATAATATCCCCTTGCACTTTATAGCCATCCAAAAGACTACTCATTGCCATTACTGAGTGCTCTCTCTTCAGTTTCTCTTCATTAATTCTATCTTACGATGCTCAATTGGTTGATTAGCTTGTTAGTATTTTGAGTACTAATATGAATTACACTAATAAAAAAAATCTAGCAGTAATCTTGTGATATACATACATATGTGTGTGTGTGTGTGTGTGTGTGTGTGTGTGTGTGCGCGCGTGTGTGTGTGTGTGTGTGATACATGGTACATATATAGTTAAGACTTACTTTGGATTTAATGTTTGTTTTTTTCTAAACTAGTGCGCCAAGACATGTATGTATGTATGAATGTCATATTTTGATTTTTTTTTTTTTTTGAATTGTAAATCAATATTGTTGTTTCATCTTGGCCCCCCTTTAAGAAAAAATTCCTGGCTATGCCCTTGGACAACAATGACACATTTTACATTCTCAGTACCTACCTAAATTTCTTTACTGTGCACATGGAGTTGAAGTAGAAACATTTCCAACAGTGGCGGCTCAAGGATATATTTTTATGGAGGTTAGTAAAAAAATGCATTTTGGGTTAGAAAGAAAAAAGAATCTTGTGGTCTACGCGATTTTCTTATTATAAGTTTGTCCATAGTAAGTACTAGCAAGAGAATAAAATATACAAAGTGTTGCATTCACAATATTTTCACAACACTTTTCCAATAAATTTTAAGTGATAAATTGTTATTTGTTCTAATTTAAATCCACAATTGAAATTACTTTTTTGTCCATAAGTAACTATTTGTAACAATCTATCACTTAGAATTTATTGTGAAAATGTTGTGAACATTGCATTTCTCATTAAGATAAACTACAAGTTCATTGCATATTGTTTCTTAATACAATGAACATACTAACTATTATTACTAAGATTAAATCTTTGAAATCATCTATTGGTTTTAAAATACAATAAGCCAGATAATTATTGTCTTTAAGTGAACTCAAAGCAAGATCTAAATGTTTTTTTTTAAATTTAAGATGAGCAAATTTATACTTTTGTTGTTAGGCTTACTATTTTTCCCCTATATTTTATATCAAATTGGTTTATTAAGATGTTTTTTTTTTTTTTTTTTTTTTTTTTGTGTGTGTGTTTAAACCGACCAAGATATTGTCAAGATGATTATATTCAAGTTTATTTCAATTGGGCTTAAAAAATTTTAGATTTAGGGGGTTCAAAATTTTATTTCAAGGGGGTCAAATAAAAATAAAAATATATTTATTTTATTTTTGGGCCTAGCTAAGGGGTTCATTTGAACCCCCAGGACTGTACCTAGAGCCACCCATGACTTCCAAATTCTACACCGATACCCCCGCAACATAATTAATAGATCTGCATACTCACGGACAACAACACCAACACCCACCGACCTGCTAGTCACCCATTTCCCTACCCTACTGTTCCCCATTTCCCCTTTTCTTGTTTTCTAGAAATTTAAAAAAAAATATGAAACTCATGTGTTCTTAAAATAGAATGGTTAAATATAACTATGATATCTAACGTATACTTAAGTTTTTGCCTAATTCAAATAATTTTAGCTTTTACTATTTATTTTGAACAAATTTGGGGTACACAAGAAATCGTAAAATTTAATCTAATGATGAATTTATCAAAATACACAGGTAATATATATATATATATATATATATATATATATATATATATATATATATATATATATATATATATATAGGTTATGTTTAAGTTACAGATGAAGTACCTATCTGGGTTATTATAGCACTTCATAGTTTTTTATTAAATAGGTATTTTGATAAATTAACCATTAGATTACGTATTAATGTTATACTCTCCATTACTTACAAAATATCAAACTAATCAAAGATTAATAACTATCTTACCATAATTTTTATTAAAATTTCAAGTATTTTCTAATTTTAAAATTATAAGTAGAATATAAAATTATTGATCAAATAGTAAAAAAGATTTGATTAATTTGATGTTTTGTGTGCATACAAAGAATAAAGAAAATATTAAAAAAAAATGATAGAATTCTTAAAGTTTGCATCAACTTGTGCAAAAATTCTAGTCTATTTTAGTGTAAGGATTTACTTTTTCTATTTTATATACCCACTTTTCAAAACACCCCACATAAGATAACTAATTTTACACTACATTTCATTATATATCAATTTTTCTTGATTTTTTTTTCACATAAAATAATTACCATCTGCTCTCTTTTTTCATCGTTGGGATATATAAAAAAATTTAAAACTAATTACAAAATGAATATTGTTATTACTTTAGTAAATTTGTAAATTTACATAATTATATACTCACTGACATGGATCATTTTTAGGAAAAAATGTGTAAATTTTATACATTTTTATATTATATACCCACCTTTATAAGTGTTCTTAAATTGGTTTCCAATATAGAATGGAGAAATTTATCTCAAAATGGAGGCACAAACCTCCAACTAATTTGCTTGAAGTAATTATGTTTCCATATACTTGAAAATTTAACAATAAGTCTATATTGAAATAAAATTAAACTCTATATTATTTTATTCATACATTATACCATATAATTATCAATTTCATAGCATTATATATACTGTATATTTTTTTATTGATAAATAGCGGATAAAGAAATATGGGATTTCAACCACATGATGATGCACCGCAACATACTTTACTACTAGATTTAAAATTTATTATACCTTCTCATATAATAAAAAACAGGGATAATCATAAAATATTTCCAAATGGGGTGGTAATTTTTATTGGAGTTGAAAAGTAAAATGAAAATGTAAAAAATCTTTAATACTCACCTGGGAAATCAAAAAAGCAAAGAAACAACTGAATCACCGTTAAAGACTAACCAGTAATAGTCAAATAGTCGGTCATGGGAAGCGCGAATTTGAGAATAATTAACGAGTGGCAAGCAAAAAATCCACAAAAATTTCACAACGTTTTTAATATAGCATATCATATTATTAAAACAAAAAAAAAAATTTATTTGATGATTGTGATGGCGGCATGTGAGTTGGGATGCTAATTTAGAAAATGACAAATTTATAAAGCTTTTTAATGTAGCATTTCTCCATTTTAAAACATTATATATATATATATAATGGGATATCAGATTGCAAAACTTCAAACCCAAAACAGAAAGAGAGGAAGGAGAGAAAGTGAGAAAACTACTCACATTGGCTGAATTGAATTATCACTAAGCATGCTTTATCTACCAAACACAAGCATTCCTTATGCGGCAACACCAAAGTAATGAAGAGAAGTTTTTTTTCTTTTCTTGAAAAATTGTAAATAGTGAACCAAAAAAAGTAGAATATGTGTGTGTGAGAGAGAGAGAAATACCTCATCAACAAGTAGTAAGTGTGAGAGATTTTAGGGTTCAACGAAGAGTGGTAACTGAACGGGTATGTAATAATCTAAAAAACATAAAATTTCAGTTAATCAATATGCTAATCTAACACTGTTTTTTAGTTAATTTTTTTTATAAAGTCATTGTAGGTGGTCATTATCAAAAGTGCGTTTCAACTAAGGTTTCTTAAATTTTTTTGATGTTTTGTTCTTATATTTTGATGTTGTTGTAATATGCACTATACACAGTAACATTAACATGTTATATTATAATTTTTTATTTTATTTGAGCAAAGAAAAATTTATAAGTTTAAAGTTTAAACTATAATAATTTTTATGGAATATGACTATGCAATACATAGGATAATTAATATAAATAAATTAGATACAATATACACATTTGAATAGTTCTCCAAAAATAGATAATTAAAAATATTACCTTAAGTCACATGTTAAAAGAACAATATTTAATTTCCACAGTGAGCTATAAGAACAATATATAATCCCCACAATGAGCTAAATCATATACAGTAAAATCAAAACTTTAAGTTTAAGGGCTTTTATAGGCCCCTCCACCTCTGTGGTTCAAAACCATGGACCATAGTACATACCACAAAAAAAAAAAAAAAAAAAATGTTGTTGCTTTCACCAATATTATTGTTTGACTTTATAAGTTGACAACAACAACCCACGTCACTTTCTTAGCACCTACCTAAGTTTTTTACTATACACATGGAGTAGAAGAAGAAACACTTCCAAACTCAACACAATTAACAGATTTGCATACTCACATTCAACAATACCAACACCCACCCACCTACTAATCACCCATTTCCCTACTTTGCTGCGCCACATTTCCCCTTTTCTTGTTTACCAGAAATTCGTTTAAAAATATGGAACTCATGTGTTCTTCAAATAGAATGGTTAAATATAATTACGATATCTAAAGTATAACACTTACAGAACTATTCTTAAGTTTTTTCCTAATTCAATTTAGTCCTATTAATTTTCGTTGCACTTTTGTTGTTAAGTATAAAAATAATACTGTTTTGGAACAGAATTTTAGTCTAGCTGATCTTTTAAAATTCAGATTACGTATTTTACAGAATAATTTTTTTTGATCATGCATTCTTATGTGTGTGTGTGTATATATATATATATATATATATATATATATATATATATATATATATTCTTAACTGTTTATTTATTATTAAAAATATAAATAAAATTGGATTATATATTTTACTATATACTTTTTAATCATTCTCAAGTAATTTTAGCCATTTATTTATTATTAAAAATATAAAAATAAAATAATATCTTATATTACTGATTAAGGTTAGATAATTATGTTACATAATTTTCTTTTGAGTAGGAACCATTTTTTTTTTTAGTTAGTACTCACGTGCACTTGCAAGCTAGGGATGATGATGCCATTTTCACATCCGCAAAAGCTGGAGCTTCCATAACTCCTTACCTACTTTGTAATCGTTGCATTTAATATCTATCTACATCTAAGAGGTGAAATTCACATATTGTGAGAGAGGCACTATATGCAACTAATGCATATACTAATTGTTAGCGTGTCAGTTGTGATTGGCAATAATAGTATGAGATCACTACAAAACACGCAGGTCTTAGGCCGCTTTTTTCCAGCCGCATTTGCAAAAACGCGGCCTAAGACCCTAGTTGGGCTGCGTTTCTGAGAAGCGCACCCACTGCACTTGATTTATGACCGCGTGGGTTGAACGCAACCCAAGCCCAAGTCTGTAGCTGCGTTTTTTGGTTCTTCAGCTACGTTTTTTTGGAATGGGCTGAAGCTGCGTTTTAAAAACACGGCTTCAGACCCATCTGAATTTTTTTTATTATTTTTTTTACTATATGTCTTGAAGCCGTGTTTTTAAACGCGGCTTTAGGTAGGATTTTGCCTCACATAGGTAGGATTGTTTTTATAAAGAATAAACAGTAAACTGGTATTTGAGTAAGATTGTGACTCTTGGGACTAATCTATTTTTCATACAAATATGTCCATTCTTGCTTATTAATATTCACTTGGACATATACAAATTTTTTTTCCCTCCAACAAACATAGAATTTAATATATTAGGGATGCTGCAATTGTTACATAAAATAATAGATTCCTTAAAACACCCATTGAAGCACCATATCCACAAGTCAAGCACACAACCCAATCCCACAAAAATCCCATACCCATTAACTTAACACATAGCCTCCTCAGCCTTCCAAACCAAGAAATAAAATTTATCATGTATTCAGCCTTTCACATGGAGTGAGTCCTATAAATGTGAGGTCCAACCCCATGTGAAAGGGTGGATAGATGTATCTGATACATATAATACCACCTCAAATCGGCAAACATTGAATACACCACTACAAAAGTAATGCCTGCCACAATTATTCAACAATATATGCCCCTCCACCACTGTGATTCAAAACCATGGACCATGGTACGTACCACAAAAAAAATAGTCGATGTTGCTTTCACCAATATTATTGTTTTGACTTTATACATTGACAACAACAATCCCTGTTGCATTCTTAGCACCTACCTAAATTTCTTTACTGTGCACATGGAGTAGAAGAAGAAACATTTCCAAATTCTACACTGACACCCCACAACAAAATTAATAGATTTGCATACTCACGATCAACAACACCAACACCTACCCACCTACTAGTCACTCATTTCCCACTCTCTGCTGTTCCCCATTTTCCCTTTTTCTTGTTTACCAGAGATTCGTTTAAAAAATATGGAACTCATTTGTTCTTAATATAGAATGGTTAAATATAATTACGATATCTCTAAGGTATAACACGCAAAGAACTATTCTTTAGTTTTTTCCTAATTCAAATAATTTTGGCCTTTAATTTTTATTTTGAACAAATTGGGTACACAAGAAAGGGTAAAATTTAATATAATGATATAGGTAATATATATATATATGGGTTATGTTTAAGTTATAAATGAAGTATCTATTTGACATGTGAGTGTATTTCCTTGTCTTATCCCCCTTCCCCTATATATGTGTGTGTGTGTTTCTCAACAAAAAAAAAAAAAAGAACTCAGTGTTGTCCAATCATCCTACATCGGTAAGGTGTGATAATGAGAAGGAATTTATCACTTGTTTCGCGACACTAACTGCTGCATGCAGTTTTGGTGTTGGCGTGTGAGTGTATTCCCTTATCTCATCCCCTTCCCCTATATATGTGTGTGTGTGTGTTTCTCAAAAAAACTATTGGATTACAAATTAATGTTATACTCTCCATTACTTAAAATATCAATATAGTCAAAGATTAATAACTATCTCACCATAATTTTTGTTAAAATTTCAAGTATTTCTAATTTTAAAATTATTAGTAGAATATAAATTTATTGATTAAATAGTAAATAAATTCTAATTAACTTCATGTTTAGTGTGCATATTAAGAATAAAGACAATATATAACCCAATGACAAAATTCTCAAAATTCGTATCAACTTGTGCAAATTTTTTGATCTATTTTAGTATAAGAATTTCTTTTTTCTATTTTACATACCCACTTTTCAAAACATCACACATCAGATATTCTATTTTACGCTACATTTCATCATATATCAAATTTTCTTGATTTTTTTTAATTGTTTTTTCATATACAACAATTACCATTGACTTTCTTCTTTCATTCTTGGGATACATAAATAAATAAAAAATTTAAAAACTAATTACAAATGAATATTGTTTGTACTTTAGAAAATTTGTAAATATCTATAATTATACACTCACTAATATTGATAATTTTTAGTGAAAAATGTGTAAATTTTATACTTTTTTATATTATAAACCCACTAATATGAGTGTTATTAAAGGTTTTCAATATGGAATGGAGCAGTTTATATCAAATTGGAGGCACAATTATATTTCCATATGCTTGAAAATTGACTTTTAAAGTGGAAGGATTTAGTTTAGGTCCAATGCACTACACTAAACCGGTCAAATAATAACACGTGTCATGTGTTACTATCTTAATTGATTTAAATGCCACCGAACATTAGACCCAAGCTTGACCCAAAATGAAACAAGAAGTCAAATAAGTCTTGTGTGTCATATGTGACGAGTTGTGAGATTATATAAACTCATAATTTTTTTGTTCACCATTGATAATTAACTACGTAACTCGTTATATGGGCGATTTAACAAAAATTGTGAAAATTGCAGTGGTAAATAGACAAATTTTGAAAGTGATAATCTCACTAGAGAACACTTTATGATGCCGCGATTAAGTAAGGAGTAAATGAGGTTCAACAAGGGCGGTGAGAACTGGGAGCTGTGTAAATGGAGGTTGCTGGATAATATCAACAAAACAAACTTCAAAGATCAAAGATAGAGGTGAAAGGACGGTTCTGCTGTGTTGGGAGTTGTGTAAAGGATAGTCCAAACTCTACAGTACTGAATAATAAGTATCCACACGACATGCATCAGTCCAAACTCCACAGTGCTGAATAATAAGTGTATCATGATGAAAGTAGTGTGTATGTTTTAAGACCCTTTAAAAACACAACTAGATTAATCTAGTTATTTAGTCAAGTGATTAATTTAGGTAAATTATGCAGATCTAGATTAACACATATAAATCATATCATTGTAAAGTGTGGAAAATAAAGAACACAACAATATGATAATCCAGAAAAACCAAACCGGTAAAAAACCTAGGGAGGATTTAACCTAACTATCCTCGAGGTAAACTGAATCCACTATGAAAGAATTGAAATTTACACAATAGCGACTTAGACCACTAACATCCTATTGCTATCTCAAGTAGAAAACTTACTACCACGACCACGTGATAGTTTCGAGTCCACAGACTACTTCCTTCTTGGATTCCCAGCAAACACAAGCACTCCCACTTGTATATCTTTAAACTCTTGAATCTGCAACTGAATTAATCACCAAGTTCTTGACATCAATCTAGATCTTGATAACCCTAACTGTATGTGAAGGCAAACACCTCTAAATCTCACAAAAGATTCACATATGCAACATAAATAGCCTCCTTAAAAAGTGGTTAGGGTTTTCTCTTTTATACCTAGGGCAAAACATAAAACCCTACACGTAAAACGGGCTTGGGCTGAGTTAGAAAATTCTGTAGAAAAACAATCTGCATGAGCAAGAGAAAGTTCTACATTTGTATTTGTATTTGATAGTTTTGTATGGCTACTAAACCAGAAATTCTCACAGACTGGCAATGGACGCCTGTTGGAAGATTTAAGGTGGTATTCTTATATGAGCCAATGCTCTCTCTCTCTCTCTCTCTCATACACACACAATCTGTGACTTGAGTTTTGGTTGTAAATGCTTGTTTGTACAGTTTTATTTTTATTTTTTAAGTTTTTGGATATGGGGTTGTTTGAAAACTTGCACTAAATGTGTGGCATATGAAGAATGGGCCGTATAACAATGAGGTTGGTAAGTGCTTGACATAACTTTTCTAGGGTTAAACACCTTAATATTTCATTCATGCACGGTGGATGAACAAATATTCTCTGGTTTAGAACTATCTGCTACCAACGTATGAAAACTAGGGAGACAATATTATATATATATATATATATATATAGACACACACCCACACTCTTCCCTATTTTTAATTTGGATTAAATTTTCCCTTTTTTATAATAATCTAGGCAGTCTCTCAACACAGCTTCTTAAGAACAATAGTTAGAAAATGGTTTCTTAAGGATTGTTGTAAACAAATAAGTGGTGGATCAATGCAAGTTCAGTCTTCGTAACTTTTGTGTACTCTACAATTTTTGTCACAATTGTCCAATAGGCTGTGATTAATTGCATATATATCACTTTTATATAAATTCACAATTTTTTTTATTACTCATAATTTTTTATGTGGAAAATTATAACAAAAATTATAATATTTTGTGTGATCATTGAATTTTACTTGTAACAATTTTCTGTAATCACCTTTCCCTAATTTTTGGTGGTGTTTGTCGGACTTTGTTCAATTTAGCTTAGGTCTGATGCTCCCTAATAAATTAGGATTATTCAAATAAGGATTTTGTTAATATGTGCTCTTAGGGAACACAATAATTAATTATTTTAAAATTTTTCAAAAATTGAAAAAATATTAATAATTTTTTAATTTTTCAAAAAAATTTATCAAAAATAAATAAGTTAATGTGTGCTTTAAAGGCCCACATTAATCAGACCTTAAATTAATAACACAAAAGTAAATAATACTTTTAACAGGTATCATCGAATCCTCTGGCACACTACTACCAGAAGATTCAATGATAACTGTTAAAAATGATAACACTAGACAAGACAGATTTAATGCAATCTCAATTCTTGTCTATTGTACTAACGCTTTCAAGTTTACAGATGTGTGTGTTGGGGGGTTGTGTTCAATAAATATAACATTAAACTATATGTACTTAATTGATTAGGACATTAGCGAGAGAAAGTTCTATATTTTTATGGATCGTTTAGGATATATATTAACAAATTTATTTTTAGTAAAATTTTATTAGGAATTGAAATAGTTATCATGATAAAATTTATTTTTAAAAATAGTATATTATTGTTGTATGGCTACTAAACCAGGAATTCTCACAAACTGGCCATGGATACCTCTTGGAAGATTTAAGGTGGTGTTCTTATATAAGCCAATGCTCTCTCTCTCTCATACTCACACAATCTGTGACTTGAGCTTTGGTTGTAAATGCTTGTTTGTACAGTTTTACTTTTTTTTTAAAAATTTTTGGATATGCGGTTGTTTGAAAACTTGCTCTAAATGTGTGGCATATGAAGAATAACAATGAGGTTGGTAAGTGCTTGAAATAACTTTTCTAGGGTTAAACACCTTAATATTTCATTCATGCACGGTGGATGAACAAATATTCTCTGGTTTAGAACTATCTGCTACCAACGTATGAAAACTAGGGAGACAATATTTTATAGGTGTAAATGCACTTTTAGTTTTTACATTTTGACCCGATTTCTATTTTGATCCCTACATTTTATTTTTACCACTTTTAGTCCCTAAACCAATTAACGCGTGAGGTTTAAGTCCTTACCGTCACCCAACTAACAGAAAATACTGACGTGGCTAACGGTACAGTAAAATAATAATTAAAAAATCTATTTTGGTATTAAAAAATTGCCACGTCAACATTTAAATTAAAAAATAATAATTAATTAATTTTAACTAAATGAAAAAAATTAAAAACAAAAAATCACATTAATTGAGATCAAAGAGTGCCTTGAACAAGAACAACAAGATCACAATCCCAGACCTCAGAACACAAACCCAGAAATTAAAAAAAAAAAAAAATTGTTATTGCTGAAGTAATCGCTCGATCCGAGACTACCCAGATCAGAAAGAAAAACCCAATTCGCTTACCCAACAGCTCAAAGATTCGAGATTGTTATTGATTACCCAATAGCCACCTCTTGCATTTGCCTTTGGATCCACTCTGCATCGACTCGAAGAAGCTCCGGCTCCTACAAGTTTTTGTATCAAAATTTTCTCACACAACAAAACAAAAGCAAAGAGAGAGAGAGAGAGAAAACCAAAACCTTTTGGAGACGATCAAGTTTGAAGGAGAGGAGCTCGGAGAAGTAAGGTTGTTGAGCGGAGGAGGAGGAGGCGGCGGAAGCAAAGGTGAGAGAGATGAGGCTCGACAGCAACGACGACATCGTTTCCCCTGCTGCATTTTTCGAGTCCATTTCCAAAGAAGATCTGCTCCGATCGATGAGCTCTGAGAATCGGATCTGCCTTTTATTCTTGAGAATCGAATTTGCTCCGATCAGCGTCGTGGACCTCTTTGGATTTGTGTTTGTGTTTTTTGGGTTGTTGCTGGTTTTGCTGAAGATGGATTGATGGGTTTGTGTTTATATTCTTGCTGAATTTGTCAGCATTTGTGTTTGTGTTTGTGTTTGTGTTGGTGTTCTTACTAGATTTTTTTGTTTTTAATTTTTTTCATTTAATTAAAATTAATTAATTAATTATTTTTAATTTAAATGATAACGTGGCAATTTTTTAATGTCAAAATAGATTTTTTAATTATTATTTTACTGTACCATTAGTCACGTCAGCATTTTCTGTTAGTTGGGTGACAGTAAGGACTTAAACGTCATGCGTTAATTGGTTTAGAGACTAAAAGTGGTAAAAATAAAATGTAGGGACCAAAATAGAAATCGGGTCAAAATATAATGACCAAAAGTGCATTTATGCCTATTTTATATATATATATATATATATATATATATATATATATATATATATATATATATATATATATAGACACACACACCCACACTCTTCCCTATTTTTAATTTGGGTTAAATTTTCCCTTTTTTATAATAATCTAGGCAGTCTCTCAACGCAGCTTCTTAAGAACAAAAGTTAGGAAATGGTTTCTTAAGGATTGTTGTAAACAAACAAGTGGTGGATCAACGCAAGTTCAGTCTTCGTAACTTTTGCCGTCTCTACAATTTTTATCACAATTGTCTAACAGACTGCGATTAACTGCATATATATCACTTATATATAGATTCATAATTTTTTTTATTACTCACAATTTTTATATGAACTATTATAACAAAAATTGTAACATTTGGTGTGATTATGGAATTTTACTTGTAACAATTTTCTGTAATCACATTTCCCTACTTTTTGGTGGTGTTTGTCGGACTTGGTTCAGTTTAGCTTAGGTCTGATGCTCCCTAAGAGTATCCACATTCATTTTTCCCAATTTTATCTTATTTTACCATTTTAAAAACTACTTTATCAATTATACAATATTATTTTTCAATTCACCAACATCCAAACTTCTATTTTACCATACTACACATTAAAATAACTTATAAAAACATTTATTTTATAACATAGTAATTAATTTTTTATTTTTTTAAAAATTTACAAGTATAAATAATATAATAAAAATATATCATTTAATGATTAAATTTTTAAATTTTACTTTTAATATAAAATTATTTAATAAGTTTGAAGAGATTCTTAACTTTTACAATATTCATTGGAGTGATGTGTTTGGGATTAAATAGAAAATTAGGTTTGCATTTGCCATTTGACCTATACGTTATGGATGCTCTAATAAACTAAAACCATTAAAATAATGACACAAAAGTAAATAGTACTTTTAACAGGTATCATCGAATCCTCTGGCACACTACTACCAGAGGATTCAATGATAACTGTTAATAATGATGACACTGGACAAGACAGATTTAATGCCATCTAATTCTTGTCTAGTGTACTAACGATTTTAAGTTTACAGATGTGTGCGTTGGGGGTTGTGTTCAATAAGTATAACATTAAATTAAATGTACTTAATTGATTAGGACAAATTTCACTAATTTTCCATTAACAACTTGTTTATGTTTTACTGAACATCTTAGCTCAAGTCCCGCTACGTTGTAACTCCCACGCCCCAAGCACGAGAGGAAAATAAAAGCCGTATGTTTTTCCAACGTTTATTTTTGAAATTTAGGCATGTTAGGTATGTTAACTTAAATATATATTTTCAGTTTTTAAATAATATTACATGTATTTTTATATATTTTTTCACTTACATATATTTTAAAAAAATTTAAAAATTGTTGTTTAAACATATTGTCATCCTTGGAAACACAGTTCCCAACTCCCAGATTTAGTACTGCCATTTTATTTAGACAACACCATCGCAAGACACATGTACACTTAGACAACACCATACACCAAAATGAGAGCGGTAAATGGCCTTGGAGTTAGGATTTAATGCAATAAATATTCTCTAATTCTTTAAAATACATCTATAAAAAATATTAGAAGCAGGGACGGAATTAAGGTTTAAACCTAAGGGGGGCTAAGGTATAAATTTTTTTCCCATGAAAATCTAAGCTAGCATATATTTAATATTAACAAAAGATGGCTAAAATGAGGTTTTACCTCTTTCTGCAAAACGTTCTAGCAAAACGCCTCCTATCTGAAACTATTTAGGGATATGCCTCTGTTTTGAAACTCAATTTTTAGAAAATTGAGTTTCAATGAAAAACTCAATTTGTGTTTTGTGATTTTAGATTTGTGGTTGTTTTGTGTGTCTTCTTTGTTTAGATTGGATTGTTTCTTAATTTGTTGATAATTTTGGTTTGTTTAAAGGTTATGATCTTGTTATTTTTGAGACAATTGGGTTTGTTTAGATTGGAAATGTGCTACGTTTTGTGGGTATTTTTGATTAGGTCCAAAGGTTTTTCTTGTTATTCTTGGGACAACAAGTAAAAGGGTTGGTCAATTTATAAATTAGGATAGAGGACAGGGGCCAATAATATATATTTTGGGAGAATTTTCAATTTTCTATGGATATATATATACTAAGAAATTAAAAAAAAAAATTTTGGGGGGGGGGCGGGGGGCGGCATGGCCCCCCTCAGCCCTAACTTAGTTCCGTCATTGATTAGAAGTCTTGAAAAATTGAATTGAAAATAAAAAAGAGTTAAATATGGTGGGTAATCTTATTTCTCTCACTAATTCCACCATTTAGGTGCTCTTTTTGTTTTTGGAAATATTATTACGCTTTCACCTGTAATAATATATACATATATATATATATATATATATATATATTTTTTTTGTGTAGTTTAATGTAAATTATTGACCCAATTATTTATATAATTTTGAACCGACTCCATTATTTTCAAATTCTAGCTACTGGATCTGTGGATGCATGCAATTGCCCCACCTGGGCATAATGCTGCTCTGCTGATAGCTATTGTAAGTTATGAGTTCTGACGTTCAATATTTGAACTCATTTTGGTTCAAAGAAAAAAAAAAAACTTCAAGGAATTAGATGAACAAGAATAAATGAATTAAATAAGTAAAATAAATAAAACATTGATATGATATATTGATATGATAAATGAATTAAATGAATAACATGATATATTGATATGATATGAATAGGTTTTTTAAATAGTCTTTCTAAGTAGGGCATATAAGTTTATCAAAAAAAGAAAGTAGGGCATATAAACATTTTTGCCTTGTATTATTATTATTATTATTATTATTAATCCAAATTTTTGGTTTTCGCTGTTACCAAATCTTTGTTGTTTAATGTGCTTTATTATTATTATTATTATTATTATTATTATTATTATTATTATTATTATATATATAAATTTTTTTGTAGTAGGTGATCCTAGCTAACTCCTTGGGCCATTCATAATCATAGCACCGGCCTACTCATTCATAGTTAAGGATAAGAGTGAAAGGTCCCTTTCACTCTTCCTCATACTTCCATTTCTACTATGGAGAATGCTTCACAACCAAATATGGATTATTCTCTCTCGTTACTGGACTGCTAGAGGCAAGAACTCGATCGTTGACAGAGAAAGCAATTGGTCAGTAATTATAAATGGATTGTATTAACAGACACAGTAAGGTGCCCGTTAACAACACAATTTTAGATAATTTTTTTAATTTTTTGACAGTTTTTCAGTTTTTGGAATTTTTTTTTTATCTCTTTTGACAATTTTTTTAATAACTTTTTTTCATCTTTTTGAGTGAAACACAAAAAAGGAAATGTTTACAAGCTCCGTACAGTGCTTGTTAACATTTCCCATTATAAATTAATACAAATATATACATTTATACATACATGCATGTACACAAACACACTTGTATACATAGAAATTATAATTATCTTAATTATAAATTTGGTGTGTTTCATTTTTATTTTTCCTTACAAATATATTTGGGCAGGGATGACCAAATATTGTTAAGTGGAGCGTTGTTCTACCTAGTTTTAAGACATTGACTCAGGCAGAGAACCTACCATTATGGAGGACAAATGGAGTAATTATGACGATTCTTCTGTATTCTGATCCTGTAGAGTTTCTCTATTATTGGCTCCACAGAGTACTGCACCACCATTATCTTTACTCTCGCTACCATTCCCATCACCATTCTTCAATTGCCACAGAGCCTATAACTTGTAAGTTCACTGTATATAAAATTTAGGTTCGGTCAGAGTATACATTAATTATTTTTTTAGAAATTTTTTATAAAAATTTGAAAAAATTGTTAAAATAGTTAATTATTTTTTCATTTTTTTCTATAAATTTAAAAAAAAATGATTTACTAATATATTCCCAAAAACATAAGTGCATAAACCCATAAAATATTTGTTTGAATTATTGTACTAGTTACTTTTTTTTTTTTTTTTTTTTGAGAAGTACTAGTTACTCTTTTTGTAGGTGAAATTATTTAATTTGACCTGTTCTGCTTATTAGACTCACATTTACCAAGGAAAATAGTAAGTTACTATAAATGGTAACTGTAACATAATATTCAAACTGATGAAAAAAATATTATTTAAAAAGAAGGTTGTCAGTTATGCAATATCATTGCAGTTGCAACCCAATTTAATATTATATTTTCAGAGAGATAGAGAAAGTATTTTGGTATGTTGCAACATGAAAGATTAGGGTCACTAGTGCTAACAAGATATTAGTTTTCAAAAATGACAGTCTCAAGCTATTAAAAAAAATGGGTTGTGTTGTTAAAATATTATTTTATGTTAAATTTTTTGTTTCATGTCATATTTTTGACAAAATTATAGGGTGTAGAGGAGGTAAAACTAACTTTTTGAGTTTTACTTATTATATCGGCCATATCTACAATCTCTTTTATCAATTCATTTCAATTTATTGTTAGTTGTACTCTACACTAACTCATCATTAACTATGCTCTTTAACATTTTCCATAATAAAATAAATTATTATGATTTTTTTAGAGAGAAATAAATCATTATGATGATTTAACACACCTACAACATTTTCAAAATAGTTTAAAGTTTCTTTTGGTTATACTTTTATTGGGCTAGTATTATATTGGTCTAGGTTTTAAAACAATTTTTATTATAAAAACTTGGACGTTCATATAATGAAACGTAGGGCCTTTTCGTAGTGGGCCATAACATAAGCCTAAGCTAATAACGTCGGTGTTTTTTAGTATTGAATACGACAATAGATTTATATTCGGACATCATATGTTCATATGAATATGACGGAATGATTTTGTGTTTCTTTTTTTCCTTGCAAATTCAATTTTCTCCTTAACTATTAGTTACAATTTTTCCCAAATTTCATAACTAAGCAAATTTTTCCCATGATTAATTAGTAATAAGCATTCTATATTAGGATTTTCATTAAATTTAAAAATTAATTTTCTATGTAGCACATTTAGAAAATTGAACTTAACTTCTATTTAATAAATAAGAAAAAAGATAACAAATACCTTAAATGTATTGGTTTATGGAATATTTTTAGAAATATTTTATGAAAATAAGAAAAAAAATAATTGATTTCTTTTTTATAGTCCTATAAAAATTAACAAATACTTTGAGAACATCCATTAACTTTGTTAAAAAAGGAAAAAAAAAAAAAAAAACACATGTTAACCAAATCTAATAAATAATTAATTACATGACACCTCTCTATATAACACTTGGCCTAATAAGTTTAGATTAGCTGTGGCCCCAGCCAAATCCGCCGCAGCTTAAACTGTAGGACTATCAATGCATAATACATAATTACATGTACTTTGATATTAAAGTATGCATATGTAAGGTTCATAAAAAAAAGTATGCATCTATTACTGCATACTCTTGGTGCGATAGTCACTATACAAGTATAAGTGCTTATGAGGTGTGGAGTGTGGGAGGTAACGGCCGGGGTTTAAGTTTCTAAGAAGGAGCTTTACACACATATACACTTAGATTAAGTTAGAGTAAAATTCTATCTTGTATAAAAAAAAAAAAAGAGTATGCATCTATAGGTACCACTCAGTGTGGTACCCAGTGATTAGGACCTTATAATTGGTATGTGTCATTAATCATGAATTGAAAAAATCCTAAAACTATAACTCAATCACGTGAGGGAGCCAGTGGTCCCTTAACATTAATATAAATCTCTTAATCATTGACTTTTTTGTTACATATGAAAACTCACAATAATTGCAAATTGAATGCCATAACTAATCAACTCCTAATTGCCTGTTTTATTTTGGTGAATATATATATATATATATATAAATATATATATATATATATATAATATATATATATATATATATATATATTATGGTTGCTGGTGTGGCTTAGTAATACTAATACCAATCAACCTTCTTTTATTTTATTTTATTTTTATAAATCCATTTGTTTAGGTAGAACTAGATGTAATCATGCAACAATATAAAAATCTTAAAATTCCAAACTTTTTACTTTGGGTCTTAATCTCAAACCGCAGATGACAAAAATGTCAAATACATATAGTCATTTGATTTTCAATTTTGGATGGATCACTAAGTATAATTATTTAACAAAAAAAAAAACCTTACAATTAACAAATCCCAGTGTAGTATTGGTAAAGAAAGTTTGGCGGGGGGAATTAGAAATTCCTATGGTTGAAGACTTAGAATTAATGTGAAGTCGATTTTGGACATTTTATTATCAACGATAATATTATTTATACTTTCAATAATTGAAATGGTATTTTTTGGTGTTCACTTTTCAAATGTTTCAAGATATCCTTACTATATATAGTAGCAAGGTCAAAATCGCAACCCAGTGGGGTTGGCCAAGTGGTTGAGCACTTGGTCTCAAAGTAGCTGTCTGGGGTTTGACTAGGAGCTCCCTAGTTCAAGTCTCGGCAACAGCACTTTGAAACAAACTCCCTGGGCCAGCGATTTACCCCGTTATGGGCTCACCCGTCGCGAACAGTGATTAGTCTCTGGTTGAAAGCTTTGAGGATACACTGTGGGCAACCAAAAAAAAAAAAAAGGTCAAAATCGTGAAATGATAAAATTTTCTTGTTTTATAAGGCGCAACTTTGGAATTTTATGTGAATTTCAATTTATTTTCTACATTTCTAATTTGAATAAATAACTTCTTAGATATTATATATGTCTTTGACAAAATAGAATCTTTCACTAAATTTTTTAGTAAATCATAATGGAATTAATCATATTATATAACAATTTTCTGTTTTTCTAACTGTCATTCATCCATTTGCAGAGCACATAGCATATTTCGCGTTGTTTTCCATACCAATGTTAACAGCAATACTTACTGATTCTGCCTTTATTGCATCTATTGCTGGCTACCACACATATATGGATTTTATGAACAATATGGGTCACTGCAATCACGAGCTCATTCCAAAGTGGCTCTTTTCCATCTTTCCTCCGCTGAAGTACCTCATGTACACCCCCTCGTAAGTCTCTCAAGCCCTTTCTTTCACCTTATTTTCTATTGCATCTGTCCATATTGTTGGTTCTATTTGAAAATTTCAACTTTTAAGTGAATATTATTTATGTGATGCCATTAGTAAAAATTGTAGATTATGAAATTTATTTTTTCACTTTTCACTTAGGAGTACATTTTGTGACATCTTAAAATAAAATAAAATAAAACCAACAGTTTAGAATGAAAGGGTGTTTTAGCTGTACTCATTTTATAATTTTTCTCTTTGATCTAGCAAAAGAGATTATTGTTTGGTATCCAACTGTATCTAACACAAATTAACGCACAAATACATTTCAAGTTGATTAATTTAATGCCTAACGTGTTTAGATGAAAATTAATATATATATATATATATATATATATATATATATATATATATTGTGAGGGAAAAATAAATAAAATATATATATATATATATTTGGGCCTTGGGCTCAATTTGGTGGTGTAAGTCTGTTCAAGCAAAGCATTTAAGGCCCACAGGCCAGTTCATTTTACAAGGGGAGAAGGAGTTGTCCGAGGAGGAGTATCTCCTCGGACGGGCCCACTAAAGGCCATGGGACGTGCTAAAGGATTTAGAGGCAGAATTCTGGAAGATTTGTTGGATAAAGGCGTGATCCAAGCAGTCGTTAGAAGGAAGAGCATGCGAGGAATATCAGAGGAAAAAAGCTGCTATCACCGCATTAAAGGTCCTGCACTTACCTCCCTGGCCACGTTAATGGAGAAATGACCTCTGAATAGTAATATTTAGCTTTCTAGCTATTATTTGAAGACTTCAAGAAGGTGGTAGATGGGACAAGTATCTATTTGGAAAATCTGTACTACACGTGGAAGAAAAAAAGAAGAAGAAGAGGGATATAAGAGGACAGGAGAGGTATGAAGATGGAGGGGATGGAAGACTTGAACACCAATTGTAATCTTTTGCTTAAAGAAAGAAAAGCAATACAAGTGGTCATCGGCTTACGTCCGATGAGAGTTTTTTTTGTCATATTCATCTATTATTTGCATAGATCGCGGCATTTTAGCATGTTTATTAACTCTCCAATATCCCTAACCTAGGTTTCAAACCCATACTTTACAAATTTCATTGTATAAGACTCTTTAGGCCTGGGTCCATCTAGTGATTGGACCGGGTACAAATTGTGCATTTACAATTGGCGTCGTCTGTGGGAATCTAGTGTTGAAGGAATTGGAACATCATGGCAGGCTTAGGTTCGCATCATGTAGAGTCTCAAGGGTCCCAGCGCGAAGATCATTTTGAGCGTCTTGAGCGTCGGAGGAATCGAGAGGGAAGTGTGCATACAGTACACCTTGATGCAAGCCATTCGCGTGGTGGAAGTAAGGCCACCCATGAGTTTGATGCCAAGGCCATGCAGAGGGAGATTGACCACCTTAAGAAAAAACTATGCCATGTCAGATGAAGGCAGACTTCACCTCCTTCCAATCCTTCCTTTGGGGGATCCCAGGGAAGCAGTTACAGTCCAAGGTTTAGGACTCCCCCTAGTGAAACCTTCTCTTATGAGAAGGACGAAAGCATAAGAAGTTTCCCTCCAGGGGCTTGGGAAACGATGTTATGAGCCGGGCGTTGCACCAACTCTCCAAGTCACCCTTCTCACGCAAGATCGAGAAGGGAAGGCTCCCACGGCGGTTCACCCAACCCACCTTTACCATTTATAATGGCAGGACAAACCCAGTTGAACACGTGAGCCATTTTAATCAGAGGATGGCGGTACATTCTCAGAACGAAACTTTTATGTGCAAAGTCTTTCCCTCTAGCCTGGGACCTGTTGCTATGAGATGGTTTAACGGACTAAAATCGGGGTCTATTAATTCTTTCATGGAACTCACTAAGGCATTCGCGTCTCGATTCATCACATGCAGCAGAGTCCATCAGCCTTTGGACTCATTATTATCTATGGCCATGAAGAAGGGTGAGACCTTGAAAACATACTCTAACAGATACTAAGAGATGTTTAATGAAATCGATGTCAATTTTGACGAGGTGGCAATTAACACTTTTAAAGTGGGCTTCCCAACTGATCATTATTTAAGGAAATCTCTAACTAAAAAGCCTATGTAGAGTGTACGTCAGCTCATGGATCACATTGACGAGTATAAAATGGTTGAAGAAGACCAACAACAAGGTAAGGGTAAGACGAAGGTTGTCCCTCAGGAGATGAGGGATTTCAGGTCGGAGAGGTACCATAACAATAAGCCAAGGAGAGATTTCTCAGGGCAATCTGGTTCAGCCAATCCTTAAGTAGTTAATACCGTGTTCCGAGAACCGGTGCACCAATTGTTAGAGAAAGTCCGTAAGGAACCCTATTTCAAGTGACCTAGTAAGATGGCAAGGGACCCTGGAAAATAGAATCAAAACTCTTTTTGCTAGTATCATCAGGATGTAGGTCATACTACCAAGAATTGTCGGACACTTTAGAACCATTTAGAGTAGCTTATTAGTGAGAAAAAATTGAAGTAACACCTGTATCAACCCAACGGACAAGGAAATCATTTGGGTTCAAATAATCAAAAGAACAACTCATCTCAGCCGCCCTTAGGAACGATTAATGTTATCTTCGCTACACCTGGTATAACTAGCTCCTGTCCTACAAGGGTGATAGCGGTGTCACATTCCCAGGCCAAGGAGTCTGGCTCGAGGCCGAAGAGGATCAAAGGAAGCACACACATTTTGGGATTCTCTAATGAGGAAAAGGTTGGGACCATTTAACCACAGAACGATGCCCTAGTGGTCACATTGAGGATAGGGAATTATGACGTTAGGAGAGTGATGGTTGATCAGGGTAGTGGTGTGAATATTATGTACCCTGACTTATTTAGGGGGCTTAAGTTAGAGCTGGAGGATCTCACTCCCTATGATTCGCCTTTGATAAGCTTTGAAGGGAAAACTGTCATACCAATGGGGCAAATTCTTTTGCCCATACAGTCCAGCCCGGAAATAGTTAATGTAGATTTTATTGTGGTTGACGCATATTCCCCATACACGGCCATTGTCGCAAGGCCTTGGCTGCATGCTTTGGGTGCTATCTCCTCGACTTTACATGTTAAAGTGAAGTTTCCCTCGAGTGGATTGATTGAAGAAATTCTTGGGAGCCAATCATTGCAAGGCAATGCATATCGGCTATGGTACTGCATCAAGCCGAATCAGAATCCTCGACCTCGATTGTGGAAAACTTATAGCAATTAATAACCCTAGATGCGCCCGGTGCGGTGACAGTAGAGGAGGCCACGTGTGAAGAGTTGGAAAGATTTCTTATAAATGAGGACCCTGAAAGGTTCTTTCAGGTTAGGATACGGCTTCCACATCAAGAGAAGATGAAATTCATGACGTTTTTGAAAAATAATATCGATGTATTTGCATGGGATCCCTACGAGGCTCTGAGAGTTGACCCAAGTTTGATTTGCCATCATTTGAACGTTAATCCTGCCGTTATTTCCAGGAGGCAACCACCTCGGCGTTCTTCGAAAGAACATGCTGAGGTCGTCAAGGAGGAAGTGCTCAAGCTCAAAAGGGCTGGAGCTATTAAAGAAGTTTTCTACCCAGAATGGTTGGCGCATACTGTCGTAGTAAAAAAGAAGAACGGAAAATGGAGAGTATGTATGGACTTCATTGACCTGAACAAAGCCTACCCAAAAGACTTGTTCCCGATGCCTCACATCCATCAGCTGGTGGATGCTACAGTTGGACATCCTCGGATGAGTTTTTTAGATGCCTTCCAAGGTTACCACCAAATACCTTTGGCGTTGGGTGATCAGGAGAAGACTACATTCATTACTCCTACGGGGAATTGTCATTATAAAGTGATGCCATTCGGTCTGAAAAATGCAGGAGCTATTTACCAAAGGATGATGACCAGGATGTTCGAGTCACAGCTTGGGAAGACTATTGAGGTATATGTGGATGATATGGTAGTGAAGAGTAAGACAGTACCTATGCATGTGAAATATTTGGACGACACATTTCAAACACTTAGGAAGTATAAGCTGCGCCTTAACGCCTCTAATTGCTCTTTTGGGGTGGATTTTGGAAAGTTCCTAGGCTACATGGTGACTTATAGAGGAATAGAAGTAAATCCGGCACAGGTCAAAGCCATTTAGGGCTTGCAACCACCTCGGAATCCGAAGAAAGTTCAAAAATTGACCGGGATGACTGTTGCTCTTAGTAGGTTTATCTCTTAGTCCACTGATAGGTGTAGACATTTTTTCCAATTTTTGAATAAGTGGAAAGGATTCCAATGGTCTGAGGAGTGCGCTTTAGCTTTTCAGTAACTTAAGGAATATCTTTCCCGGCCACCCATCATGTCTTGGATGGAGGTCAATGATATTCTGTTTACATACCTAGCTATAGCTATTCATGCAGTCAGCTTGGTTCTGATAAGGGACGACGGTGGAGTACAAAGACCGGTTTATTATGTTAGCAAATCTTTGAGTGAAGCTGAGGTGCGTTATCTGCCTTTGGAGAAGGTGATTCTAGCCGTAGTCCATGCTACACGAAAGCTTCCTCACTACTTCCAATCCCACGCTGTCGTGATTTTGACTCAACTTCCTCTTAAGTCAGTATTGCAAGGTGCTAACTACTCGGGGAGGGTAGCCAAGTGGGAAACTATTCTAGGAGCTTTCGATATCAAATATATGCCGCGCACCTCTGTGAAGGGCCAAGTCCTCGCTGATTTGGTGGCAGAGTTCGCCGAACCATCGTTAGAAGAAAATGTAAAGGAATTGCACATGGATGAAAAATCAATTGGCATGATCACATGCAAAGGGCCTCCAATTTGGAAGGTGTATGTTGATGGGGCAGCAAACCAAGGAGGATTAGGCGTTGGACTTGTTGTGGTATCCCCTGAGGGAATTACCTTTGAGAAGTCATTGAGATTAGCGTTCTCGGCTACTAATAACGAGGCTGAGTACGAAACTGTCTTAGTCGGTATGGATATGGTCTAGAGAATGGGGGCAAAGTCAGTTCATATGTCCTCGGATTCTTAATTAGTTGTGGGCCAAGTGCTAGGGACCATAGAGGCTAGGGATCCGAGAATGGAAGAATACCTGACTAAGGTCAAATGTTTACAATCCAAGTTTGATTCTTTCATCCTTACGCATGTTTCTAGAAGTGGAAACACGTATGCGGACTCGTTGGCCACTTTGGCGACGTCCTCGGCTCAGTGTTTGCCTAGGATTATCCTCGTCGAAGACTTGCTAAAACTGACTTTAACCACCGCAAGTGCTGTCCGTATCCATCTGATAAGGCTCCAACCTAGCTGGATGGACCCTGTAGTTTCTTTTCTAAAAAGCGATGTTCTGCCTGAGGAGAAGTCTGAAGCAGACAAAATTCATCGAAAGGCACCTCAATTCTGGTTGTCTGAGGATCAGAAGCTATATAAACGCTCTTTTTCCGGACCATACCTGTTATGTGTACACCCTGAAGTAACGGAGGCACTTTTGGAAGAATTGCACGAGGGGATTTGTGGAAGTCACATTGGGGGGAGATCTTTAGCCCATAGAGCTCTGACGCAAGGATATTGGTGGCCCAATATGTAGAGAGAAGCTCAGGACTACGCGAGAAAATGTGACCAATGCCAGAGGTTTGCTCCCAATATTCATCAACCTGGTGGTGTCCTTAATCCTCTGTCTAGTCCTTGGCTATTCCCTCAATGGGGCCTGGATATAGTTGGGCCTCTTCCGAGGGTTGTGGGAAACAAAAGGTGGTTACTCGTGGGAACTGATTACTTCACCAAGTGGGTTGAAGCTGAGCCTTTATCAAATATTAGGGATGTGGACACCAAGAAATTTATCTGGAAGAACATTATCACTAGATTTGGGGTACCTCACACACTTATTTCAGATAATGGCGTGCAATTTATAGTAAAGCATTCAGGATGTGTTGCAATGACTTAGGCATCACAAATAGATACTTAGGCATCACAAATAGATACTCCACTCCCACTTATCCTCATGGAAATGGGCAAGCCAAGGCCGTTAACAAAGTTATGGTCAATGGACTTAAGAAGAGGCTGGACGACGCAAAGGGTAGATAGGTAGAAGAATTGCCACACATTTTATGAACGTATCGGACTAGGCCACGAAGATCTATAGGAGAAACACCCTTCTCCATGACTTACGGGGCTAAGGTGGTGATACCTTTGGAATCTGGGTTTCCAACGTTAAGGACGACTGCTTTCAGCCCGAGAAATAACGATGGCTTGCTAGAGAAAAGCCTGGATTTGGTTGAGGAATGGCAAGAAGCCGTCATGGTTCAATTGGCTTATTATCAACAAAAGCTCAAACGAGGATATGATACGAATGTGAAATTAAGGCCACTTATGACTGGAGATTTGGTCTTGAGGAAAGTTATGGGTACTTCCAAGAATCCAGCGTAGGGAAAGTTTGCACCAACCTGGGAGGGACCATGCCTAATTACTTTTGTAGTAGGCATAGGGTCATATCTCTTAGTTGATTTAGATGAAAAAATTATACACCGCCCTTGGAATATAAATAACCTACAAAGGTATTACTATTAATGAAAAGCTCTTTTGCCATTTGTTGCTCAATTATCTTTATGTAACATTTCAATTTACTTAATTCTAAACATCAAACAGAAACTTGGTTATGCATGGTCCTCAGATCACATACCTCGTGGAAATTGATATCTTGTTGGGTGTTAAACATAACCTTAATTACGTCAGGTCCTCGGACCTTTTACTTTGGGAAAATTAACATTTCAGTTCGCTTTTCTAAACATCAAACGGAAACTTGGTTATGCATGGTCCTCGGATCAAATACCTCGTGAAAATTGATATCTTGTTGGGGTGTTAAACAGAACCTTAGTTACGTCGGGTCCTCGGACTTTCTACTTTGGAAAAATTAACATTTCAGTTTGCTGTTCTAAACATCAAACAGAAACTTGGTCATGCATGGTCCTCGGATCACATACCTCATGGAAATTGATATCTTATTCGGTGTTAAACAGAACCTTAGTTACGTCCGGTCCTCGGACCTTCTACTTTGAAAAAATTAACATTTCAGTTCGCTTTTCTAAACATCAAACAGAAATTTGGTCATGCATGGTCCTTGGATCACATACCTCATGGAAATTAATATTTCGTTCCATCATTCTAAGTACCCAACATGAATCATGCCTTGTGGTTACATGTCTCGTGGAAATGGACGTACCGTTAAACTAGGGTAAGTTTGACGTTTGGTTTTGTGCGCCTAACTAAATATTAAGTTAAGTCTCAGGCCGAGTGTTGTTGCACTTCATATATTACAATTTCAATGCGTGATTTGTCTGCTAATGAATAATATTGATAAAATGAATGTAATTTTATGAGGGTTTTTGGTGATTGAGGTGCTGTAAAGACTTCACTATGCATTAAGGTGAAGCGAATTAGTATTTTTCTACTGAAGATTGGAAACTAGTCGAATAGCAACCTTTCAAACTTCTCATTAATCTTTGTCAATGGATACATTAGAAATAAAATTCCGAAATAAGAAGATTAAAATAAAGGTCCTAATACAAAAAAAGAAAAAGAAAAAAAAAAGCTCATTACATAAGGAAAAGGGGTCCTAATTGGCCTAGGCCTTAAGCTTTGGTGGAGGGGTCTTGCTTGGACGTGCTGGCATCCCCTTTTTTGTCCTCCTCTGTTTGTTTAAGCTCCATTTCGAAAGAGGTTTGGACCTATTTCCCTTTGTCCTTCACCACTCATGGAGGAATGTTGGGCTAGGCGTCCGTGCTCGGAAGCTTCTCGGCTTCCCCACCTTGCTCCTTCTCTTTGTTGGAACCAGCAGGTTCCTTAAGAGTTGGAATGGGTTCTTGAATGATGGACGGCTATGTTGAAGGCGCTATCTCGGGGCCAAATATGGCAGGAGGAAGCTCCTCGATCACTTGAATGTCTTGAGGGATTCAAATGTTCTCGGGCTTCCTCAATTCAGAGGTGGTGGGAATTCTTGCCACGTTCAGAGCTTCTGCCCATACTTGTTGGCAATACTCCCTGCATAGCTCTGCGAACTCCTCTGTCAGTTGATTTTCTGTCGCCTCAACCCCTTCTTTGTAAGTAGCCTTCTTGGTAGCATCCACACTTTCCTTGAGGGTACGAGCCTCTTCCTTCACTTGAGCAAGCTCCTTCTTCAGGTCAGAGTTTTCTTGCTTGGCTTTGGACAAGTCCTCGTTCTTTTGACGCAGAAGTTTACGTTGTCCCTCCACCTGGATTTTGATTGTTTTAAGGCCGGCCTCGGCACCATTTCTCTCCCTCTTCTCATCTATCAGCTGTTTGGTTAGGTTCTCGTTCTCCGCAAGGGCTTGGCCTAAACCCTTCTCGGTCTCCAGCCTGACCTTGAGTTCAGCTGTAGCTTTTTTCCGAGAGTCTTCCACCCACTTTTCCGTGGCAAAGACTTCTTGTATGGCCTACATTAAAGTATTAAACAAATGCATTATTGTTAAAGTAAATCCAAAGTACGTGTGAATGATTTTTCGCTAAAGCGTAATGAAAGCAGTAGAGTGGAGGTAAATGTGAGACACTCACCAAAGCCAAGTCCCTTTTGAGGGAGAGAAAGAGATGTGGCTGAGTCATCTTGTTTAGGGCATCCATGTCCTTTGGCAGGAGAAAAGGCTGCTCTAAAGCCTCAGCCAGATGATGAGCGTGTCCTTGCTAGAACGCCCTTATACTGGACTGGCAGGAGATTGGGGCCCCATCTAGCTTTAGCTCGAGAGACCAGTTGGCCTGTGTACGGCGTACCTCGGCCAGGTCACGACTTTCCCCACTCTCCACTAAAGAGGCATGTGTATTACCTTTGCCTACCTTCTGTTGTTGTTGTTGTTGCTTCGATTTTTTCTACCTCTCCCTCTCTGTTTCCTCGGCCTCGTTCTTCCTCTTCTTCTTAGGATCTGGGACATGAACTTTGGGGTTAGCGAGGGGAGGGGGTGGTGGCAGGATGGGAGGGGGTTGTGATCCAACTGCTCCCTTCTTGGGAGCCTGTATGCCTCTCTTGGTCATCAGCTTTCTAAGGGTTGACATGTCGTCTTCCTCGGAGCTGGAGTCGAGCTGTACTATCACTAAACCCTTTATGCCGAAAGTTTCTGCAGGCACCTGTTCTTCATCCGAGAGGATGACAAGATGATCCTCTCGAGGTCTCTCAACTTCTTCAAGGTGAAACTGATCGATTTCCTTGTCTAGTGATTGTTGCGAGTGTTAGGATTAGTGCCCTTAAATCCTATTGTATGATGCTATGTATGACATTATGTATGATATGGTGTATGACTTAATATTGTGGTTGATAAAGTTATTTTATTATTATCTAAAATAATGGTAACATGAATATGGGACATTATCATATAGTCCATGAGATGCATTGTATGTGATTTATGTGAAAAGTCACAGAAGATGTAAATCACAAGTTCTTTGTAAACTTAGAATTTATAGTTCGTAGTCGGTAATGAAATTGGGCATTTCATCTGCGAAGACTATAACGTGTCAACTACGATGATTTGTCTTGATCATGGAAGTGGAGACTTCTAGTTGATATGTTGATATGTTTTAAGAGTTAAAACATATTATTGAACGAGGACATTGTGAGATTTATTATTCTCCTAATAATTTGTCGAATGAATAATAAATCTCACGACTTCTATTTGCATGAACTCTTAATCCTGAGAGAATAATGGACCTGATCATGAAGTGTAGGTTGCTTTGATATATCAGGAGTGAGACCTGAAGTGACGGTCAAAGCCT
This sequence comes from Castanea sativa, assembly GCF_040712315.1. Taxonomy (NCBI): domain Eukaryota; kingdom Viridiplantae; phylum Streptophyta; class Magnoliopsida; order Fagales; family Fagaceae; genus Castanea; species Castanea sativa. Next base: position 54,174,088 of record NC_134023.1, on the reverse strand, counting down.
CAGTATGTTGGGCAGTCACATTTAGTATTGATGGAACATATATTCTCAAGATGAAATTCATAGTCTCTTGATGGAGATATAAAATATTCCCTTGAGATAAGTTTAATGGGTTCAGTTATTCAGAGAGTTAGGCCTAACCACTTTAGTAAGAAATTGCTAAAGTATATATTTATGAAATTGGATTTCATAAATATATAATGAATAACTTTAAAGAATTAAACCGAGTACTCAAGGATAAGATGTAGTAATTTACAAAGTGGCAGTCTACATTTATGACTTTGTGTTACTACGAATATTTTATGAAGGGGTTACGTGTATAATAAAGTCTTGGGATATAATTTATTAATAAGGCCTAGAGTGCAATTATATTTATATAGTGGTATTAAATATAATTAATGGTAACTTTGGACTTGTCAAGAGTTGACGGAAAAGCCCAAGGCCCATTGGAGCTAGTGTCTCATTGGTCCCACTCCAAGCCACACACTAAAGCCCAATTGGAAAGGCCCAATAGGCCATCCCAATTAGATAATCAGTTAGTTATAAAGGGAGAAACATACATAATTTTTTTTAGAAGAGATAAGAAAAGAAGAGAAACGGTGTGTGAGAGAGTGTGAGACACATTTTCATTCTCCCTTTGAAAAACTGATTGAGAGACCACACATTTTGGGCGTAAAGTGGAATTGGAGTGAAGATTAAAAGTGTTCCCAAGTGCTTCTAATCTTTGTTTTGAATTTCTCCACACCAAGGTACGCCATCTTGTTCTTAAATTTTGAAATTTACATTGTGCACGTTATCAATCATGAATGAAATAGACCCTAGTTCGTTGCTTCCGCTGTGGGTTTTGCATGAGATGCAAAACCAGAATTTTCTCATGCAAAACCAGAATTTTTCCTACAATTGGTATCAGAGCCAAATTTTCATATCATGATTGTATAATGTATGATTGAATTTTAGAATTTAAGAAAACCATTATCTTTGTGCTTCAATTTTCTGCATCATATAGATTTATTGAAGAGGATATTGTTGTTGAATCTCAATAACTGTCATGTGCGAACCTTTACTGCACTGCTTGGATTCCTTTTGCACGGTTTGGCTGGCATGTAAATTGTTTATAAAGAATTCATGCGATTATTATATTATATATAATGTACGGATTCAAGCATTTATCTTGCACGGCTTGGAGAGTAATGCATTGCTTGGACTCTTAATGCATCCATTGGCTTATTGTACGGTTATTTGAGTTTGTAATGTAACTGCTATTTGCCTGAGCCTTTTATTGCTCTAGGGAGACTTTCTTGCACCTTTTGGCCATAGAAATATCTTTTGGTATTTATTGTCTTGATGGCCCACGGTTGAATCATTTTTCATTCAACGTTTGGCTTGGAGTGGGAGTTTTGGTTGCCAACTTGCAAGCATATAAGACAATTTGATGGCCCATGGTTGATTGGCTTTTGTGCAAATGCATTGACTTAGTATACAAAAGCTTGATGGCTTTAATGTGTTTTAGAAAAGGTGAATCCGTATGGATTCTAACCTTCTCTGACAATCATATATATATATATATATATATATGTATATATATATATATATAATATAATATTATAATCATATATTATATATATATATAAAAAGTAATAATTATATATTATATATGAATTTGTATATTATATTATATATAATATAATATAGATTTTTATATATAATAAAGATTTTTATTACGTTATATATATATTTATATATGTTAATGTTAGGATTAAGAAATTTATTCCTAATTAGATTAGGATTATTTTTTCAACGTGTCTAGCATTATTATGGTTCTTGATCTTAAAAACCTTTATTTTAAAATATCTAGTGGGAGAGAGATTCAAGGGTTGGATTTCATGGCCTCTATTGTTGGTTCATAGTAGTGTGAAATATATACTTTGTCTTTGCCTCGAGCTTAGCATTCCATGCGGAGAGTATTTATTTCATGGTCCTACAAGATTGAATTTCTTGATTTATAGTGGTTTGATAAACACCTTGTCTTAGTTTCGAGCTTTGCATTCCATGCGGAGGGTGTTTTATCATGGTATTACAAAATAAGCCTGTTAAAGGGACGAAATGTGATTACACATAATTCTAGACAATGGTATACACTAGACTAAGTATTATAGTATCCTCTAGACTGAGTTCTTACTATTATTACTTAGAGGCTAAATGTAAAACGACATATTATTAGTGTTTGATAAGAGTTATCATGATAGCACTAATAATGAGAATAGTTCTCAATCAATCATAGTATTTTATGTTCACTCTATGCTGAGGGATATTGAATATGAGATTGGGTTGTCGTTGCATATGTTATTTTATGGTTTTATTAAGGTTCCATATTATATGCTTTTATGCTAAATTGATAATGTCCAATTTACTTATTATATTCATGTTTATTATTTTCAGATTTTGTCATGGCATCATTTAGTCCACTTGTTTCTATTCTTAACCAAAACAAACTGACTGGATCCAACTATGTTGATTGGAAAAGAAATTTTGACATTGTTCTTACTGCTGAAGAGCACAAATATGTGCTTACTCAACCATGTCCTAACTTTCCTTCATTAGATACTCCTCTTAAGGAAAAACAGCGATATGATCGTTGGCAGAAATCTAATGAGATGGCCAAGTGCTACATCCTAGCATCTATCTCAAATGTTCTACAGCATCAAATGCAGGATGTAGAACTTGCTTCGGACATAATGCATAGTTTGAAGGAGATGTTTGGTGAGCAAGCAAGGCAAGAAACCATGAGGAAAATTTATAATACCAAAATGGCTGCAGGAAGTTCAGTGAGAGAGCATTGTCTTAGGATGATTGCTAATCTGAACACATTAGAAGTTTTAGGTGCCGACATTGATAGAGAATCCCAAGTGGATATGATACTCCAGTCACTACCAGAATCATTCAAGGAATTCAGACTCAATTATAATATGAACAAAAAGATTTATTCTTTGTCTGAATTAATGAATGAGTTAGTGGCGGCGGAAGGCATCCTTGGTACTTCTAGTGTTGAAGCCAATGTGGGTGAAGCTTTTACTTCTCAACCTAAGTCGAAAGGCAAGAGTAAGAAGAAGAAGAAGAAGGACTTCACTAAGAAAGATGGTAAACAAATTGCCTTAGGGGTTGCCAACAAAGGAAAGAAAACCAAAGGAAAGTGTTTCCATTGTGGTGAGAAAGGACATTGGAAGAGAAATTGTCCAACATTCAAGGCTGCCAAGAATAAAGGTATGAAAAGTTCATTTCTTCTTGAAATATGTTTGGTACGAGAATCCAACGGGTTCTGGTGTGTGGATTCGAGTTGTACTAATCATATACGCAATTCTTTGCGGGGGTTCCGAGAGACCGAGAAAGTTGAATGAGGGAGAACTATTTCTTACTTTGGCTAATGGGAGCAAGATTACGGTTGAAGGTTGTTGGAGTGTTTAATTTGTGTTTTAAGTCTAGAGTTTTAATATTGGAAGACTGTTTGTATGTACCTAATGTTCGTAGGAATTTAATTTCTGCAACTTACTTAGGTAAACATGGATATTGTATTATCCTGAAAGACAATGTTGTAATAAAGAAAGATAAAGTGTTTATCTGTTCTGGAAATATTGTGGATGGTCTTTATATTTTAACTCCTGATAAGCATGAATTATACAATTCTGAATTAGATAGTAGCTCTCATGTGAAATCATTAAAGAGAAAGTTTCCTTCTACTAGTGATGCATATCTATGGCACTTGCATTTAGGTCATATTAATTCAAGTAGGATTCAAAGACTAATCAAAGATGGACTTTTACAGCCCATGGACTTTGATGGTTTTCCAGTTTGCGAATCTTGTTTGGAAGGAAACATGACCAAACAACCTTTTAATGCAAAAGGTAGAAGAGCACAAGATTTGCTAGAACTAGTACATTCAGATGTATGTGGTCCTATGTCAATCCGAGCAAGAGGTGGCTATGAGTATTTCATTACTTTTACTGATGATTACTCTAGATTTGGTTATGTGTACCTAATGAAACGGAAGTCCGAATCCTTTGAAAAGTTCAAAGAGTTTAGGGCTGAAGTTGAAAATCAATTGGGTAAACACATAAAGGCCATTCGATCTGATCGAGGTGGCGAATACCTTCTTGGTGATTTTAAGGATTACTTGACTGAAAATGGGATTATATCCCAGTTGACTGTACCTGGAACTCCACAACAAAATGGTGTAGTAGAAAGAAGGAATAGGACTCTTTTAGATATGGTTAGGTCCATGTTGAGTTATTCGACTCTACCAATTTCTTTTTGGGGATATGCCTTAAATACTGCAATGTATCTTCTGAATTTAGTACCTTCAAAGTCTATTCCTAAAACACCTGTAGAGTTGTGGAATAGGCGTAAGCCTAGTATGAGACATCTCCACATTTGGGGTTGTCCAACACATGTGTTGAAAGGAAAGTCTGACAAGTTACAGTCTAAAACAGAAGTGGTATTTTTTGTAGGGTATCCAAAAGGAACAGTTGGAGGTTTATTCTATAGTCATAAGGATAATAAAGTATTTGTTAGCACAAATGCCAAATTCTTGGAAAATGACTATATGAATAATTTTACTCCTAGAAGTAGAGTTGTCTTGGATGAAATGAATGAACTTGTAGTTGAACAACCAATGGATGAAACTAGGGATGATGTGACTGTATTAGATACACCACAAGATACTACTCATGAGATGTCTAGTACACAGGTGCCTCGTTGTAGTGGGAGAATTATTCGGCCTCCTATAAGATTCATAGGTTTGGGAGAAACTTATGAGGCTATCTCAGAAGAGGCTGAATCGGATCCTTACACTTATGATGAAGCAATGAATGATATAGATGCACATCATTGGGTCCAAGCTATGAGATCTGAATTGAATTCTATGGATTCCAATCATGTATGGGATCTTGTAAAGGCGCCTAACGGCATTAAACCTGTTGGTTGCAAATGGGTTTACAAGAAAAAGAGAGGGATAGATGGAAATGTTGAAACCTTTAAAGCAAGACTAGTGGCAAAAGGGTATACACAAAAAGAAGGTATTGATTATGATGAAACTTTTTCGCCTGTAGCCATGCTTAAATCTATCAGAATTCTCTTATCCATTGTTGCTCATCATGATTATGAGATTTGGCAAATGGATGTCAAGACTGCATTTCTTAATGGCAATCTTGAAGAAGAAATATACATGTTGCAACCAGAAGGTTTCATAGCAAAGAACCAAGAGCATATGGTATGCAAGTTGAATAGGTCCATTTATGGACTTAAACAAGCATCTAGGTCATGGAACATCAGATTTGATCAAGCAATCAAGTCATTTGGTTTTGAACAAAATCTTGATGAACCATGTGTGTACAAAAGACATCGAGACAAAGTAGTAATGTTCTTAGTGCTTTATGTTGATGACATTCTGCTCATTGGGAATGATGTAGGGGTAATGTCATCGGTTAAAGTTTGGTTGTCAAGCCAATTTGATATGAAGGACTTGGGTGAAGCTAACTTTATTCTAGGGATCAAGCTTTGGCGAGATCGCAAGAATAAGATGTTAGGCTTATCACAAGTTGGATATATAGATAAGATTCTAGAACAGTTTAGCATGCAAAACTCTAAGAAAGGATTGCTTCCTTTTAGACATGGAGTTCCTCTGTCTGATGACCAAAGGCCTAAGACTCAAGAGGAAGAAAATATGATGAGACAAGTTCCTTATGCTTCTGCAGTGGGAAGTCTCATGTATGCTATGCTTTGTACTAAACCGGATATTTGTTATTCGGTTGGCATGGTCGGTCGATATCAATCAAATCCGGGACCAAAACATTGGCAAAATTTGTAAAGCATATTCTCAAGTACCTTAGGAGAACGAGAGATTATATGCTTGTTTACCATAGTGAGGATTTGATTCCCATTGGCTATACAGATTCAGATTTTCAATCAGATCTAGATTTTAGAAAATCCACTTCAGGATGTGTTTTCACCTTGGGAGGTGGAGCCATAAGTTGGAAGAGTGTCAAGCAATCTTGTATTGCGGACTCCACCATGGAAGCCGAGTACGTTCTTGTTGTGAAGCGACAAAGGAGGCTGTTTGGCTTAAGAAATTCCTTTCTGATCTTGGTGTAGTGAGAATGGAGCAAGTTCCCATCACATTGTTTTGCGACAATAGTGGAGCGGTTGCACAATCCAAAGATCCAAGAAATCACAAGAAAGGAAAGCACATTGAGAGGAAGTACCACATCATTCGAGACATTGTTGCTCGTGGAGATGTTGTGGTAGCAAAGATTGAAAATGCAAATAATCTAGCAGATCCTTTTACCAAAGCCTTACCTCAAAGGACTTTCGAGTCACATTTGGAGGGAATGGGAGTTAGATTAATGCACAATAGTCTTTAGGGCAAGTGGGAGATTGTTAGGATTAGTGCCCTTAAATCCTATTGTATGATGCTATGTATGATATTATGTATGACATTATGTATGACATGATGTATGACTTAATATTGCGGTTGATAAAGTTATTTTATTATTATCTAAAATAATGGTAACATGAATATGAGACATTATCATATAGTCCATGAGATGCATTGTATGTGATTTATGTGAAAAGTCACAGAAGATGTAAATCACAAGTTCTTTGTAAACTTAGAATTTATAGTTCGTAGTCGGTGATGAAATTGGGCATTTCATCTGCGAAGACTATAACGTGTCAACTACGATGATTTGTCTTGATCATGGAAGTGGAGACTTCTAGTTGATATGTTGATATGTTTTAAGAGTTAAAACATATTGAACAGGACCGCTGTGAGATTTATTATTCTCCTAATGACTGTCAAATGAATAATAAATCTCACGACTTCTATTTGCATGAGCTCTTAATCCTGAGAGAATAATGGACCTGATCATGAAGTGTAGGTTGCTTTGATATATCATGAGTGAGACCTGAAGTGACGGTCAAAACCTCAGTATGTTGGGCAGTCACATTTAGTGTTGATGAAACATATATTCTCAAGATGGAATTCATAGTCTCTTGATGGAGATATAAAATATTCCCTTGAGATAAGTTTAATGGGTTCAGTTATTCAGAGAGTTAGGCCTAACCACTTTAGTAAGAAATTGCTAAAGTATATATTTATGAAATTGGATTTCATAAATATATAATGAATAACTTTAAAAAATTAAACCGGGTACTCAAGGATAAGATGTAGTAATTTACAAAGTGGCAGTCTACATTTATGACTTTGTGTTACTACGAATATTTTATGAAGGGGTTACGTGTATAATAAAGTCTTGGGATATAATTTATTAATAAGGCCTAGAGTGCAATTATATTTATATAGTGGTATTAAATATAATTAATGGTAACTTTGGACTTGTCAAGAGTTGACGGAAAAACCCAAGGCCCATTGGAGCTAGTGTCTTATTGGTCTCACTCCAAGCCACACACTAAAGCCCAATTGGAAAGGCCCAATAGGCCAGCCCAATTAGATAATCAGTTAGTTATAAAGGGAGAAACATGCAGAATTTTTTTTTAGAAGAGATAAGAAAAGAAGAGAAACGGTGTGTGAGAGAGTGTGAGACACATTTTCATTCTCCCTTTGAAAAACTGATTGAGAGACCGCACATCTTGGGCGTAAAGTGGAATTGGAGTGAAGATTAAAAGTGTTCCCAAGTGCTTCTAATCTTTGTTTTGAATTTCTCCACACCAAGGTACGCCATCTTGTTCTTAAATTTTGAAATTTACATTGTGCACGTTATCAATCATGAATGAAATAGACCCTAGTTCGTTGCTTCCGCTGTGGGTTTTGCATGAGATGCAAAACCAAAATTTTTCCTACAGCGAGGACGCAGGTTCTTCTTGGATGGCTGTTGTTTGTGAATGCGCCGAGAGCGGAACTGATGCGATGGGGCGAGAGTACAAATTGACGGAGGGGTCATCTGGAAGTTCGTTGATAGAAAGGCAGCCCGGTCTTGAAACATCTATTCTTCTACGTCTCTGGTCACCTGCGGTGATCGCGTTGCCAATCTCTTGGAAGTCCTATGATAAAGGGTCGTATCTTAATATTAGGTGGGCTGCCCTCACTTGCAAATCTTTGCTTATGAACACTTTAAATCGAAGAACGCGATTAAGATCCACGATGCTGCAATGACTTAAACAAGGCCGAACGTGGTGTTTATCTGCGGAAATATCAGAAGAGACAGGCATGGTAAGGTCAGCAGCGAATGCCAACTCAAATGAAATAACAAATAATGCAACTAGAAATGGTCTGGTTAAATAGGACTAATTCACAAGTTAGGGAATCTAACTCCTATAGAGTCACACCTGGGTCTCTCCATTTGACTGAGCAATGAGGACTGTCAGACCAGTACCCCGAGTTGATGAGATAGTCATCTTTCATGCCTTTGTTGGATTTGGGAAGACAGGATATTAGCCTAACAATGTTAGATTTGGATTTAAGGTAATACCCTACGCCTTTAAGCTTGTAGCACTCATACATATAAACGATGTTGAGCCATGTAAGGTTCAAACCCATTTGCTCGTTTAGAGCGTCGGCGCAACCTAGGATTCTAAACACGTTGGGTGTACATTGGTCTGGGCATAACCTATGGCTGCGTAGGTATTCGTTGGTTACGTTTCTCATAGGAAGGGTCATCCCACCCTCTAGAAAGGCGATGATGGGGATAATCACTTCTCCCTCTTTCCTAACGTTACCTATGGCTTCTGCAGGGCAATAATTTAGGCCTTCGTCTGGGGGAATATGGTACTTGGCCCTAAAACCCGCCATACTGGCGTCGGTGTCTACTAAACACTTGAATCTACCCAATTGGTGGGGGTAAGAACGGATGTTTGGGAAGAGAGAGGATGTGATTGGTGGCCGAGGACAAAAGCCGAGAAGAAATGAATGAAGAAGATTGAGAACTTACGGGAAATAGCTAGACGATTCTTCATGAACTTCTTGAAAGGAGTGAGAATGAGAAAATCTTGGATTTGATTGATTTATGAGAGAGTAGATTGAAATTCATTTTTCTAGGCGTTTTGGCGTGTGAGAGGCGGCTTAAAATCAGAGTTATCCCGCTCAAATTTCGAGGAGGAACTCGGGCCGTTAGATGCGAATCTCGCTGTTGAACTTGGGGAACAGGGTGTAACTTACGGCCATTAATGCGGGTGTTACAGATTTTGAAGTGTCAGGGATAGTTTAAAAGGAGTGAAGTGATCCTTACACATGTGGCAATTCGTAGAGCATGTGGAAGTTCTGCCGTTAGGTCAAAACTCCATTTCTCTCCTCGGATGCGGAGAAAAATGAAGTTTTGAGGGGCTATTGTGAGGGAAAAATAAATAAAAAATATATATATTTGGGCCTTGGGCCCGATTTGGTGGTGTAAGTCTGTTCAAGCAAAGCATTCAAGGCCTACAGACCAATTCATTCTACAAGGGGAGAAGGAGTTGTTCGAGGAGGAGTATCTCCTCAGACGGGCCTAGTAAAGGCCATGGGACGTGCTAAAGGATTTAAAGGCAGAATTCTGGAAGATCTGTTGGGTAAAGACGTGATCCAAGCAGTCGTTAGAAGGAAGAACGTGTGAGGAATATCAGAGGAAAAAAGCTGCTACCACCTCATTAAAGGGCTTGCACCTACCTCCCTGGCCGCATTAATGGAGAAATGACCTCTAAACAGTAATATTCAGTCTTTCAGTTATTATTTGAAGACTTCAAGAAGGTAGTGGATGGGACAAGTATCTATTTGGAAAATCTGTGCTACACATGAAAGAAAAAAAGAAGAAGAAGAGGGATATAAGAGTACATGAGAGGTATGAAGATGGAGGGGACAGAAGACTTGAACACCAATTGTAATCTTTTGCTTAAAGAAAGAAAGGCAATATAAGTGGTCTTCAACTTACATCCGAGGAGAGTTTTTTTGTCATATTTAATTATTATTTGCATAGATTGCAGCATTTTAGCCTGTTTATTAACTCTCCAATATCCCTAACCTAGATTTCAAACCCATACTCTACAAATTTTATTGTATAAGGCTCTTTGGGCCTGGGTCCATCTAATGATTGAACTGGATACAAATTGTGCACTTACATACATACATACATACATACATATATATATATATATATATATATATATCACCTTATTTTATTTGTCCATTATTATTCTATGTGCAATATCCTAAATCATTATATGTTCATTCCTTTTAGTACAATTTCAACAATAGTTCTTTTTTTATTAACAACTTTGAAACACTCCTCTATTTCGTTGAAAAATTTAATGCGTTTTGTTTCTTTGCGTTATATATAATTTAAATTATAAAGAATAACGTTAGAACACTTTAATTTTTAATTTACAGGATATTATATATTAGAGGATATTAAAAAAAGAAGAAGAAGAAAATAATCTATTAAATGACTGTCAATGAATGATCTTCTGAAACACCATTCCGAAAGCTCGAAATATCTGTGGCGATGTGGCATGCATTTTGATCGCAGTACACATTTGTCAACAACAGCTTTTACGCCTTAAACCTAACATTTTGGGGTTTGGCAGTACTATTTATTATTATATTTTCCTTTATTTATATATATATATATATATATATATATATATAGGGTTTTACTAAGGACATATTTTAGTAAATTGTTTAAAAAAAAAATTTATGAGAAGATAAAAGAGTTACTAATTTTTTAAATAATATTTTTAATTTTTCATAAAAATATTTTTTAAGATGAATGATTAATGTCTGATCTAAGAACTATATTAACAGGAGTTATATATAAATAGGAAAATATTAACCAATGTCAACCGTTCCTGTTTATTGTTAAAGCATGTCATACTGTCATATCATTTTCCTCAAAAACAAAAACAAAAACAAAATATGCTAAATTCACTGTCATGCTCATGATATATTTTTTGGTCGGAGTTTGGACCACTTCCGAATTAAAAATGGCTTTTTCTTTTCCGATGAATAGGAATATGATTGAATTAACCTTAAAAAAAAAAAAACAATAAAAAAGAAGAAGAAGATTGAATTAACATATGGTCCATTATTTTAATCCCCATGTTAAAAATATGTCATTTTCATATTTCTTTTTTTGTCCTCATATCTTTGAGACTATTTTCAAATTATTCCTTTCATTCATTTATGTGAGTAATGCATGTGCCCTTGCATGTGCCTCTTAAATATTAATATAAACCAGAACCTACCATTGTGATAAGGTTTTTCCTCCTGCCTAAGTGACAATTGTTCTAATTAAAAAGATGACATTGTTAGAATATGGTTGAATAATTAAATTTATTATTTTTTTGATAGTTTAAGTTTTTTGAAACATCAGTAATTTAGCGCGGTATTATATTAAGGAAAATGTTAACCAACACTACCGTAAAGTACTCGCTAAGGATAATTTTATTGTGGGGTCCATTTAATAAAAAATTTATATAAATTAATGAAGGGACATAAATTATTACTGAAGTGACAAGTGGAACTCAAAAGGTTAGCTTTTTTGGCTCTATACTTTATAAAGTTGGTCAAAAATTTGACATAAAAAAAAAAATTTTTTGAGAGAATTTCAACTTATGGCATTTGTTCTCGATAATAACTCTTTATCATTAGACTAAGACATTAATCGGTTTTTAGTGCAGGCGAGAATTGAACTCCAGATCTCTTGTTTAATCATCAGAGATTTTACCAGTTGAGTTAACTAGAACCCGTTGACATAAAAGAATATGATTTGACATAAAACTGTTTGTTAACGAACACCTTACAATGCCTGTTAATACTACCCTATTATATATTAAAGGGGAGTTTAAAGCCCACACATGAGGAGAAGTATTGGAATTACGATTAAATGATTAAATTCATCATTTTCTAATAATTTAAACTTTTGACACAATCAATAATTTAACATTAAATCTAACTCTAACAGTAGCTCCTACAGTAGAAGAACCAAAAAAAAAAAATCTCAATATCGTTTCCTATCACTCCCATTGCATCACTCTCAAGCACCCTATCTCTAAATTGTCAGTGATTGAGGCTTAAGAGTGGTGCTAGTGTAAGCTTTGGAAATTGTGCATATCGCAACAAAGCATAGGTTATAATGTGAATGGATTCAATTGTGGACATATGGTTGATTGGGTGGGTTTTAGGATTTTAGTGTGGCATGTTGTGTATTTGTCAGGTGGGTATTTGCGTGGCCATGCTCTCATTGTCAATTGCTGGCAATGATAGTGTACGTTTTTAGACCCCTTAAATACAAGTTGTTTAACTTAGTTATTTAGCCAAGTGATTAACTTAGGTAGATTATTCAAATCTAGGTTAACACAAACAAATCATATCATGTAAAGCAAAGTGGAAAAGTAAATAACACACGATATGATAACTCAAGAAAACCAAATCGGTAAAAAATCTGGGTAGGATTTAACCTAACTATCCTCAAGGTAAAACAGATTCACTATGAAAGAATTGAAGTTTTACAATAGCGACTTAGACCACTAACATCCTATTACTACCTCAAGTAGAAAACTTACTATCACGACCATGTGATAGTTCCGAGTCCATGGACTGCTTCTTTCTCAGATCTATAGCATCCACAAGTATACCACTTGTATTTCTTTAAGCTTTTTATGCAGCAATTGAAACGATCACCAAGCTCTCGACATCAATCTTGATCTTGATAACCCTAAGTATGTATGAAGACAAATACCAGTAGATCTCACAAGAGATTCACACACACAGCATAAAAATGTGGCTATGGTTTTTCCTTTTATATTTAAGGCAAAACATAAAACCCTATACGTCATATGGGCTTGGGCTGAGTTGAAAAATTCTATAGAAAAACAATCTGCACGAGTTTCAATCGATCGAGTCTAATTTTCGATCGATTGAGCTTTGCAGAAAGTGAATAGTAATTTTTCGCAATTAGTCGATTCCAACTTTACATTAAACATACTTTGAGTAACCTAAATCTAGACTAAACGTTTTGATCATGGTTTGCCAACATATACGCATTGAAGTTCTAAAATATTTAAATCCTAAATCCTTATAACCTAACAAACTTGTTGGTAATCTGTGAAAAAACACAAAATAAACAAAATGCTCAAAGTTACAAAAACAGCCCATTACATTAAAATTTCCCAACCAAAAACAATTCAACTTAACCACTATCTATTAGTTGCAAGTGTAGATAGCAGCACGACTAAATCAACCTGTATATTTTTGAAACACTCAACAAATACGTAAACGCATGTGTGAAAAATACAAGTAAAACAAAATAAATTCTTGATTTCACATAACATAAAATAAAAGACATATATCATGAATAACCTCATAATATAAATCAATAACCAATGTAGCACAATGTCAAACAAGAAACAGAAATAATAAATAAAATGTCTCCCCCTAACATATACAACACATAAAAATAAATACATCAAGATAAAAACATTATGAGCAAAAAAAAAAAATACAAGATGAAGCACCTAGATAAAATATAAAGCTCCAAAAAAAAAAAAAAAATCTCCCCCTATCTCCATCCATATGTATTCCTCCTTTTTGTGACGAATTGCCAAAGGGCAATCAAGACTCACAATTAAAAGGAGGTGGTGGAGGTGACCGTCGACTACTTGCCAACTTTGCATGTAAAGCCTGAAACTCTGTGAGTACATCCACCAAAAGCTTACCATGAGTCGCCTGAACGGTCACGACAGTGTCCAACATACGACGAATGCTAGAATCATCCGAAGTAGAAGGTGGATGATCAACAGTAGCAGTCGGATTAACAAACTCCTCAGCAGTGGGGTCACCTGAAGAAGGAGGAGGAGGAGGAGGAGGTGCAACACCCGAAGAAGACTCAACTCTAAGGCGTTTAGAGCTTTCTCTCATCTGAGCAGCTCTCTACCGAAGGAAGGTGGCACCTATGGGAGCTATAATGTATACGGGCTCAGATGCAGGAAAAACATCTAATCAAGTGTAACAAAATCTGATGTATGAAAACAGGGAAGAAGAGACCATGTGACCTAGAACTACTCCTTTGAACCTCAACCAAGGATCGAATGAAAAGAGTAGGAAAACTCATAGGAGCATCTGTCACAAGGGCATACAAAAACGCACAACGCTCAATAGGAATGGTGTGCAAGTGAGAAATAGGCTAGATGGAATGACAAGAAATCCGAAAAAACAGATAATTAAGCTCAATAAGCTCATGAGATGTGATACGAGGATTAGTACCCCACTGAATGGTAGTACCAGTGATGAGGGACATGATGGCGTCCAAGGGAGGAGACCTAGGATAGGGATAAACTGGCTGTTGTACCAAAGGTACACCAAGAGCAGAGACCACTACATGAGGAGTAATGATATACTCGTCTCATTTTATCCAACTCTTCACAAACTGAATGTTGGATGAAGTGGAGTGAACAAAGAGGTTCAAATAGAACTCTCTGATCAGAACAGTCGAAGGAGAATGATCTACATCTAAAAGAGGCAACCAACCCCTACGATCAAAGTTTCTACGAATCTTAGAATCCAGCTCATCTAAAATCACTTTCCTCTCAGCCCACACCTTCCTATATATATTTAGCTTCTCAAGGGTTTCTTGGTTTTTCTTAGTTAGAAACCTATCACTCTCAAAGGTTGGAGAAGAAGAGGTGGTGGTCCTATGGGATCTAGTCTTCCTAACCATGATGCTAAGAGATTGGAAAGGATAGATAGAAGAGAACCAAAAAGAACAAAAACAAAGAAAAACCAAGGGCAAACTGCATCAGATAGAGGTAGAGCACAAAAATATAGAAACAAACAATCTATATGATGCATGAACAGAATAAACACATGATGCATGCTCTAATGCATTGAGAATAGTCCAATTATACTTGAAAACCCAACAATTGACTTGAGCATAGAGTTTTAGTACAAAAACCCCAAATTTTGAAAACCCACTTTCAAAACATTTAACCAAATTGAGTAATTAATCATTATACTAGATAGAAATCATCATATAATGATATAATCAATCAATTTCACAAGTCAATTTTACTCATTTAAGCCCAATTGAAAAAAATTCCCAAATTCAGGTAGTTACAAGCCCTAGAATTTCAAATTGTCCCAAAACACAATTTTGATCAAATTAAAGCATGAGGATCAATTTAATAGTATCTAGAGACAAAAAAGGATGAATCAATTTGGACAAAAACCAACTCAAACATCAAAAACCTCAAAAATCATTAAGTTCGAAATTACACCTAAAATGCATGAAATATGTGAATAAAATGAAAAATGAGATGTAGAAATGACTTACTGACACAAGAAGACAAAAACCTTGAGAAAAAAATTGGACGAAAAACGACAAAAACTTGGCTTTGAATCTGGACTGGTCGAAGAGAGAAAAACTTTTTGAAAACTTTTGAAATAGTGAAGAACATGTGAAAATCTCATGTTTTAAAAAACTGTCTTTACGATTTTCGATTGGTTGAAAAATAGATTTGATCGATCGAAAATCACATTTGATTGATCTAGCATCAATCGAACAGCGATCAAGCCAGGTAGATTCAAACCAAAATTTTAATTGCAATTTCGATCGGTCAAGCAACAGGTTCGATCGATCGAAAAATCTTAAAAATTCAATTTTTTTGAAAAACAGAGCAATTTAAAGCAGAAACACCTCAAAGCACATTGTTTTATGAATGAAATGCATGAGTATGAGATGAAAAGTTTTTCAAAAACTCTTGAATTTAACCCAGATCTTCCAAAAACAAGATTTTCAATCAATTTGTCCTCAATTCTCAAACTTTAAAACACATTTTGCATTAAAATCAAGGAGTTTTTAATCTTGGATGGCTACAACAAGATCACACACAATATTATGTACTAAGTTTAACAAAGAGTAACTTGTGTAGTGTGTGCAACTAGCAAAAACTTGAGATACATGTGAGGTGATATGTAGATAGTAATCAATCACAATTTCTACAAAATTCATCACATAAAGTTGAAAAGATACTATCACTTAAAGAGTTACATCATATAACTCCACATCTCCATAAGCTTGCAATCATGTAAGTTTTTATTTTGCTTTATAATGTACACACTAATTTTATTTGATTTGGAATTTATTAGAATATTCAAGATAATGTACACACCAATTTTATTTCATTGTGAATCGATTATAGTTCAATAATGTACACACCAATTTTATCATTAATCTGAGGCTACACCTTATGTTCTCATTAAGTTCAAGTCCAACAATAAAAAGCATGTGACTTCATGATTAAGATCAAATGATCAAAAACTATAAACATCTCCTACACAACATGCACTACAAAGCTCAAACTAGTAAAGTGAAATAAAATAATCACATCCAAGCTAAACAAAGTACATAAACAAGTTACGTAAAGATAATATGGCTAGCCTTAATTTCAAATCCAAGAAAAATAATGCAAAACACATTTTTTTTTTCAATTTTTGAAAAAAATAACAAAAACAACATAGCATGAAATGCATGAATGATATGCAATGCAAATCCTAGAAAAACAAAGAAAACATGACTAACAAAGAAGAATGGTCACAAAGAATAGAGAGATGAAGCAAAAGGACCATATCAGAAAGATTCAATTAGATTGAGCCTTTTGCATCCAAAACTTTTTAGATGCAACTCTAGCATTGGAGTTATTATTCTGATTAGAATGATGAGCAACTCCAAGATTGGAATAAAGGTTTAAAGCCTTCACCAATTCACCAATAAGTACCATAGGATCTTGTGCTTGAGGCACAGGTACTTTTGACTTATTTGCACGCTTAGTAGCTTGCAACTTGAAACAGTTTGGACGAATGTGCTCAAACTTTCTACAAAAATGACAAACCCATGCAAGTCTATCATGCAACTTATCCTTAGGAGGGTTAGGAGTCTTAGTTTAAGAAGGAGCAAACTTTATGGAATTAGTTTAAGACAAAGAGATGCTTTCAACAAAACTTAGACCAGTTTTGTCTAAAGGAGACTTTTGAACACTCAACATGTGATCAAGTTTAATTAGAACTAGCAGACCTATTTGTTTATTCTCTAGCAACAGATAATTCTAGTTCTACGTTCTTAACTTTATCAAGCAACAACATGTTCTCAGTCTTCACCTTATCAAGCAATTCATTAGCATTAAACAATTTCAAGAGCAAATTCTTCTTATCAAGTTCAAGAGAAGCAATTTTTTGTAAGCCTAAATCAACATCCATAGCATCCTTTGTAGCAACCTTGCAAAGCTTATTATAGCCTTTTTGCAAATTAGCATTTTCAGAGAGTTGCCCATTAGAAGGGTTCTCATCAGCCACAACATTTTCATTAACTACAGCAGTAACTGTGAGAGTAATGAAGTTTCCATCATCATCACTATCGAACTCATTATCAGAAACTTCATCATCACTTAGGGTTACAACCATAGCCTTATCCTTTGATCTCAAGAATATAGGACATTCTGATTTCACATGACCATACCCTTGACAACCAAATCATTGTTGACCCGTAGAATTATTAAAGGTTTGACTTACTTTCTCTTTAGGTTTTTAAATATTGTTCACTTTAGTGGGATCATTCCTCCTAAAATTTCTAGGTTCAACATTGTTTTTACCTCTTGCCTTTCTATTGTTGTTCTTAAGAAAGTTTCTAAAGTTTTTGGCAAGATATGCAATCTCTGTTGCAAAGAGTTCATCATCAAATCCATTCCCATTTACATCATTAATTGACTTAAGAGGCATTGATTTGGACTTGTTTGTCTTGGGTAGGTCTAACTCATAAGACTAGAGAGATCCTACAAGTTCATCAACAGGGATGGATTCCACATCCTTGCTTTCAGTTATGACAGTCACTTTGGGTCTAAAGTCCTCAGTCAAAGATCTAAGTATCTTCCTAACAATTTTAGGTTGATCATAGATTTTACCCAAATTATAAGCAGAATTAACAATGTCATTAAGCTTAGCATAGAATTCATCAAAACTTTCATCATCAGACATCCTAATGCTTTCAAATCTAGTCGTTAATTGTTGCAATTTGTTAATCTTAACTGCCTTTGTGCCTTCATGCACAGTTTGGAGAATATTCCATGCAGAATGAGCAACCTCAACATTAGAGATTTTCTTGAATTCCTCCATAGAAACAACATTAAAAATAGTATTCATGACTTTGCTATTAAAAGCGGCTGTTTCTTTTTGAAAAGTTTGCCACTCACTAACTAGAGTAGTGGGCTTCTCCCATTTGTATTCAACGGAATTCCAGACTCTCTCATCAATGGATTTCAAGAATTCTCTCATTCTTACTTTCCAGTAGGTATAGTTGTTCCCATCAAAGTGATGTGGGATCACAAGAGAGTGACCGTGTTTCATGACAGTAGGGGTCAAGGATCAACTCTTAGATCAAAGGATCTAAACACTAGAATTCTGATACCACTTGTACGTTTTTAGACCCCTTAAAACACAGGTTATTTAACCTAGTTATTTAGCTAAGTGATTACTTAGGTAAATTATTCCTATCTAGGTTAAAACAAACTAATCACAAATATTAAAGCAGCAGAAAATAAAAAAACACAACGATATGATAACCTAGAAAAACCAAACCAGAAAAAAACCTGGGGAGGATTTAACCTAGTTATCCTCAAGGTAAAATAGATCCACTATGAAAGAATTGAAGTTTTACAATAGCGACTTAGACCACTAAAATCTTATTGCTACATTGAGTAGAAAACTTACTACCACAACCACGTGACAGCTTCGAGTCCACGGACTACTTCTTTCTCAGATCCACAGCATCCACAAGTATACCACTTGTATTTCTTTAAGCTTTTTATGCAGCAACTGAAATAATTACCAAGCTCTCAACATCAATCTTGATCTTGATAACCCTAAGTGTGTATGAAGGCAAACACCTCTAGACCTCACAAGAGATTCACACAAACAGCATAAACAACACCCTAAAAATGTGGCTAGGGTTTTTCCTTTTATACTTAAGGTAAAACATAAAATCCTACACGTCATATGGACTTGGGTTGAGTTGGAAATTCTGCAGAAAAAACATTCGGCACGAGCTTTGATCAATCGAGTCTAATTTTCGATCGATCAAGCCTTGCAAAAAGTGAACAGTAATTTTCTGCAATTACTTGATTCAAACTTTACATTAAACATACTTTGAGTAGCTTAAATCGAGACTCTAAGTTTTGATCATGGTTTACCAACATTACACATTGAAGTTCTAATACATTTAGATCCTAAATCCTTAGAACCTAACAAGGCCTCCACCACGCTGATCCCAAACCCAGACTTCCACCACACCGATCCACAAACCCATGCCCTCCACCTCACCTCCACAACCACAACACCAACCCACCTCAGCACGACAACAACACCCCACCACCACGGCAACACCATATGCACAAAAATCCATAAAAAAAAAAAAATCAAAGAAAATCCACACAAAACCGACAAGCACCGAGCATGCAAAGAGTTGAGAGATGAGAGTTTCAGAGAGAAGAGAGTTTTAGAGAATTGAGAGAAAAGAGAGTTGAGAGGTTCAGAGAAAAAGTGACTGAGAGAGGAAAAAACAATGAATAAAATAATATATTTCAGTTTACAAACTCATGAACAGTAGGCTCTAAATGTAAGTACCTACTGTTTACAAGTTGTAAAATATTTAGAATTTGCATACTGGGTTGGAGCATGTTTTTAGGTTCTCAGTGGCAAAAATAGCAACTAGGAGTGTTTTACACCCCCGACTGCTAATGCTCTAAGAGCTACCTTGATATCTATTCTTTTTTTTTTTTTGACTGATTGATATCTATTCTAATCCACCTAGGGATTCAAATTAATTCACCTTGGGATTTGTGTTAATATGTCTTAAGATTTTTTCACCTAGATGTATTAATTCAACTTAAAATTGAGTAGTATTAAGGGTATTACAAATTCAACAACGTAAGTCTTACAAATTGAGATGTCACTGATTAAAAATAATAATAATAACTCAAACATTGATTTTATTATGGTGTTTAAGTGAGAATTATTATATTCCTGTTATATCAATTTGTGAGCTTTATATAGTAAAATGCATAACAAATATATAGTAGCGGAACTAGGAAATTTTCCTAGGGGGGGCCAAGTTAGTTATGCCTACATTATGTTAATGGGCTAAGCCTACTTTAGTCCAGCCTATATTGGCTCAAAATGCAAAAAACTCAAGTTAATTTGGCCCAAATTGTGGCAAAAAATAAATTACTTTTTTTCATAAACTAACTTTAAGTAAACTTGTGCCTACATTTTTTTTTCACTATACTAAATTATTCATACTTAGGTTTGAACTTACCTTTTTTACATTTTAGAGCTTTTCAAAGGAGTTACATCTAGTATTTCAACATTTAGGATAAAAAAATTGATTAGTAGGTTCTGAATTTTGAAGATTTATATAATACTTTTTGTTAAAAAAAAATTGTGAACAATGAAGTACAAATTACTATTTAAGTGCAATTAGATCAAATCAAACAATTAAACAATTATTTGTCTTCCTACTATTATCATATATAAATAGATAATCTAATATTCAAATATAAACCACATTATTATTATTATTATTATTATTATTATTATTATTATTATTAATTGTAGTGTATTGTGTAAAGAACATTAAATCAACAGAACAAAACTAATATATGTTATTTTAACAAAAAAAATAAAGAGAGATAAAAGTATTATATGTGAAATGTTGTACAGCTGTATAGCACTTCATTACTCAGTCTAGAAGTTTACTAGTCGGTCAAAGTGAACTGCTTTACAGCAGTGTTGAGCAATTATTAACAAATATAATAGTAGTGTTGAAATGATAGTGGCAAGAGAGATAGAGGTGTACCAGTGTTGCTACTGAGGAGTGGCATTACAGACTCTCAACAAGAGCACTGGTGGCGTGGTCAACTGGCCATGGCAAGCAGCTTAATTGGGACAATACATAGTAACTTAAAATTTTTTTTTTTAGTTTATATATGTTGCAAATTTAGAATTTATAAAAGGTGAATGAGGGGTTTTGGAGGAACGTGGGATGATTATTGGGCCAGATGGTGGATTTCGTTTGTTTGTTTATTTTTAATTTTTACCAAATTTCATTTTTTGGGTTAAATTTTTACTGGATTAGATTAAAAATTTGAGTGTTCATAAAAAAAAAAAGCTTAAAAATTTGAGTAGTCCATTCTAAATTTTAATGATATTTCCATTATATATTTTTTAAAAATTCAAAATTTTTAGAGGGGCCAAGGTCCCCTCAGTCCTCAAGTGGCTCCGCCACTACAAATATAGCGTTTTCCATTAGATAAGGGTCATCCCATTTTGAGATTTTTGTCCATTTCAATGAACATGTTTTAATCCTCCTTTCCCTCAAATCAATTTTTTGCAGTGTTCTAATTTTAACATTGTAAGTGAATTCTATTGTATCACATATTGTACAAATTTCCCCCCCACAAAATATATTGTTTTGCTAGCATCTCCAAAACCCTCAGAGGCAGAGAACCAGACACACTACAGAATGTGGTTGAACAAGGTTCACATCCTTATTTATTGGCATGTGGACTTATGCGCCAAAATAAGAAAAACAACTTTGATTGAAAGTGAACTGTACCGGCATTATCATTTCACAATTATTATCACTTTAGGACCTTTCTAGATTTTAGTTAAGTACCTTAAATATAGGACTTTTTAGGTAAGTAAGTAAAAAAAAACGTCTTTACGTAACCTTGAAACACATCACACATGAATACAAACAGCCTTTAAAGATTGTGACTGATATTATTAATTAGCCCTTCCGTCCACTTTATTTGTCTACCTGTTCGGCCTTGGTGGTTGGGGGTTTTATAATCACCCTTACAATGGTGGTTTGTTTCAGTGTGGGTGATCTCGTACTGTACTAGTCGGTACGACCAATTTATATCGTACTAGCCAGTGCACCAGTACAGGCACACCCCCTGTTTCATACTAGAAAAAATATTGGTCATACCGACGAAATTCGGTTGTTTCGTCCGGTAAATGAATACCGGGCCAAAACACGATTCTGCCATTTTCTGGGTTCACAATCAATTTCCAAAACAAAGTTAATACCCAAAAGAACATTGAAACTGAAAAATCCAAATATTTGTGAACTTACCCAACTGAGAATTGTCCGGAGCAAGCTGGGTAGTGGCCGGACACGCCAAAAAAACCTCTTTGGAGCCGCCACCCAAAAATGATTTCTTTCCGGGTTTAGCGAGTGGCCGAAGGCAGCTCTCTCTCTCTCTCTCTCTCTCTCAATCCAGAGGACAGTGATGGGAACCCAAAGAGCACTCATCCTACACTGAAGCGCAAGAACCGCAGTTCGCTTCGAATTCGAGGTCATCACACCGGGCTTCGCTTTAATGATCTGGGGTTGGTGGTGGTGGTCTTAGTTGAACTCGGTCCCATCAACCAAGAAGAAGAAATGGAAGGGAGATACAGATGGGTTTGTTGTCAAGTTAGGGTGGGATTTTGGGATTTTTTTTTTTTTTTTGAGAAACTGAATTCTGGGATGAGGGGTGAGATTTAGACGTCTCTGTCCCTTTGCTTTTTGAGAAATAACAAGAGGAGTGGGAATGTGGGATTTTGACTCTTTGAGGGTGTTACCCCTTTTTTAAAAAATTAAATTTAATTTAGAAAATAAATAATAAAATAGAATTTAAAATATAATATAAATTTAAATGAGGGGCATTTCCAAGGTTGTGTTTGTGTGCGTGTATATATATTTATATATTAATTATATAAAATAGTGGTAAATCCGAAACGGTACACTGATATTGACTGGTATCCGAAATATATTGTACCGTTGACCAAATCGGTACAGCCTTCGGTACGGTATTGACTTCCTTGGTTTGTTTGGTATTTGTCAACTATCCCATTTAAAATTGTCTTAAAATATTGGTAATATTTTAAAAGTTTAATAGGTATAATTTGTTCAATTTTAGTTTAAAAATTATTGTGGGGACAGAAGGGTCAAGATGTGTCCTTGGGCTTGATTCGGGGGTATTAACTTGTCTAAACAGTGTCTTGAAAGCCCACAAGCATACTATTACTAATGAGGTTGATGGGAATGATCTGAGGAGGGGTATCTCCTCGGTTAAGTCAAGTGAAGATCATATGATACGCCATGATATTTGAAAGGAAATTTTGGAAGGTCTGGTGGACGAAGATGTGTTCCACAAGGGCACAGAGAGGAAGAACGAATAAGAAATATCTTATAAAAAACTGTTACCACAGTATTAAAGACTTTGCACCTACCTCTCTGGCCACATTAATGGGAAAATGACATTTGAACAGTGGTGATCAGCCTTACAGCTATTGTTTGAAGACTTCCAGAGGGCGGTGGATGGGACAAGTATTTGGATCATTGATCTGATCCATACGTGGAAGATGGAGGGAAGAAGGAGAATGATATAAAAGGAAAAGAAAGGCATTCTAAGAGGGGGGATCAGAAAAGAAAGAGAAAAATACTGTACACATCACCTATAATTGTACTTTGTCTTTAGAACAAGAAAAAGTAATACAAATCATCCTCGGCTTATATCCGAGGAGAGTTTATTTGACATAAACAGTCCGTTGCATGTGAATCGCAGGTATAGCCCATCATCTTTTTTATCTAATATCCATAAAACCTAGGTTTCAAGCCCACACTTTACAAATTTCATTCTATTGGGCTTTTTGGGCCTGTTCCCTTCACACTGTTGGCATGGGTTCGGGTGCGAATTGTGGCCCTACAATTATTATTCATTTTCTTTATTATTTTATTAGAGTTTAAATTAGGAAGCATAATTATGGAAACATGTATGTTTCAAACTCGATCAATATCTTTTTATTTGAGGCGAGTTTTGAAAATCTAACCATTGGATTGCATGTTCTTATTATATACCCTATTCTTGCAAAATTTCAAGAAGATTAAAGATTAATAACTATATCATCAATCAAATATTTTAATTTCAAGTCTTTGTGATCTAAAATTATGAATAAAAATAAGTTTATTGATCGAATAGTAAGTAACATCTGATTTGAATGAAATTTGACATGCATGTTAAGAATATAAGGACTCTAACGGTTAGATTTTTAAAATTCACACTTAATAAAAAAATATTGGCAGAGTTTGAAAGATTTTTTTTTTTAAACTAGTTTGAAGAGAAACCTTTTCCTTAAAGGATATTACTTTAAAAAAAATAAAAAAAAAATTCTAAGTTGGATAAAAATTTTCTAAGATGGAGAGAAACCTTTTTCTTAAAGGACATTCCTTAAAAAAAAGATTTTCTAAGATGGATAAACAATTTAAGTTGAGGAAGTAAAATTAAGGGGCCAATGAATGTTATATTAGAATGCTCTACATTTCAACTAAAATGAAGAGTATCCATGTCTTGGTGAAGATTTTGTTTGTATTTTATTTTTTGTTTTTTTTAAATCTAATAATAATATATATTGTGTCACGTTAGTTAAAAATTATAAATGATATGATACTATATACATATTTAGAAATCAATAATACTTTCTTATATTTTCCAGTAAACGTGGAATTCCAAAATCAAACTAGAAAACCTTTAAAACTACTTCCACATGGAGTAGATTTAACACCACACTTTCCTCCATATGGACAATTCTGGTGTAAATTCATTTTCTTCTTATCTCAATTTTTATTAAAAGGATATGTTAATATTAGAGAGCCTTAGGGCTTGTTGGATTAGAGAGATAAAAAAGTGGGAGGATAGAAAATGGAGAGTTAATGAAAAATTGGGAGAATAGAAGAGATTTTAGTTTTTTTCTCATGATGTTTGATTGGGGGTGAGGAAAAGTAGAGAGATAGCAAACTCTTTTATTTATTTAAGAAGACTAATGAGAGGATAAATAATGAAGTTTGTATAAATTTACTCTCATGCCTGTGTGAGGTAAAAAGACTTTGATGGTTACAGGGGCCGTTGGGCCATGCTAAGGAAGGCCGACCTGCTCTTGGGTTTAGGACTTGTTAGAATTATGGATCGGCCCATACGCCGAGGATCCGAGGATATCGCTGAGGGTGAATTTCTCTTCGGATGGACACCGGAGAACCTAGGACTTCATGATAAACGTTAGGCAATGACATGGTTAAAACCAGTGGATAAAAGGGGTAAACCCTTGAATGTCCTGGAAGCACCGATGTAAGAGAAACACCAAAGATAAAGGCTGTCACCTCCACATTAAAGACCCTGCACCTACCACCCTGGCCGCATTAATGGGGAAGTGACACCTGAACAGTGGAAGGGAAACTTCTGGTTACTATTCAAAGGCACTGAGAAAAGAAATATCTAGACTAAGGGGGAGTTGGGGCTACACGTGTGTAGAGTATCAAAAAGAGTAGTATTTAAGGAGCAACTTAGAACAGAAATGAGGATCCCTTCTTTGTAACCTAAAGGAAAGAGAAAAAGATAGAGAGAAATAATATAAGAACAGTTCTCGGCTTACGTCCGAGCATGTTGACTTACAGTATTCCTTGTTGTTTTTCAAGTGTTTATAATCTTTGGCTTGTCATTTAATCCTCAAACACTTCTAACCTGGGTTTCAAGCCCACACTCTACAAATTACATTGTTTAAGGCTCATTGGGCCTGAGCCCGTAACTGTTCTTGGGGCCAGGTGCAATTGTGCACTTACAATTGGCGCCGTCTGTGGGAAATCTAGTCTAGAAGGGACAGGGATACTATGGCAGGCTTAGGTGCTCACCATGCTGAGTCACAGGGATCACAGCCGGAAGATCATTTTGAACGTCTTGAACATCGAAGAGATCGTGAGGGGAGTGTCCATACAGAATATCCAGGTGCTAGCCATATTCATGAAGGGGGTAGCACCACCCACGACGAGGGTTCTAAATCCATGCAGAAGGAAATCAACCGTTTAAAGAGAAAGCTACGCCGCGCTAAGCGTAGGTTTTCACCGTCCTCATCTAACTCTTCCTTAGAGGAGGATAGGGGAGCTGGCCACGGCTCAAGGTCGCGCCCTCCCACCAGTGCAACATCCTCCAGTGAGGAGGGCGACCAGCCAACTCGCAGACGTAAGAAGCCTCGTTCTAGGGGCTTAGGCAACGATGCTATGAGTAGGGCGTTGCACCAGCTCTCCAAATCTCCATTTGCACGGAGGATTGAGAAAGGAAGGCTTCCCAGAAGGTTTACCCAGCCCACTTTCACCATCTATAATGGCCGGACTGATCCGGTGGAGCATGTGAGTCACTTTAACCAGAGGATGGCGGTGCACTTTCACAACGAGACCCTAATGTGCAAAGTTTTCCCCTCCAGCCTGGGACCTGTTGCTATGAGGTGGTTCAACGGCCTTAAGTCGGGGTCTATAAGTTCGTTTGGGGAGCTTACTAGGGCATTCGCTTCACGGTTCATCACGTGTAGCAGAATACCTCGTCCATTGGACTCACTGTTATCCATGACCATGAGGGAAGGGGAGACGTTGAAAGCATACTCCGATCGTTACTGGGAGATGTTTAATGAAATAGATGGCGACTTTGATGAGGTGGCACTTAATACCTTTAAGGTGGGCCTCCCTACTGATTACGACCTGAGAAAGTCTTTGACTAAAAAGCCTGTTCGCAGTGTACGTCGCCTTATGGACCGTATTGACGAATATAAGAGAGTGGAGGAGGACCAACAACAAGGAAATGGAAATGAGAAGGTTATCCCGCAGGAGAGAAGGGATTTCAGGTCGGACAGATATCACAATAACAAGCCGAGGAGAGATTACGTTGGACAGTCCGCCTCGGCAGCACCTCAGGCCGTGAACACTGTTTTCCGAGAACCAGTACATCAGCTGTTGGAGAAAGTTCGCAAGGAACCCTTCTTTAAATGGCCTGATAAGATGGCAGGAGACCCTGCGAAGAGGAATCACAACCTCTTTTGCCAGTACCATCGGGATGTGGGCCACGCTACCGAGAATTGTCGGACCCTGTGGAACCATCTGGAATAGCTCGTCAGTGAGGAAAAGTTAAAGCAGCACCTGTGTCAGCCCACTGGGCAGGTCAGTCAAGTAGGCTCAAACAACCAGAGGAACAATACATCTCGGCCAGCTTTGGGAACAATTAATGTTATCTTCGCTGCCCCTGGCAGGACCGGCTCAGGTCCCACTAGGGTGATGGCGGTTTCCCATCCACAGACCGAGGATGTGGGTCATAGGCCGAAGAGGTTGAAGGGCACTTTGCCCGTCCTAGATTTCTCGGAGGAGGATAAGGTAGGGACTATCCAGCCCCATGACGATGCTCTTGTGGTTACCCTCAGAATTGAGAACTATGACGTGAGAAGGGTGATGATAGATCAGGGCAGCGGTGCAGATATCATGTACCCTGATCTATTTAAGGGGTTAAGGTTGAAGTTGGAAGACCTTACTCCTTATGACTCGTCACTTATAAGCTTTGAAGGAAGAGCTGTTGTACCGAAGGGACAGATCCGTTTGCCCGTTCAATCCGGCTCAGAAACGGTTGAGGTGGACTTCATCGTGGTTGATGCGTACTCTCCATACACGGCCATCCTTGCCAGGCCTTGGCTGCATGCGCTTGGAGCCGTCTCCTCTACCTTACATGTTAAAGTTAAATTCCCCTCGGGGGAATGTGTTGAGGAAATCCTCGGCAGCCAATCAGTAGCCAGGCAGTGCATATCGGCTGCAATACTGCATCAGACAGAAGCCGAGTCTTCGGCTTTGATCAACAAAGACTTATAGCAGTTAACGGCTCCTGATTCATCTGGAGTGGTGACAGGAGATGAGACACAGTGCGAGGGATTAGAGAAGTTTCCAGTGGCCGATGACCCGGAGAGATTCTTCCAAGTCGGTGTACTTTTGCCACACCAAGAGAAGATGGAGTTGTTAGAGTTCTTGAAGGATAATGTTGATGTTTTTGCGTGGGATCCTTATGAAGCTCCAGGCCTGGATCCGGGCTTCATTTGTCATCACTTGAATGTCAACCCGGCTATCATTCCGAGAAGGCAGCCACCTCGGCGATCTTCCAGGGAACATTCCGAGGCTGTGAAGGAAGAGGTGCTTAAACTCAAGAGGGCTGGGGCTATCAAAGAAGTCTTCTACCCTGAGTGGTTAGCCCATACAGTCGTCGTCAAAAAGAAAAATGGAACGTGGAGGGTATGTGTGGACTTTACTGATCTGAACAAGGCCTGTCCCAAAGATTCGTTCCCAATGCCACGTATTGATCAATTGGTGGATGCCACTGTCGGACATCCTCGGATGAGCTTTTTGGACGCCTTCCAGGGTTATCACCAGATTCCCCTGGCATTAGACGATCAGGAGAAAACTGCCTTCATTACCCCGACGAGGAATTATCATTATAAGGTCATGCCATTCGGCTTGAAGAATGCCAGGGCTACCTATCAAAGGATGATGACCAGAATGTTCGAACAGCAAATGGGGAAAACCATTGAGGTATATGTTGACGATATGGTGGTGAAAAGTAAGACAATACCCTCACACGTGAAAGATTTGGCCGACACTTTTCAGATACTAAGAAGGTACAAGTTGCGCCTCAACGCCTCAAAATGCTCTTTCGGCGTGGGGTCTGGAAAGTTCTTGGGATACATGATTACTCATAGAGGCATAGAGGTAAATCCAATGCAGGTCAAGGCTATTCAGGACTTGCAGCCTCCTCGGAACCCAAAAGAAATTCAAAAGTTGACGGGAATGATTGCCGCTTTGAACAGGTTCATATCTCGGTCAGCTGACCGGTGTCGTCCTTTCTTCCAACTGTTGAATAAGTGGAAAGGGTTTCAATGGACCGAGGACTGCGAGTTAGCTTTTCAACAGCTCAAGCAATATCTTTCTCGGCCACCCATTCTGTCTCGTCCCGAGGCGCATGAGATTTTGTTTGCTTATCTGGCAGTGGCCGTTCACGTGGTTAGCCTGGTCCTGATAAGAGATGATAACAGGGTGCAAAGACCGGTATATTATGTTAGTAAATCTTTGGGTGATGCCGAGGTGCGTTATCAACCCTTAGAGAAAGCGCTCCTGGCCGTGGTTCATGCCACGCGAAAGCTTCCCCATTATTTTCAGTCCCACACAGTGGTTGTTCTGACCCAATTGCCCCTTAAGGCAGTGCTGCGTAGCGCCGACTACTTAGGAAGGATAGCAAAATGGGGGACTATCCTGGGGGTTTTTGACGTTAAGTACAAGCCTCGCACCTCGGTGAAAGGCCAGGTTCTCGCTGACCTGGTGGCGGAATTTGCCGAGCCCTTACTGGAAGAAACTCTAAAAGAAGCACACATGGATGAAAAATCAGTTGGTGTGATTACAGCTGCCATGCCTCCGATTTGGAAAGTGTATGTGGATGGGGCGGCTAATCAGAGAGGATCTGGTGTTGGACTTGTTCTGACGTCCCCAGAGGGAATTGTCTTCGAAAAATCTTTGAGATTGGCATTCTCGGCTACTAACAATGAGGCCGAATACGAAGCGGTCTTGGTAGGCATGAAAATGATGCATAGGATGGGTGGAAGAGAAATCCATATCTTCTCGGATTCTCAACTGGTGGTCGGCCAGGTCACGGGAACCATGGAGGCTAGAGATCCAAGGATGCAGGAATATTCGGCCCAGATTAAGCGTCAGCAAACTGAATTTGACTCCTTCGCCTTAACTCATATCTCTAGGAGCGGGAACACCCATGCAGACTCCTTAGCCATGCTGGCAACGTCCTCGGCTCAAGGTTTACCTAGGGTTATCCTCGTTGAGGATTTACTAGAACCCTCTCTTGTCATTACCAACGCGTCTCGCATCTATCTAATAAGGCCTGGACCTAGTTGGATAGACCCAGTCATATCTTTTCTAAGGAATGACGTCCTTCCTGAGGACAAATCTGAAGCAGATAAGATACGCCGAAAGGCGCCACGTTTCTGGTTGTCCGAGGACCAGAAATTGTACAAACGATCATTTTCAGGACCGTACTTGTTGTGTGTACACCCTGATTCAACGGAAGGGCTTTTAGAAGAATTGCATGAAGGGATTTGTGGCAGCCACACTGGGGGAAGATCCTTAGCCCACAGAGCTCTGACTCAGGGTTATTGGTGGCCCAATATGCAAAGAGAGGCCCAAGACTATGCCAGGAAATGTGATCAGTGTCAGAGGTTTGCTCCTAATATTCATCAACCTGGAAGAGTTCTTAACCCCCTTTCCAGTCCTTGGCCCTTCGCACAGTGGGGACTGGACATAGTTAGGCCATTTCCGAGGGCAACAGGCAATAAAAGATGGCTTATCGTGGGAACAGACTATTTTACTAAATGGGTTGAGGCCGAGCCCTTAGCAAATATAAGAGATATTGACTCCAAGAAGTTTGTCTGGAAAAACATCGTTACCAGATTCGGTATACCACACACACTCATCTCAGACAATGGTGTTCAGTTCGACAGTAAGGCTTTTAGGAAGTATTGTGGTGACATGGGTATTATAAATAGGTATTCCACCCCAGCTTATCCTCGAGGAAATGGGCAAGCCGAGGCCGTTAACAAAGTCATTGTCAGTGGGCTGAAGAAAAGGTTGGATGATGCGAAAGGCAGATGGGTAGAAGAGCTCCCTCATGTTCTGTGGACGTATCGGACCACACCGCGCAGATCCACTGGAGAAATTCCATTCTCTATGACTTATGGAGCCGAGGCGGTGATACCTCTGGAATCTGGTTTTCCCACCCTAAAGACCAACTCTTTTAGCTCGGAGAATAACAATGGACTTCTGAAAAAAGGCCTAGATTTGCTTGAGGAACGGCGCGAGGCAGCAATGGTCCAAATGGCTTATTATCAACAGAAGCTATAACGGGGATATGACGCCCACGTGAGGCTAAGGCCACTTGCACCTGGTGATCTCGTACTAAGAAAAGTTGTGGGCACCTATAAGAACCCAGCTTGGGGTAAGTTAGGACCCAACTGGGAAGACCCCTACCGCATTGTTTCAGTAGCAGGCATAGGGTCATATCGGCTAGCTGACCTAGATGAAAGAATTGTACCACGCCCATGGAATGTAAATAATCTTAGAAGATATTATTATTAATAAAATGTGCTTTTATCAGTGAACATTTAAAAGTTATGACTACCTCTGACGCATGAAGTTACTATTCTTAAGAGTCAAACAGAAACTTGGTTAAGTGCAGTCCTCGGACCACAAACCTTGTGAAAATTGATGTCTTGTCATTTGTTAAACAGAACCTTAGTTATGCCAGGTCTTCGGGCCTCCTACTTTGGGGAAATTAACATTTGAAGCTACTATTCATAAGAGTCAAACAGAAACTTGGTTAAGTGCAGTCCTCAGACCACAAACCTTGTGAAAATTGATGTCTTGTCATTTGTTAAACATAACCTTAGTTATGCCGGGTCTTCGGGCCTCCTACTTTGGGGAAATTAACATTTGAAGCTACTATTCTTAAGAGTCAAACAGAAACTTGGTTAAGTGCAGTCCTCGGACCACAAACCTTGTGAAAATTGATGTCTTGTCATTTGTTAAACAGAACCTTAGTTATGCCGGGTGTTCGGGCCTCCTACTTTGGGGAAATTAACATTTGAAGCTACTATTCTTAAGAGTCAAACAGAAACTTGGTTAAGTGCAGTCCTCGGACCACAAACCTTGTGAAAATTGATGTCTTGTCATTTGTTAAACAGAACCTTAGTTATGCCGGGTCTTCGGGCCTCCTACTTTGGGGAAATTAACATTTGAAGCTACTATTCTTAAGAGTCAAACAGAAACTTGGTTAAGTGCAGTCCTCGGACCACAAACCTTGTGAAAATTGATGTCTTGTCATTTGTTAAACAGAACCTTAGTTATGCCGGGTCTTCGGGCCTCCTACTTTGGAGAAATTAACATTTGAAGCTACTATTCTTAAGAGTCAAATAGAAACTTGGTTAAGTGCAGTCCTCGGACCACAAACCTTGTGGAAATTGATGTCTTGTCATGTGTTAAACAGAACCTTAGTTATGTCGGGTCTTCGGGCCTCCTACTTTGGGGAAATTAACATTTGAAGCTACTATTCTTAAGAGTCAAACAGAAACTTGGTTAAGTGCAGTCCTCGAACCACAAACCTTGTGAAAATTGATGTATTGTCATTTGTTAAACAGAACCTTAGTTATGCCGGGTCTTCGGGCCTCCTACTTTGGGGAAATTATCATTTGAAGCTACTATTCTTAAGAGTCAAACAGAAACTTGGTTAAGTGCAGTCCTCGGACCACAAACCTTGTGGAAATTGATGTCTTGTCATGTGTTAAACAGAACCTTAGTTATGCCGGGTCTTCGGGCCTCCTACTTTGGGGAAATTAACATTTGAAGCTACTATTCTTAAGAGTCAAACAGAAACTTGGTTAAGTGCAGTCCTCGGACCACAAACCTTGTGGAAATTGATGTCTTGTCATTTGTTAAACAGAACCTTAGTTATGTCGGGTCTTCGGGCCTCCTACTTTGGGGAAATTAACATTTGAAGCTACTATTCTTAAGAGTCAAACAGAAACTTGGTTAAGTGCAGTCCTCAGACCACAAACCTTGTGGAAATTGATGTCTTGTCATTTGTTAAATGGAACCTTAGTTATGCCGGGTCCTTGGACCACCTACTTTGGACAAATTGACATTTAAGCTTATTAATCTTAAGAACTAATGGGAAATTGTTTAAGTCTTGTCCTCGGATCACAAACTTGATTAAAGTTAATTGCTTATTTCGCCTAGAAGTTAGTGCCTTACTGGTCATTAATTTGGATCTTAAGTTTTATATCTTTAAGTGTTATGTAAATTTGTGTAAGGAATGGTCCTCGGACCTTACATCTTACTAAAAAAGATGTTGTACATTACAAGTGTTTAATCGTTACACAAGATCTTCTCTTCTTTTTTAATCAAAGGCATTGTTTAAGTATCTCAACCATATCACCTTCTGTCAAATCTTTAATAGTGTGCGCATGATTATGTGGAAATTATGGTTGTGCAATCCTTGGAGTTAGATTTGTTTACTTTGAGAAACTTTTGTTATGTATTAATGGGAAACTTTTACGATAAATATATAAAGAATAAAGTAAAAATAGATGCAACACAATTAAAAATCAAGTAAAGTCGTTCTTCATTAATCATTGGGGTATGCATTACATATAAAGGCTGAACATGGAGAAAGAGAAGCCCTAAACTAAGTCCTAAGCTTTTGGAGGAGGATCTTGCTGAGAAGTGCTGGTTCCCTCTGTCTCTTTCAACTCCAATTCAAAAGGAGACAGAACCTTTTTTCCTTTGTCTGCTTCTTTTGTTGGAGGGACATTGGACTCCATGGCTTGGCTAAGTCCCTTCTCGGCATCTCCGCCTCCTTCCTTGTCTTTATTGGAACCCAAAGGTTCTGTAGGATCTGGAATTGGCTTCCAGACTATGGGAGGAAGAGCAGGAAGAGTTGTCTCAGGGGTAGGAGTAGCAGCAGGAGCTTCTTCAATCTCCTATATCTCCAGGGGAAGCCAAACGTTCTCGGACTTCCTCAGATCCGAAGATAGAGGAACTCCTGCTACGTTTAAAGCTTCCCCCCATACTTTTTGATAGTATTCACGGCACAAAGCCGCGAACTCCTCTGTCAGTTGCTCCTCTGTGGTTGCTACCTCTTCATCGAAACTCGCCTGCTTGGCAGCTTGTAGAGAGAGTTGGAAGGAGCTGGCTTCTTCCTTCATCAGCGCCAGTTCCTTTTTCAGATCCGAACACTCCCTTTGAGATTGGGAGAGCTCTTCATCTCTTTCGCGAAGGAGCTTGCGCTGTCCTTCTATCTGGGTCTTCATGGTCTTCAAGTTTGACTCGACCCCATTTTTCTCTCTCCTCAGCCCAGCCATCTCCGAGGTAAGCTTCTCGTTCTCAGCAAGGGCAGTGCCCAAGGACTTCTCAGTCTCCAGCCTTATCTCCAGCTCAGTCCTGGCCTTCTTCCGAGTGTCTTCAATAAATTTCTCGGCTACAAAGACCTCCTGAATGGCCTGCAACGAAGTATGATGGAATCAGGAATAGTAAACTTATGAATATTATTAAAAGTGGAATCTTCCTAAAAAGAGGTAAAATTACCAGCGCTAAATCCCTTTTTAAAGAAAGGAACAGTTGTGGCTGGCTCATTTTTTCCAAGGTCTCCATGTCCTTGGGCAATAGAAGAGGGCGCTCCAACACTTCGGCCAAGTGGTGGGCATGGCCTTGTTGAACCGCCCTTATACTAGACTGGCAGGAGATGGGTGCGCCGTCCAGTCTTAGGTCGGGGGACCAAGTGGTCGGTACTCGGCGCACTTCGGCCTCGTCCCTGATTTCCCAGCTTTCAACTGAGCGGGCCCTACCCTTGCCTTTGTCCAGCTTTTGCTGCTGGACCAGTGGGAGTTGTTGTCGTGGTTTTTTGGGGTCCTTATTGATCGTCCCATCGGTATCCCCCTTTCTCTTCTTCTTGGGATCCTCAGCTGGAAGTTTTGGCTCAGCTAGAGGAGGGGGAAGTGGTAGAGATGGGGGAACTTGGGACGTCCCCGTCTTTTTCTCCACAACCTTTGCAGCTCTATTGGTCAGGAGACCCTGCATCCTGCCCATATCTTCCTGAGATTCGTCCTCGGGTAGGGCAACCACAAATCCTGCAATTCCAGAGGCCTCGGCGGCTTCTTCCTCCTCGTCGGAAAGTACAACAAACTGATTCCCGCGAGGTCTCTCAGTGTCTTCAAAGTGGAATTGATCTATCTCGTCGTCAAGTGTATGCGAGGAAGACACCTGCTCTTCTGGAACGATAGTTGCCTGTGAGTGCACGGCGAGGGGAATTGCTGCTATAGGTCGGTTGTGCAAAACAGTGTGAGGAGCGTCCGGGAGATCGCGGTCGTCCAGAAAGTGGGGCCGAGCTACGTTTATCCTCCTTCGTCTTCGGTCACCCGCAACTATGGCGTTCTCTATCTCCTGGAAGTCCGAGGAAATGGGAGTTTACCCCAGAATGAGATGAGCAGCCCGGAGTTGTAAGTCTTCGCTAACGAACACCTCGGAGCGAAGTACTCGGTTTAGATCTGCGACGTTACAGTGGCTCAAACGGGGACGCACGTGTTGCTTATCTGCAAAAAAAAAAAAAAAACATCAAAACAAACAAACCTGGTTAGGTTCACATAGATATTTAGTAAATTTAAGTAAGTATGAATACGCATTTCTGTGTGTGTTAGAGGAAGTTGTGTTATGGGGAGATTAATCCTACGGCATCGCACCTGGATCCCCCCACTCAACTGGGCAGTGGAAGCCGTCGTGCCAGTTCCCAGAGACGATCAGGTGGTCGTCCTTCATGCCTTTGTTGGATTTGGGCAGACAGGAGATTAACCTAACGACACTAGAACGAGACTTTATGTAGTAACCTACGCTGGATAGTTTATGGGACTCGTACAGAAAGACGATGTCGTGCCAAGTGAGGTTTAGACCCATTTGCTCATTTAGAGCATCGACATTACCCAAAACTCTAAAAACGTTTGGGAGGCACTGGTCGGGGCACAACCGGTGGTTGCGAAGATACTCCCTAGTTACAGGTTTCATTGGGAGGGTCATCCCACCCTCTATAAAGGCTATCATTGGGATGATAACCTCTCCCTCTTTCCTAGAATCAGCCACTGCTTCCGCCGGACAATACTTTAGACCTACGTCGCTGGGAATACGATACTTGGCCCTAAAGCCTTCCATCCCAGCGGCGGTATCCACTAGACACTTGAATCTTCCCATTACAGAGGAACGAGAGATTAAACTCTAAGAGGGAGAATGTTTGTAGTGACAGCCGAGGACAAAGACCGAGGAAAAAAGAAGGGTTAAGAGTAGAAAGAGCAAGAACTTACAAGGTTGAAGGTGTGCAAATTTCCACGGTTTTCTGCAGGTAAGGTATGATGGCTGATGTTTTGATGGGATTAGCCCTGAGGAATTAAATGAAAGCGCAGGTTCCCGAAGCGTCATGACGTGCGAAAAGGCGGCCTCGAAATTATATTTGTCCCGCCTAAAGTTTCGTGGAGGAACGAGGACCGTTAGATGTCCATCTCACCGTTGAATGTGGAAGACAAAGTGTAACTTACAGTAATAATTGCGCGCGTTTTTGAAAATGAAACCGCCAAGTGGCATCTTCTGGGACGCGAAACGATTTCCACACGTGCCGTAACTCACAAAGTGTGTGGAGTAAGTTCTCGTCAGATCAAAACCCTATTTTTCTCCTCGGACGTTGAAAATTAGAGTTTTGAGGGGCTATTGTGTGAGGTAAAAAGACTTTGATGGTTACAGGGGCCGTTGGGCCATGCTAAGGAAGACCGACCTGCTCTTGGGTTTAGGACTTGTTAGAATTATGGATCGGCCCATACGCCGAGGATCCGAGGATATCGCCGAGGGTGAATTTCTCTTCGGATGGACACCGGAGAACCTGGGACTTCATGATAAACGTTAGGCAATGACATGGTTAAAACCAGTGGATAAAAGGGGTAAACCCTTGAATGTCCTGGAAGCACCGATGTAAGAGAAACACCAAAGATAAAGGCTGTCACCTCCACATTAAAGACCCTGCACCTACCACCCTGGCCGCATTAATGGGGAAGTGACACCTGAACAGTGGAAGGGAAACTTCTGGTTACTATTCAAAGGCACTGAGAAAAGAAATATCTAGACTAAGGGGGAGTTGGGGCTACACGTGTGTAGAGTATCAAAAAGAGTAGTATTTAAGGAGCAACTTAGAACAGAAATGAGGATCCCTCCTTTGTAACCTAAAGGAAAGAGAAAAATATAGAGAGAAATAATATAAGAACAGTTCTCGGCTTACGTCCGAGCATGTTGACTTACAGTATTCCTTGTTGTTTTTCAAGTGTTTATAATCTTTGGCTTGTCATTTAATCCTCAAACACTTCTAACCTGGGTTTCAAGCCCACACTCTACAAATTACATTGTTTAAGGCTCATTGGGCCTGAGCCCGTAACTGTTCTTGGGGCCAGGTGCAATTGTGCACTTACAATGCCCCTATTATATATAAAAAAAATTTCACATTATTTTTTATTAAAAAGGTGAAAAAATGATGAACACAAAAATAAACTAACAAGAAGTAACAGAGAAAAAAAAAAAAAAAAAAAGGGATTATTTTTTATTTTTTTCTCTCTGTTACTTCTTGTTAGTTTATTTTGAAAAAAGAAAGGGATTATTTTTTGGTAGGTATGGGGAGAAAACTCTTAAGATCTATCAAAATCTCTTATATTTTCCTCCCTCTACTAAACACCTCCCATACCATTTGTTCATTTTCTCTCAACTTTTCTTTATTCCCCTTTTCCATCCTTCCAATTTCCACTCCAACCAAACGCACTCTTAAAGTTCATTTTCTTCTTTCCCTTGTAAATTTTCCTTTAGTTAATTAAAAGGTAATTTGGGTTAAATTTTTAGCTACAGAGCCACATATATGGAGACAATGGGAAGCCATGGTCCCTAAACTCTATAATGGTAGTGTCCTTTATTAACCTACGTACAAATATTAAAAAAAAAAAATTGGTACAACTGTGAAAACATGTACAATTCTTTAACTCTTTGACCCAATAATTTGTTACAATACCTAATTGTACCCACACTCAAATATAATCGTCCCCATCCCTAATTAAAATTCCTTAGATGATCTCTGACGTGCCTGACTTCTTTGGTGGTATGGCAACCATTTTTTTTATTAGCTTCAGTGCCCAAAAACTATGTATTGAGTCATAATTTAACCGCAATTAAATCGATTTTATATCATACAGCATAATTTACCTTTTATTTTCGAAAAATAAACTATTATCAATAAAACGTAGATATAGTTTTTTAAGTGTTGTATTTTACGATTCTCTGCCAATTACAATTGAACTTAATTGTTATGAAAAATGAGAATATATTTTTGTGTTACATTGGTCAATACAATCATGTAGTTGAATTTAATTATAGATTTAGGGAAATATATTAAAAAATTTGCTCTTTTACCATTTTGCCAGATAAAGTTTGAATGATTTCATGATTCGTCAATTAATTTGATTCAATGGATAAACTACTGTAACTAAAATACCGTTTGGTCCTAAAAGTATAAAAAATTTATCAATTCGATCCTTTAGTTTTTAATTTGGTCAATTTGATATCTCTCTCTTTTTTTTATTTTATTTTTATATTTAAATGTAAGCAATTTAGTCCTATTAATTTTCGTTGCACTTTTGTGGTTAAGTATGAAAAAAAATACTATTTTGGAACTGAATTTTAATCTAGTTGATGTTTTAAAATTCGGATTACATATTTTACAATATAATTTTTTTAAATCATTCTTATATGTTCTTAACTGTTTATATATTATTAAAAATTATGAAAAAAATTTGGTTATATATTTTACTATATATATTTTTAATTATCCTTAAGTAATTTTAACCATTTACTTATTATTAAAAAATATATAAATAAAATAATATCTTATATCCCTGGTTAAGTTTAGATAAATATGTCACATACGTTTCTCAAAAAAAAAAAAAAAAAATGTTACATACAAAAATTTGTACCGTAAAATTCTTGAGTAGGAACCATTTGTTTCTTACTTTGTACTCACATGCACTTGCAAAGTTACAAGGCACAATGATGTCATTTTCTCATCCTCAAAAGCCAGAGCTTCCATAACCCCTTACCTATTTTGTTTATCGTTGCATGTAATATCTATTTACATGTGAGACATGTGGGATTCATATATTGTGAGAGTGATATTATGCGCATCTAATGCATATACTAATTGTTAGCATGTAGCTGTGATTGATAATTAATAGCATAACATGGCGCTTCATGCACACAATAAACCTGCTTGGTGGATGATTTTGGCTCACATAGGTAGGATTGTTTTTAATAAAGAATAAACAACAAACTAGTATTTGATACATGTAATATCACCTCAAACTAACGAATAATGAATATGCCACAGTAGAAGCATAGCACCTGCCATAACTATTCAATAACAATAACCTATGTTACAATCTTATTAGCTACTACCTAAATTTCTTTACTATGCACATGGAGTAGAAGAAGAAACACTTCCAATTCCAAACCCTACACTGATATACCCCACAACACAACTAACAAATCTTCATACTCACGATCAATAAATCCCACACCCACTCGCCTGGCTACTCACCCATTGCCCTACTCTGCTTTTCCCTACTTCCCCTTTTCTTGTGTAACCCCAAATTTATTTTCAAATATGGAACTTGATTCTTTAATCGAAAGATTAAATATAATTAGAACAACACATGAAGAACAGTATTTAAATTTTTTTTCTAATTCAAATAATTTTAGTCTTAATTTTTTATAACAAATTTGGGGTACACAAGAAAAAGAGTAAAATTTGATGTAACGATGAATTTATTAAAATAAAAACACATAAATACATATATATATATGAATTATGTTTAAGTTACACTTTTTTTTTTTGTTGAGAAATGAAGTACCAGTTTGTGTTATTATGGTACTTTATAGCTTTTTATTAAATGAGTATTTTGAAAAATCTACCATTGGATTATATATTAATTTTATACTATCCATTACTTACAAAATATCAAAATGATCAGAGATTAATAATTATCTCAACATAATTTTGTGTTAAAATTTCAACTATTTTCTAATTTTAAAATTATAGGTAGAATATAAATTTATAGATCAAATAGTAAATAACATTTGATTAACTTAATATTTAGTGTGCATATATTAAGAACAAAGACAATATATAACCCAATGACAAAATTCTCAAAATATTAATATTATAATAAGTTATGATATTGTTTAACATAGAAAAGTTCCACGAGCTTCCAATTTGAAGTTGTGCAGTTTATCTCAACATTGAAGGCACAAAACCTCCAACTAATTGCTTGAAGTAATTGTATGTTTTTGATACTTGAAAATTGAACTTTCAATAAGTAAAAGTGGAACAA
Organism: Castanea sativa; assembly: GCF_040712315.1. NCBI lineage: Eukaryota > Viridiplantae > Streptophyta > Magnoliopsida > Fagales > Fagaceae > Castanea > Castanea sativa. Next base: position 54,134,160 of record NC_134023.1, on the reverse strand, counting down.
TAAGTCAATAAGTCGGTGTCATAACTGTCACAACTATCAAATGATAAGTTGTGTACGGTAGAACTATGTGAATCCACACAAACCAACTATTGACAACTACTTACATGAACAAATTAAGATAAAAGTTGTAAAAATTATTGTGCTAAATAGACATATAGTTTGAAAGTAATAATCTCGCTAGATGATACTTTACAATGCCATGCATTTAAGTAAAAAATGAATGACAACTCATTATATGATAAATTATGAATAGTAGAATTGTGAAATCACATGAACCCAATATTGATAACACGTTGCTTGAGTGAATTATGTTAAAAATTGTGAAAATTTCTGTGGCAAATAGACATAAATTTTGAAAGTGATAATCTCACTTGAGGAAACTTTATGATGCCATGTTTAAGTGTTTGTTTAGATACCGCTTATTACTAAAAATTAAAAATTTATTACTGAAAGTATTGTAATAAAATAATTTTTAAATATAAATAGTACTGGGTGAGACCTAAAACATTACCTAATATGCCATGTGCACAGTATCCACGTTGCCATGGGACCCACTGTCGCCGTAAGTCCCGCTATTTAAAACGCGAAACGCCAAATGCAGGCAATTTTAAGCAATAAATGAGGTGCAGTAAGGGCGGTGAGAAATGGAAGCTGTGTAAATGAAGGTTGCTGGATAATATCAAGAGGGATCAAAGATGGGGGTGAAAGGACGGTTCTGCTGTGTTGGGCTTGGAAAGTCCACACTCCACTGTGCTGAATAATAAGTATCCACGTGTACAGGTCCCCACATACTTTAATTTGTATAGAAGTCCGGTTGGCTACGTGGCATGCATCATATCCGTACTGACTTGGACAAGTGAATGCTACCCAGTGTGTCATGATGAAAGTAGTGTATATATGTAACAGACCTACCATAAGGTTGATTTGCACATATATGCATCAGCAACAGAAAGTTCCATACTTGTAATTGTATTTCTATGGCTACTAAACCAGGAATTCTCACAGACTGGCCATGGACGCCTCTTGGAAGATTTAAGGTGGTGTTCTTATATAAGCCAATGCTCTCTCTCTCTCTCTCTCTCACACACACATACACAATCTGTGACTTGAGTTTAGGTTGTAAATGCTTGTTTGTACAGTTTATTTTTTAAGTTTTGGATATTGTTTGAAAACGTGCACTAAAATGTGGCATATAAAGCATGGGCCGTATAATGGTGAGGTTGGTAAGTGTTTGAAATAACTTTGCTGCAGGGTTACACACATTACCATTTCATCCACGCACGGTGGATGAACAAATATTCTCTGGTTTAGAACTATCTGCTAACAACATATGAAAAGTAAGAAGACAGTATTTTATATATATATATATATATACTCTTCCCTATTTTTAATTTTGGGTTAAAGTTTCTCTTTTTTATAATAATCTAGACAGTTTCTCAACACAGCTTCTTAAGAGCAAAAGTTAGAAATAGTTTCTAAAGGATGGTTGTAAACAAACAAGTGGTGGATCAATGCAAGTTCAGTTTTTGTAATTTTTGTAAACTCCACAATTTTTGCCATAACTGTCCTATGCTGACAAACTGTGATTAGCTGCATATATGTCACTTTTATATAGACCCACGACTTCTTTTTTACTAGTCCTAATTTGCAATGTGGAAAGTTATAATAAAAATTGTGATATTTTGTGTGATTATAAAGTTTTACTTCTAATAGTTTTCTATAATTGCCTTTCCATACTTTTTAGGGTGTTTTTTGGACTTGGCTTAAGTTTGACTTACCTCTTATGCTTTAATAAACTAGGCCCATTAAAATAATGACACAAAAGTAAATAGTGTACCAGAGTATTCAATAATACCCCTTAAATGTGATGGCACTAAACAAGATTCAATGCAATCTCAATTCTTGTCTAGTGTACTAAAGCTTTTAAGTTTACATATGTTTGTCTTACATTTTATGTGTAAGACAGATTCAATGCAATCTCAATTCTTGTCTAGTGTACTAAAGCTTTTAAGTTTACATATGTTTGTCTTACATTTTATGTGTATGTTGGGGGGTTATGTTCTATTTGTTCGTTTAGACCCCTTAAAAACTAGATTAACTTAACCTAATGAATAAGCTAAGTATTTACTTAGATTAATTATGAGATCTAGATTAAACACATGCAAACATATTACTTGGTGCAGAAAAGTGAAGAAGACATTAATATAATAACTTGGGAAAACCAATGAAACCAACCGTTTCAAAATAAAAACCTGTGGATGATTTAACCTATCTATCCTCAAAGTAAACAAATCTATTATGATAAAATGGAATATTATAATAGATTTAAACCCTAAATCTAAAGCTACCATATGTAGAACTTACTAATACGACCACGTGTAGCTCTGACTCCATGGATTCTTCTATCTTGAATTTGCTGAACATGAACTCCCTGTTTGTGACTTTGAGATCCCACTCAAAGATTTCAAATCATCAGCAGTTGTTGATCTTGTAGCAGCAACTTTAGATCTACCGATTTTAATGGTATGAGAATGATTTCTAGCAACGACTTAGAAAAAACAAGATATAGTACATTTTAGATCTCACAAGAGCACCTCCAAAGTCTTAACGAAACGTGCCTTAGGGTTTCTTTAAATATTATGTCAAATAAATTTGAAACAAATCACTTAATGGGCTTAATGATCTGCTGGGCCGAAATTAAATTCTACATGATATATTGATATGATATGAATAGGCCTTTTTAAATAGTCTTTCTAAGTGGGCATATAAGTTTATCAAAAAAAGAAAGAAAGTAGGGCATATAATCATATTATTGCTGTTGTTGTTGTTGTTAATCCAAACTTTCGGTTTCTGCTGTGACCAAATCTTTGTTGCTTAGAGTGCTTTTTTTTTTTAATAATTTTTTTTTGTGGTAGTACGTGATCCTAGCTCCTTGGGCCATTCATAGCACCTACTCGTTCATAGTTAAGGATAAGAGTGAAAGGTCCCTTTCACTTTTCCTCATATTTCCATTTCTACTATGGAGGATGCTTCACAACCAAATATGGATAAGTCTCTCTCGTTACTGGACTGCCAGAGGCAAGAGCTCGATCGTTGACAAGAGTATCGAGTTTGAGCAAGTTGACAGAGAAAGCAATTGGTCAGTAATTATAAATTAATACAAATACATACATTCACACATACATGCATGTACACAAACACACTTGTGTACGTAGAAATTATAATTATCTTAATTATAATTTGGTGTGTTTCATTTTTATTTTTCCTTACAAATATATTTGGACAGGGATGACCAAATATTGTTAAGTGGAGCGTTGTTCTACCTAGTAAATAAGACATTGACTCAGGCAGAGAACCTACCATTATGGAGGACAAATGGAGTAATTATGACGATTCTTCTGTATTCTGGTCCTGTGGAGTTTCTCTATTATTGGCTCCACAGAGCACTGCACCACCATTATCTTTACTCTCGCTACCATTCCCATCACCATTCTTCAATTGCCACAGAGCCTATAACTTGTAAGTTTATTGTGTATAAAATATGAGTCCGATTAAGGTATACATTAACTATCCATTTTAGAGAATTTTTATGAAAAATTAAAAAAATTGTCAAAATAATTAATTAATTTTTTACTTTTCCATAAAAAACTTCGTAAAATGGTTTACTAATATATATTGTAAGAGCATAAGTTAGTAAAACCCATAAAATATTTGTTTGCATTATCGGGCTAATTTGACCTTTCCTGCTCATTGGACTCACATTTACCAAGAAAATAGTAAGTTACTATAAATGGAAACTGTAAACATATCATTTAAAATGATAAAAAAAATTAATATTATTTAAAAAGAGGGTTGTTAGTAATGATCATTGCAGTTGTAACCCAATTCAATTTTATATTTTTAGAGAGGTAGGCAAAGTATTTTAGTGTGTTGCTCCATGAGAGATTAGGGTCACTAGTGTTAGCAAGATATTAGTTTTAAAACATGATAGTCTCAAGCTATTATAGTAAATGGGTCGTGTGTCGATTAAAATTTTGTTTTATGTCCTATTTTTGACCAACTTTATAGGGTTCAGATTTGGAATAACTAACTGTTTGAGTTTTACTTATCACTTCAGCCGTATCTTCAACCTCTCTCGTCAATTTATTTCAATTTTTTGTTAGTTATACTCTACACTAACTCATCCTTAACTGTGCTCTTTAACATTTTCCATAATAAAATAAATCATTATGATGATTTAACACACTTATAACATTTTCAAAATAATTTAAGGTTTCATTTGGTTATATTTTTATTGGGCTACTATTTTATTGGTCTAGTTTTTAAAACAATTTTTATTGTAAAAACTTGGACGTTCTTATAATGAAAGGTAGGACCTTTTGTAGTGGGGCCATAACATAAGCCTGGGCTAATAACGTCGGTGTTTTTTAGTATTGAATACCACAATAGATTTATGTTCGAACATCATATGTTCATATGAGTATGACTAAATGATTTTGTGTTACTTCTTTTTTTTTTTTTTTCTTTTTTTCATTGCAAAATGTATTTTCTCCATAACTATGGTGTAGTTACAATTTCTCCCAAATTTCATAACTAAGCAATGTTTTCCCATGATTTATTAGTAATAAGCATTCTATATTAGGATTTTCGTTAAATTTAAAAATTAAACTTCTATCTAGCACATTTAAAAAATTGTACTTAACTTTTGTATAATAAATAAGAGAAAAGTTATTAGATATCTCAAAAGTATTGGTTTATAGAATATTTTAATTTAGAAAATTTTTATGCGAAAAAGAAAAAATAATTGATTTTTTTTTACAGTCCTATAAAAGTTAACAAATACATTAAGAGCACCCATTAACTTTATTTATAAAAAAAAACCATTAAGCAGATCTAATAAATAATTAATTAGATGACACCTCTCGATATAACACTTGGCCTAATAAGTTTAGATCAACTGTGGCCCCAAGCCTAATCCGCCGCAGCTTAAACTGTAGGACTATGATATATAATACATTATTACATGCACTTTGATATTGAAGTATGCATCTATAAGGTTCATCAGAAAAAGTATGCATCTATAAGTACCACTCAGTGTGGTACCCAGTGATTAGGATCTTAATTGGTATGTGTCATTAATCATGAATTGAAAAAAAATCCTAAAACATTGACATGATTAAAGATTATTGTTTAGGTTGAGTTTAAGGTCAACCTATAATTTTTTTTTTTTTTTTGTTGAGAAACAAGATAAAATTTATACTTTGACATAATTTAAGTGTATATGTGTGTGAAGCTCCTTCCTAGAGACTTGAACTCCAGCCTTTACCCCCCACACTTCACAAACACTTATATTTATGAAGTGACCATCACATCAAGAATGTGCAGTGGTCAACCTATAACTCAATCACGTGAGGGAGCCAGTGGTCCCTTACCATTGATATCAGTCTCTTAATCATTGACTTTTTTGCTATGAAAACTCATAATAATTGCAAATTGAATGCCATGACTAGTCAACTTCTAATTATCTGTTTTATTTTGATGAATATATATATATATATATATATATATATATATATATATATATATATATATATATATATATTATGCTTGCTTGTGTGGCTTAGTAATCCTAATACCAATCAACCTTATTTTATTTTTATAAATCCATTTTTTTTAGGTAGAACTAGATGCAATCATGCAAGTTGTGCAACAATATAAAAATCTTAGAATTCCAAACTTTTTACTTTGGGTTCAATCTCAAACCGCAGATGACAAAAATGTCAAATACAAATATTCATTTGATTTTCAATTTTGGATGGATCACTAAGTATAATTATTTAACAAAAAAAAAAAAAACCCAACCTTACAATTCTGCATAACAATTAATAAATCCCTATGTAGTATTGGTAAAGGGTGTTTGGCGGGGGGAATTAGAAATTCCTATGGTTGAAGACTTAGAAATTAATGTGAAGTCACGTCGATTTTGGAAATTTTATTATCAACAATATTATTTATACTTTTAATAATTGAATAGTATTTTTTGGTGTTGACTTTTCAAATGTTTCAAGATATCCTTACTTTATATATATAGTACCAAGGTCAAAATAGTGAAATAAAAAAAAAAATTGTTTTATAAGGCCCAACTTTGGATTTTTATGTGAATTTCAATTTATTTTCTACATTTCCAATTTGAATAAATAACTTCTTAGATATTATATATGTTTGTGACAAAATAGAATCTTTCACTAACTTTTTTATTAAATCATAATGGACTTAATCATATTATAAGACTTTTTTTTTTCAGCTGTCATTCATCCATTTGCAGAGCACGTAGCATATTTCGCATTGTTTTCCATACCAATGTTAACAGCAATACTTACTAGTACTGCCTCTATTGCATCTATTGCTGGCTACCTCACTTATATTGATTTTATGAACAATATGGGTCACTGCAATCACGAGCTCATTCCAAAGTGGCTCTTTTTCATCTTTCCTCCACTGAAGTACCTCATGTACACCCCCTCGTAAGTCTCTCAAGCCCTTTCTTTCACCTTATTTTCTATTGCCTCTGTCCCATATTATTGGTTCTATTTGAAAATTTCAACTTTTAAGTGAATATTATTTATTGTGATGCAGTTAGTAAAAATGATAGATTATGAAATTTATTTATTCACTTTTTAATTAGGAATACATTTTGTAACATCTTAAAATAAAATAAAATAAAACCCTTTCTCAAAAAAATAAAAAATAAATAAAACTAACAATTTAGAATGAGAGAGTGTTTTAGCAGTACTCATTTTATAATTTTTCTCTTTCATCTAGCAAAACATATTATTGCTTGGTATCCAACTGTATCTAACACAAATTAACGCACAAATACATTTCAAGTTGATTAATTTAATGCCTAATGTGTTTAGATGAAAATTAATATACATACATACATATATATATATATATATATATATATATATATATAGAGAGAGAGAGAGAGAGAGAGAGAGAGAGAGAGAGAGAGATCTGCACCTTATTTTGTTTGTCCATTATTATATGTTCATTCTTTTTAGTACAATTTCAACAATAATTCTTTTTTTTTATTAACAGTTTTGAAACACTCCTCTATTTCGTTGAAAATTTTAATGCGTTTTGTTTCTTTAAGTTGTATATAATTTAAATTATAAAGAATAACGTTAGAACACTTTAATTTTTAATTTACAGGATATTATATTTTAGAGGATATTAAAAAAGAAGAAGAAGAAAATAATCTATTAAATGACTGTCAATTAATGATCTTCTGCAACACCATTCCGGAAGCTCGAAATATCTGTGGCGATGTGGCATGCATTTTGATGGCAGTACACATTTGTCAACAACAGCTTTTAAAGGGTGTGTTTGGATAGAATTTATTACTGAAAATTGAAAACTGAAAATACAGTAGCAAAATAATTTTTAAATGGGTAAAAAAAAACTGTTCATACCAAAAATTACTGTTCATTGGTCTAAAATCACTGTTCATGACCAATGAACAGTGACAGACACGCTTGAAAAAAAAAAAAGAAAAGCCCAGATGTGGACGTGGACGCGCAAACGCGCTATCCAAACGCCACCAAAATGTTTGTGTTTTGAAACAACAATTTTCAGTTTTTAAATAATATTACTTGTATGTTCACACACTTTTTCATCCACACGTATTTTTACAAATGTTTTCAAACAACGATTTTCAGTTTTTAAACACATATACCAAACGGGCCCTTAAGAGTTTGGTACGTACACATCCACGTACTATTTATTATTATATTTTTCTTTATATATGTGTGTGTATATATATATACACGGTTATATATAGGGTTTTACTAAGGACATATTTTAGTAAACTATTTAAAATATATATATGAGAAGATAAAACAGCTACTAATTTTTAAAATTTTTTGAAAATTTTTTTTCATAAAAATATTTTTTAAGATGAATGATTAATGTCTGATCTAAGAACTATATTTACAGGAGTTATATATAAATAGGAAAATATTAACCAATGTCAACCGTTCCTGTTTATTGTTAATGCATGTCATTCTGTCATATCATTTTCCTCAAAAACAACAACAAAATATGTCAAATTCACTGTCATGCTCAAGATATATTTTTTGGTCGGAGTTTGGACCACTTTTGAATTAAGAATGGTTTTTTCTTTTCCGATGAATAGGAACATGATTGAATTAACCTTAAAAAAAAAAACAATAAAAAAGAAGAATATTGAATTAACATTTGGTCCTTTATTTTAATATCCATGTTAAAAATATGTCATTTTCATATCTCTTTTTTTGCCCTCATATCTTTGAGACTATTTTCAAATTATTCCTTTCATTCATTTATGTTAATAATGCATGTGCCCCTTAAATATTAATATAGGTTGAGAGAATTTCAATCTATGGCATCCGCTCTTGATGATAGCTCTTTATTATCAGATCAAGACATCAATCGTTTTTTAGTATAGGTGGGGATTGAACTCTAGATTTCTTATTTAATCATCAGAGACTTTACCAGTTGAGTTAATTAGAACTCATTTACATCAAAGAATATGATTTGACATAAAGTTGTTTGTTAACGAACACCTTACAATGCCCGTTAATATATACTACCCTATTATATATTAAAGGAGAGTTTAAGGCCTACACATGAGGAGAAATATTAGAATTATGGTTAAATAATTAAATTCATCATTTTCTAATAATTTAAACTTTTGACACCATCGCTAATTTAACATTAAATCTAACTCTAACAGTAGCTCCTACAGTAGAAGAACCAAAAAAGAAAAAGAAAAAATCTCTCGTTTCCTCTCACTCCCGCTGCATCACTCTCAAGCACCCTATCTCTAGATTGTCACCGATTGAGTCTTAAGAGTTGTGTTGGTGTAAGTTTGGGAAATTGTGCATATGGCAACAGAGTATGGGTTAGAATAAGTCTTATGCCATATAAAGTGGCACAACAAATGTCAAAACTCGCTCATGTGACGAGCTGTGGTTGGTGAGGGGTGTTTCCACATGGACTCACCACCACCCCTCCACCAACCACAACTCGCCATATGGGCGAGTTGTGACATTTGTTATGTCACCTTTTGTGGCACTAAAAGGACTCTATGGATTACGATGTGAATGAATTCAATTGTGGACATATGGTTGATTGGGTGGGTTTTAGGATTTTAGTGTGGCATGGTGTGCATTTGTCAGGTGGGTACTTGCATGGCCATGCTCTCATTGTCAATTGCTGGCAATGATAGCTAGGCGTGTTGATGTAAGTTGGGTTTATTTGTAGAGATTTGGAGGATATGGGGTTTAGCTTAGTGGATAAAAAGCTTGTTTATATTTGATTATTTACTAAACAAACTAAACTCTGAAGTTTAAAATTCGACTAATAAATAAGTCAAACTCAAAAATAATAATGTGGTTTTAATAAGCTTGTCACTAGGAAACTCAATTCATTTATATATAACTATGTCTATATGTATTTGGTAGAGATTTGATATTGGATTGCGTGAGTTAATAAATTATTTAATTAGAAGATGTAATTTTAAAAAAAATTTATTGATAATGTGAACCATCCATTTCGTTGTCAGAATTATATATAATTTTAGCCAAATACGTGAATGGTAAATCAAATTTTTATAAGTTTGTAAATGAAATATTTCTATCCAATTAACTTAAATAATAAATTTTCAATTATAATTTAATTATTAATTTAAATTAAAAATAATATATTAATCAAATATAATTTATAAGCATAAATTTGTGAACAAGTGAAACTTTTATTCACGATATTATTATATATGGAAAAATAAAAAGTTAATTAAATAGTATATGGATAAGCTAGAATTTTTTTGATAAGAAAATAAATTAATTTTGAATATCTAATATAGTTTATTGATGATCATTAATTTGATTCATGCTTAATATAAAATTAAATTAACAATCATGAACTTTTAATATTCAGTTTGATTTGGCTCATTTATATTTATGGATTTTGTAAAGCATGAGTGCTCAACCATCTTCATCATTCTTAATAATAATAATATTATAATCTATAATGGTTTTGGTTTTGGTACAACAGGTTTCACTCTCTGCATCATACACAATTCCGTACCAATTATTCGTTGTTCATGCCACTCTATGACTACATATATAGTACCATGGACAAATCTACAGATGAATTATATGAAATTTCACTCAAAAGGGAAGCAGAATTACCAGATGTAGTGCATCTAACTCATCTAGCTACGCCTGAGTCCATCTATCATCTTAGGCTTGGTTTTGCCTCTTTGGCCTCCAAACCCTACACATCAAAATGGTACTTCTCATTGATTTGGCCTGTGACATTGTGGTCTATGATGTTAAATTGGTTATATGGCCGTACTTTCATTGTTGAGAGATACCGTTTTAATAAACTCAGATTACAAAGTTGGGTCATACCAAAATACGGAATACAAGTAAGAATGATTTTTCTATGTTATTTTAATATTGACCTATATTTGTTACTTTCTTTCAATCGTATGTGATCTATATTTCTCAATACTTATGTATGCAGTACTTTCTGCAATATCAAAATGAGACAATAAATAGCTTAATTGAGGAAGCCATACTGGAAGCAGAGGAAAGAGGTACTAAAGTGTTAAGCTTAGGTCTCTTGAATCAGGCAAGTTTTAGTTCTTTCTTGAATTTTTTTTCTTTCTATAATTTAGTTTCCAACTCTAGGTGATATATTCATCAATATTTTCAACTAAAATTCTCTTTCCTTTAATTTTTTTGTTATTTAATTTCTCCAACTTTGTTGTCGCACTAACAATTCAGATAGTCAATGTGCTTTCCCATGCATCTGGAATTTTTTTAATATATTTTTATTTAGAAAATCCCTAAAAATTTCAAAAATGATGTTGAAGATAATTATAAATTTTAGTATATAAATCTTATAAATTGATGTATTACCGATTTAAAAAAAAGAGAAGTAATTTAGACTTTATTTATTATGTTATTGAAATAATACCAACCACATTATTATTATGTCAGTTTATAAATATGTTGTAGTAAAATTAATAGTGTAGCTTTATATGTTTTTACTTTTTGCTTAATATAATCAAGTTGAGGAGGGGATTTGAACTAAAATTTTCCTATTGATCAGATAGTCGGATCGAATAATGTTGTTTAGTTATAAGATTCTTGACAAGTATTAATTTTAACATTCTCCAAAATTTAATTCAATGGCCTTCACATGAAAGCCTTCAATGTTTTTTTTTTTAGTCTATAGGATACATATCATTATTATTAAAAAAACCATTTCCATATGAACACATATCTGCATATTCCATTTTTTTGTTGTCTTCCAAACTTCACAGTTCATATTATCATCATACTTTTTCATTGGATGCAGGGAGAGGAGCTTAATAGATATGGTGAACTTTATGTTGAGAGATACCCTAAGCTAAATGTGAAGGTCGTAGATGGGAGTAGTCTGGCAGTTGCTGTTCTGCTAAACAGCATTCCCAGAGGAACAACCCAAGTGGTTCTTAGAGGCAAACTCACCAAGGTTGCTTATGCCTTGGCCTTTACCTTATGTCAAAGGGGTGTCAAGGTACGTTTATTTTCTTCAAGCCAATACAAAAACAAAGGCCAAAATCGATGTTCGGCCACAGGCAAAGTCTGGCTTAGGATACTATCAATTATTTTTTTCCATGTTACAGCCCAATGGGCTTGTATGCTAACACTTTCATACTTTGTAAGCATGGTATTCAATGTTCTGTACTTTTGCAGTGGCAAAAGAAATTTGGTGCCCTTTTCACTGGCTAATTAATTGATACACAAAGTGAACATTATGAAAGTCTTCTCAGTACATAGAAGTTTTGCTTGATACAAATTTTAGGTCCCACTATATACTTCACGGAATATACAAAGTTGAGAGAGAAGATTTGTATTCTTATTTATGTATACATGGCAATCATTTTAAATAACTTCGGTTTGGCCTAATATGGTAAAAGAAAACTTCTTTACCTTCTCCTCAAATTGGGAAAAAAATGTATGGACAAAAACATGATAGGACATGAAACACAATGATATGATATTCTTTGCAAAATTAGGATGTCACATTGTGGGTATATGACAATTAATTAGTTAATATATATTAATCCTTATTAGTTAATATATATTAATCCTTAGTTATATTATATAAAAATGATCAATATCTTTCAAAATATAGCGGAAATCAAATTTTTTTATTTTTTTTTTCTAAATGGAAAACCATTCTTTTTTCCTCCCAACAGATTGAGGACATGCCCCACGGAATGTCCCAAGCATGTATGTGTGTGACTTTTGGGGTGTTCATGCATATATATATTTTTTATTTGCTTATAATACATGGGGGAGAGGAATTCAAATTCAGGTTTTATACTTTCCTTATTAGGATAATTAGGCAATTCTACTGAACTACAAGACTGTTTAGGAAATGTGTTTGAGCTTCTTAATTAGTAAAACATTGGAGAGAACACGTTCTTTTCTTTTTCTACATGCATATGTTGCAAAAAATATTATTTATAACAAAGTTCTGATTCCTTTTTAATCTAACATAATTCAGGTGCTTTCAATACTAGAGGATGAGTTTTTGAAGCTACACAAATCATTCAACACCAAGTCTAAAAGTAATTTGATATTTTCAGTAAGTTATTCTCAAAAGGTAAGTCTATGAAATTTTTATTGTTTTAGTTCAATTATATTCATATTCTATTGTTAAAGAATATATAGCTACTTTGAACCTTAGAAACAGTAAAATCATTATGAATTTTTGAAGATTTGGTTCGTGGGAGATGGATTGGATGAGGAAGAACAATTAAAGGCGCCCAAAGAAACATTATTTATTCCCTTCACACAATTCCCACCAAAGAAATTGCGCAAAGACTGTAACTACCATAGCCCTCCAGCAATGATGACTCCCAGGTCTCTCGAGAATATGCACTCTTGTGAGGTTAGTAGAGAATCCTTCCAAGGTCTCTTCATTGATGGCATTACATGAATATAGAGAAGTTAGAAAAAATAAAGTGGCATGCATGTCATATATTGTGGAAAGTGGAAGATATAATTATGTTTGAGCTAAATTTATGGAAAACGAAGGCTTTTTTGTTGGTATTGAAAAGACTTCTTCAAATGAAACCTTTGAAACCATTTGACTTCTTCCATTGGGTGGTAATGCTGGAGGAAAGAATTACTAATTGTGAGCATAGTTAAGCTAATCAAGACATGAATAAACCAAAGTTTTTGCATGTACAAAACATACATATATGTGTCATTCGAGTAATTCTTAAGTACTCCCAGAATATAGAAAATAGTGCTCTCTTCTCTTACATTCATGATGGAGTGCACCATAAATGTGAGAGGAATGAACACAATTTTTCCGTACTATTGGAGTACTTAAGAATTTTCTATGTATTTCAACTGAATTTTGAATTTATCACTACTTTATCCCAAAATAGTAAAGAAACTTTAATTTTGGGTAGTCTAGTAATAATTGAACATGGTTCGTTCAATGCAAATGCAAGGCATGCAGACTTTTTTCATTTTTTTTTTCTTCTTCGTTTACAAGAGTTTGTATTTTGAATTGGTGGCAGAATTGGTTGCCAAGAAGAGTGATGAGTGCTTGGCGTATAGCTGGGATTGTGCATGCTTTGGAAGGATGGAATGAACACGAGTGCGGTTACACAATGTCCAACATTGAGAAAGTTTGGCAAGCAAGTCTTCAACATGGATTTCAGCCTTTGCTGCTTCCAACTGAATGAAAATACTAATAGCCTAATATAAAATATGCAAATGTACCTGCTTGAGCTATTGGATCTATGCAAATGTTTGATGGGTTAGATTTGGGTGAATAGACTGTATTAATACTTATCAATTTGGGTTTTAACAATCATGTTCTCTCTCTCTCTCTCATATGAATGATTTGAAATTCTTCTTTTGTTATACGAGAAAAGTTAATGGATATCCTAAAAACATTAGTTGAAGAGAAAGTACTAGTAGTAAAGAAAGCATTGTATTTATATTTGTATTTGCAATGTTGATTCCCCTTTTATTTGAGTATATCTACTCTTGTGACGTTCATGATGATAGATTAAATACATGAATAAATTTATCATTTCCTAATAACTTAAACTTTTTAGAGAATCAGTACTTTAATATAGTATCAGAGTAAGAGATCCTCTGTTCAATCCCCTGTATCCACCTTACCTCCCATTTAAATTTCTACATGTTTGGCCCACTTAGTTTAAAATTACTATTAATAGGAATTTTGTGCTAAGAATGAATCACTCCCTTTCTTTTTAAATGTAATTTTGACCCTATTATTCTAAATTTGATTTTTCCAATCACTTTGCTCATTGAAGTTGTCATGCCTCGAACCCAACAATACAAATAGGCACGTGATAATGGCTGCACTCTTATAAAGTTTTCATCCTACAAATGTGCAAGGCCTTCTTAGCTGTTGGGTTAAAATGAATTTACCCTTTGCAAATTAATTAATTAATTACCCAAGTTAAATAATTAGTCAAATTACATGCAATAGTGTGGTAGCAGAAACAAATCACCAAATAACTAAATGCAACGGAAAATAAATTTGATACAGGAGATTTGTTTACGAATGGGGAAAACTACAGAGCCAAAACCCCACTAGGTGATTTAAGGTCACTACTTCCGAGAATCTACTATTATTAATCACAAGCGGTTACAAATATAAGGAATCTTACCAAACCCTATGGTTTATCCCGAAATACCAACCTACAACTGAACTTTTACCCTAATACCCAATTGGACTTGTATTGTAGCGGAAATCTCTCTGTTCAATGCATGAATCCCAGTACGTAACTAACCAATGATGACAGATCCTAATACGTGACTAACTCCTTTGCACAAATCCCAGTACGTGACTCACTCACTAACTTGAGAAAGATTGTTGGCTACAAAGTTCTTCAATTCATCAACAATGAAGATCAGGAAGCTTATTGGTCATAAAACCCTAGGCGTAAAGACACAGTAGCTTCAACAGAAAGAATGATGAACTAGGTTACAATATGCTTGAATTTTGTTTGCATAATCCTGTGCATATCTCGACAACCTTTAAAATAAGCCTTATATATTGATAGGCCAAGAATGTATTGCCCCTTTGTAATAAATTAATTGATTAATTACCCAAATTTATTAATTAATCAAATTAACATGCAATGTACGTGGCAGCACAAACAAATCACCAACTAAAATATAATCCAGTAGAAAATAAAGTTGACACGATGATTTGTTTACGAATGAGAAAAACCTTCAAGACAAAAACCCCACAGGGTAATTTTAAAGTCACCACTCCCGAGAATTCACTATTATCACAACAAGCGATTATAAGTAAAGGAATTCTAGTACCTTATACCAACTTGTAGTTGAACCCTTACCCTAATACCCAATTGGACTTCTTCTATAGTGAAAATCTTTCTTTGTATTGCACGGCTCCCAGTACGTGACTAACCAAAAGATGCACGAATCCCAATACGTAACTTAATCACTAACTTGAGAAAAATGTTGGCTGCAAAGTTCTTCAATTCCATCACACGATGAAGATCACGAAGTTTCTTGGTCACAAAACCCTACGGTGTACAAACACAACAGCTTCTTCAAGATGAACTAGGGCAAACTAGGTTTCCAGTCACAATTTGCGTGAACAACACTTTGCTTCACACTTGTGCACTTGTGCAATTGTGCTCTTTGTGACGGCCCTTAAAATAATCCTTATATATGTTTAAGGTTGTGGGAAAAGAAAGCCCAAACATACATTCACAAATTGGATGAAAACCAAAACTTAAAATCTGTTTTTCATAAATATCGACAGATACCCTATCATTGAGAAGCTGTCGGGCCTCGAGCTGAAATAGCTTTTTAAGCCTCGATAGATACTAGCTGTCGAGCTTTAATGAACAACACTTCTTCACTTGATTCTTGGACAGACTTGCATGTTTTTAACACTTGAACTTGAAGCCTTATTTCTTGAAGCATTAAACACATCCTAAATCTACCCAATTACAAGTAAAGTGCATTTTGTTAAAGGATTAGCCAATTACATAAAATATTGACATATGTTCCTAACATGATTCACATATGTCCTAACAATCTCCTCCTTTAGTAATCCATGACAAAACCACAACAAACAAATGAACATATGAGAGAAGTCATAAATCACTCAACTCATACTCATTTGTTGAATACAATAAAATCTATCTTAACACAAACTCTTGAAAAACTTTGCAAGAAGAGGGTTCATGGCAAGGAAGACTTTGACAACCTGTATTTTTGAAACACTTTAAACAAAACTCATCAAGGCATCTTAGTGTGAGACAAAAATAAAAGATTGCATACAACATATAAGAAGCATGTGCACAACGAGAGAAAAGAAACAACACATGTAAAGCTAGGCGAAAGAACTGTAATAACAACCTCAAATGTATATATATCATCAATAAATACAAGGTTTGCTATTGCAAAGTGGTCACAAGACCAAAGGTACACAAAAAATGTATCTAAAAGAAAAGAAAAAGATACATAACTACATCCCTCAAAATATAGACACTCCCCTTTACAAAATTCTCCTAAGTACTAACTCTTCCCCAATGTATATGACTACTCTTATATCCAAAACTACTTCCCCTTTTTGTCGCGAGTGACAAAGGGTAAGTACATCAAGTAGACATCTCATATCACTAGGCAAGCTAGCACCATCGTCCTCATCAACATCATCATTATCGGAGCCATCATCACTCTTATCCTCTGAAGCTAGTGGAGATGGAGAAAAGTAAGCAGCGAAACCACCCATGGGAGCCTGTCGTCGTGCAATACGACCAACACGGGTGTTTACCTGACACAACTTATCACTAAGAATGTCAAGGCGAGCATCCATGCACACAAGCTATACCATGATGTCCTCAAGAGTCACCACACCTGCAGAAGAAGAAGGAACGGAGGTGGATGGAGCTATAGAAGCTAGAGGAATTTTCATCACGGTCCGCCTCAAACGTAGCTGCGCCTCGCTCCGTTTAACAGTAGCAGTGTCTATGGTACACATATTGAGAAGTGGTCTAACTCAGGATAGGAGATAGAAAAATGACGAATAATCTGTGTGATAGCCGAAGGAAAAATGAGCTTATCATGGGTTGCCGTATCCCTATAGACATCTATGAGGGATAGAATGAAGTGAGAGGGGAAGCCAATAGAGATATGCTCTAATAAGGATAGAAAAAATTGAGCATGGGGCTCTGTGATAGAGTTATAGTGAGACAGAGGATGCAAAACAAAAGTCATCACCATATTAAGAAACCTCAGACCTTTAGCAAAGGCCAAGCAAGAGGTATACTGACGATCACCCTAATCAGAAGGTCGCTCACGAAAAAAAGACATGAGCTCATTTTTAGACACAGTCTTAAGACAATCACAGCCGGGGTAGTCAGGATGCACTACCCTTGGGACATGGAGCATGTCGAATACAATATCTAGAGTGACCACAATGCGCGTACCTCGAACGCGAGTGACAAAGAGAGGTACTAAATAATCAAATCCGTGCGTGTTGGAGTAAAACTCCTGTATGATCATGGAAGGACAGGTGATTGGGACGCCACACAATAACTCCCAACCCCTACTGTGAATGACAGTGGGTAGGTCAGTATCGGAGAAGCCTGATAAAATGACTTGGCGTTTCAAATGAATGCCTTATCTAGAAAAGTTCTTCCAAAAGTCCTTGTGGGCTTTATCATCACAGAACCATATATGGGAGGGGGTAGAATCAGAAGAAGATGCCCCGAAATGAAGAGGGTTCAAGGACAAAGTAGATTTCCATTTAGGTGCCATAGAGCAACTAACCGAAAGAAGGAGAGAGAGAAAGAAAGACACGCAGAAAAGCACCAACACAGATCAATATAAGAATATAGAGAAATGAAGGTACGTATGCATGAAAATGCCTGAACATGTGACATGCAAACTTAAAAAACATCATGGGCTCAGCCCAATCCAAACCTACCATCACACAAGTTTGCAACAATGTAAGCACACATCTAAAATGAATGAAACATTGTTATAATGCAAATATGATGCAATGCATGATGATTTGAAAAAAACTTAAACAAGACCCATCCCAAAAATTTCAGAAAAAACTTCATCAATTTTGAAAAAACGCTTAAAATTTTCAAAAATCCCAAAAGTTAGGTCAAAAACATGAAATGCATGATAGAATGAGTGAAAAAGATCATACCAGATGAAAGAAGATGATCTTTAGGCCGAAAAACTCTTGGGAAAGTCGTCTTTGGACACAGTCCGTAGACGCTCACAACCAGGGTAGTCAGGATGCGCAACCTTTAGAACATGAAGCACATCGGATACCAACTCCGGTGTGACTACTATGCGTGTACCTCGAACGCGAGTGTGAAAAAGAGGTACAGAAGTATCAGTTCCATGCATGTTGGATTAAAACTCCTGAATTAGCACGGTAGGACATGTGACCGAGACGTCACACAGTGATTCCTATTCCCGTTTGTGAATGACATCGGGAAGGTCAGTGTCGACAAAATCCGACAATACAACTTGGCATTCAGAATGAACACCTCATTTAGCAAAGTTCTTCGAGAAGTCCTTTTGGGCTTTCTCATCATGGAACCTGATAGAGGAGGGAGTAGGATCAAAAGATGAAGAGGCCCTAGAACGCAGAAGGTTCTGGACCGGAGCAAACTTACGTTTTGGTGCCATTGACGCACTAACGTAAACTAGAGAGAGAGAGAGGGAAGAAAGAAACACTTAGAAAAGTTCCAACACGGTTTAAATATAGCAAGTATATTGAAAGGAAAGAATGTATGCATGAAAAATGCATGAATATATGACATACCATATAAAAGACATCATGGACTCCGCCCAATCCAATCCTACCAGCACACAATTAATTTTCACACATCTAAATGCATGATAATACAGTTATTATGCTGATGAAATGCAATGTATGAGATTTGAAACTCATTTAGGCAAAAACCCATCCCAAATTTTCACAAAAACTTAACAATTTTGAAAAACCCCAAAAATTTTCAAAAAGAACAAAAACCTAGGTTTCAAAACACGAAATGCATGTAGAATGAAGAAAATCTTGAAAAAGCTTGAAGAAACCTTGAGGAAAGAGTTTAAGTGAGAGAAAGTGAAAATGGGAGGTGAGAAGTCAAATCTATCGAGAGAGAGATCGAGAGAAATGAAGACCGGATCACACAGAACCTACATATAGAGCCTCAGTAAATCTCGACAGATGAAGGTGTCGAAAGGTGTCGAGAAAAAGAACATCGACAGATTCAGCTGTCGAGGAAGTGTCGAGGAACCAAATATCAGACACACAACAGACGCTCGATCGATCCACAAGGTGTCGAGAAGCTATCGAGAGGTCAGGGGGTTTCTTGATCGATTCAGAAGCTATCGAGAAGCTATCGAGAGGTCAGGAGGTTTCTCGATCGATCTAGAAGCTATCAATAAGCTATCGAGATTGCGATAAGATGCAAATGAAGAGCTCGACAGATAAGCCAGGTATCGAGAGGTGTCGAGAAGGTATCGAGAGGTGTCGAGAAGGTATCGAGATGGCTTAAAAATAGTTTTTCAAAGAGGAGAAAAACATAGATATGAATGCAATCAAACATCCAACATAGCCAATGATCCAACCAACATTTTAACCTTTCAAAACATGTCTCAACCAAAAAAGAGTTAAGCATTTAGCTCCCAAAAACACACACACACTAAACAAGTCTAACCAATTTTATATTTCAAAAATAAGTTAAGACAGTTTAGTGACCATACATCAACACATGTAAACCTTGTGATGGTCAAATCATATTGTACATGCACATGTATCAAGAGTAGCAAAGAATATTGTGTGTTGTGTGTGTGAAAAATATCGCAAGATTGCATGAGTGTCTCAATGTTATGATGATTTGAGATGTGAGAAAATCACTTTAACTCACACATAATCATAACTGTTTGATGGGAACTATCACATTTGAGGTACATCCTATAACTCCCACATCTCCTAGAAAACACGCTTGTAATCAAATTTATAAGCATTTTGTTCTTCTTGCTTTCATTTTCTTTGCATATTTTCTTTTTATTAAGCAAGCCATGCATGGGTATACAAATGAGAGAAAAGAAATACCCAATTATGTTAAGCATTTGACATTGCACTTTTGCTATGCCGAAGCATACAGATGTCATATCATGATTGGCGGGTAACAATGGTGAGATGGTTATTTATGCCTTTATCTTAGGATTTTTTAGTCTTTCCTGTCAAAAAGAGTGATACGAGTGTTAAGTACAAGAGATCACTTAACCTTACTCATCACAAATAAAGAGCCCCAAAGCTCACTTGCTTAGTTGTACATAGGAATTCTCATCTAAGCTACAAGAGATACAAAATTTAGAAAACTTTGTTTCAAATGCCATTTTAAGGTTCGCAAGAACCGATGTACACAAATACACTGTTTTTGTATTTTTTTTGAATTTTTCAATTTTTTTTAATTAAAACAAAATAACTGAAACTGAAAAACTAATAACCAAAAATATGCAAAACAAAACAAAGCAATGCATAAAACTAGATTGACTTAAAACATTAAAGCAAAACACACAAGTAATGCAAAAACAAAGAAAAACAGACGAAGAGAGAGAAAAAGTGATTAGATCACTTGGAACCCTTTTCCTTCCACACCTTGGAAGAACCTTTCCTCTTTGCAAACCCTTGAACTGTCGGTGAGGGGGAAGAATTGATACCGTTCAAGTTTGAAAGGAACAAGAAGGCTTTGAGAAGATCTCCAAGAGGAGCAAACGAGGACGAAAACTGATTCTGGTTTCCCGACGCCAATATGCTGTTGCTATTTTGAGTGGCTAATCACTTATAGCAATTTGGTAGAGTATGACCAGCTGCTCCATAGTGATGACAAAGATGCTGCTTCTTTTGTTTAGGCCTTTGAGAGGTAGCCTTCTTAGCCCTAGGGTTTTTAACTTCCTTCTTATCCTGCTTAGGGGGTGCTCCTAAGATAGATTTACCATTGTCTATGTTCTCATCAGCTAATTCAGTTTTAACATTAGTGTTCTCAACTTCAACATTATTACTAGGGGGAACAAAAACAGTAGTACTAGCAGAAACAACATTAGAGGAAGAGAAATCATACCCTAAACCTGTTCGATCTGAAGCGGATTTTTGAAAATCGAGCATCTCATCGAGCTTAGCACTTGAAGTCCTTTCCAGCTAAGCTCTGACTTGGAATAGTTCTGCCTCAAGCTTCTTAGTCTTCTCAGCCAGGAAGTTATTTTCGAACCTCAGTGCTCCAATAGTTTGATTTGCTTCATCAAACTTTATGGAAAGCTCTTCACGTTCAAGCTCCACATCACTAAGCTTTTTGGTAGTCAACCTATACAGCTTCTCGTACTTTTCTGAGACCTTATATAATTTTGCATAGGATGTGTAAATGTCATCTTGATCATCCATCTTCTGAAACTTGGCTTCCACCAATTCTTCTTCTTCATCCACATCTTCAACAATTCCTTCAATAGGATTAACTGTGGCAGTGAAGGCATTCAAAATTCCGTCATCCTCATTGTCGGAATCGTCTTCAGGCTCGGTGTCACTTAGCATAACAGCAAGTGCCTTACTTTTCCCAACAGCAAGTGCCTTGACACCCAAAACACTTAGATCCTGTAGGAACAGTGTAATGACCGCCATCTCTTGCATCCTTCTTCCCTTTGTCTTGACCCTTGAACTGAGAAGAACTGGATTGCCTTAGGTCTTTGTTGAAGCCTTTCCCATTGGCATTCTTTATGAACTTCTTGAATTGCCTGGTGATGTAGGACTTCATCTTAGAATCTTCATCGTCTGAAGACTTTTTCGTTCACTGCTCTTGGCCTTCAGTGCCATATTCTTGCTCTTGCTCGTCTTTCCGATTCTAGACAAACCCAACTCATAGGTCTGTAGATTTCCAACTAGCTTTGTCAAAGGAATTTTATCAATATCCTTTGATTCCTCAGTCGCAGTGATTTTGGCATGGAATCTTTCGGGTAGAGATCTGAGCACTTTTCTCACAATCTTGGGTTATAGAATAATTTCTCTAAGATTAAAGGCAGAGTTCACTATGTCTTTGAGTTTTGCATAGAACTCGTCAAATGACTCATCCTCCTCCATCTTTATCTCTTCGAAGCTTGTAGTGAGCCTCTGCAGCTTTGAATCCTTGACAGTCTTTGTTCCTTCATAGGTTGTTTGAAGGATGGTCCATGCTTCCTTTGTAGTTTCTGTGGAGGATATCTTCTTGAATTCCTCATTTGTGACTGCACTGAACAACGCATTCAATGCCCTACTATTAAAGTTTGCCACCTTGATCTTTGCCTCATCCCAATCAGCCGGCGCTTCCTTTGGCTTGGTCTAGCCAATTTCTACAGCTTGCCACACCTTCTCATCTAGAGACTACAAAAAAACTCTCATGCGTACTTTCCAGTATGCATAGTTAGTCCCATCAAATAAATGAGGGATATTAAGAGATTGTCCTCTATCCATGACAACAGGGATCAATGGATCACACACAAGAATTAAACCCTAATCAGAGTGTGCCTGCTTTGATACCACTTGATAGGCCAAAAACTTATTGACCCCTTGTGATGGATTAAGTTTATTAATTAGCCAAGTTTATTAATTAATCAAATTAACATGCAAACGCGTGGTAATACAAACAAATCACCAATAAACTAGAGTGCAGCGGAAAAAAAATTAACATAGTGATTTGTTTACGAATGGGGAAAACTTCTAAGGCAAAAACCTCACCGGATGATTTTAAGGTCATCACACCCGAGAATCCACTATTATCACAACAACCAGTTACAAGTAAAGCAATTCCAGTACCTTATACCAACCTACAGTTGAACCCTTATCCCAATACCCAATTGGACTTGTTCTATAATGACAATCTTTCCTTTTCAATGCACGGCTCCTAGTACGTGACTAACCAATTGCGCGGATCCTAGTACACGACTTCAATCACCAACTTGAGAAAGATGTTGGCTGTAAAATTTTTCAGTTCATCCTCACAATGAAGAACGAGAAGATGCTTGGTTACAAAACCCTATGGTGCAAAGGCACAGCAGCTTCTTCACAAAGAGATGAACTAGGGCAAACTTTGTCTCCGGTCACAAATTGCTTGAACAGACTTTGCTTAATGCTTGCGTAACTTGTGCTGACTTTGACGGCCCTTAAAATAATCCTTTTATATGTCTAGGGATATGAGAAAAAAAGGCCCAAAGACATGTCCATGGATTAGAATCAAAACAGTACTGAAAAACAGTTTTTCTTAAATCTCGACAGTTAGAGGTGTCGAGGTGTTGTCGAGCAGCTGTCGAGCCACGGGGCTAGAACAGCTTCTTAAAGCTCGATAGATACAGCTGTCGAGTTTTAATGAAGAGCACTTCTCAGCTTGTTTCTTGAACAGTCTTGCATGGCTTTAACACTTGATCTTGAAACCTTGTTTCTTGAAGTATCAAAAACATCCTAGATCTATCCAATTACAAGTAGAGTGCGTTTTGTCAAAGGATTAGCCAATTACATAATATAATGACATATGATCTTAACAAGTGAACCACATATGTCCTAACAGTGTCCACAGCAAAAGGGGCTCGATGGATTGAGAAGCTATCAAGCATCTATCGAGGAGACAGAAACTTTCTCGATGGATCGAGAAGCTATTGAGATTGCAATAAGAGGAAGCTGAAGAGCTCGATAGATAGCCTAGCTTTCGAGAGGTGTCGAGGAGCTGTCGAGATTGCTTAAAAACAGTTTTTCAAAGAAGAGAAAAACACAGACATAAATGCAATCAAACATGCTACTCAACCAAGGATCCAACCAACATTTTAAGCTCTCAAAAACATCTCTCATCTAGAAAAATGTCAAGGATTTAGATCCAAAACACACACACACACACTAAACAAGTATAACTAATTTTATATTTCAAAAACAAGTTAAGACAGTTTAGTTAGCATACATTAGCACATGTAAACCTTGTGATGGCCAAATCACATTTGTACCTGCACATGTATCAAAAGTACCAAAGAATATTGTGTGTTGTATGTGAAAAATATCGCAAGATTGCATAAGTGTCTACATGTTATGACGATTTGAGATATGAGCAAATCAATTTAACTCATAAGAATGTATTGACCATTTGTGATGAATTAATTGATTAATTACCCAACTTTAATAATTAATCAAATTAACATGCAGTGTACATAGCAGTACAAACAAATCGCCAATTAAAGTATAATGCAGCAGAAAATAAAGTTAACACGGTGATTTATTTACAAATGGGGAAAGCTTCCGAGGCAAAAACCCCACCAGGTGATTTTAAGGTCACCATTCTCGAGAATTCACTATTATCACAACAAGCAGTTACAAGTAAAGGAATCCCAGTACCTTATACCAACCTACAGTTGAACCCTTACCCCAATACCCAATTGGACTTGTTCTGTAGTGAAAATCTCTACTTGTATTACACGGCTCCCAGTACGTGACTAACTAATAGATGTGCAGATCCCAATATGTGACTTAATCACCAACTTGAGAAGGATGTTGACTACAAAGTTCTTCAGTTCATCACATAATGAAGATCACGAAGTTGCTTGGTCACAAAACCCTACGGTGTACAAACACAGCAACTTCTTCAAGATGAACTAAGGCAAACTAAGTTTTCGGTCACAATTTGCATGAACAACACTTTGCTTCACACTTGTGCAATTGTGCTCTCTGTGACGGCCCTTAAAATAATCATTATATATGTTTACGGTTGTGGGAAAAGAAAGACCAAACATACATTCACGGATTGGATGAAAATCAAAACTTGAAATCTGTTTTTCATAAATCTCAACAGATACCCTATCTATTGAGAAGCTGTCGAGCCTCGGGCTGAAACAACTTTTTAAGCCTCGATAGATACTAGTTGTCGAGCTTTAACGAACATCACTTCTTCACTTGATTCTTGGACAGACTTGCATGGCTTTAACACTTGAACTTGAAGCCTTGTTTCTTGAAGCATTAAACATATCCTAGATCTACCCAATTACAAGTAAATTGCGTTTTGTCAAAAGATTAGCCAATTACATAAAATATTGACATATGTTCCTAACATGATTCACATGTCTTAACATATATGTCTAGGGTTGTGAGAAAAGAAACCATACACAAATATATTATAATATGCGTGTAATCAGATCTGAAAATTTGATTTCGTAATTCCCGACAAATACAGCTTGTGTCGAGATTCTGTCGAGCTTTAACATTAAATCTTGAACATTAAATCTTGATAGAAAGGATTCTGTTGAGCTTCTGTTGAGTTTTAATAAACAAAACTTCATTCACTTGTTTCTTGGTCAGACTTGTAGTACTTCAATACTCAATCTTGAACACTTGTTTCTTGAAGTACTAAACCCATTTTAGATCTACCCAATTACAAGTAAAGTGCGTTTGGTCAAAGGATTAACCAATTACATCAAATATGTCCTAACAATCTCTCCCTTTGGCAATCCGTGACAAAACCACAATAAAACAAATAATCATGAGAGAAGTCTTAAATCACTCAACTCATAACCACTTGTTGAAATACAACATAAATCTAATCCTAACACAAACTCTTGAAAAACTTTGCAAGAAGAGAGTTAATGGCAAGATAGACTTTTACAACCTATTTTTCTAAAACACTTAAACAAAACTCATCAAGGCATCATGTGTGAAACAGAAATAAAGATTGCATACATAAAGAAACATGTGTATAAAGAAAGAAAAGAAACAACACATGAAGAGATAGGTGAAGAAAAACATACATCATCATATATATGAAAATAAATACAATGTACGTCATAGATGGTCACAAGACTAGTATACAAGAGGCTAATGTAAAGATAAGAAAATAAAAATACATGTAAACCTCACTACATCCCTCAAAAACTATAAATCATTCTAATGTCCTATACTAACTCTCCCCTTAAGAACAAGACTAATTTCAAACCAAAACTACTCCTTTTTGTCACGAATGACAAAGGGCAAGTCACTAAGATTAGGGGTGTGCAAAATATCCGCTTAACCTGCCAACCCGCACCCGACCTGCCCACCTCATACGGGTTATTAAGTTAGGCGGTTTGGGTTGGGCAGGTTAGACCCCCAAAATTGCGGATTGGATTGGATTAAGGATTGAAAAATTGCCAACTCATTGAAACCCGACCCGCCCACTTAATTATACATACATAAAAAAAATATTAGTTCAAATTGTTAAATATTTAAAATTAATCAATTCACCTAATAAATTTTTACAACTAATCAATAATCAATTCCCTAAACAGAACTAGCCTTCAAAAAATTCCTTAAACAAAATCTAAAAATTCAACATTGAAACCCTAAACACCCCTACCTACCACCCATCCCATTTACTTCAGCCGTATATACAGTATATACTTTGTGGCTCTAGGTCTCACTTTTTCTTCTCACCTTTCACTTTTGGCTTTCACCTTCAGCCACTATCTTTCCCTTCCTCTTTCTTCTTTAACCTTTTTGTAACCTATTTCTTATCATTTCAATTCTTCACAGACAATCACAAAGGAATGTAATTGCGTAATTGTCTTCTATTGTTTAAATGTTTTTTGTCTTTTTTATTTCAGTTTATGTCATTTGATCTGTTTATATATTATAAAATGTGTTATAATATTACAAGTAAAGCCATTTTGGCAAGCAGGTTCATTGTAAATTCAAGTAGTTCATTGTATATCCAAGTTAAATATGTTATATATTACATAAGAATACAGTTCATCTAATTCTTTGTCTTTGTCTAATTTTTTTTTTTAATCCTTGATGTGACTTTGGAAATGTTAAAACTTTGAGTTTGTTGATTTAATATTCCTAAGCTGTAAGGCAGAGCCTACTTTTGCTCGAGATGATATATCTCTTTTTCATTGACCATATGTTTATGTTAGAATTGAGATTATTCAATGAAATCTATCTTTAGTTTTTTTTTCGTGCATTAGTTATATTTTGAGATTATTCAATAAAAAATTGTACTTTGTGATAATTTTTTTTAAAATGTTATTAATGCCAACCCGCCTAACCTACATAACCCGCCGAGTTGAAACCACCAAAATTTGTAACCAATCTACCGAATTTAAACTTTGGTGGGTTGGTAGCGGATTGAAATTTTTTCCAACTCGCTATTGGTAGATTGGATAGAAATATTGGCATTTACCCCGCCCAATCTGACCTGCACACACCCCTAACTGAGAGAGCGTCATCTCGTCATCACCAGAAGAGCTAGCATCATCCTTATTATCACCATCATCACCATTCGATGCCTATGGAGAAGGAGAGGGAGAAGGGGCACAGCCAGCCATGCGAGCCTGTCGGCAGGCAATGCGACCAACTCTGGTGTTCATCTGATACATCTCATCGGTGAGAAAGTCAAGATGATCACCAAAGTCAGCTTCCATCCGCTGAACCTAAGCCATGATGGCCTCCAAAGTCACCCCACCAGTTACGGAGGTAGAAGGAGCCGAAGAAAAAGGTACAGCAGAAGCTATAGGATCGGTCGTCTCCATACGCGACTGCTTTGGATGAAGCTGGGCCTCGCTCTGCCGAACAAAACTGGTGCTGATGGCACCCATGGTGGTGAAGTAAGGAGAGGAAGGAATATCAATGGAGAAATGCCAAAGGATTAGCGTGATAGCCAAAGAAAAGATGAGCTTATCACGGTTGGTAGTGTCTTAATAGACATCAAGGATAGAAGTGATAAAGTGAAAGGGAAAATCTATAGAGAGATCCTCAAAAAGACCAAGAAGGAAACAAGCACGAGGCTTAGTGATGGAGTTATAGTGAGACAATGGAGTAAGAGTAAATGTTATCACCATGTTAAGAAACCTCTGGCCTTTGGCAAAGCCCGAGCATGGGGTGTTTAGCTTACCACCCCATGTGGAAGGAGTCTCACAAAAGTGAGAGAGAAGCTTGTCTCTAGACACGGTCCGGAGATGCTCACAGCCAGGGTAGTCAGGATGCGCTATCCTAGGTATATGTAGTACCTCAGATATAGGATCTGGAGTAACTACGATACGTGTACCTCGAATGTAAGTAAAAAACTGAGGCACAGAGGTATTGTTGTTGTGTATGTTGGAGTAAAACTCTTGTATAAACACGATGGGACACCTCAAAGGACTCTTACAGAGAGAAGCCTAACCCTGGGTCTGAATGATAGCAGGGAGAGGAGTGTCGGAAAGGTCCAAGATAACCTAGCGTTCCGGATGAATGCCACATTTTTTAAAGTTCTCCGAGAAGTCCTTCTAGGCTTTCTTATCATGGAACCGAATGTGAGAGGGAGGATCGAAAAAGGTAAAAGACCTAGAACCACAGAGATGGTTCTAAGTCGGAGTAGATTTGCGAGGCTTGGGTGCCATAGCCCAGTCTATCAGAGAGAAAGAGAAAGAGAAAACACCTCACAACCAGAAAGAGAAAGAAAAGAAAAAATGTATGCATGAAAAATGAATGCACATGTGGTGTGCAAAAAATAAAGAGCATCATGGGCAAAACCCAGTCCAACCTAACAACACTTATAGTTTTAATCAAGCACACAATCCTAAAATGCATGAAACATAGTTATAATGCATAGAGAATGTATTGCATGAACATATAACAACAAAAACACAAAGCCCAACCCAAAAATTTCAAGAAAAGCTCAAAAACCCCAAAAACCTAGGTCTATATGCATGAAATGCGTGAAAAAGAGAGAAAAAGAAGACATACCAAGTGATTCTAGCTTGGATTAGGCTGAAGACTTTATGGGTAGAGGTATTTTAGAGAGAAAAAGGGTTTTAGGTCGAGAGAGAAGAGTTTCCTATCGAAGAGAGAAGTGAGAAATGAAGTCTGAATTGCATCAGACCTATATATAGAAATCGCAACTTGATGGATCAAAGATGCTGTCGAGCACTAAATCTCGACAGAAATGAATCTATCAAGGTGTTGTCAAGAATCTGTTGACGGCAAAACACTTCGATGGATCAAGAATTTGTCGAGAATCTATTAGTTAAACAAAATGCTCAGAAAATTTGGCTTGATGGATTGAGAAGCTGTCAAGATTTCGTTAAAAAAAAAAAAAAACCCAAAAATCTCGATGGATCAAAGATCTGTTGAGATTCTATCGAAGCTGAAGAAAGAAAGCTCGATAGAAGAGAAATCTGAATGTTTTTAGATCCCTATAAACTAGATTGGTTAACCTAATTAATTAACCAAGTGAATACTTAGGTTTATTTTTCAAATCTAGGCTAAAAGAAAACAATCATATCATGCAAAGCAGTGGAAAATATAAAGAACATAACGATATGATGACCTAGGAAAACCAAACTGGTAAAAAACTTGGGGAGGATTTAACCTAGCTATCCTCAAGGTAAAAAGCAAATCCACTATAGAGAATCGAAGTTTACAATAAGACTTAGACCACTAACGTCCTATTGCTACCATATGTAGAACTTACTGACACGACCACGTGCAAACTCCGAATCCATGGACTTTTTCTCTATTAGGCCTTTGCAATACAAGCACCCACACTTGTGATAAAAAACACAAACTCTTCTATTTGTGACTCCAAGATCACCCTTGAAGGTTTAGATCATCAGCAACTTTGATGACTAGAGAATGCAGCAACTTTTACAACATTGGATCTTGAGATTTTTCAAGGAATCACACCGGTAGAAGACATGAGAGAGCTTTTTGCGTACAAAACCCTAGATACAAAAAAGGCACACTCTTCTCTCTTTGAAAAGCCTTATCAAAACATGCTTAGGGTTTTCTTTATATACTAGAAGAAGTAGATCTAAAACTCTAATCCTTTTTGGGCTTGAGCTGTTGTTTGGGCTTAATTAAAATTCTACAAATACGAATCTCGATAGGTTGAACTTGTCTCTCAATCGGTCAAACCAGTCAAATTTTGAATTCTCTTTTCTGTGGCTTTCTTGTTCTTGAATCTTGACTTGAATCACCTTGAGTATTGTCTAATAATACCTATAGACTCTAAGATCTATATTTAGACAAATTTGTGTTCACGATTTGCCAATTGTTCTAAACTTTTAGAACCTAATAGAATCTATCGAAATCTGTCGAGAAGCTGTTGAGCTGGAGGAAAAAGAGTTTTTCAGGGAAGAAAAACACAAAAAGATGAGTGCATCAATCAAGCTACTCAAACAATGATCCAAACAACATATTAAGCTCTCAAAACATATTTCAACATATAAGCATAGCCTCCAGAGATCCAGAAACACACACACACACACACGCACACACACACACACTAAACATGTCTAACCAATTTTATATTTCAAAAACAATTAAAGACAGTTTAGTGAGCATATAGTAACACATGTATTCCTTGTGATGGCCAAATCACATTGTACCTACACATGTATCAAAAGTAGCAAAGAATTTTTGTGTGTTATGTGTAAAAACATAACAAGTTTGCACAAGTTTCTCATATTATCACGATTTAAGATATGAGAGAATCAAAAACACGCTTGCAACCATATTTAAAAGCATTTTAATTCTTTTTTACTTTTATATTATTTTCTTATTTTCTTTTTGAACATATCATGCATGGGCATATATAGAGAGAGAGAAAAATACCCAATTATGAAAGCCAAAACATCACAATTTTGCTATGCCGAAGCACACAGATGTTATACATGATTGGCGGGCTTTAGTGGTGGGATGGTTATTTATACATTTTGATGGGATATGATAAAATACACCAACTCCAAGATCGTCCATGACGGTCGTCCAGGCCAAGGACAGGAAAGCGAACGTTGTAAAACGCTCATTCGTGATAAGCTTGTCCGTGCAGGAAGATGCTTGGACGACCTCCATACGTTCCGAGCGAGTTTCTCTGTACAAACCGAAGACGAACTCCATGTGCCTATTTCAGAGCATAAGTAAAAATTAAGGTTCATTATTACAAAACCACTCTCGATGACAGTTATGGAAAATAAGGCCAAACAATTTAACTTTCATGGCAGTTATGGAAGTTAACTCCGAACTTTTCGACCTCCCCAATAATAGGGGAAGTTATTAAGCAAGTAATCGCTTCAAGTGTTATATAAAGTGTTCATCCACACCAAAGTAAGGGGGTATTTTTGAACATTTTCCTAAAAGATTGGAATTCCAAAAACTAAGAGAAATACTGACTTAATCATCGGAGGGTTCTTGGCTGGTCCTCCCCGGTCACCTTTGATTGTGTGTTCTTCCTTTCAGGTTTTCCAAGCGTTTTTCTCATCATTGAAGCCCGAAGGATTCAGTCTACTAATTTTACCGTGTAACAGCAGTTAGCCCGAAGCATTTAATTTACTGATTTTACCGTGTAACATCAGTTGGCGCCGTCTGTGGGAAAGATTGATTTGTTTTTTACAATTAGTCTTTCAACAAAAAGGCTACATGGTTCGGACAAGATCAAGGGCCACCAGCCCAGGTCATCAGGAAAGTAGGGATGCCTCTAGTAATCCCCACCATGATCGTCAGTCAACACCTGTCATGCAATCGCCATCTGTTCAACATATATAGTCTATGGCGGCCGCCATGGTAGAGTTAACCCGTTAGAACCAAGAGTTGACCAGGGAGATTGGCTTAAGAAGACAACATCATGAAAGATATGCAGAAGGGCAGGCTCAAAACCAGGAAGATAAAGGAAATGTTGAGCATATGGTGCCCGAAAGCCAGTCGCGGGGCGTCGCGTCGCGAAGGGTGCCACATTTGGAGAATGAGATGGATTAGATGAGGAAGGCCATGGATGAGATGACGGAGAACATGAGAAGGGCAAATCCCGTAGAGGATTAAGTTCATCGTACAGACTCCCCTTTCACAGCTTCCATCAATGGTCATTCTTTGCCTCCGAAGTTTAAGATGCCTTCCTTGGATTCGTATGATGGAATGCGTGACCCTTTCGATCATATTGTTACTTTCAAGACTACAATGCACCTTCAAGGGGTTCCAGATGAGATTATGTGTAGAGCCTTCCCTACCACCCTCAAAGGACCAATGCGAGTATGGTTCAGCAAAATACCTCCGAACATAGTGAGTTCTTTTGAAGAGTTGAGTAAGTTATTTGTTAATAATTTTATCGGAGGACAAAGGTACAAACGTTCCTCTTCTAGTCTACTGACCATCGAACAAGGAGAGAATGAAAGCTTGCGGTTTTTCATTACTTGTTTTAACAGGAAAGCCCTGTCAGTGGACGAGATGGATGACAAGTTGTTATTGGCCACCTTCCATAATGGAGTGAACTCTGACTTATTCATCCACAAGCTTTACGAGCAAGAGCCTCAAACCATGGCCGAACTCGTTCATTTGGCCCAAAATTTCATGAATGCAGAAGACGCTATTATAGCCAAGAAGAGGAAAAGAGTTGAAAGAATGGAAGCAGATCTCCCCCGTCATCCTGAGCAGGGTCCTCGTCCAAAGAAGGCTCGGGAAGGAGAGAACAAAGACAGAGATAGTAAGAAGGCAAGTTCTTCAATGAGGAATCAACAATATACCCCCTTGAACATGCCACTTAAGCAAGTGCTTATGCAGATCAAAGACGACCCATCCTTGAAGTGGCCTGAGAAAATGAAAGGAGACCCTAATAGGCGTAATAGGAACAAGTATTACCACTTCCACAGAGCCCATGGGCATGACAAGGATGACTGTTTCGATTTGAAGTAGTATATAGAAAATCTCATTAGGCAAGGAAAGTTGAGATACTTTCTTGGACGAGACCACAAGGATGAGAAGTTGAAAGCAAAGGTCAAAGAGTCATCACGACCCCCGCTCAGAGAAATAAGAGTTATCATAGGAGGTTCAATGGGGCAATCATCCAAGTCAAGGAAAACATACTTGAAGGTAGTGCAGAACGTTCAACTCGCTGGACGATCGCCAAGGACGAGGGACACGGACGAACAAGCCATCATGTTCATGGATGAGGATGCTGAAAGAGTTCACCACCTTTATGACGACGCCATTGTTATCACTTTGCTTATTGCTGACTATACAACCAGGAGGGTGTTGGTGGACAATGGAAGTTCAACAAACATTTTGTATTACCCTGCTTTTCAGCAAATGAGGCTTGGACGAGATCAACTTCGTCCAGTGAATTCGCCCTTGGTAGGTTTTGGAGGAATGAAAGTACAACCTATGGGCATTGTTACATTACGTGTGGTGGTGGGGACGTACCCACAAGTAACCAAGGACGTGAATTTCCTTGTGGTAGATTGTTCGTCCTCCTATAATGCCCTAATCGGAAGACCAACTTTAAATAGTTGGAAGGCAGTCATGTCTACTTACCACTTGTCAATCAAGTTTCCTACGGAGCATGGGGTAGGACAGGTGCAGGGAGATCAACTAGCATCAAGAGAATGCTACTTGGCCATGTTGGCCACGAACGAACAGGTTCAGACGATGAACATTGAGGAAAGGAAAGTTGTGGCAGAGACCACTGAAGTATTGGAAAATGTTCCCTTGGACGAAAATAACCCTCAGAGGTATACCAGGGTTGGAACGGATTTGGAAAAGAAGACAAAACATGATCTCGTCCAGTTCTTAAAGAAAATTATTGATGTATTTGCTTGGAGTCATGAGGATATGCTAAGTATAGACCCTAGTGTCATTACCCACTGTCTAAATGTATATCCTTCCTCTACGCCTATACGACAAAAGAAAAGAGTGTTTGCTCCTGAGAGAGACAATGCCATTAAAGAAAAGGTTCAGAAGTTGACTGCGGCAAAATTTATTTGAGAAGTCTATTACCCAGACTGGTTGGCCAATGTAGTAATGGTCAAAAAGGCTGATGGCAAATGGAGGATGTGTGTGGACTTCACCGACCTGAACAAAGCTTGCCCCAAAGATAGCTATCCATTGCTGCGTATTGACCAATTGGTGAATTCTACCGCAGGTCATAAGTTGCTGAGTTTTATGGATGCTTTCTCTGGATACAATCAGATAAGGAAGGACGAGGCAGACCAAGAGAAGACTTCCTTTGTCACCAGTCAAGGCTTGTTTTGTTACAAAGTGATGCCCTTCGATCTGAAGAACGCAGGCGTGACATACCAAAGGTTGGTCAACCATATGTTTCATCCACAGATTGGACAGAATGTGGAAGTTTATGTAGAGGATATGCTGGTAAAGAATTTGGACGAGGGGAAGCACTTGGACGACCTGCAAGAAACCTTTGACACACTCAAGTGATACAACATGAAGTTGAACCCCAGGAAATGCGCTTTCGAAGTTTCATCAGGAAAATTTCTTGGATTTACGGTTTCACACAGAGGGATTGAGGCAAATCCTGATAAAATTCAAGCAATATTGGATATGAAGCCTCCGCAAAATATCAAAGAAGTCCAGTCTCTTACTGGACAAGTTGCTGCTCTTAACAGGTTTGTCTCCAAAGCTACTGACAAATGTTTACCATTTTTCAAGGTTCTTAAAAAGGCATTCGAATGGACGGACGAGTGTCAAAAGGCCTTCCAGGATCTTAAAGACTATTTTACCGCGGCTCTATTGCTAAGTCCATCTGTGCTAGGAGAAGAATTGTATTTGTACTTGGTAGTGACTCCACATGCTGTAAGTTCAGCTTTGATCAAGGAAGAAGGGAAGGTGCAGAAGCTTGTGTACTATACGAGTCGAGCGCTTAGGGGAGCGGAAGGATGATATCCACTAATATAGAAGTTGGCTTTTGCACTAATAATAGCCTCTAGAAAGTTGAGGCATTACTTCCAAGCTCACATCATCAACGTTATGATGGACCATTGGATCATGACACGTGGCACACCTAACCACTAACATAAATGCACATGTCCAAAGGACGGTATCAGCTTATACGTTTCCCTAGACGACCCATGGACAAGGCGGCAACTGATGGGGTATGATAAAATACACCAACTCCAAGATCGTCCATGACGGTCGTCCAGGCCAAGGACGGGAAAGTGAA
Source organism: Castanea sativa (assembly GCF_040712315.1). Classification (NCBI taxonomy): domain Eukaryota; kingdom Viridiplantae; phylum Streptophyta; class Magnoliopsida; order Fagales; family Fagaceae; genus Castanea; species Castanea sativa. The sequence goes on along the minus strand of NC_134023.1, from coordinate 54,099,095 downwards.
CATTGTAAACGCTCGTCCGTGACAAGCTCGTCAGTGTAGGAAGATGCTTGGACAACCTCCATACATTCCGAGCGAGTTTCTCTATATAGACCCAAGACAAACTCCACGTGCCTATTTCAGAACATAAGTAAAAATTAAGGTTCATTACTACAAAACCGCTCCTGATGATAGTTATGGAAAATAAGGCCAAATAATTTAACTTTCATGGCAGTTATGGAAGTTAACTCCGAACTTTTCGACCTCCCCAATAATAAGGGAAGTTATTAAGCAAGTAACCACTTCAAGTGTTATATAAAGTGTTCATCCAGACCAAAGTAAGGGGGGTCTTTTTGAACATTTTCCTAAAAGATTGGAATTCCAGAAACTAAGAGAAATATTAACTTAATCATCGGAGGGTTCTTGGCCGGTCCTCCCCGGTCACCTTTGATTGTGTGTTCTTCCTTTCAGGTTTTCCAAGCGTTTTTCTCATAATTGAAGTCCAAAGCATTCAGTATACTGATTTTACTATATAACATCAGTTATCCCGAAGCATTCAGTCTACTGATTTTACCGTGTAACATCACATTTCTCTTAGGGTTTTCTAGTCCTTCCCATCAAAAAGAGTGATATGAGTATTAAGTGTAAAAGAGACAAACTTAATCGTACTCATCACAAACACAAGTCACAAAGCTCACTTGCTTAGTTGTGCATTAAAGTGCTCATCTAAGCTACAAGAGATACAAAGTTTTGAAAACTTTGTTTCAATGGCCATCCAAGGTGCACAAGTACCAATATACAAAAACACTTACTGTTTGTGTGTATATATATATTTTTCAAAATTTTTTTTTTTTTTTTATGAAAAACAAATAAAGCAAAATTGAAAACAAACAAACAAAAACATATTAAACAAACAAAGCATAAAACTAGACTGACTTAAAAGCTAGAAAGCAAAACAAACAAGTAAAGCATAAACATAAAAGGGAGAGAGAGAGAGAGAGAGAGAGAGAGAGAGAGAGAGAGAGAGAGAAGTGATTGAATCACTTTAAGCCTTTTTCCTTCCACACATTGGAAGAACCTTTCCTTTGTGCGAACCTTTGATCCTGAGGAGAGGGGAAAGAGTTGAAATCGTTCAAGTTCGAAAGGAACATAAGGGCTTTGAGAATATCTCCAAGAGGACCCAAAGATGGTGGAAACTGACCTTGACCACCAGATAATAACACACTATTGCTCTGTTGAGTGGCTAACCACTTATAGCAATTTGGACGAATGTATCTCGAAACTCCATAGTGATGACAAAAATGCGGCTTCTTTGGTTGAGACTTTTTATTTTTAGCCTTATTGTCTTCCTTAGCCCTATGGTTTCTGGTCTCTTTCTTCTTTATCTTAGGGGGTGCTCCTAGAATAGATTTGCCATTTTCTATGTTCTCACTAGCTATATCAGTTTTAGATTTATTGTTCTCAGAATTAACATTATTAGCAGGTGAGACAAAATGGGTCCTACTAGAAGAGGCAATATGAGAAGAGTTAGAAAGTTCATGCCCCAAGCCAGTTCTGTCAGAAGCTGATTTCTAGAGGTTCAGCATTTCATCCAGCTTTGCATTGGAAGTCCTCTCTAATTGAGCTCGAACTTGGAACAACTTTGCTTCAAGCTTCTTGGTTCTTTCAGCCAAGAAATTGTTCTCAAAACATAGTGCTCTAATGACTTGGTTGGCTTCATCAACCTTGGTAGAGAGCTCTTCTCGTTCCAGCTCTACTTCATTAAGCTTCTTAGTGGACAACCTAAACGATTTCTTATGCTTTTCAGACACCTTGTATAACTTCACATAAGTTATATGGATGTCATCCTAATCATCCATCTTCTCGAACTTGGATTCTACCAAGTCCTCTTCTTCATCCACTTCTTCTATGATCCCCTCAGTAGGACCCACTATGGCAGTGAAAGCATTGAAGATTCCCTCATCAAAACTGCCATCTGACTCGGTCTAAGGCTCGGTATCACTCAAGGTAGCAGCAAGAGCCTTGCTTTTCCCAATCAACTTGAGATATATTGGACATTCTTATTTCATGTGTTCAAGACCTTGACAGTCATAGCACTATGGTTCGAAGGGAATAGTATATTGACTATCGTCCTTAGCATCCTTCTTCCCTTTGTCTTAACTTTTGACTTGAGGAGAACTGGATTGCTTACGGTCCTTGTCAAAACCTTTCACATTGGCGTTCTTCATGAACTTCTTGAAATGCCTAGTGATATAGGACTTCATCTTGGAATCTTCATCGTTTGAAGACTCATCAGTCTCATTGCTTTTGGCCTTCAGTGCCATGCTCTTACTTTTGGTTCCTTTCCCAAGTCTAGTCAAACCTAATTCAAAGGTTTGCAGGTTGCCAATCAACCCTGTCAAAAGAATGGTGTCAATGTCCTTTGACTCTTCAATAGCCATTATCTTGGCATGAAACTTCTTAAGCAGAGACCTTAGCACCTTTCTTACAACCTTGGGTTTGAGAATGGTTTCCCTAAGATTAAAGGCTGAGTTAACTATATCCTTGAGCTTGGCATAGAGCTTATCAAATGACTCATCCTCCTCCATTTTTATCTCCGCGAAGCTAGTCGTGAGCATTTAGAGCTTTGAATCCTTGACAGCTTTAGTCCCTTCATAGGTTGTCTGGAGGATGGTCCATACTTCCTTCACAGTTTTAGTCAAGGATATTTTCTTAAATTCCTCATTCGTGACCGCACTAAATATGGCATTTAATGCTCTGTTGTTGAAGTTTGCAGCTTTGATCTTTGCATCATCCTAATCAGTTGGCACTTTGGCTTAGTCGAGTCAATCTCCACAACTTGCCACACTTTCTCATCTAAAGACTGCAAGAAAGCTCTCATGCGTACTTTCCAGTATGCATAGTTAGTGTCATCAAATAAAGGAGGTATAATAAGAGACTATCATCTATCCATGACCAACAGGGGTCAATGGATCATATAGCAAAGATTAAAACCTAATCAGAGTGTGCCTGCTCTGATACCACTTGTTGGGTTAAAATGAATTGACCCTTACAAATTAATTAATTACCCAAGTTAATTAGTTAGTGAAATTACATGCAATATCATGGTAGCACAAACAAATTACCGAATAACTAAATGTAGTGGAAAATAAATTTGACACAGGTGATTTGTTTACAAATGGGGAAAACCACCGAGGCAAAACCCCACCAGGTGAATTTAAGGTCACCACTCTCGAGAATCCACTATTATCAATCACAAGTGGTTGCAAATATAAGGAATCTTACCAAACCCTATGGTCTATCCCGAAATACCAACCTACAGTTGAACCCTTACCCCAATACCCAATTGGACTTGTATTGTAGCGGCAATCTCTCTGTTCAATGCATGATTCTCAATATGTGACTAACCAATAATGCATGGATCCTAGTACGTGACTAACTCCTTTGCATGAATCCCCATACGTGACTAACTCCTTTGCACGAGTCCCAGTACGTGACTCACTCACCAACTTGAGGAAGATTTTTGGTTGCAAAGTTCTTCAGTTCATTAACAATGAAGATCAGGAAGCTCCTTAGTCACAAAACCCTTAGCGTAAAGACGCAATAGCTTCAATAGAGAGAATGATGAACGAGGTCATAATATGCTTGAATTCTGTTTGCATAATTTTATGCATATCGTGAGGGCCTTTAAAATAAGCCTTATATATGTTTAGGGTTGTGAGAAAAGAAACCCTACACAAATATATTACAATATGTGTGTAATTAGATCTGAAAAGTATGATCTCGTAAGTCTCGACAGGTACAGCTTGTATCAAGATTCTGTCGAGCTTTAACATTAAATCTCGATAAAAAGGATTCTGTCGAGCTTCTGTCGAGCTTTAATGAATAACACTTCCATCACTTGTTTCTTGGTCAGACTTGCATGGCTTCAATACTCAATCTTGAACACTTGTTTCTTGAAGTACTAAACTCATCCTAGATCTACCCAATTACAAGTAAAGTGCGTTTTGTCAAAGGATTAGCAAATTACATAAGATATGTCCTAACATTAGCAACTAATTATCTTCAAAGAAAATTCTATCAATAAATCAACAATCATTGTCAATAATGCATTTGTCAAAAGATTTCCAAAGTACCAATAGAAGCAACAATCCAAACCTTATGACCGTTAAACAAAAGATATAGTAATTATTACAAGATTATCTTATTTCAAAAATTCCTAATCTCCATTCAAGCGTACACCTTCAGCAAAAGTATCAAATCTTGCTATTCTTCATAATTTGAAATTGGAGGGAAAAAGGGAGGTGAGTTGACAACTTAATAAGTAACCAGATACCAAACTAGTTGAAACAAGTATATAGATTGACAAAATAATATAAATTTATGAGATCAAAATATTTCACATATGTCAAAGTTATAATATACTATGGATTTTAAAAAAATAAACTAAAGAAGTTTCGTAGACTTAAAATAATTTTTAATTCAAACATATTCACATTCTTAACAATCTTATACATTTATAACTATGGTCACACTATATCCCCGTGACTAGGCATTAGATTTAGAAAAAACTAGTTCCGTGCTAATATATCCCCCATTAGCTGGGTCCGGAAACATGATAAGCTCGTGATGCTCTAGATAGAATTAGTTTTAGTACCAATGAATAACCCCCATTAACTAGGTATCAGAGTCAAAACATAGTTATATTGTCCAAAATTATATATATCAAATCAAAGTTCAAATAAAAATATATCTTATTCAAATACATATATATATATATATATAATCATATATTCAGTAATTAAATATATTTGTGATAATTCTTTATTCTTTATTTAAAGCAATAGTACCAATTGAAATAAAAACTTAACAATTATAAACAATATTTAGTAGTTAATACACACTAGTATAAGCAAAATAAAACCAATTAGGATAAAGTTACTTGTCTCAACTAACTCACCCCAAAAGAACTTCTCCTTAATACTTCCTCTAAAATCCTTAGATATCACCTAAAACAATTTTTTTTTAAGTATCATTTTCTCAAAAATTAAATAATTTAAGAAAAACTTATAAAAGTACCCGACCGGAAGAGAAACTGCCAAAAATATCCTCAGAGGGGGAGTTCCCTGGATTTACCTATCTCAATAAAGTATATGATTGGTTAGATGACCTTCACTCCGGGCAAGAAATGATCTATTGAATAAAGGGAACTCCACCTCTGGACAGCTCAGTACGCATAGAAGTACAGTCTACCTAATTTTCCCATTATTAGCTCTCCTCATAAAGGACAAAATAGCATCACAGAGGGCCTATCCATATTTTGGAACCATCAATAATATATATATATATATATATATATATATATATATATATATATATATGGGTTTTACTAACGTATGCCCTAAGGGCATATGTTAGTAAGCTATTTTAAGAAACTTTTAATGGAAAAATGAAAAAGTAACTAACTGATTTGATAGTTTTTTCAATTTTTCATATTATGGACGGTGAGGGCATACATTAACCGGACCCTTTTTTTCCTTTACTTTCTGCCACTAATAGTTTCTTAGAAATAAAGCCTATAGAATACATATAGCCATTTAGGGTCAAAAGTCAATTGTAAAAGAACACCCTAGTAGACTTTCCCTCTACAAATGTGCAAGACCTTTTTAGCAACTAAAAATTATCCTCAAAGAAAATTCCATCAATAAATCCACAATCATCCTCAATATTGCAGTTGTCAAAAGATCTCCAACGTACTAATAGAAAACAAATCTAAATCCCATGACCGTTATACAAAAGATATAATAATTATTACATGATCATCTTATTTCAGAAATTCCTAATCTCCTTCAAGCGTACAACCTTAGCCAAAATCCCAAAACTTGCTATTCCTCATAATCTGAAACTGGAGGGGAAAAGATGGGGTGAGTTGACAACTTAATAAGCAACCAAATACCAAACTAGTTAAAACGAATATATAGATTGGCAAAATAATATACATTTATGAGATCAAACTATTTCACATATGTCAAAGTTATTATATACAATGGGTTTTCAAAAATAAACTAAAGAAGTTTCATAGACTTAAAATAATTCATAAATTCAAATATATTCACATTCTTTACAATCTTATATATTTATGACTATGGTCACGCTATATCCTCATGACTAGGCATCTGATTCAGAAGAAACTAGTTTCGTGCTAATGTATATCCCCCATTAGTTGGGTCCAAAATTATGATAGGCTCGTGATGTCCTAAATATAACTAATTTTGGTATTAATGAATAACCCTTATTGACTGGGTATCAAAGTCAAAACATAGTCATATTATCCAAAATCATATATATCAAATCAGAGTATAATATATATATATATATATATATATATATATATATATCATTCAAATACATATATAATAATAATAATAATAATAATAATAATAATAATAATAATAATAATAATAATATATTCAGTAATCAATGTGATAATTATTTATTCTTTACTTTAAATCAGCCGTACAATTGAAATAAAAATGTAACAATTATAAACAATATTCAGTAGTTAAAATATAGTAGTACAAGAAAAATAAAACCAATTAGAATAAGGTTACTTACCTCAACCAGCTTACTACAAAAGAACCTCTTCCTAACACTTCCTATAAAATCTTTAGATATCACCTAAAATAATTTTTTTTAAGTACCATTTACTCAATAATCAAATAATTTAATAAGAACTTATAACGGTACCAAATCAGAAGAGAAACAGTTAGAAATATCCAATGATTTTCCATTATTTACTCTCCTCGTAAAAGACAAAATAACATCACAAAGGACCTATTCATATTTTGGAACCACCAATAATAATAATATATATATATATATATATATATATATATATATATATATATATATATTTCCTTTACTTTCTGCCACTAATAGTTCCCTATGAATAAAGCCTGTAGAATACATATAGCTATATAAGGTCAAAGGTCAATTGTGAAAGAACACCAACTGGACTCAACTTCTTCTATTCGAATGTATGATCCCTTTTTCCTTTTCTTTTTTTCTTGTTACATCTGATTTTTTGTCAGACTTTAAGCCTACATTAGTAGACATTTCCTCTTCAACCAATCCAACACTTCGGTACAACTTCTTAAAGAGAAACCTGTGTAGAAACCGGACCTACCATGCCTAAAAATTTGCAATTCTATCCACACTTACACTCAACAATGGGCATAGAAAAAATATTAAATTACGGAAACAGTAACAGGTACTTAGCGTCCAAATTACAGAAAATCTAGTCTAAATCCTTCTTAGTTGACATTAAAAAACTCATTGGATATTTAGATAGTCTTATTACTGGCCAAAAATACCCACCTAAAAATATTTTAATTTCATATAAAGTTTAAATTTGATGAAGGATGAAATTTCTTAGGCTCTTACCTCAAATGTGCTGTCAATCTTTCTTTACATGAATATACTGAGAAATCCTTCTTTAAAAATATCTATAGTTATACATTGACTTAATTAACTTATATATAGCTAGGGTTTCAACCTAATTTTTTAAAAACTCCCTTAATAATATTAATTATAAAATTGACCACACAAAGAGATTTACTTAAATACCCCATCTATAAAGTCTCTCTCTTTTTCTTTTTTTCCCGGGTATAGGTGCAGAACTGGTTGCCAAGAAGGGTGATGAGTGCATGGCGTATAGTTGGGATATTGCGTGCATTAGAAGGATGGAATGAGCATGAATGTGGTTACACAGCGTCCAACATGGAGAAAGTTTTGCAAGCGAGGCTTCATCATGGATTTCAACCTTTGATGCTCTCCAATGAATCTTCATAAATATAAGACTTGTGCAATGGATAATGCATTTTCAAACATTTTGCAATACTTTATATTATATGTCTCATATAACAATACTATGTGATATAATATTTGAGAAACCATCTTAATTTATATTACATGGAGAAAAAGGGCTTTTACCCCTTTCGCACAAAACATGTAGCAAAATGCCCTTGTTCTGAAATTATTTAGGAAAATGTCACTGTTTTGAAACTCGATTTAGCAAAAATCGAGTTCCATGTAGTTTTTTTTTTTTTTTTTTTTTTTTTTTTTTTTTTTTAAGTTTGATTGCAAGTAACTCGATTTTCCCCAAATTGAGTTTTTCATTGAAACTCGATTTTTAGAAAATCGAGTTTAAAATAGGAGCATTTTCCTAAATAGTTTCAGAACAGGGTCATTTTGCTACATGTTTTGCGCGAAAGGGGTATATCCCCGTTTTGGCCATATTACATGTCATTAGAGAAGATAGGATAATAAAATTAGATACGAACCAATTGCTTGAATGAATTGAAAATAATTTAATTATTTCCACTCATTTAATCATACAATTACCTTTTATCTTCTTGATTGGTGTAAATAAAGTTGCTTTTATCTTTTTTCTGTACCATGTTCAATTATTAATATTATTTGGTTTGAGTGGAGGCCCATCTATATATATAATAATAGGTGACGCAGAGAGAAACTCAAATTAGAATTCCAAATTTGTGCCATGTGTCTAGATTTATGTGGGGACACACCATAATTATCCTTCTAATTGTTCAATTCAAATCTAAAATTGGAGTCCAATTTTGCTCCATCTGTACCATGTTATAATTATCCACCACCCACTCTCATTAAAAAAGCGTTGCCTCCTCTCTTTTTTTTCCTGAATAAAACGCTAGGTTCACCTCCCCTTCTAGAATTCTGCATTTTACATTTAAATGTTGTTGTTGTTTTTTTTTTTTTTTTTTTTATGGCAAAATAAAACATTCTGCTTTTCTTTAAATATTAGACACGCTTATTGTCAGGTTCACCTCCCCTTCTACAATAATTAAACACAAATTAGAAATACAGCTCCCTTATTTTTCAATGAATGCTATGAAATTTGAAAGGCATCTCTCAGGATTAATGATGAATGCTTTTCTGCTATGACTATTCTTATTTAATATTTTCTGGTTATTAGTATTTTTGGATTCATGTTTTTTGGATTTATATCTGTCAATTCCTTTCTCTATAGAGATGAGGATTATGGAGGCATAAAGAGAGGGGAGGCACGTACTACCATAGAAAGAAGGAGCACCAAGGGGTAAGACCTTTGTTTTATTCTGCACTTTTATTTAGTTGCTTTTCTGAAATTTAATAATTTGTTCAATTATTATACAAAGACGTGAATATGAAATTGAAATTCAATTAATTTGTATTGATATTATTCTTGAGTAACAAAGTTTGAGATTGTTGGTTTTACATTGCAATCCTTCATTGCGTTGGTAAAATTACCATCAAAGTTTGGGATTTTGACTTCCCATAGTATTGTGGTTTATCTGTTTGGTTTTTTAAATGATATTTTTGTTTGTGTTTGTGATTAATATGAGTCTAGATACTATAATGGGTCATGAGCCGTCGCCATAACCTATCCAAGCATTAACAGTAGCAACTATGACAATGACACCAAGGTATTCCAAAGTCTCTGTCCCAAACTTGGCTATGTTTTTAAAATACTTTTGCAATTTCTTTGGTCCTAAACATCTGCTTCTCTATTTAGTTATCAAATATGGTTCAATTTGTGGAGCTAAATTTCAGATTTATTTGTTATTTTTATATAATTACATCTTGATGTTGTTTAGTCATTTAATAGATTGCCTACAATGTGTTTGATTATAGTTGTCTATGAGTTTGCTATGAGTCCTAATAGAATAAAAGTTGTTAATCTTAAGGTTTTTGTCTTGGTTTGTTTAAGATTATAATATTGGCAACAACTGTGGTAATGAATTATTCTTTTGAAGGTAACACCTCTTTTCTCTTATATTTCTCTATTTTTACATTGGTGGTGGTTACATTTGAAGAAATGTTTAAAATTTAGATGGTTTTGATTTCTTCTTTTGGGGGGGTGGTGTTTCTTTGGATCATTCCAAGAATTAGGATTGTGATTGTCGAAGATAGCCGTCTGTTGCCATTTTCAAATTAGTTAGTTTCTCTTTACTAAAAAAAAGTAGCAAGTTACTTTATATTTCATTACTAACATCTTTTTTTTTTTTTTTTTTTAATTCTGCTAATAGAACAACTTAATTTTTTATACACAATTTGTTTGAAAAAAATATTGATCTTTTGTTTTATTCTAGAATTCTTAATACATGGAGGTGGAAGGGAAATAAAAAGCGTGGTCTTGCAGGAGTAAATAAATGGTCCTTGCCTCCTTTGTGCAATGTTGATGGTCTTGAGACCTTCCTTAAAATTCAAGTACTACCATATTATTAAGTATGGAGCATTAATTGATTATTGAAGAAATTTGTTTCTTTTAGAATCATAAAAACTCTTTAGGTAATTTCTTTTTAATACCAAAAAAAAAAACATGATTTTCTTTATTGTTATTGTTTTGTGAGAATGCTTAAGATCTTTCATAAATGGATTGGTTTTCAAATTTTGAAATACAAGTTTCCTCAAGAAAAACTTTGACCAATCTCACCATGTTTTGATTGGTATTAAGAAAATTGAAATGCAACCAAACTTTCACCAATCTCAGCCGAATGCATGAGAATGCTTCAAATCTTCCATCAGGTGAGATTATATATTTATGGTTAGGATAGTCCTTATTCATAAGACACTATAATCCTCTTGCTAATATATTCCAAATCAAGTTCCAAACTATGACTAATGTAATCTACAAAAATTGTTATAATGTAAAAATGTTTTCCTTTTTTTCATATTAGTTTATTCACATTTATGCTGTTGGAGACATATTTTTGTGTAATTGGCATATCCTTTGACAAAATGCACTTTACTTGTATTTGGGTAAATCCAAGTAGGTTCATGATGATCATTACAAGTGGTTAAATTGAAGACATGAAGATTACTCAAGAACTGCTCAAGAAAAGTGCAAATTGCAGGTCTCGATACCTCCTCGACAGAAGCTCGATCTGTCGAGATTCATTAAAGCTCGACAGATGTCCCGATCGATCGAGCTTACAAATTTCAGATTATAACCAGCAACATTTTTACTCTAAAAAGCTATTTGTTTATGGGTTTGTATAATTCTTATTGGACTAGGAAAGCCCAAGGTTTGTGAAAACCTATTTGGAATAGGAGAGCCCATTAAGCTCCTATTTAAAGGAGGTGGAAAAATGAAAACCTAACCCTAGAGAGCTTCATAAGGTTTTCTTTTCGAAACCCTAGCCTCCTCCTACAAAAGAAGGAGTTCTTACTGTGTTTCTTGTACGCCTTTGGGTTTTGTAACCAAGCAAAGTCTCTTGCACCAACATTGAAGATCTTATTGGTGTTTCTATGTGAAGCTGCTGCAAATCAACTACAACAATCAAAGGGTTGCTGTGGAGTTAGTCACGTACTGGGATTCGTGCAAAAGAGTAAGTCGCGTACTGGGATCCGCGCAATTGGTTAGTCACGTACTTGGGAGCCGTGCATTGAAAGGAGAAATTGTTACTATAGAACAAGTCCAATTGGGTATTGGGGTAAGGTTCAACTATAGGTTGGTAAGGTACTTGGGATTCCTTTACTTGTAACCGCTTGTTGTGATAATAGTGGAATTTCGAGAGTGGTGACCTTAAAATCACCCGGTGGGGTTTTTGCCGTGTAGGTTTTCCCCATTCGTAAACAAATCACCGTGTCATTTAATTTCCGCTGCATACTTAGTTTAATTGGTGATTTGTTTGTGCTACCATGTGTTTTGCATGTTAACTTGATGAATTAATAACTTGGCTAATTAATCAACTTAATCCATCACAAAGGGTCAATTCATTTTTGGCATATCATATGCCTCAAAGTTGGGTGTTGATATTACTTTTCAAAAAAGAAAAAAAGAAGAAGAAGTTGGATGCTAATATTGATTTTACTGCTTCATACAGGTTTGGAAAACAATGTTAACTATGTTGATGACTTTGTAGTTGACATCAAATGCTCTAATTTAGTTGATGTTACTGTTGAAAATTCTTTTGATAGTTCACAAGATAATGAATCTTCTGCTTGCTTCAAATGCCCTTTAGAGAAGGTAATTCTTTCATTCCTTTAGCATAGAGTGTCTATAAAGACCGTTAAGATTTTAGCAAAAATAGATCAAATGTTATTGCTTCATAAGCAATATCCTTTAAGACCTTAGCAAACATAGATAATATGTAATTGCTATATAATTAATATTTTGGTCTCTTTTGTAGTAAAACCAAAATGTCTTCCATGAATCAATTTCGTTAAATTATTAGTAGGTTATTCTACTAGAGTTCAAAACCAAAATGTCTTTACTTTTTAAATGACGACAAATTCTATACTGTATTAAACAAATCTGCCTTCTCTTATGTTATTTTCAGTCTATTCTATTTAGTTACTTAAGTTCATTTACCAAGAATTTTATTTCATATAATTTAATCTATTATACCTAATTTGTAAACTTAATTTATCACCTTTGCCTTTTGTTTTGATGACATTGGGAGTATCACCCATGATTTTAATAGTCAAATTTGAAAGCTTAATTCTGATTTGTTGAGTTCTTTGCCAATTACAACACTTGGGTAATCTCCAAGAAGAGTTGCTAGAACGAATTGATAGGTTAGGATAGTTTGATTTCCCTTCTATTTATTTCATACTTCGTATTAGATTTTGTCCATTTAGTGTATTTGTGTTTGAATTGGCTCTGACTTGCATGTTTTAGCTTGCTTTTTCTTTATAGACTTATTTTTAATAGCCAAATATGAAGTTTAGAGTTAAGATTTTGTTAAACACTGTGTTACTACATATTAAGGGATTATTTACTTAGTATGGTTGTTTGGTTTACATAGTAATCTGTGGATCTAAATTTTTTTGAATTGTTCTATAAAAAATTGTTGAATTGTTGGATCTAATCTTCAAGAAAAGTTGCTAGAACAAACTTATAGGTTAGGATAGCTTGATTTCCCTTCTATTTATCTCATACTTTGTATTAATCTTTGTCCATTTGGTGTATTTGTGTTTGAATTGGCTCTTATTTGCATTTTTTAGCCAGATTTTTTCCTTTAAAAAAAAAAACTAATCAATCTAATTCAAGCATGAACTAACACAACAATAATTTAAAATGATAAAAGTAAACAATTGGCCAAATTACCTATCGGAGGCATTAGATTTTTTTTTTTCTTTTTGAAAATTGAGACTACTAAGTTTTTGAATTTAAAAGTATTGATGAGTTTTGCAATGCCTAAGATAGTAATCAATATATAGCCTATGTTGTCTATGGTGCTACTCATTTTAGTTATTTTAGGCATTCTTTGTTAGAAAGCTTGTTTTTGATGGGGACAAATCAAGCTAAGTTTGAATGAATTCAAACTAGAAGTATTTTCCATATTTGTTATTGGCTTCTCGCAAGTTATTTGAAAGAATTCATATTTCATAAATATGTGTTACTATGGCATGGTTTGTTTTTCCACATGAATAATTTAGTTTTTGAGTCCTATTACTCCAACACTTCTTATGTACAAATCCAAACCAATGTAACAACTATCTATAGACTCCTTAAACCGTTGTTCCCTACCCAATTATTTTTCTTTCATTCTTTCTTTGTCTCTATATCTCTCTCTTTCTCATTTTCTTAACAAAAACCACTCCTTTCATTGAAGGCTATCCTTCAATCACAATGTATATCACACAAATAGAAGTGGATGTTCTTCTAGGAAAAAAAAAGGGTGATAGTATTGCAGTTCATTTGCCAATTTTATAAAGTACAAGCTCTTATAGTATATTACTTTTTTGTTGAAACATGCTGCTTATTTTATAGTTGTCTTTGTCTAATTTTTACGTAGGATAGTCCAAAGTTATTATATGGTTGATTGCAAAAAGGAATTTATTGTTTCATATAATAGAAATTGGGTTATTTATTTGTGTAGAAACAAAGGTCAAAGAGCTATTTCTTCTGGAGCTTGTTAGGCATGTGTAGATCTGTCTATTTTTTCTAAGATTGATGGATGAATGATATTTTCCTAGCTGTATTTTTCCAAATAATTTTGATACTTGGCTAAATTGTGGTTTGAGTCCAAATAGTGCAATTGATATAACAAAGGCCGGGCATTATTAAAAAATTGCAAACAACATCTCTCATGGTGTCTCACATATAATGAACATTGGTGGCCACATAGAGTCTAGGTTGGAAGTTTATTTTCAACTCCAAAAACTAGTGTTTTTTTCTTTGGTTTTCAGGTGTGATATGTTAGGATTAGTGTCCTTAAATCCTATTGTATGATGCTATGTATGTTATTATGTATGACTTAATGTTGTGTTTAATAAATCTGTTTTACTATTATCTAAAAATAATGGTAACATGAATATTAGGACATTATCATATAGTCCATGAGATGCATAGTATGTGATTTAGTCACAGAAGATATAAATCACAAATTCTTTGTCAACTCAGAATTTTAGTTCGTAGTCGGTGATGAAATTGGGCATTTTATCTGCGAAGACTATAACATATCAACTAAGATGATTTGTCTTGATCATGGAAATGGAGATTTCTAATTGGTATGTTGATATGTTTTTAGAGTTAAGACATATTGAACTGGACCGCTGTGAGATTTATTATTCTTCTAACGACTGTCAAATGAATAATAAACTCATGACTTATATCTACATGAACTCTTAATCCTGAGAGGATAATGGACCTGATCATGAAGTGTAGGTTGCTTTGATATATCAAGAGTGAGATCTAAAGTAACGGTCAAAACCTCAATATGTTGGGCAGCCACATTTAGTGTTGATGGAACATATATTCTTAAGATGGAATTCATAGTCTCTTAACGAAGATACAAAATGTTCCCTTGAGATAATTTTAATGGGTTCAGTTATTCAGAGAGTTAGGCCTAACTACTTTAGTAAGGAGTTACTGAAGTATATATTTATGGAATTGGATTTCATAAATATATGATGAATAACTTAAAGGATTAAACTGGGTACTCAAGGAATAAAGATGTAGTAATCTACAAAGTGACAGTCTACATTCATGACTTTGTATTACTACGAATATTTTATGAAGGGGTTGCATGTACAATAAAGTCTTGGGATATAATTTATAAATAAGGCCTAGAGTGCAACTATATTTATATAGTGGTATTAAATATAGTTAATGGTAAATTTGGACTTGTCAAGAGTTGACAGAAGAGCTCAAGGCCCATTGGAGCTAGTGTCTTATTGGTCCATTTTGGTCCTACTCCAAGTCACACACTTAAGCCCAATTGGAAAGGCCCAAAAGGCCAACCAATTAGATAATCAATTAGATACAAAGGGAGAAACATACAAAATTTTTGTAAAAAGAAAAAATAAGAACACTATTGCCAAGTGGTGTAAGAAGTGTTAGACACTTTTGACATTGTCCCTTTGAAAACTGATTGAGAGACCACACATCTTGAGCATTAGTGGAATTGGAGTGAAGATTGAAAGTGTTCCCAAGTGCTTTTGATCTTCGATTTTGAAATTCACTACTCCAAGGTACACTCTCTGATTCTACATTCTGAAACTTATAGTGCATGTTAACATTTACGAATGAAATAGATCCATTATTTTTCCGCTGCATATGTTTTGTATGCTATACAAACATGTTATTTTCCATCATGATATAATCTGTATAGTGAAGTATGATTGTGATTATATATGTAAAAACTGCTTGGGTTTAAAAGGGGCTGGTGTATATGGTTATTCCCTAGCATTGAACTTTGTCATAAATTAAGGGAAAAAGAAATTAATAATCTAGAATGTTAAAGTTTCTTTTGAGTTAGATGATTTTGATTATTCCAAAATGTGGTTTATTATTTCACAGCAAAGCAAGTGATGACTTTAGACAAGTTGTCATTTCTCAATGTTGATGAGCTTGAGCTTTTACAAGAGTATGTTGATCTTGATATTCATATTCAAGCTAATAAGGATAATGTAATCGTTAATATCATGTAAACTTCTTGAGCATCAACATCAAACCCACAACCTTCAGAAAAGCCTTGAACCTAATTTGCATTAGTTATAACTTATAAGACTTCAATTATCATTTTTTTCTAAACCATGTGTTGATGCCAGATTGGCCATTTTCTGAACAAAAGTGTGTGTGTGTGTGTGTGTTTTTTTTTTTTTTTTTTTTCTTTTCATTCATGCCCTAGGTTTAATCCCATGATCAGAGAAGTGTATACATAGAATTTTGAGTTCTTTGAATTGTGTGTGTGTCCTAATTAAGAGATACTTTAGTTCACGAGTATTTTCCTTGAGATTATTTATATACACATTGATTTTTGAGTTTATGACGTTTACATACTAAGTTTAATTCTTTAATGCATGTATGAATTTAGTTAGTTTGAAAGTAACTGACTGATATTAGCTTAGTGGCAATACTCAAAGTAAATTCAAAGAAATCCAAATTGGGTTCCCCTACGAAAGAATTGTTGTTGGTGACAAATTATCATGGGAAGCATAGGCTTCTAAAATGCCGAAGAATACTTCGACTACTTGCCGCAGGAACCACCATGTATCAAAGTCCAAACTTTCAAGGTTGCCAAAAAGTTGGAATGGGACATTGGAACCATAATGAACCTTATCCTTATGGTTTTGAAGAATTTGTGGTTACGTGCAAGAGATGCTTGATCGACCTTAAAATGTGTAAGTTGGTGAATAGGTTTTTTTTAAGTTTGACAAACAAAAAAAATATATTAATGCCCCTTTATATATATTTTAAATAATAAAATGCAATATTCTCTTTTTCTTTTTTCATTGTAGCATCACTTAATAAAATGTAATATTCTCTTTTTTTATTCATTTTTTTTATCTAATTCTATCCTCCGTATGATAAACCAAATAAAAAAAAGGTCCAATAGCATCACTTAAATAATAAAATGCAATATATATTTTTATTGTTTTATCTAATTCTATCCTCTTTGTGATAAACTCAAAAAGACAAAAAAGAAATTGACCAAGAGTATCACTACAATTAACCATACGGGTTACATACTAGTTAAATCTAATGGGTAAGTAACATGATATAGCTCTAAATTCCCTCATGCATGCAGCCCTTCTTCATAGGTAAGGCGAATTCTAAAATTCCTTTATTAATTGTGTACCCCCCCCCCCCCCCCCAAAAAACCAGTTTAGTCAATTGACATTTATGTTGATACTTGTAATTGACAGGCCAAAAAAAAAACGTATTGACCCCTTGTGATGGATTAATTGATTAATTAGCCAAGTTATTAATTAATCAAATTAACATGAAAATTGCATGGTAGCACAAACAAATCACCAATTAAACTAAGTATGTAGTGGAAAATAAAAGATATGGTGATTTGTTTACGAATGAGGAAAACCTATATGGCAAAAACCCCACCGGGTGATTTTAAGGTCACCACTCCCGAAATTCCACTATTATCACAACACGCGGTTACAAGTAAAGGAATCCCAAGTACCTTACCAACCTACAATTGAACCCTTATCCCAATACCTAATTGGACTTGTTCTGTAGTGACAATTTCTCCTTTCAATGCACGGCTCCCAAGTACGTGACTAACCAATTGCTCGGATCCTAGTACGCGACTTCAATCACCAACTAGAGAAGATTGTTGGCTGCAAAGTTCTTCAATTCATCCACACGATGACGATCAAGAAGATGCTTGGTTACAAAACCCTACGATGCACATTACACAACAACTTCTTCACAAGAGAGATGAACTAGGGCAAGAACTTTGTCTCTAGTCACAATTTGCTTGAACAATGATTTCTCAATGCTTGTGCAACTTGTGAACTCTTTTACGGCCCTTAAAATAATCCTTTTATATGTCTAGGGTTAGGAGAAAAGAATGTCCAAAGACACATCCACGGATTGGAATCAAAACAGAACTCAAAATCTGTTTTTCTTAAACCTCAACAGATAGAGGTGTCGAGATGTTGTCGAGCAGCTGTCGAGCCACGGGCTAGAACAGCTCTTTAAACCTCGACACATGCTAGCTGTTGAGATAGCTGTCGAGCTTTAATGAACTTGCACTTTTCAACTTATTTCTTGGATAGACTTGATGACTTCAACACTTGATCTTGAAACACAGTTTCTTGAAGTATAAAACTCATCCTAAATCTACCCTATTACAAGTAAAGTGTGTTTTGTCAAAGGATTAGCCAATTACATAAAAGAATGACATATGTTCTAAACAAGTGAAACACATATGTTCTAACAATCTCCCCCTTTGGCAATCTGTAAAAAAACTACAACTAACAAATGAACATATGAGAGATGTCATAAATCACTCAACTCATATTCACTTGTTGAATACAATAAAATCTATCCTAACACAAACTCTTGAAAAACTTTGCAAGAAGAGAGTTTATGGCAAGTAGACTTTGACAACCTGTATTTCTGAAACGCTTTAAACAAAACTCATCAAAGCACTTAGTGTGAAACAGAAATAATAGATTGCATACAAGTAATAAGAATCATGTGCATAAAGATAGAAAAGAAACAACATGTGTAAGGGTAGGTGAAAGAAACATACATCATCATATAAAGAGAATAAGTCCAATATATGTCATAAATGGTCACAAGACCTAGGTACAAGAAGAAAATGTATCTAAAGTAGAGAAAAGAAAAAGATATAAGTAATCCTCACTACATCCCTCAAAACAACAACACTCCCCCTATCAAAAATGTTCCTATACAAGCTCTCTCCCTAAGTATGACTACTCTCATAACCCAAAACTACTCCCCCTTTTTGTCACAAGTGACAAAGGGTAGAGTGTCAAGTAGACATCTCATCTGTAGAGCTAGCATCTCCATCATCATCATCCGAAGCATCATTGTCATCACCATCATCATCCTCAGACTCGGAAGCCACAGGAGGTGGTGGAGGAGAAACCTCAGGAGCAAAACCACCCATGGTCACCTGTTGCCGAGCAATGCGACCAACACGAACATTCACCTGATACAACTTTGTGGAGAGCGTATCTAGACGATCATCCATGCGCAGAAGTTGCGCTATGATGTCTTTTAGTGATACATAGCTTGAAGAGGAGGAGGGAGCGGATGAGGCTCAAGCAGATCTAGATGGAGCTGGACGGGAGGAAGAAGCTGCTGAAACCATCTGTCGCGACCTAAAATATGCCTCACTACGTTTTACGGTAGCGGCATCTAAGGAACCCATGACATGAAAGGAGTCGGACAAGGGAAAAAGGATGGAAAAATGGCGTAAAATCCTCGTGATAGCAGAAGGAAAGATGAGCTTATCACGGGTAGCCGTTTCCCTATACACATCTATGATAGAAAAGATAAAATGTGAGGGAAAGTCTATGGTAAGATCCTCAAGAAGAGACAATAGAAAACAAGCACGAGGCTCTATGATAGAGTTGTAGTGAGAAAGAGGATACAACACAAAAGTCATCACCATGTTCAAGAAACGAGGACCTTTAGCAAAAGGTCGACATGATGTAAACTGATGCTCACCCCAAACAGAAGGGCACTCACAGAAAGTAGAGATCATCTCGTCTTTGGACACAGTCTGTAGACGCTTATAACCGGGGTAGTCAGGATGCACAACCCTCGGAATATGAACCACATTGGATACCAACTCCGGTGTGACTACTATGCGCGTACCTCGAATGCGAGTGTGAAAGAGAGGTACTGAAGTATCAGTTCCATGCATGTTGGAGTAGAACTCCTGGATTTGCACGTAAGGACATGTGACCAGGACGTCACACAGTGACTCCCATTCCCGTTTGTGAATGACATCGGGAAGGTCAATGTCGACGAAGTCCACCAATATAACTTGGCGTTCCGAATGAACACCTCGTTTAGAAAAGTTCTCCAAGAAGTCCTTATGGGCATCCTCATCACAGAATCAAACACAAGAGGGAGTGGGATCAGAAGACGAAGAGGCCCTAGAACTTAGAGGGTTCTGGGACGGAACAGACTTACGTTTTGGTGCCATAGACACTACTAATGTAGACAGAAAGATAGGGGGGGGGGGAGAAAGAAACACTCAAAGAAGTCCCAAAACAATTCAAATATAACAAATATATTGAAAAGAGAGAACGTATGCATGGGAAATGCATGAACATGTGACATGCAATATGAAAAGCATCATGGGCTCAGCCCAATCCAAACCTACCAGCACACAAATAGTTTGCACACATCTAAATGCATGAGAATATTGTTAAAATGCGAATGCGATACAATGCATGGAGTTTTTAAGATCAAATCTACAAAACCCATCCCAAAAATTGTAACAATAACTAATCAATTTTGAAAAACCCCAAAATTTTTTAAGAACCCTAAAAACTAGGTTTCAAAACATGAAATGAATGTAAATGAAGAAGATTAAAAGCTTACCAAGTGAAGGAAAGCTTGAAAAAAAATTGAAGAAACCTTGGGTAGAGGTTTAGAGTGAGAGAGAGAGGTTTGGAAGGTGAAGAGACAGATCAATCAAGAGAGAGAGAATGAGAGAAATGAGAAACAGGATCGCACAGAACCTTTAAATAGTGGTTCAGTAAATCTCGATAGATACAGGTGTCGAGAGGTGTCGAGACATCTATCGAGGAATGTGTCGAGAAAAGCAACTTCGATAGATAGAGCTATCGAGAAGGTGTCGAGAATAAAGCAAAGACACAAGAACAGAAGCTCGATCGATCCACTAGGTGTCGAGAAGCTATCTAGAGGACATAAGTTTTCTCGATCGATCCACCAGATGTCAAGATTGCGATCAGAAAAAGCTAATAAGCTCGACAGACAGCTAGGTGTTGAGGAGGTGTCGAGCCAGCTTTTAAAAGCAGTTTTTTGAGAAGAGAAAAACACAAACATGAATGCAATCACGTATGCAACTCAACCAATGATCAAATCAACATATTAGACTCTCAAAATCATCTCTCAACAACAATTTTAAGCACATGGATCCCAAAACACATGCACACACACTAAACAAGTCTAACCGATTTTATATTTTAAAAACAAGTTAAGACAGTTTAGTGAGTATACATCAACACATGTAAACCTTGTGATGGCCAAATCATATTGTACCTGCACATGTATCAAAAGTAGCAAAGAATATTGCGGGTTTTGTGTGAAAACATCGCAAGATTGCATAAGTGTCTCTATGTTATGACGATTTGAGATATGAGAAAATCACTTTAATTCACACACAATCATAACTGTTTGATGGGGATTATCACCTTTGAGGTACATCCTATAACTCCACATCTCCTAGAAAACACGCTTGCAGTCATATTTAAAGCATTTTGTTCTTTTTGCTTTTATTTTCTTTGCATATTTTCTTTTATTAAGCAAATCATGCATGGGTATGAAAGGAGAGAAAAGAAATACCCAATTATGTTAAGCTTTTTGACTTTGTACTTTTGCTATGCCGAAGCATACAGATGTCATTTCATGATTGATGGGTAACAGTGGTGAGATGGTTATTTATGTCTTTCTCTTAGGATTTTCTAGTCCTCTCCCTCAAAAAGAGTGATACGAGTGTTAAGTACAAGAGATCACTTAACCTTACTCATCACAAACAAAGAACCACAAAGCTCACTTGCTTAGTTGTGCATAAGAATGCTCATCTAAGCTATAAGAGATACAAAGTTTAGAAAACTCTGTTTCAATGGCCATTTTAAGGTTCACAAGAACCAATGTACACAAACACACTGTTTTTGTATTTTTCATTTTTTTCATTTTTTTTATCCAAAAAAAATAAAAAAAATTGAAAGTAAGCAAACAAAAACATGTTAATTAAAGCAAAACAATGCATAAAACTAGACTGACTCAAAACAGTAAAGCAAAATACACAAGTAATGCAAAAACAAAAACAAGAAGGAGAGAGAGAGAGAGAAAACAAATGAATAAATCACTTGGAACCCTTTTCCTTCCACACCTTGGAAGAACCTTTCCTTTTTGCAAACCCTTGAATCGGTGATAACGGGGAAGAATTGAAACTGCTCAAGTTCGAAAGGAACATGAGGGCTTTGAGAAGATCTCCAAGAGGAGCAAGAGAGGTTTGAAGCTGATTCTGGTTCCCAAATACTATCATGCCATTGCTCTGTTGAGTGGCTAACCACTTATAGCAATTTGGTCTAGTATGACCGGCAATACCACAATGATGACAGAGATGCTGCTTCTTCTGTTTAGGCTTTTGAGAGTTAGCCTTCTTAGCCCTAGGGTTTTTAGTTTCCTTCTTCTCAAGCTTAGGGGGTGCTCCTAAGATGGATTTACCCTTGTCTAGGTTCCCACTGGCTAATTCAGTTTTAGCATCACTATTCTCAATTTTAATGTTATTAGCAGGAGGAACAAAAACAGTAGTACTAGCAGAAGCAATATTAGAGGAAGAGAATTCATACCCCAAACCGGTTCGATCAGAAGCAAATTTCTGAATGCTGAGCATCTCATCCAGCTTTGTACTTGATGTCCTCTCCAATTGAACTCTAACTTGAAATAGCTCTGCTTCAAGCTTCTTGGTCTTCTTAACCAAGAAATTGTTCTCGAATCTTAGTGCCCCAATAGTCTGATTAGCTTCATCAAACTTAGTGGAAAGCTCCTCACGGTAAAGTTCCACATCACTGAGCTTTTTGGTGGCCAGCCTATAGAGTTTCTCATGCTTCTCAAAAAGCTTGTACAGTTTCTCATAGGCTAGATATCATCTTAATCATCCATCTTTTCAAACTTGGATTCCACCAATTCCTCTTCTTCATCCACATCTTCAACGATCCCTTCAGTAGGATTGACAGAGGCAGTGAAGGCATTCAAAATTCCGTCATCCTCATTGTCGGAATCATACTCAGGCTTAGTGTCACTCAAAGTAGCAGCAAGTGCCTTGCTCTTCTCAATGCTCTTGAGATATGTGGGACACTCTTGTTTCATGTGACCGAAGCCTTGACATCCGAAGCACTTAGGTCCTGCGGGAACAGTGTACTGACCGCCATCCCTAGCATCCTTCTTCCCTTTCTCTTGGCTCTTAAACTAAGAAGTACTGGATTGCCTGTGGTCCTTGTCGAAGCCTTTTCCATTGGCATTTTTCATGAATTTCTTGAATTTCTTGGTGATGTAGGACTTCATCTTAGAGTCTTCATCGTCTAATGACTCATCTGTCTCACTGCTCTTAGCCTTCAGTGTCATGCTCTTGCCTTTACCCGACTTGCCAATTCTTGTCAACCTTAGCTCACAGGTTTGCAGATTACCAACTAGCTCAGTCAGAGGAATTTTTTCAATATCCTTTGATTCCTCTATCACCGTGATCTTGGCATGGAGTCTCTCGGGCAGAGATCTGAGCACTTTTCTCACAATCTTGGGTTCAGGAATGGTTTCCCCAAGATTGAAGGCTGAGTTCACTGTGTCCTTGAGCTTGGCATAGAACTCATTGAACGACTCATCCTCCTCCATCTTAATTTCTTCGAAGCTTGTAGTGAGCCTTTGTAGTTTCGAATCTTTGACAGCCTTTGTTCCCTCATAGGTTGTCTGGAGGATGGTCCATGCTTCTTTAGCAGTTTTAGTGGAGGATATCTTCTTAAACTCCTCATTAGTGACCGCACTGAATAAGGCATTCAATGCTCAACTGTTGAAGTTTGCCGCCTTGATCTTAGCATCATCCCAATCGGCCGGCGCTTCTTTAGGCTTGGTCCAACCTATCTCCACAGCTTGCCACACCTTCTTATCTAGAGACTGCAAGAAAGCTCTCATGCATACTTTCTAGTATGCATAGTTAGTACCATCAAACAATGGAGGTATAATACGAGACTGACCTCTATCCATGACAAACAGGGGTCAATGGATCACACACAGAGATTAACTCTAATCAGAGTGTGCCTGCTCTGATACCACTTGATAGGCCAAAAAAAAACATATTGATCCCTTGTGATGGATTAATTGATTAATTAGCCAAGTTATTAATTAATCAAATTAACATGAAAATTGCGTGGTAGCAAAAACAAATCATTAATTAAGCTAAGTATGCAGCGAAAAATAAATGATACGGTGATTTATTTATGAATGGGGAAAACCTATATGGCAAAAACCTCACCGGGTGATTTTAAGGTCACCACTCCCGAAATTCTACTATTATCACAACAAGCGGTTACAAGTAAAGGAATCTCAAGTACCTTACCAACCTACAATTGTACCCTTACCCCAATACCCAATTGGATTTGTTATGTAGTGACAATTTCTCCTTTCAATGCATGGCTCCCATGTACGTGACTAACCAATTGCGCGAATCCCAGTACACAACTTCAATCACCAACTAGAGAAAATTGTTGGCTGCAAAGTTCTTCGATTCATCCACACGATGAAGATCAAGAAGATGCTTGGTTACAAAACCCTACGGTGCACATTACACAGCAACTTCTTCACAAGAGAGATGAACTAGGGCAAGAACTTTGTCTCTAGTCACAATTTGCTTGAACAAGGATTTCTCAATGCTTGTGCAACTTGTGAACTCTTTTACGGCCTTTAAAATAATCATTTTATATGTCTAGGGTTAGGAGAAAAGAAGGCCCAAAGACACATCCATGGATTGGAATCAAAACAGAACTCAAAATCTGTTTTCTTAAACCTCGACAGATAGAGGTGTCGAGATGCTGTCGAGCCACGAGTTGGAACAGCTCTTTAGACCTCGACACATGCTAGCTGTCGAGATAACTGTCGAGCTTTAATGAACTTGCACTTTTCAGCTTGTTTCTTGGACAGACTTGATGACTTCAACACTTGATCTTGAAACACAGTTTCTTGAAGTATAAAACTCATCCTAAATCTACCCAATTACAAGTAAAGTGCGTTTTGTCAAAGGATTAGCCAATTACATAAAAGAATGACATATGTTCTAAACAAGTGAAACA
The DNA here is from genome assembly GCF_040712315.1 of Castanea sativa. Taxonomy (NCBI): domain Eukaryota; kingdom Viridiplantae; phylum Streptophyta; class Magnoliopsida; order Fagales; family Fagaceae; genus Castanea; species Castanea sativa. The sequence goes on along the minus strand of NC_134023.1, from coordinate 54,074,273 downwards.
CATATGTCCTAACAGTAATTTTTAGTAATTGCATATAGGTAGGTGGTTGGCCTTATAGTAGCCTAAACTACCATATTTAAGTATATTAATTGTGAGTGCCCTAAAGTGTGACCCTTGAATGTTAGTGACCTTTTTAGAAATAGCTTGGTGTAGCCAATCATAAATATGGATTTAGAAATATTATACTAACTCTAGGGTTAGGACGAAGAAAGAAGTTGGCTCTTACTTTCGGTCAAAAAAATCACTTTCCCCCCTATGTGTGGAGGTCTAAAATACCTAGACTTGAGTTCAGAGTTGAGGTACGTACGAGATTGAGATGATTTTAGGTACTCAATACCTTCTAATTGTATGGAAGGTTTCCAATCGTGTTTTAAGGGCATTTTAATTATTGAACTTAATTATTAAGTGGGCGCACATCATATGCATGCATCTTCTACATTAAATTGCATGTTCTCCTCTAGATAGGAGCTCTCTGTCTCACCTTGGGTGAGCTTTCTTCCCATCGTTTGGTTCTTCTGATACCCATTACTTTGGAAGCAAAACGAGTGGTGGTAGTCCTACAATTTTGTTTTGCTATTACAGTGAGCAATTCCCCTTGCTCTCCAAATGGATTCTGACTTTATAAAATGGATTGAGAGAACCAAACTCACTTTCGAAGAAGGGGAAGCAATTTTAGTCCGACCAACTCAACGAGCTAGAACTCTAGAAGAGTACTCAAACAACATCATTGGGAAGTTCCTCACAACTAGACCAATATCTTAGAGCTGCGAAGAACTTGTTGAGAGCAGTCTAGAAGATGGGGAACGATTTGAAGATTATTGATGTTGGTGAAGGTCTATTTCAATGTAAATTTGCTTTGGAAATCCAGCTAAGGTGGGTGATGGATAATGGTCCTTGGAGTTTTGACGACCAACTACTAGTACTTCACAAATGGGAAAAAGGCATGACGGCAAGATCAGTTTCCTTCCCAGTCATTCTTACCTGGGTTCAAGTCAGGGGACTACCATATGATCTTATAAATGAAAAAGCTGGTATGGATATTGGAAAGGGACTTGGCCGTATGGTGGAAGTGGATAGTAAGGCAATAGCATCTGACCAATCACGATTCTTGGTTTCGCATTGAAATCCCTTTGAACAAACCTCTCCGTAGAGGAGCTCCCATAGTCAGTCCGAAGGGTGACAAGGTGTTAGTTGCCTTCAAAAATGAGAGGCTTGTGGGTTTGTGCTATAATTGTGGCATGTTAGGCCATGAAGTGAGGGACTGCTCTCAACCAATACAAGATGAGGATGGAGAACTCCCATACGAGATGTGGGTAAAGGCGGGTCACCGGCGGTAAGTTGATACATCGACAAAGAAAGCTCAAGGTCAAGCATGGCATGACAGCGCAGCAGGAAGTGAACCACGCGCCAGGTCTTTGCCGCCACAACCTAAGAATCCAGCACTAACATCTGTAGTAATTAATTTGCATATCCAGTGAGTCAATTACGAAACCGATATGGGAATTACTGCTGAAACAGAAACTAAACCAGAAACTGAGATGCACGCTATGGACAAATGCTGATACAGTAATTGATACGCATAATCATGGGGCGAAAAATGGACCTAAAATTAATGAAATTAACGGGGATGATTTGGAAACCAATATGCATAAAGAGGGGCAGAATAACGGGTCCAAATTTAATTGAAGGAGTTGACTAGCATCCTAATTACGTATGTTAATGAGCAATTATTAGATCAGTTGGCAAACTCGATCACAAAGCGCAAGACAAGTGAAGATGCACGTGAGGAGACTAGGGCAGAGGGGGTGGCACATGATAGAAATACATGTGGAACGTGGAAAAAAATGGCAAGACAGTCAGTCGTAAACACGTATCTTAACTTACAGAGTGGAAGAAAACCTGGGAGTAAAAAACGTGCACACAGTGATCAGATTGTTGAGGAACCATAATCGGAGGAGTTAGGAGAGAAGAAATTGCTTCGGAGGTTGGCCGGAAACACAACTTCTTCTATGTCAACAGTGGTGGCTGCAGATCAGCCCGGCCGATCACAATGAAAATCATCAGTTGGAACTGCTGGGGGCTTCAGAACCTCTGTGCAATCACAACCCTCACACACATTGTGAGAGTTCAAGCGCCCAAGGTTTTGTTTCTTATGGAGACGAAACAATTAGTGATAGAGATGAAGAAAATAACAGATGACCTACCTTACCAAGGGGTGTTTGTAGTACCTAGTGTGGGAAGAAGAGGCAGATTGGCAATGATTTGGAAGGAGGAAGTAGACATACACATTCAAACATACACCCAGAATGACATCGATGCAATCATATACAGCAAAATGGGTCCAGCATAGAGAATCACAGGTTTTTTATGGCCAATTAGATGCAAGCCTTCGCCATGAAACTTGGAGTCTACTAAGGCATCTCCATTCCCAATACACGATGTTGTGGTTATGTATTGGGGATTTTATTGAGATCCTATCATTGGAGGAGAAGCAGGGCCGACTCCTAAAACCAGCTACTCATATAGAAGTAGGGTCGACACTAAGGCAAAGCTAGAGGTCAAACAAAAGGAATTGGAGGAATTGACAACAAAATATGGGTGATAAGATGGAGAGAATTAACATGGTAAAGGGTGAAATAAACAGGTTGTTGTATCATGAGGAATTAGCATAGAGACAACAGTCAAGGGCAATTTGGCTACAAGCGGGAGAAAAGAATAAAAAGTTCTTCCACCAGAGAGCAAGCCAAAGGAGATGAAGAAATCAAATCATTGGGGTCTTTAATGGTGAAGACAATTGGGGTACAGATGAAAATGAGATTGCAAATGTGGCAGAAAACTACTTCAACAATCTATTCACTACGTCACACCCAGATCATACAATCATGGAAGATGTCCTTGATTCAGTTGATAGGCGAGTGACGGATGACATGAACGGTATACTCCTATGATCGTACATTGTTGGTGAGGTCAAGAGAGCCCTCTTTTAGATGCACCCATCAAAGTCTCCAGGATCGGATGGTATGTCCCCTTTTTTCTTTCAAAAATACTGGCATATTGGGGGTAGGGATGTCATAGAAGCTGTCTTATCAGTATTGAATTCAGGCCACTTTTCACATCAAATGAACCATACTCATATTGTATTGATCCCTAAGAAAAATGACCTATAGTATCTGTCAGAATTTCGCCCAATTAGTTTGGGTAATGTAATATCTCATATTTATTCCAAAGTCCTGGTTAATCAGTTAAAGATTATATTGCCCAATGTTATATTTGATGCCCAGAGTGCTTTTGTGCCAGATAGATTGATTACAGATAATACTACTATAGCTTTTGAAGTATTGCACATGATGCGTAATAGAAGGGGAAAAAGAGGACAAATGGTAGTAAAATTGGACATCAGCAAGGCCTATGATAAGGTGGAATGGTGCTTCCTCGAAAAAATCATGGCAAAAATGGGGTTGGATGAGAGATGAGTGCACTTGGCAATGGAAATAGTCACTACAGCCTCCTACTCTGTTTTCATTAATGGGGAACCAAGAGGTCACATCAAACCATCTAGAGGAATTAAACAAGGTGATCCTTTGTCACCTTATTTATTTCTCATGTGTGCTAAAGGGTTGTCAGCCATGCTAAGAAGGGCGGAGGAGAGGAGACAGCTACATGGTATAGTATCTTGTAGAAATGGAGTTCAGATTTCTCACTTACTGTTTGCAGATGATAGCCTGCTATTCAACCATGAACTATGGAGGAATACCAACAGTTTCAAACCATTTTGGAGCAATATGAGGAAGTATCTGCCCAATCCATAAACTGGAACAAAACATCTTTGTTTTTCAGCAAAAATACAAGGGCATAGGTGAGGGATACTATCCAAGGCATGCTAAGGGCTCAAGTCATGACTAATTGTGAAAAATATCTTGGACTACCCATCGTGACTGGCAATTCCAAGGTGAATTCTTTCAAGGAGCTAATAGAAAAAATTACAAAGCATGTCATGGGATGGAAGGAGAAGTTTATCTCTAAAGTGGGAAGGGAAATATTGATAAAAATAGTGGCACAAGCAATCCTTACCTACACTATGGGCATTTTTAAGATTCCTAATTCCTTATGCAATGACATCAATACCTCTCTAGCAAAATATTGGTGGGGGCAAATAAAAGATGAGGAAAAAAATCCATTCGATTAACTGAAAGAAACTATGTAGTCCAAAAACCAAAGGAGGGATGGGTTTTCATGACTTCCATGCGTTCAATTTAGCCATGCTAGCTAAACAAGCGTGGAGATTGGTACACCATACTTAATCGCTCTTTTACAAAGCAAGATACTTCCCAATTGTTCTTTCCTAGAAGCTGATATTGGAAGTAATCCCTCATATGTGTGGCGAAGTTTACTCATGGCTAAAGAAATCCTTGTGGAGGGGACAAAGTGGCGTGTTGGTGATGGGAGACAAATTGAGGTGGCTTCTCACAAATGGCTACCCCATGCACCTGTTTTCATAAGCCCTCCACCATCTCCTCTATATGTGAGGGACCTTATTGATGAAGATACAAGACGATGGGATCATGGGAAATTACAGACATTGTTTACTCCATCGACCCAGCAAGAAATCCTAGCTTGTACCATTGGACAATCTGACCTCCAAGGACAAGCTGATATGGAAGGAAAATGCCTTTTGGAAGTTTACAGCCAAATCAGCCTATAGGGTAGCACTTGGGCTTCTAAACAAATCTCCAGCTGAGCACTCACAGGCCCAAAGTGACGAGAGTTTGTGGAAGAAGATATGACAATTGATAGGTCAAAACTGTATTGACCCATTTGAGAAATTAATCAATTAATTAGCCAAGTAAATTAATTAAATCAAATTACATGCAAGACGTGTGGTAGCACAAAAAAATCACCAAATAACTAAATACAATGGAAAATAAATTTGACACGGATGATTTGTTTACGAATGGGGAAAACCATCATGGCAAAACCCCACTAGATGAACTTAAGGTCACCACTCCCGAGAATCCACTATTATCAAAACAAGCGGTTACAAGTAAAAGAATCTCAGTACCTTATACCAACCTATAGTTAAACCCTTACCCCAATACAAAATTGGACTTGCAATGCAGTGACAATCTATCCTTTCAATGCATGGCTCCTAGTATGTGACTAACCAATCGATGCGCAGATCTTAGTACGCAACTTACACACCAACTTGAGAAAGATATAGGCTACAAAGTTCTTCAGTTCATCCACACGATGAAGATCAAGAAGCTCATTGGTTACAAAACCCTACGACATACAAACACAGCAGCTTCTTCAAGAGAAAGATGAACTAGGACAACTTTTGTCTCCAGTCACAGAATGCATGTAACAACAAGTGCAACAACCTTTGCATCCAGTGAGACGGCCCTTAAAATAATCTTCATATATGTCTAGGATTGTGAGAAAATAAACCCTACACAAACATACATGGATATGTGTGAAAACAGATCTGGAAATCTGATATTCGTAAATCTTGATAGATAGGTTATCTGCCGAGTTGCTGTCGAGCTTCAAGCAAAAAGCTTCTTTTAAACCTCGATTGACTTAATTTGTTGAGCTATCTGTCGAGCTTTAAAATACAGCAATTCTTTACTTTTTTTTTAAACATATTTGCATAGTTTTAACTCTTGACTTGAACACAAAGTTGCTTGAAGACTTAAACCATCCTAAATCTACCCAATTACAAGTAAAGTGTCTTTTGTCAAAGGATTAGCCAATTCTAAATGACATATGTACATAACAATTTCCATATATGTCTTAACAATCTCCCTCTTTGACAATCCGTGACAAAACCACAATAAACAAATGAAATATGAGAGAAGTCATAAATCACTCAACTCATACTCACTTGTTGAATACAATAAAATCTAATCCTAACACAAACTCTTGAAAAATTTTGCAAGAAGAAAGTTCATGGCATGATAGATTTTGACAACCTGTATTTCTGAAAAACTTATAAAAAAAAACTCATTAAGGCATCTTAGTGTGAAACAGAAATTAAAAGATTGCATACATAAGAAACATGTGTATAAAGAGAAAAGAAACAACACATGGAGAGATAGTTGAAAATGTAATAACAACCTCATCAAATATATATATATATATATATATATATATATATATATATATATATATATATAAAGTATATAAGGTTTGCTATCACAAAGTGGTCACAAGACCAAAGGACAATAACAAAGTATCTAAAAGATAATAAAAAAAAATAAAAAAGATACATAAGTCCTCACTACATCCCTCAAAATGTATAGACACTCCCCGTAACACAAAGTTCCTATGCTAACTCTCCCCCTATATACATGACTATTCTCAACCCAAAACTAATCCCCCTTTTTGTCATGAATGACAAAGGGCAAGTCTCTATGAAGCAGTCATCTCCTCATTACTAAAACAACAAGCATCCTCATCGTCATCATCACCGGAGCCATCATCATTGCCCTCAACCTCTGAAGCCTGTGGAGCTAGATATGGAGAAGCAGTGAAACCACCCATGACAACCTATCGTGGTGCGATACGACCAACACGGGTGTTCACCTAACACAACTCATCACTGAGAGTGTTAAGGCGAGCATCCATGCGCTCAAGCTGAGCCACGATGGCCTCGAGAGTCACACCACTCGCAGAAGAGGGAGGAGCGGAGGTGGATGGAGTAGAACAGGCTGGAGGAGTCGCCGTCTCAATCCGTTGCCGCTTCGGTCGAAGCTGAGCCTCACTTCGTCAAACAGTCCCAGCGTCAATGGCACGCATGATAGGGAAATGATGAGACTCAGGATAAGAGATAAAGGAGTTGTAAATGATCCTCATGATAGCAGAAGGAAAGATAAGTATATCACAGGTCACCATATCCTTATAGACATCTGTAAGGGAAAGGATGAAATGAGAAGGAAAGTTTATAGAAAGATCCTCTAAGAGGGATAACAAAAAGTGAGCACGAGGCTCAATAATAGAATTATAGTGAGACAAGGGATAAAGAACAAATGTCATCACCATATTCAAGAACCTCGAAACTTTTGCAAAGCCCGAGCATATTGGAGTAGAACTCTTGGATGATCATGGAAGGACAACTCACGGGCATCTCACATAGAGACTCCCAACCCTGTCTGTGTATGACATCCAGTAGAGCAGTATTGGAGAAGTCTGATAGGAGAACGTGGCATTCCGAAGTCCTTACGGGCTTTCTAATCACGAAACCTGACATGAATAGGAGTGGAGTCAGAAGAAGATGCCCCGGAACGAAGAGGGTTTCGGGACGGAGTAGACTTACGCTTTAGTGCCATTGCTTAGACTATCCGAGAGAGAGAGAGAGAGAGAGAGACAGAAAAGCTCCAATCACAAAATAGTACCAGGATATGAAAAGAAAAGGTATGTATGCATAATTTATGCATGATCATGTGACATGCAACTAAAACAACATCATGGGCTCAGCCCAATCCAAACCTAACAATACATAAGGTTCTAACATGTAAATCACACAACTAAATGCATGAAAATACTGTGAAAATGCTAATGGAATGCAATTCATGATTATATATCATCATTTAAGCAAAACCTAACCCAAAAATTTCACAAATAACTCATAAATTTTGAAAAACCCCCAAAAATTTTCAAAATCCCAAAACCTAGGTCAAAATGTATGAAATGCATGAAGAAAGAGTGAAAACAAGATCATACCAGTAAAAAGAAAATCACACTAGGCCGAAAATCAACTAGGTTTGAGGTTTAGAGAGAGAGAAAAAAGTGTTTGGGGAGGTAAAGAGTCAGCTTCTGTCGAGAGAGAACGAGAGTAATGAAATCCGATTTCGCGCTGAAGCTATTTAAAGAAAACACATTTCGATGGACCGAGAGGTATCGAGAAACTGTTGAGCACTAATTCTCGATAGATAAATCTAGTGCTATTGAGAATCCGTTGACAGCAAAAGTACCTTGATGGATCGAACAGCTGTCAACTATCGACCAGACATAAACTTTCTTGATGCATCGAGAATCTGTCGAGAAGCTATCGACAAAAATTCTAAATAGCTCGATGGATCGAAGATACAATAGGATCTGTTGAGAAAAAGAAGTTCTGGGGTCTCGATGGATAGCTAGCTATCAAAAGGTGTCAAGAAGCTGTCGAACTTTATAAAAACAAAATTTTCAAAGAGGAGAAAAACACACAAATGAATGCAATCAAGCAAGCTACTCAACCAAAGATCCAATCAACATGTTAAGCTCTCAAAAACACTCTCAACAAGAAGAAAGTAAAGCATTTAAGATCCAAACACACACACACATACACACACACACTAAACAAGTCTAACCAATTTTATATTTCAGAAAACAAGTCAAGACAGTTTAGTGAGCATACATTAACACATGTATTCCTTGTGATGGCCAAATCACATTGTACCTGCACATGTTTCGAAAGTAGTAAAGAATTTTTGCATGTTGTATGTGTGAAAACATCGTAAGATTGCACAAGTTTCTCATGTTATGACGATTTAAGATATGAGAAAATCAATTTAACTCACACACAATCGCAACTGCTTAATGGGAACTATCACCTTCGAGGTACATCCTATAACTCTCACATCGCCTAGAAACACGCTAACAACCATATTTAAAATCATTTTGATTCTTTTTGCTTTTAAATTTCTTTGCATATTTTTTCTTTTGAGCATATCATGCATGGACATATAAGAGAGAGAAGAAAATACCCAATTATGTAAGTCAAAAACATCACAATTTTGCTATGTCGAAGCACACAGATATTATTACATGATTGACGGGCTTTACTGGTGAGATGGTTATTTATGCCTTTCTCTTAGGATTTTTTAGTCATTCCTATAAAAAAAGAGTGATATGAGAGTTAAGTACAAGAGATTACTTAATCTTACTCATCACAAACACGAGCCACAAAGCTCATTTGCTTAGTTGTGCATAGAGATGCTCATCTAAGCTACAAGAGATACAAAGTTTAGAAAATTTTGTTTCAATGGTCATCTAAGGTATACAAGTACCAATGTGCACATAACACACTGTTTTTGTATCTTTTTGATTTATCAAATTTTTTTATTTTTATGAAAAAAAAAAATAAAGCAAAGCTGAACCAAACAAACAAAAACATGTTAATACAAAGCATAGCATAAAACTAGTTTGACTCAAACAAAAGAAAGCAAAACACACAAGTAATGCATAAACAAAAAAAAAAGAGGGAGAAAGAGAAAAGTGACTAAATCACTTTGAGCCTTTTTACTTCCACACCTTGGAAGAATCTTTCCTTTGTGCGAACCCTTGAACTAGAGGTGAGGGGGAAGAATTGAAACCGTTCAAGTTCAAAAGGAACATGGGGCCTTGAGAATATCTCCAAGAGGAGCAAAAGAGGATGGAAATTGATTTTGGTTTCCAAATAAGATCATACTGTTGCTCTGTTGAGTGGCTAACCACTTGTAGCAATTAGGTTGAGTATGTCCTGTAGATCCACAGTGATGATAGAGATGTTGCTTCTTTTGTTTAGACTTTTGGTTATTACCCTTCTTAGTCCTAGGGTTTTTAGTCTCTTTCTTTTCAAGCTTAGGGGGTGCTCCTAAGACAGATTTACCATTGTCTATATTCTCACTAGCTAAAACAATTTTAACATCATTGTTCTTAGAATCAACATTATTAGCAGGTGAAATAAACACAGTAGTACTAGAAGAAGAAATATTAGAAGAAGAGAAATCATACCCCAAACCGGATCTACTAGAAGCAGATTTCTGAACACTAAGCATCTCATCAAGCTTTGCATTGGAAGTCCTCTCCAATTGAGCTCTAACTTGAAACAGCTTCGCTTCAAGCTTCTTGGTCCTCTCAGTCAGGAAATTGTTCTCAAATCGTATCACTCCAATGGTCTGATTTGCTTCATCAACCTTTTTGGAGAGCTCTTCTCGATCAAGTTCCACATCACTCAGTTTCTTGGTGGCCAACCTATACAATTTCTCATGCTTTTCGAAGACCTAGTATAGTTTTGCATAGGCTGTATGAATGTCATCCTGTTCATCCATTTTCTCAAACTTAGACTCCACCAAGTCCTCTTCTTCATCTACCTCTTCAAAAATCCCTTCAGTAGGATTTACTTTGGCAATGAAAGCATTCAAGATTCCCTCGTCATCATTATATGAATCATCCTCAGGCTCGGTGTCATTCAAGGTAGCAACAAGGGCTTTGCTTTTCCTAATGGTCTTAAGATAAGTTGAACATTCTTGTTTCATGTGTCCAAAACATTGACAACCGAAACGCTTTGATTCGGAGGGAACAGTGTACTGACCGCCATCCTAGCATCCTCTTCCCTTTATCTTAGCTCTTGAAATGTGAAGAACTGGATTGCTTTTGGTCCTTATCAAATCCTTTCGTGCTGGCATTCTTCATAAACTTTTTAAACTGCCTCGTGATGTAGGATTTCATCTTAGAATCTTCATCATCTGAAGACTCATCGGTGTCACTGCTTTTGGCTTTCAGTGTCATGCTCTTGCTCTTGCACGACTTCCCAATCCTAGACAAACCCAATTCATAGATTTACAAGTTGCCAAACAGCTTTGTCAAAGGAATTTGGTCAATGTCCTTTGATTCGTCATTGGCGGTTATCTTGGCATGGAATCTCTCTAGAAGAGATATTAGCACCTTTCTCACAATCTTGGGTTCAAGAATGGTTTCTCCAAGATTAAAGGCAGAGTTCACTATGTCCTTGAGCTAGGTGTAAAACTCATCAAATGACTCATCCTCATCCATCTTAATTTCTTCAAAGCTTGTGATAAGCCTTTGAAGCTTTGAATCCTTAACCGCCTTAGTCCCCCCATAGGTTGTCTGGAGGATATTCCATGCTTCCTTGGCAGTTTTAGTAGAAGATATCTTCTTGAACTCCTCATTTGTGACCGCACTGAATAACGCATACAATGCCCTACTGTTGAAGTTTGTGTCTTTGATCTTAGCATCATCTCAATCAACCGCCGCTTCCTTAGGCTTGGTACAACCTATCTCCACAGCTTACCACACTTTCTCATCTAAAGACTACAAGAAAGCTCTCATGCGTACTTTCCAATATGCATAGTTAGTGCCATCAAATAAACGAGGTATAATAAAAGATTGTCCTCTATCCATGACAAACAGGGGTTAGTGGATCACACAATAAAGATTAACCCTAATCAGAGTGTGCCTACTCTGATACCATTTGATAAGCCAAAAATGTATTGACCCATTTGGTAAATTAATCAATTAATTAGCCAAGTTAATTAATTAGATCAAATTGCATGCAATACGCATGGTAGTACAAACAAATCACCAAATAACTAAATGCAGCAAAAAATAAATTTGACACAAGTGATTTGTTTACGAATAGGGAAAAGTACCAAGGCAAAACCCCACCGGGTGAATTTAAGGTCACCACTCCTGATAATCCACTATCATCAAAACAAGCGGTTACAAGTGAAGAAATCCTAGTACCTTATACTAATCTACAGTTGAACCCTTACCCCAATACAAAATTGGACTTGCAATGTAGTGACAATCTTCCCTTTCAATGCACGGCTCCCAATACGTGACTAACCAATCGATGCATGGATCCCACTACACGGCTTATACACCAGCTTGAGAAGCTCCTTGGTTGCAAAATCCTACGGCAGCTTCTTCAAGAGAAAGATGAACTAGGGCAACTTTTGTCTCCAGTCACACAATGCATGTAACAACAAGTGCAACAACCTTTGCATTCAGTGAGATGCCCCTTTAAATAATCCTTATAAACCTTGCATAAACATACATGGATATGTTTAGGGTTGTGAGAAAATAAACCTTGCATAAACATACATGGATATGCGTGAAAACATATCTAAAAATCTGATTTTCGTAAATCTTGATAGATAGGTTATCTATCGAGCTGCTATCAAGCTTCGGGCAAAAAGCTTCTTTTAAACCTCGACAGATTCAATCTTTCGAGCTTTAAATACAACAATTCTTTACTTGTTTCTTGAACAGATTTGCATGGCTTTAACTCTTGACTTGAACACAAAGTTGCTTGAAGACTTAAACCATCCTAGATCTACCCAATTACTAGTAAAGTGCGTTTTTTCAAAGGATTAGACAATTATAAATGACATATATACATAACAATTTCGACATAAGTCTTAACAGAAATTAAACGTTCCTCCAAAAGCACGGACTCTAATGTGGAGGGCCTGTTCAAACATATTGCCCACAAGAGATAATCTGCAGTGACACAAGGTGAAAATTGATCCAAGGTGTGAAATATGCCTCCAACAACCCGTGACTACATGCCATGTATTATGGGAATGCCCTTTTGCAAGAGATTTTTGGTTAAAGGCAAGTAGGAGGACTCAAAAAAGCCCAACTGATGTGTCCGACTTCTTTAGCTTGTTTCGGAATATGGCAGACAGGTTGAACAAGCATGAACTAGAAAGATGGGCTGTGGTGGTGTGGGTGATATGGGGAGCATGAAATAAGTTTTATTTCGAAAGAGCTCAGCTACAACTTGAGGGCATTGTTGAGGGAGCTACCAGCATGTTGACAGAGTTTCAGAGCCACACAGCTACACGGACAACCCCCTAAAGGAGGTCCAACGTCTGCAGTTTTTTGGCTTATACGAGTCTGCAAAACTAAAGTGCTGCATTAGGCCCACAATGGATCTCGTTCAAGTGTAACCTTTATGTGTAACCTATTTGTAATCTTCATGTAACACTTTTTCAATCAATAATATATATTCTATCTTCGGTCTCAAAAAAAAAAAATCATGACAAGTCTCACCTTGCTTAGAACTAGCAGTCTTTCTTGGAAAACCCTACATATATATATAATCACACTTGAGAGTGTTTTTAACGCAACTCAAAGGGAAAAACACAAATTAAGAACCATTATTCCATTATTCTTGGAGGGCTTTTACAAAAAAAAATGAATTATATAAATTGATTTTTACAGTGTCTTTTATCAAAATCTCTCATATTTTCATCCCTCTACCAAATACCTCTCATACCATTTGTCCATTTTCTCTCCCTATTCCATCCTCTCAATTTGTACTCCAACCAAAGACACTCTTAATTTCCTTTTCTTTTTTCCCTCGTAAGTTTTCCTTTAGTTAAAGGTGATTTGGGCTAGATTATTTGTAGCTGCAGAGCCACATATATAGAGACAATAGGAATCCATGGTCCCTAACTATATAATGGTAGCAGTGTCCTTTATCAACCTACAAATATTTGAAACTAGCCACCAAATTTTTTTTTTTGGGTACAACTATGAAAAAATGTACAATTCTTTAACTCTTTGACCCAATAATTTGTTACAATACCTAATTGTACCCATCCCTAATTAAAATTCCATAGATGATCTCTAACTGCTTGACTTCTTTGGTGGCATGGCAACCATAATTTTATTAGCTTCAATGCCCACAAACTATGTATTGAGTCATGATTAGGGTGTTTTTGGTAAAGAAAATTGGGACCCATATGCAGACAAAGCCCATCAGTGAAAAGGCTGATGGTCCCTATGGAACCGTCAGCTCCATAGAAACCGTCGGTTTCCTTAGGAAGCCGACAGCCATGCGAACGGATCATTGACAAAGCTGACAGACCACTACAACAAAATGTATTTTTAGTGACGAAACTTAGTGAGGAAATATTTTTTCATCACTAAAATTACAGATTTAGCGACAAAATATGGATTTCATCGCTACTAATGAAAAAAATTATAACATTTAGCAACCAAAAGTAATTTTCGTCGCTATTGTTGATTTGAAACAAGAGCACCAACGGGGAAAAACTAGGCATGAACTTAATTAATCTATAGTGACAAAATATTTCGTCACTAAAAGTTGAGATTTTTAGTGATGAAATATTTCGTTGCTATAGATGTTGCTTTGAACAGTATTAGCAATGAAATTCATTTCGTTGCCAAAGGTAACCAATAGTGACGAAACTGAATCATCGCCAAAAGTCCAATGCATATAAACTGGCAGCTTTAGCAATGAAATCATAATTCATAACAAAAAAGTTAGAAACGTCGACGAAATAAATTTCGTCACTAAAGTGTACAGCTTAAATGGGTTAAATTTCAGCAAAAGAATTTTCCTTTCCCACATAAAATTTCATTTGTCCCACCCACTCACTTAAAAAATTTTCAGCCCTCCCTCTCTCATTATCACTCACTCCCTAACACAAACACAAACTCAAATACAAACACAAACACACACATCCCCCTATCTCTCTCTCTCTACCAAATCTCTTCTCCCTCTTGGTCTCTTGGTTAGCTTCTATTAGATTTTCAGTCATCAAACTCTTATCCATGGTTTGACTTCTCCTAACATGAATCTAAGGTAAAATCTCCATGACCCACCTTCTAATATCTTTGGGTTTTTATCCTATATTGTTAGGATTGCTCTTTATGTTGTGGGTTTTGTTTTAGAATTAGTTTGTTGTGTTTGTTGGTACATTTAAAATCTTATTGGAGGTTTTTAATTTAATGGAGTGAAATGGATTTTGTTGTTTGGCAACTATATGAGTTGGGTTTCTTAAGAAATCATTTGAGTTTTTGATTTATATGGGAGATTGGGTTAATTTTGGAAAAAAGGGTTTCCTTAAATTTTGAAATGTCTTTGGCATATGTGGTTATGATTGTGGTGTTAAATATAAATTTGTGCAAGTAGTATGAGCATGTGCCTTTTGCTTATCAAGTGTTTGACAAATTGCCTATATGAATTATGAAATGGATTTTGTTGTTTGGCAACCATGTGAGTTGGGTTTCTTGAGAAATCATTTGGGTTTTGATTTATACGGGAGATTGGGTTAATTTTAGAAAAAGGGTTTCCTTACATTTTGAAATGTCTTTGGCATAAGTGGTTGTGATTGTGGTGTTAAATATAAATTTGTGCAAGTAATATGAGCATGTGTCTTTTGCTTACCAAGTGTTTGACAAATTGCCTATATGAGTTATGAAATGGATTTTGTTGTTTGGCAACCATGTGAGTTGGGTTTCTTGAGAAATCATTTGGGTTTTTTATTTATATGGGAGATTGGGTTAATTTTAGAAAAAGGGTTTCCTTGCATTTTGAAATGTCTTTGGCATATGTGATTGTGATTGTGGTGTTAACTATAAATTTGTGCAAGTAATATGAGCATGTGTCTTTTGCTTACCAAGTGTTTGAAAAATTGTCTATATGAGTTATAAGATTGAATTTCTTGACTTGTGTTGTGATGATTGTTATATGAGGTTTTGGGTTGTAATCCTAGTATTTTATATGTACTAACACATGTAGCTTTAAGGTTTAATCAAGTCTCAAAGCTTTTGGCACAGGGTTAAAATTATAGTATTTTTCTTTTGTGACTTTATACAGATTTGAGTCAGTTGCACTACATGATTTTTAATAAATTATAGCCAAATTATTTTGAAAGAAATTTTGGATGGTTCATACTAGACATATAAGGGCTTCTCCCTATTTAATTTGAAGCCTTTTGGATAAAACTAAGTGTACCAAACGAGTTTTTAAAAAGAGCTGACTTGTTGCAAATTTAATCAGAAAGTATGATTTGAATGTTGAGACTATAAGGAATTTACTACAAGCTTTTGTTGTGTGATCTATCTTGTAAGTTCATATGTGCTTTCTTTGACAAGTTTTTTACTTTGGTTAATTTTATCATGGTCTAGTAATGACATGCTTTGTATTAAGTTGGTAAATGCACATTGTTTGTGGTAGGGAAATAAAAGGTTTTGGTAGGGGTAGGGGTAGGGGTATTCTTTTTAGGATGGTAAAGTCAGGCTTTAGGGCCTTAGGTTTTGGTTGAGTTATATTTGTTGATTACATTTTTTTTTCAATACTTGAAGCACTTGGTGGTGTGGAGAGGTGAGTATATGATATTTTGATGGTTTGGGTGTTATGAACTTGTTTTAAAACAAATGGGTAATGAAGTGTTAACCATGAAAGTTTAAGTGCTTTGAGGTTTTGCTTTTTGCACATAAAGTGTTTGATATATTACTTCAATGAGTTATGAAGTTGGGTTTAATTGTTTGTTGTTGATTATTTAATTTGAAGTTGGACTATGTTTTATATATATATACTTAAGTACAGTTCCTTAGGTACAGTACCTTAGGTTCCCTACCTAAAATTTTGACATCTATCCCATTTAACAGTCTAAACAAACGACGTTAAAACAAATTATTTTTCTCCTTCTTCCTTTTTTTTTTTTTTTTTTTTTTGTCTTGTACTGCAACAGCAAGAAAAAATCATACCAAAAAATGCAAAACCAAATAGGAAAGATCAAAAAATTAAAAAATAAAAGCCAGATCTACTAAGTTTCAAACTAAAAAAAAGGGATAATTTCTCTCTCATTTTCTCAGTAATCAAATAGAAAATATCAAAAAATAAAATCCAAATCTACTGGGTTTCAAACCAAAAAAAGGGACCCTTTCTCCCTCATTTTCTCAGTAACCAAACAGAAAATATCAAAAAATAATATCCAAATCTACGGGGTTTCAATCCAAAAAATGAACCCTTCTCCCTCATTTTCTCAGTAACCAAATAGGAAAGATAAAAAAAATAAAAGATAGAAAAAAAGAATCATAGATCAGGAAAGAAGAAAGAATCATAGATCAGAAAAGAAGAAAGGAAGCAGATACACATACATACACACACCGAGAGAGAGAGAGAGAGAGTCATAGATTAGAAAAGAAAAAAGAGTCACAGATCAGAAAATAAGAAAGGAAAGAGATAAACATACATACACACACCGAGAGAGAGAGAGATCTGAGATATTCTTTCTTTTTTCTTTTCTTTTCTTTTTTTCTTTTTTTGGGTTTTGGGTTTGGAAGATAAACCATCTACAAAAAAAAAAAAAAGGAAGAAGGAGAAAAAAAATTTTAGTTTTAATGCCGTTTGTTTAGGTGATTAAATGGGACAAATGTCAAAATTTTAAGTAGTGAACCTAAGGTACTGTACCTAAGTTTTGCCCTATATATATATATATATATATATATATATGTGTATGTATGTATGTATGTATGTAAACTTTGTGAAATCTGAAATTTTGTTTAAATTATTTTGCTCTAGAGGTGAGTATGTGATACTTTGATGGTTTGGGTGCTATGAACTTGTTTTAAAACAAATGGGTTATGAATTGTTAACCATGAAAGTTTATGTGTCTTGAGGTTTTGCTTTTTGCACATCAAGTGTTTAATATATTACCTCAATGAGTTATGAAGTTGAGTTTAATTGTTTGTTGTTGATTATTCAATATGAAGTTGGACTATGTGATATATATATATATATATATATATATATATATATATATATATGTGTGTGTGTGTGTGTGTGTGTGTGTGTGTGTGTGTAGTTTGTGAAATCTGAAACTTTGCTTAAATTATTTTACTCTAGTGGTTACCCAATCACTATTTTTGTTGGGTAATGGATTTTGGAGGTCTTGGTGGTGTGGAGAGGTGAGTATATGATACTTTAATGGTTTGGGTGCTATGAACATGTTTTAAAACAAATGGGTAATGAAGTGTTAACCATGAAAGTTTAAGTGATTTGAGGTTTTGCTTTTTGCATATAAAGTGTTTGATATATTACCTTAATGAGTTATGAAGTTGGGTTGAATTGTTTGTTATTGATTATTTAATTTGAAGTTGGGCTATGTGATATATATATATATATATATATATATATATATATATATATGTATGTATGTATGTATGTATGTATGTATGTATGTACAACAAAGGATCTTTGGCTGATGGAGGACCCTTAACTGACAGAGAGGCATGCCGACAGGTCCTACGTGGCCTTATTTGATCTACACTCATACTCATATATATGAAAACATCTTGTGTATCACGCAATTAGACCCTATCACACAATTTTCACCTTTCAAATTAGAGAGTATCCCCGAGATCTCGATAGCAATAACTCCACATCCTCCCCATAAGGAAAATCCTCCTTATTCTCGGGATCTAGGCTTTTCCCCACCACTATATAAGTGATAGTTCTTCTCCTTTCTCAAGTACGCAGAAAATCCCTAGCTCTCTCATTATAGAGTTCTTAGAGATTTTTCACTCACTATAACTTAATGTTTGGAGGGTTTTTGGCCTGTATCACACCGATGCCTTTTGTTTGATTCTTGTTTTCTTATTCCACAAGTATCCATCAGCATGACCAAAAACCATCAACTCGCTGACAATTTTCATGCAACATCAAGTCATAATTTAACCACAATTACATTGATTTTATATCATACAACATAATTTACCATTTATTCAAAAAATAAACTTTCATGAATAAAATGTAGGTATAGTTTTTTAAGTGTTATACCTTACAATTTGCCAATTATAATTGAACATAATTATTATGGAAAAAAAAACAACATTATTTTTGTTATATTAGTCAATACAATCATGTAGTTGAATTTAATTAATGAATCTAAGTAAATATATTAAAAAAATTTCTCTTTTACTATTTTGTCAGCTAAGTTTGAATGATTTCATGATCTGTCAATTTGATTCAATGGATAAACTACTGTAATTTGGCCCTTACAATTTAAAATATATCAATTTGATCCTTCAGTTTTTAATTTGGTCAATTTGATATCTCACTTTAAAAAAAAAAGTAGGAAATTTAGTCCTATTAATTTTCGTTGCACTTTTGTGGTTAAGTACGAAAACAATACTGTTTTGGAACGGAATTTTAGTCTAGCTAATGTTTTAAAATTCGGATTACATATTTTATAGTATAAATTTTTTTATTCATGCATTCTTATATATTCTTAACTGTTTATTTATTACTAATAAATATAAATAAAATTGGATTATATACTTTACTATATATTTTTTAAATCATTCTTAAGTAATTTTAACGATTTATTTATTATTAAAAATATACAAATAAAATAATATCTTATATTACTGGTTAAGTTTAGATAAAATGTTACATAAAAAGATTTGTACTATAAAATTCTTGAGTAGGAACCATTTTTTTTTTTTTATCGTTAGTACTCACGTGCACTTGCAAGCTAGGCACAATGATGCCATTTTCACATCCGCAAGAGCCAGAGCTTCCATAACTCCTCACCAACTTTGTAATAGTTGCATGTAATATCTATCTACATATGAGATGTTTGGGATTCACACATTGTGAGAGAGACACTATATGCATCTAATGCATATATACTAATTGTTAGCATGTAGTTGTGATTGATAATAGCAGCATAACACGGTGCTTCATGCAAACATTAAATCCTCTTAGTTAATGATTTTGCTTCACATGGGTAGGATTGTTTTTAAAAGGAATAAATAGTAAACTGGTATTTGAGTTAGATTGTGACTCTTCATACAAATTTGTCCGTGCTTGCCTATAAAGATTCACTCGGAGATATACAATTTTTTTCCCCTCCAACAAACATAAAATTTAGTATATTAGGGGATGCTGCAATTATTGCATAAAATATATATATATATATATATATATATATATATATATATATTTATATAGATTTCTCAAAACACCCATTGAAGCACCATCCACAACTCAAGTACACAACCCAACCCCACAAAAACCTCATGCCCATTAACTTAACACGTAGCCTTCTCAGCCCCTTCTCAGCCTTCCAAACCAATAAATAAAATTTATCATGTACTCAGCCATTCATAGGGAGTGGGTCCTACAAATGTGGGGTCCACCCCCATGTGAAAGGGCGGATACATGTATCCAATACATGCAATACCACCTTAAATCAACGAATATTGAATACACCATTGCAAAAGTACCACCTGCCACAACTAATCAACAACACCAACACCCACACCAACATAATTTTTTTATTTTGAAATGGTTGGTTTTATTGGTTTTCCTGGGTAATCATATTGCTTACCTTCTTTATTTTTCCGTGCTAGGTAATATGATTGTATCTGTCTAACCTAGATCTCATAATAAACCTAAGTATCAACTTAGTTAACTAATTAGGTTAAACAATCTGAGTGCACAGGAGTCTAAACGTACAAACAAATATCACCTCAAACTGACAAATAATGAATACGCCACTACAAAAGCATCACCTGCCACAACTATTTAACAATAGCAAATATGATTCAAAACCAAGGTATAACAAAAAAAAATCAGCCATTGCTTTCATCAATATTATTGTTTTGACTTTATCATGTACTCACCCTTTCACATGGAGTGGGTCCTACAAGTGTGGGGTCCACTCCTATGTGAAATGGCAGATACATTTATATATCCGATACATGTAATATTACCTAAAATCAATGAATATTGAATACGCCACTATGGAAGCACCACCTGCCACAACTATTCAACAATATATATATATATATATATATATATATATATATATATATATATATATATTTATTTATTTATTTATTTATTTATTTATTTATTTATTTATTTGTGCCCCTCCACTGCTGTGGTTCAAAACCTTGGACCATGGTACCACAAATATATATATATATATATTTATTTATTTATGCCCCTCCAGTGCTGTGGTTTAAAACCTTGGACCATGGTACCACAAAAAATTAATCGTTGTTGCTTTCACCAATATTATTGTTTTGACTTTATACATCGACAACAACCGCCCATTTTACATTCTTAGCACCTTCATAAATTTCTTTATTGTGCACACACAGGAGAAGAAGAAACACTTCCAAACTCTACATCAATAGTTCAATACCCCTACAACATAATTAACAGATCTGCATAATTATGATCAATAACACCATTTCCCTACTCTGTTGTTCCACATTTCTCCTTTTCTTGTTTACTAGAAATTTGTTTTAAATAGAATGGTTAAATATAATTACAATATCTAAGGTATAACACGTAAAGAACTGTACTTAAGTTTTTACCTAATTCAAATAGTTTTAGCTTTTAATATTTATTTTGAACAAATTCGGGGTACACAAGAAAGCGTTAAATTTAATCTAATGATGAATTTATTAAAAACACAGGTAATATATATATAGGTTATGTTTAAGTTACAAATGAAGAGCCTATTTATGTTATTATAGTACTACACAACTTTTTATTAAATAAGCATTTTGACAAATCAACCATTGGATTACATATTAATGTTATACTATTCATTACTTACAAAATATCAAATTAATCAAAGATTAATAACTACTCACCATAACTTTTGTTAAAATTTCAAGTATTTTCTAATTTTATAATTATAAGTAAAATATTAATTTATTGATCAAATAGTAAATAATTTTTTATTAACTTAATTTTTAGTGTGCATGTTAAGAATAAAGACAATATATAACCCAATGACAAAATTCTCAAAATTCGCATCAACTTGTGAAAAAAATCTAGTCTATTTTAGTATAAGAATTTATTTTTTCTATTATACATATCCACTTTTCAAAATTCCTCACATCAAATAATTTATTTTACACTACATTTCATTAGATATCAATTTTTCTTGATTTTTTTATGTGTTTTTTTTTTACGCATACAACAATTACCATCAACTTTCTTCTTTCATCCCTGGGATACATAAATATAAAAAATTAAAAACTAATTACAAAATGAATATTGTCAATACTTTAGCAAATTTATAAATTTCTATAATTATGCACTCACTGATGTGGATCATTTTTAGGTAAAAAAGTGTAAATTTTATACTTTTTTATATTATAAACCCACTAATATAAGTGTTCCTAAATAGGTGTCCAATATGAAATGGATTAGTTTATCTCAAAATGGAGGCACAAGCCTCCAAAAAATTTGCTCGAAGTAATTATGTTTCCATATACTTGAAATTAACCTTTAAAGTGGAACAATTATTCAATAAGTCTAGTGCATCATACACGATGAGTTGTGAACTTATGTAAACCCATAATTTTTTGTTCACCATTGATAATTGACCACATGACTCGTTACGTGGGCGGGTTATGACAAAAGTTTTGAAAATTGCTATAGTAATAGACATTTTGAAAGTGGAAATCTCATGAGATGACAATTTACGATGCCATGTATAAGTAAGGAATAAACGAGGATCTGCAAGGGCGGTGGGAAGTGGGAACTGTGTAAATGGAGGTTGTTGTTCACTATCAAAAGGGTTAAAACCCCACACCCATTAATTTAACAGATAGCGTCCTCATGCATTTCTCTAATACTTGCAATACCACCTCAAACCCACAAATAATGAATACACTACTGCAGAAGCACCGCCTGCCACAACTACTCAACAATAGTGGCTGTGATTCAAAACAACGTTTTAACAAAAAATCGATCATTGCTTTCAAAATTATTGTTATTTTGATTTTATCATGCATTCACCATTTCATGTGGAGTGGGTCCTACAAGTGTGGAGTCCACTCCCATGTGAAATGGGGGATACATGTATATATCTGATACATGTAATACCGCCTAAAACCGACGAATATTGAATACGTACACCACTACAGAAGCACCACCTGCCACAACAATTCAATAATATAGGCCCCTCCACCGCTGTGGTTCAAATCATGGACCACGGTACCACAAAAAACTAACCTTTGTTGCTTTCACCAATGTTGTTGTTTTGACTTTGCACATCGACAACAACACATTTTGCATTCTTAGCACTTAACCTACATTTCTTTACCATGCACATGGAGAAAAAGAAGAAACATTTCCCACAGTGGTGGCTCCGGAATATATTTTTATGGAGGTTAGGTAAAAAATGCATTTTGGGTATTAAAAAAAAAATCTTGTGGTCTACATGATTTTTTTATTACAAGTTTGTCCATAGTAAATACTAGCAAGAGAATACAAGATACAAATTGCTGCATTCATAATATTTTCACAATACTTTTCCAACAAATTTTAAGTGATAAATTGTTATTTTGTTCTAATTTAAACCCACTACTGAAATTATTTTTTTATCCACAAGTGATAACAATCTGTCACTTAGAATTTGTTGTGAATATTGCGTTTTTCATATAAGATCAACTATAAGTTCATTGCATATTGTTTCTTAATACAATGATATTAATTATTATTGCTAAGATTAAATCTTTGAAATCATCTATTGTTTTTTAAATCCAATAAACCTTTTAATTATTTTTTTTTAGTAAACTCCAAGAGAGATCTAAATGGGTTTTTTTTAATTTAAGATGAACAAATTTATACTTTTGTTGGTAGGCTTACTATTTTTCCCCCCATATTTTAGATCAAATTGGTTTGTTAAGAGGGGTTTTTTTTTAAAAAAAGATCAGGATATTGTCAAGATGATTATATTCAAGTTTATTTCAATTGGGCATAAAAAAAAAAATTAGATTCAAAGGGTTCAAAATTTTATTTTAAGAGGGTCAAATAAAAATAAAAATGTTGGGTTCTAAGACTTTAGGTTTAAATGTATTAGAACTCTAATTTGTAATGTTGGCAAACCATGATCAAAACATTTTAGTCTTGTTTAGATGTGCTCAAAGTATGTGCCTTTTATGTAAAGTTGGAATCGAGTTGCTGCAGGATTTACTGTGTAAATCTGCCTAGCTCGATTGATCAAGAATTAGACTTGACCAATCGAAGCTCGCGCAGATTGTTTTTCTGCAGAATTTTCCAACTCAGCCTAAGCCCGTTTTACGTGTAAGGTTTTATGTTTTGCCCTAGGTATAAAAGGAAAAACCCTAGCCATGTTTTAGGGATGCTCTTTATGTTGTGTGTGTGAATCTTTTATGAGATCTAGAGGTGTTTGCCTTCACATACACTTAGGGTTATCAAGATCTAGATTGATGTCAAGAGTTTGGTGATCAATTCAGTTGCAGATTCAAGAGTTTAAAGATATATAAGCGGGAGTGTTTATGTTTGCTAAGAATTTAAAAAAGAAGTAGTCCGTGGACTCGAAGCTGTTACGTGGTCGTGGTAGTAAGTTTCCTACTAGAGGTAGCATTAGGATGTTAGTGGTCTAAGTCACTATTGTGTAAACTTCAATTCTTTCATAGTGGATTCAGTTTACCTTGAGAATAGTTAGGTTAATCCTCCCCAGGTTTTTTACCAGTTTGGTTTTTCTAGGTTATCATATTGTTGTGTTCTTTATTTTCCACACTTTACAATGATATGATTTATATGTGTTAACCTAGATCTGCATAATTTACCTAAGTTAATCACTTGGCTAAATAACTAGGTTAATATGGTTGTGTTTTAAGGGGTCTAAAAACATACAAAAAATATATTAATTTTAGTTTTTTGGCCAAACTAAGGGGGTTCATTTGAACCTCCTAGACAGTACCTAGAGCCGCCCATGTCTTCCAAACTCTACACCGATACGCCCACAACATAATTAACAGATTTGCATACTCACGGTCAACAACACCAACACCCACCCACCTGCAAGTCACCCATTTCCCTACTCTGCTGATCCCCATTTCCCCTTTTGTTGTTTACTAGAAATTCATTTAAAAAATATGGAACTCATGTATTCTTAAAATAGAATGGTTAAATATAATTACGATATCTAACATATAACACATAAAGAACTATACTTATGTTTTTCCTAATTCAAATAATTTTAGCCTTTAATATTTATTTTGAACAAATTTGGGGTACAAAAGAAAGGGTAAAATTTAATCTAATGAAGAATTTATTAAAATACACAAGTAATATATATATATATATATATATATATATATATATATATATAGGCTATGTTTAAGTTATAGATGAAGTACCTATTTGTGTTATTATAGTACTATATGATTTTTATTAAATAAGTATTTTGACAAATTAACCATAGGATTATGTAGTAATGTTTTACTCTCCATTACTTACAAAATATCAAACCACTCAAAGATTAATAACTATCTCACCATAATTTTTTTTAAATTTCAAGTATTTTCTAATTTTAAAATTTTAAGTAGAATATAAAATTATTGATCAAATAGTAAAAAAGATTTGATTAACTTAATGTTTAGTGTGCATATTAAGAATAAAGACAATATGAAACCCAATGACAAAATTCTTAAAATTCGCATCAACTTGTGCAAAAATTCTGATCTATTTTAGTATAAGAATTTACTTTTTCTATTTTATATACACATTTTTCAAAATACCTCACATCAGATAATCAATTTTACACTACATTTCATTATATATCAATTTTTCTTAATTTTTTTTCACATAAAACAATTACCATCCACTCTCTTCTTTTATCCTTAGGATCTATAAAAAAACTTAAAAGCTAATTACAAAATGAATATTGTTAGTATTTTAGCAAATTTGTAAATTTACATAATTATATACTCATTGACGTGGATCATTTTTAGGCAAAAGTATGTAAAATTTATATATTTTTATATTATAAAGCCACTGATATGGGTGTTCTTAGATTGGTTTCTAATATAGAATGGAGAAATTTATCTCAAAATGGAGGCACAAACCTCCAACTAATTTGCTTGAAGTAATTATGTATCCATATACTTCAAAATTGAACAATAAGTCAATAAGTCTACATTGAAGTAAAATTAAACTCTATATTATTTTATTCATACATTATACCATATAATTATCAATTTCCTAACATTATATGTACTATAGATTTTTTTTTTTAATTGATAAATAGCGGATAAAGAAATATGAGATTTCAACCACATGATGATGTACAACATACTTTACTACAAGATTTAAAATTTATATATCTTCTCATATAATAATAAACAAGGATAATCAAAAAATATTTCCAAATGGGGTGGTAATTTTTATTGGAGTTGAAAAGTAAATTGAAAAGGTAAAAAAAAATTTAATACTTACTTGGGAAATCAAAAAAGTTGTTTCTTTGAACTTGTCATGTTCAAGGAAACAACTGAATCACCATTAAATACTGGCCAGTAATAGTAAAATAGTCGGTCTTGGGAAGGGCAAATTTGAGAATAATTAATGAATGACAAAAAAAAAATCCACAATAATTTCACAAAGTTTCTAAAATAGCATATCATATTATTAAAACAAAAAATTTAATTTGAAGATTGTGATGGCCGCATGTAAGTTGGGATGCTAATTTAGAAAATGTGAAATTAATGGGATATCAGATTACGAAACTTCAAACCCAAAACAGAAAGAGAGGAAGGAGAGAAAATGAGAAAACTACTTGTTAGGTTCTAAAAATTTAGAACAATTGGCAAATCGTGAACACAAACTTGTCTAAGTATAGATCTTAGAGTCTATATGTATTATTAGACAATGCTCAAGGTGATACAAGTCAAGATTCAAGAACAAGCAAGTTGCAGAAAGAAGAATTCAGAATTTGTCTAGCTTGACCGATCGAGAGACAGGCTCGATTGATCGAGATTCGTATCTGCAGAATTTTAATTAAGGTCTAAACAACACTTCAGGCCCAAAAAGGATAAGAGTTTCAAATCTACTTCTTCTAGTATATAAAGGAAACTCTAAGCACGTTTTTAAAAGGCTCTTTAGAGAGAGAGAATAGTGTACCTCTTTTGTATTTAGGGTTTTGTATCCAAAAGCTCTTTAGAGTCTTTGATAAGTTATGTGTAGAATCTTTTGTGAAATCTAGAGGTGTTTACCTTCATACACACACTTTGAACTATCAAGATCAAGATTCACATCAAGAAGTTGATGGTTATTTTAGTTACTGCATAAAGAACATTAAAGAAGGTTTGAAATCTTTGAGTGGAGTCTCAAAATCACAAGTAGGTAAAGTTGCGGTTGCTGCAAATCAAGGAAAGAAGTAGTCTGTGGATTCGGAGCTATCATGGGGTCGTGGTAGTAAATTTTCTACATGAGATAGCAATAGAATATTAGTGGTCTTAGTTTTATTGTACAAACTTCAATTCTTTCATAGTAGATTTGTTTTTTTACCTTAAAGATAGCTAGGTCAAATCCTTCCCAAGTTTTTTACTTGTTTGGTTTTCCTAGGTCATCAGATCTTTGTATTATTTACTTTCCGCTGCTTTGCATGATATGATTTGTTTGTGTTAACCTAGATATGAATAATTTATCTAAATAATCACTTGGCTAAATAACTAGGTTAAATAACTTGTGTTTTAAGGGGTCTAAAAACAAACAAGTGGTATTAGAGCGGGTTAACTCTTGTTTTTAGGTCTCTTAAACTAGAGTTGATCCTTAATCCCTGTTATTATGGATAATTTGAAGTGTCTTTCTGCTCATGTTTGTGATGATTTGAATAAAAAGGACACTATTGTTTGTGTTGATCTTTTTGATGTTTGTGAAACTCTTCATAAGGAATTATCTAAATCTTTGAAAATTGCTAAGAAATTTAAAGAAGAGTTAAAATTTTCTAATCTTGAAAAAGAGGAATTGATTGTGAGATTAGATAAATCTAATAAAAAGAATGAATTTATGAGAAATCAAATTTCCTCTCAAGATGAAAAGATGAAAAGCTTGGAACAAGAGTTAGTTGAGTCTAAAGCTAAACTTGAAAATTTGACTAGTGCCAAGCTTACTGTTGATAATAGAAGTGTTTTTGTTTCTCTTAAGCCTAAAGCTAAAAAAATTTATATCCCTCCCTTCAAAAGGAATAATAAAGAAAACGTTTATTTTGCTAGGTTAGACAAAAATTTTGATGTAGACGCTAAAGTTTCTAAACCTATGTCTAAACTTACTGTTAGAGAGCATAAGAAATCTGTTTTTGTGCCTACTTGTCACCTTTTGTGGTGTTGTTGGTCATATTAGACCAAATTGTTATTTGTTGAGGCAAAAATCAAAATCTGAGACTAAATTTGCTGTTAGGAATACTGATATTCCTAAATTTGTTCTTGTTTGTCACTTTTGTAGTGTCTCCGGTCACATTCATCCTAATTGTTATAAATTAAAATTTAAACATTCTGTATTTCAATCTAGGATATGTGATGATATTTCTCCTGCCATAAGTCCATATAAATTGTTTCATATTCTTTTGAAAAATTTGAGTTTCTTGGCTTGTGAAAGGAATTTGCAAGATTTCAGTCTCTTTCAGAACATTGGTGTAATCCCTCAAATACACTCTGCTTCTCATGAATTTTCACCTACAGAGCCAAAGACTAATGCTATATGGGTGAGAAAAGACTTGCTAAAGTGAGTGTTGTTTACTTGTCCCTGATTTAATTCTTTCAATTGTTTGTGGACATGTTTGTTTCTGTTTTTAGTTGTTCTATTTTCTTAAGTTGATTTGATTTTTCAAAAATCCAAAAACATTGAAAATTTTCAAAAAGACAAAAATATTTTATTTTGTGTCTAGTTTTTTTTTTTTCCGAGGATTTCATGAATTATTATATCTCTCTCTTGATTTAGAACATGCTTGACATTGTGGAGAAACTTAAACAGTATGTGTTACATAACTAAATGATAAGTTAATTTTGAAAACACCCATTAAAGCAATTGTTACATAACATAATAGATTTCTCAAAACACCAATTAAAGCACCATCCACAACTCAAGTACACAACCCAACCCTACAAAACCCCATACCTATTGTTAGAGATATATTAGCCCATTAGCATAAGCCCAAGTCTAATTCTACTTTGTGTGCAAGCCAAGTTTCCTACTTGTGCTAGAAGTCTATTAGTTTAGGGTTTAGTCTACTATATATACACATGTTATGGTTCATTGTAATACAGGATTTGTTCTACACTCTAATATATTATTGATATAGCCCTTTAGGGTTTCCTCCGTGGATGTAGGCCGTTAGGCTGAACCACGTAATCTTCTTGTGTTATTGTGTTCTATACTTTATGTTTTCGCTTCCGCATCCATAATAGCATATTCAACATAGTGTATCAATGCTAATATTTAACATGGTATCAGAGCTTCCTTCCTATGGCCATGGTTTTCTGTCTTTACGGTGTATTAAGAGCAATCTTTGTCTTCTTCGGTGTTTCTTCGCTGCGTTCATCTTATTTGTTTTTCCACTGCTGCTGTCAAAATTCTCCGGTATAGTCATGTCACCGTTAGAAGTCGCATCAACACTGCAAGACCATTGCCTTTCTCAAGCCACCGTCATAGAGCCAAACTTCATTCAAGGGATCTTTTCAACCTAATCAAATCTCAAGATTTCATCAAGTTTCCATCTTGAGTTTGAGAGGGGGTGTTAGAGATATATTAGCCCATTAGCATAAGCCCAAGTCTAATTCTACTTTGTGTGCAAGCCAAGTTTCCTACTTGTGCTAGAAGTCTATTAGTTTAGGGTTTAGTCTACTATATATACACATATTATGGTTCATTGTAATACAGGATTTGTTCTACACTCTAATATATTATTGATGTAGCCCTTTAGGGTTTCCTCCGTGGATGTAGGCCGTTAGGCTGAACCACGTAATCCTCTTGTGTTATTGTGTTCTATACTTTATGCTTTCGCTTCCGCATCCATAATAGCATATTCAACATAGTGTATCAATGCTAATATTTAACACCTATTAACTTAACACATAGCCTCCTCAGCTTGCCAAACCGAGAAAATTTATCATATATGTACTCACCCTTTCACATGGAGTGGGTTCTATAAGTGTGGGGTCCACCCCCATATAAAAGGGTGGATACATGCATGTATTTTATACATGTAATACCACCTCAAACCGACAAATAATGAATACGCCACTGCAAAAGAACCACCTGTCACAATTATTCAACAATAGTTGTTGTGATTCAAAACCATGGTATAACAAAAAATCAGCCATCGCTTTCACCAATATTATTGTTTTGACTTTATACATTTGTAGACAACATCGACAACAACAACCCATGTTACATTCTTATTAGCTCCTACCTAAATTTCCTTACTATGCCCATAGAGTTGAAGAAGAAACACTTCCAATTCCAAACCCTACCCCGATATACCCCTCAACACAACTAACAGATCTGCATACTCAAGATCAACAAAACCCACACCCACCCATTTGGCTAGTCACCCATCTCCCTACTATGTTGTTCTCCACTTCCCCTTTTCTTGTGTACCCCAAGTTCGTTTATAAATATGGAACTCAGTTCTTTAATCTAATGGTTAAATATAATTAGAACAACACATAAAGAATTGTACTTAAATTTTTTTTTCTAATTCAAATAATTGTAGTCTTTAATTTTTTTTTTATAACAAATTTGGGGTACACAAGAAAAAGGATAAAATTTAATTTAACGGGAATTTATTAAAATAAACACACATGAATACATATATATGAGCTACGTTTAAGTTGCACTTTTTCTTTTTCTTTTTTGAGAAATGAAGTACATGTTTATGTTAATATAGTACTTCATAGTTTTTTTATTAAATGAGTACTTTGACAAATCAACCATTGGATTACATATTAATTTTATACTCTCCATTAATTACAAAATATGAAAATAATCAGAGATTAGTAACTATCTCAACATAATTTTTGTTAGAATTTCAACTATTTTCTAATTTTAAAATTATAAGTAGAATATAAATTTATAGATCAAATAGTAAATAACATTTGATTAATTTAATATTTAGTGTGCATATTTAAGAATAAAGACAATATATAACCCAATGACAAAATTCTCATAAAATTAATTTTATAAAAAGTTATGATATTGTTTAACATAGATAAGTTTCACGAGCTTTTTATTTGAAGTGGTGCGATTTATCTCAACATTAAAGACACAAAACCTCCAACTAATTTGCTTGAAGTAATTATGTTTCTGATACTTGAAAACTGACATTTCAATAAGTAAAGTGGAGCAATTAGTCAATAAGTCGATGTCACAACTGTCATAACTATCAAGTAATGAGTTGTGAATGATTGAACAATGTGAATCCACATGGACCAACTATTGATAACTCGTCACGTGGACAAATTACCATAAAAATTGTGACAGTTATTGTGGTAAATAGACATGCATTTTGAAAGTAATAATATCACTAGAGGACACTTTACAATGTCACCATTTATGTAAAGAATAAATGACAACTTGCTAAGTAATTAATAATGAAGGGTAGTATTGTGGAATCATATGGACACACTATTAATAACATTCTGGATGGGTAAATTATGATAGAAATTGTGAAAATTGTGGTGGTACATAGACATAAATTTTGAAAGTGACAATCTCACTTGAGTACACTTTATGATGCCACGTATAAATAAGGAATAAATGAAGTTCAGTAAGGGGGTGAGAAGTGGGAACTGTGTAAATGGAGGTTGCTGATCAATGTCAAAAGATCAAAACTTCAAAGATCAAAGATCGAGAGGAAAGGACGGTTCTGCTGTGTTGGGATTGGACAGTTCAAACTCCACAGTGATGAATAATAAGTACTTACATGTACAGGTCACCAGACTCACCACATACTTTAATTTGTATGGAGGTCCGGTTGGCTACGTGGCATGCATCAGATCCGTACTGACTTGGACTAGTAACTGTGAGCCTGTGTATCATGGTGAAAGTAGTGTCTATATATAACTGACCTAGCATAAGGTTAATTGCACATGTATGCATCAGCAAGAGAGAGTTCTATATTTGTATTTGTATTTGTATTTGATAGTTTTCTATGGCTACTAAACCAGGAATTCTCACAGACTGGCCATGGACGCCTCTTGGAAGATTTAAGGTGGTGCTCTTATTGAAGCCAATGTTCTCTCTCTCTCTCACACACACACACATAAACAATCTGTGACTTGAGTTTAGATTGTAAATGCTTGTTTGTACAGTTTATTTTTTAAGTTTTGGATATTGTTTGAAAACGTGCACTAAAATGTGGCATATGAAGCATGGGCCGTATAATGGTGAGGTTGGTAAGTGTTTGAAATAACTTTGCTACAGGGTTACACACCTTACTATTTCATCCACGCACGGTGGATGAACAAATATTCTCTGGTTTAGAACTATCCGCTAACAACATATGAAAACTAGGAAGACAATATTTTATATATATATATATATATATATATATATATATATATATATATATATATATATATATATCCACACTCTTCTCTAATTTTAATTTAAGGTTAAATTTTCTCTTTTTATAATAATCTAGGCAGTTTCTCAGCACAGCTACTTAAGAGCAAAAGTTAGAAAATGGTTTCTTAAGGATGGTTGTAAATAAAGAAGTGGTGGATCAATGCAAGTTCAGTTTTTGTAATTTTTGTAAACTATACCATTTTTGCCACAATTGTATTACGTTGACAAACTGTGATTAGTTGCATATATGTCACTTTTATATAGACTCACAACTTCTGTTTTACCAGTCATAATTTGCTACGTGTACAGTAATAGCAAAAATTGTGATATTTTGTATGATTATAGAGTTTTACTTCTAATAGTTTTTTATAATTGCCTTTCCATACTTGTTGGTGTGTTTTTTGGACTTGGCTTAAGTTTGACTTATGTCTGGTGCTTTAATGAACTAGAGCCATTAAAATAATGACACAAAAGTAAATAGTGTACCAGAGTAATCAATGATACCTATTAAAAGTGATGACGCTAAACAAGACGGATTCAATGCAATCTCAATTCTTGTCTAGTGTACTAAAGCTTTTAAGTTTACAAATGTTTGTCTTACATTTTATGTGTGTATTGGGGGGTTGTGTTTCATTTGTTTGTTTAGACCCCTTAAAAACTAGATTAACTTGACCTAATGAATTAGCTAAGTATTTACTTACGTTAATTATGAGATCTAGGTTAAACACATGCAAACATATTACTTGGTGCAAAAAAGTGAAGAAGACAATAATATGATAACCTAGGAAAACCAATGAAACCAACTATTTCAAGGTAAAAACCTAAAAAGAATTTAACATACCTATCCTCAAAGTAAACAAATCCACTATGATAGAACGGAATATTACAATAGATTTAAACCTTAAATCTAAAGCTACCTCATGTAGAACTTACTAATACGACCACGTGCAACTCCGACTCCTTGGATTCTTCTATCTTGAATTTGATGAACACAAACTCCCTATTTGTGACTTTGAGATTCCACTCAAAGATTTCAAATCATCAGCAGTTGTTGATTTTGTAGCAACAACTTTAGATCTACCGATTCTAATGGTATGTGAATGATTTCCAACAGTGACTTGGAAAAAGCAAGGCACAGTACCTTTTAGACCTCACAAGAGCACCTCCAAAATCTTAACAAAACGTGTCTTAGGGTTTTCTTTAAATATTATTTCAAATAAATTTGAAACAAATCACTTAATGGGCTTAATCATCTGTTAGGCCGAAATTAAATTCTACATGATATATTGATATGATATGAAATTATGAATAGGTCTTTTTAAATAGTCTTTCTAAGTGGACATATAAGTTTATCAAAAAAAGAAAGAAAGTAGGGCATATAATCATATTATTGATGTTGTTGTTGTTGTTGTTAATCCAAACTTTTGGTTTCTACTTTAACCAAATCTTTGTTGTTTAATGTGCTTTTCTTTTTCTTTTCTTTCTGTTTTGTAGTACGTGATCCTAGCTCCTTGGGCCATTCATAGCACCTATTCATTCATAATTAAGGATAAGAGTGAAAGGTCCCTTTCACTCTTCCTCATATTTCCATTTCTACTATGGAGGATGCTTCACAACCAAATATGGATTAGTCTCTCTCGTTACTGGACTGCCAAAGGCAAGAACTCGATCATTGACAAGAGTATTGAGTTTGAGCAAGTTGACAGAGAAAGCAATTGGTTAGTAATTATAAATTAATACATATACATACACACATGCATGCATGTCCACAAACACAATTGTATACGTAGAAATTATAATTATCTTCATTATAAATTTGGTGCGTTTTATTTTTATTTTTCCTTGCAAAATATTTGGGCAGGGATGACCAAATATTGTTCAATGGAGCCTTGTTCTACCTAGCAAGTAAGACACTGACTCAGGCAGAGAACCTACCATTGTGGAGGACAGATGGAGTAATTATGACGATTCTTCTGCATTCTGGTCCTGTAGAGTTTCTCTATTATTGGCTCCACAGAGCACTGCACCACCATTATCTTTACTCCCGCTACCATTCCCATCACCATTCTTCAATTGCCACAGAGCCTATAACTTGTAAGTTTATTGTGTATAAAATATGAGTCCGAGAGAATTTTTATGAAAAATTAAAAAAGCTGTCAAAATAATTAATTATTTTTTCACTTTTCCATAAAAAAATTTTATAAAATCTTTTACTAATATATATTATAAGAGCATAAATTAGTAAAACCCATAAAATATTTGCTTGCATTATTGGGCTAATCTGATCGGTCCTGCTCATTGGACTCACATTTACTAACAAAATAGTAAGTTACTATAAATGGCAACTGTAAACATATCATTTAAACTGATAAAAAAATCATATTATTTAAAAAGAGGGTTGTTAGTAATGATCATTTAACCCAATTCAATTTTATATTTTCAAGGAGACAGACAAAGTATTTTAGTGTGTTGCTCCATGAGAGATTAGGGTATTAGTTTTCAAAAATGACAGTCTCAAGCTATTATTGAAAATGGGTCATGTGTCCGTTAAAATATTGTTTTATGTTAAATTTTTTGTTTTATATCATAATTTTGACCAACTTTATAGGGTTTAGAAATGGAAGAACTAACTTTTTGAATTTTACTTATCACTTCAGCATCTTCAACCTCTCTCATCAATTCATTTCAATTTTTTGTTAGTTATACTCTGCACTAACTCATCCTTAACTGTACCCTTTAACATTTTACGTAATAAAATAAATCATTATGATGATTTAACAAACTTACAACATTTTCAAAATAATTTAAGGTTTCATTTAGTTATATTAGTATTTTATTGGTCTAGGTTTTAAAACAATTTTTATTATAAAAACTTGGACGTTCTTATAATGAAAGGTAGGACCTTTCGTAGTGGGGCCGTAACATAAGCCTGGGCTAATAACATCGGTGTTTTTTAGTATTGAATACCACAATAGATTTATGTTCGGACATATATGTTCATATGAGTATGACTAAATGATTTTTTGTTACTTTTTTTCCTTGCAAATTGTATTTTCTCCTTAACTGTGGTGTAGTTACAATGTCTCCCAAATTTCATAACAAAGCAATGTTTTCCCATGATTTATCAGTAATAAGTATTCTATATTAGGATTTTCGTTAAATTTAAAAATTAAACTTCTATCTAGCACATTTTAAAAATTGTACTTAACTTCTGTTTAATAAATAAGAGAAAAGTTATTAGATATCTTAAAAGTATTGGTTTATAGAATATTTTTAGAAAATTTTTAAGCGAAAAAGAAAAATAATTGATTTTTTTTTTATACTCCTATAAAAGTTAACAAATACATTAAGAGCACCCATTAACTTTGTTAAAAAAAAAAAAACTGTTAACCAGATCTAATAATTAATTAATTAAATGACACCTCTCTATATAACACTTGGCCTAATTAGTTTAGATCAGCTGTGGCCCCAAGCCTAATCCGCCGCAGCTTAAACTGTAGGACTATCGGTATATAATACATTATTACATGCACTTTGATATTGAGGTATGCATCTATAAGGTTCATCAAAAAAAAGTATGCATCTATAAGTACCACTCAGTGTGGTACCCAGTGATTAGGATGTTAATTGGTATGTGTCATTAATCATGAATTGAAAAAAATCCTAAAACATTGACATGATTTAAGATTATTGTTTAGGTTGAGTTTAAGGCCAACCTATAACTCAATCACGGGAGGGAGCCAGTGGTCCCTTATCATTAATATAAGTCTCTTAATGAAAACTCACAATAATTGCAAATTGAATGCCATGACTAGTCAACTTCTAATTACCTGTTTTATTTTGATGAATATATATATATATATATATATATATATATATATATATTATGCTTGCTTTTGTGGCTTAGTAATACTAATACCAATCAACCTTATTTTATTTTATTTTTATAAATCCCATTTAATTTAGGTAGAACTAGATGCAATCATGCAAGTTATGCATAACAAATACAAATAGTCATTTAATTTTCAATTTGGATGGACCACTAAGTATAATTATTTAACCAAAAAAAAAAACCCAACCTTACAATTCTGCATAACAATTAACAAATCTCTGTGTAGTATTGGTGACGGGAGTTTGGCTTGGGGAATTAGAAATTCCTATGGTTGAAGACTTAGAAATTAATGTGAAGTCACATCAATTTTGGAAATTTTATTATCAACAATATTATTTATACTTTTAATAATTGAAATAGTATTTTTTGGTGTTCAGTGTTCACTTTTCAAATGTTTCGAGATATCTTTACTTTATATTTATATATATATATATATATATATATATATATATATATATAAAGAGTAAAATTTCCTAATTTATAAAACTACTTAGTACCAAGGTCAAAATAGCGAAATAATAAAATTTCCTGGTTTTATAAGGCGCAACTTTGGATTTTTATGTGAACAGTTTCTACATTTTCAATTTGAATAAATAACTTCTTAACTATTATATATGTTTGTGACAAAATAGAATCTTTCACTAAATTTTTTATTATATCATAATGGAATTAATCATATTATAAGACAATTTTTTTGTTTTTTCAGCTGTCATTCATCCATTTGCAGAGCACATAGCATATTTGGCATTATTTTCCATACCAAGTTTAACAGCAATACTTACTGATACTGCCTCTATTGCATCTATTGCTGGCTACCTCACTTATATATAAGTAAAATTTCCTGGTTTATAAAACTACTTAGTACCAAGGTCAAAATAGCGAAATAATAAAATTTTCTGGTTTCATAAGGCGCAACTTTAGATTTTTATGTGAATTTCAATTTAGTTTCTACATTTCCAATTTGAATAAATAGCTTCTTAGATATTATATGTGTTTGTGACAAAATAGAACCTTTCACTAAATTTTTTATTAAATCATAATGGAATTAATCATATTATATGACAATTTTTTGTTTTTCTAGCTGTCATTCATCCATTTGCAGAGCACATAGCATATTCCGCGTTGTTTTCCATACCAATGTTAACAGCAATACTTACTGATTCTGCTTCTATTGCATCTATTACTGGCTACCTCACATATATTGATTTTATGAACAATATGGGTCACTGCAATCACGAGCTCATTCCAAAGTGGCTCTTTTCCATCTTTCCTCCACTGAAGTACCTCATGTACACCCCCTCGTAAGTCTCTCAAGCCCTTTCTTTCACCTTATTTTGTATTGCCTCTGTCCTATATTGTTGGTTCTATTTGAAAATTTCAACTTTTAAGTGAATATTATTTAATTTATTTATTCACTTTTCAAATAGGACTACATTTTGTAGAATCTTAAAATGAAAAAAAAAAAAAAAAACCAACAATTTAAAATGAGAGAGTGTTTAGTTGTACTCATTTTGTAATTTTTCTCTTTGATCTAGCAAAAACGATTATTGTGTGGTATCCAACTGTATCTAACAGAAATTAACACATGAATACATTTCATATTCATTAATTTCATGCCTAATGTGTTTAGATGAAAATTAATATATATATATATATATAGAGAGAGATATAGAGAGAGAGAGAGAGAGAGAGAGAGAGAGAGATCTACACCTTATTTTATTTGTCCATTATTATTCTATATACAATATCCTAAATCATTATATGTTCATTCTTTTTAGTACAATTTCAACAATAATTCTTTTTTTTTTTAACAATTTCGAAACACTCCTCTATTTCGTTGAAAAATTTAATGCGTTTCGTTTCTTTGCGTTATATATAATTTAAATTATAAAGAATAACGTTAGAACACTTTAATTTTTAATTTACAGGATATTATATTTTATCTGATATTAAAAAGAAGAAGAAGAAGAAGTAAATAATCTATTAAATGACTGTCAATAAATGATCTTCTGCTACACCATTCCGAAAGCTCCAAATAAAATTTGTCAACAACAGCTTTCACTGTCATGCTCATGATATATTTTTTGGTCGGAGTTCGGACCACTCCTGAATTAAGAATGGTTTTGTCTTTTCCGATGAATAGGAATATGATTGAATTGACCTTAGAAATCAAAAACAACAAAAAAGAAGATTAAATTAACATTTGGTCCTTTAATCCCCGTGTTAAAAATATGTCATTTTCATACCTCTTTTTTTGTCCTCATGTCTTTGAGGCTGTTTTCAAATTATTCCTTTCATTCATTTATGTAAATAATGCATGCGTCCCTTCAATATTAATGTAAACCAGAACCTACCAGTGTGATAAGGTTTTTTCCCCCTGCCTAAGTTACAATTGATCTAATTAAAAAGATGACATTGTTAGAATATAATTAAATAATTAAATTTATTATTTTTTTAATAATTTAAGTTTTTTAAAAATTCAGTAATTTAACACGGTGTTATATTAAGAAAAATGTTAATGAATACCACCGTAAAGTACTCGTTAAGGATAATTTATTGTGG
This sequence comes from Castanea sativa, assembly GCF_040712315.1. Taxonomy (NCBI): domain Eukaryota; kingdom Viridiplantae; phylum Streptophyta; class Magnoliopsida; order Fagales; family Fagaceae; genus Castanea; species Castanea sativa. Next base: position 54,035,889 of record NC_134023.1, on the reverse strand, counting down.
AGTCTGATTAATAAAAAATTGCTACAAATATTGGGGACTGAAAATATATCTGAAATGACAAGTGGAATTCAAAAAATTAACTTTTTTAGCTCTATACCTTATAAAGTTGGTCAAAAATCTAACATAAAAGAATATTTCTTATTAATAAAAAATTGGTATAAATATCGGGGACTGAAAATATTTCTAAAATGACCACCGCACACCCTTGGTGCGATGGTCACTCCACAAGTATAAGCACTTGTGGGGTGTGGAGGGCAAGGGCCGGGGTTAAAGTCTCCAGGAGGGAGTTTCACACACATATACACTTAGATTAAACTAGAGTAGAATTCTATCTTGTATCAACAAATAAAAATAAAAAATCCGAAATGACAAGTGGAATTCAAAAAGTTAACTTTTTTAGCTCTATACCTTATAAAGTTGGTCAAAAATCTAACATAAAAGAATATTTTTTGAGAGAATTTCAACCTATGACGTTCGCTCCTGATGATAGTTCTTTATCATCTGACCAAGACACCAATTGGTTTTTAGTGTAAGTGTGGATTGAACCCCAAATCTCTTATTCAATTATCAGAGATTTTACCAGTTGAGTTAACTGGACCCACTGACATATATATATATATATATAGACACACACACACACACACATACATACAATTTGATATAAGGTTGTTTGTAAACGGACACCTTATGGTGCCCGTTAACACTACCTTATTATTAAAGGGGAGTTTAATTAAAGCCCACACATGAGAGAAAATATTAAAACTATAATTAAATGATTAAATTAATCATTTTATAATAGTTTAAACACAATTGAAGTAGCTTCTACAATAAAAATAAGTAAAAATAAATCTTAATCTCGTTTCCTTTCACTCCCACTGCATCACTCTCAAGCACCCTCTCTCTAGATTGTCAGTGTTTGGGGCTTAAGAGTGGTGCTGGTGTAAGCTTGGGAAATTGTGCATATGGCAACAGAGTATGGTTATGATGTGAATGAATTCAATTGTGAACGTATGGGTTGGTTGATTGGGTGGGTTTTATGATTTTAGGGTGGCATGGTGGGTATTTGTCAGGTGGGTATTTGCGTTGCCATGCTCTCATTGTCAATTGTTGGCGATGATAGCCAAGCGTGTTGACCTTAGTTGGGTTGATTTGTAGAGATTTGGAGGATATGCGGTTTAGCTCGATAAAAAATTTGTTTATATTTGTTTATTTACTAAAAAACCTAAACTCTTAAGCTTAAAACTCGACTAATAAATAATGTGGTTTTTAATAAGTTTGTCACTAGGAAACTCAATTCAATTATATATAATACTATATGTCTAGTGGCGGCGCCACATATAGGTCAGGGTGGTCCCAGGACCACCCTGACCTGAATTCTTTTTTTTTTAATATATATATAATAAAAAAAATTTATTTATCTAGCTATAAAAAAAAATTAGGAACACCCTCAAAAAAATTAGGAACACTCTCAAAAAAATTTTATGCCAATAAAATTAAATTTTGGTAGATTATTTGTTACATTTTGGCTGGTACCAGTTTTTAGAAGAAAAAAAGAAAAAATCTTAAACTGACAAACTCGTCAGCATAGCATGTCATTACTTGCATCGAACGCCTAAAAAACAAATCTAACTATCGCAAAGGTCACCCCTTCTTCTTCTTCTTCTTCTTTTTTGCTTCGTCTCCGACGTTCTGCTAGTCTACCTCTTCTTCTTTTTTTTACTCTAATTTTTGCTTTGTCAAGTTTTTTCTTTAGTTTGTTTTTTAGACTTTTAGCTTGCTGACCCCACCCACATGACAAAGCTTTGGAAATGACAAAACTCAAAAAGCTAACAAAAGATTTTGATTTCAAATTTATTTATTGAGTCTTGCCTCTTCCCATTATGATATACATATATACACTCTTATTTTACTATTTTTTGTTGTTGTTTTTCATTATTCAATTACATATTTATGTTTTAATATTCTAAAACAATAATTATTATGTAATAACTAAATGATTTGAGTGTCAAAAAAGAAAAACTAATGATTTGTTTATTTGAGTTTTACTTATTTGGATCAATAATTTTATGTTGTATAAGAAAATATAAATATATATATATATTTTTAGAAACCCTAAAACACCCTGAAACGGTATGTCGAAATAGATCGGTACCAAAATATTCCGTTCCACTAAACAAACCGAAACAAGGTCCAAAACGGTATTCATAACATTGCTTTCAAGCAAAAAGAGAAAGCTAAAAAAAAATTTGAACTAAAATCTAAAAAATAAAAAATTGTAATAGAGAATCTGAAGAAAAAAAAATTGTAACAGAGCAAGCCCACCGAGGAACACCCTGAGAAACAATCCTGGTGCCGCCACTGTATATGTCTATATGTAGGGTAGAGATTTAATATTGGATTGTGTGAGTTAATATATTATTTGATTATAAAATATAATTTTTTTAAAAAAATATTGATAATGTGAACCATCCACTGCATTGTCAAAATTATATATAATTTTAGCCAATACATGAATGGTAAATCAAATTTTTACAAGTTTGTAAATGTAATATTTCTATCCAATTAACGTAAATAATAAATTTTCAGATATAATTTATTTATTAATTTGAAGTAAAAAATAATTTATTAATCAAATATAATTTATAGGCATAAATTTGTGAACAAGTGAAACTTTTATTCGTGATATTAGTATATATGAAAAAATAATAAGTTAATCAAATGGTTTATGGACAAGCTAGAATTTGTTTGATAAGAAAATAAATTAAGTTTGAAAATCTAATATAGTTTGTTGATGATCTTGAATTTGATTCATGTTTAATATAAAATTAAATGAACAATCATGAACTTTTAATATTTAGTTTGATTTAGCTCTTTTTATTCATGGATTTTGTAAAGCATGAGTGCTCAACCATCATCATTCTTAATAATAATAATAATATTATTATTATTATTATTATCTTTAATGGTTTTGGTTTTGGCACAACAGGTTTCATTCTCTGCATCATACACAATTTCGCACCAACTATTCGTTGTTTATGCCACTCTATGACTACCTATATGGTACCATGGACAAATCTACAGACGAACTATATGAAATTTCACTCAAAAGGGAAGCAGAATTACCAGATGCAGTGCACCTAACTCATCTAACAACGCCTGAGTCTATCTATCAACTCAGGCTTGGTTTTGCCTCTTTGGCCTCCAAACCCTACACATCAAAATGGTACTTCTCATTGATTTGGCCTGTGACATTGTGGTCTATGATGTTAAATTGGTTATATGGCCGTACTTTCATTGTTGAGAGATACCATTTTAATAAACTCAGATTACAAAGTTGGGTCATACCAAAATACAGAATACAAGTAAGAATGATTTTTCTATGTTATTTTAATGTTTACTTATATTTGTTACTTTCTTTCAATCATATGTGATTAATATTTCTCAATACTTATGTATTCAGTACTTTCTGCAATATCAAAATGAGACAATAAATAGCTTAATTGAAGAAGCCATACTGGAAGCAGAGGAAAGAGGTGCTAAAGTATTAAGCTTAGGTCTCTTGAATCAGGCAAGTTTTAGTTCTTTCTTGATTTTTTTTTTTTAAATTAGTTTCCAACTCTAGGTGATATATTCATCAATATTTCCAACTAAAATTCTCTTTCCTTTTTTTTTTTTTTTGTTATTTAATTTCTCCAAATTTGCTGTCACACTAACAATTCAGATAGTCAACGTGCTTTCCCATGCAGCCGGAAATTTATATATATATATATATATATATATATATATATATATATATTTTTTTTTTTTTTTTTAATTCCTAGAAATTTCAAAAATGATGTTAAGGATAATTATAAGTTTTAGTATATAAATCTTATAAATTGATATATTACTGATTAAAAAAAAAAGGTTATTTAAATTTTATTTATTATGTTATTAAAATGATACCAACCACATTATTATTACGTCAATTTATAAATATTTTGTCATAAAATTGATAGTATAGCTTTATGTTATTTTTACATTTTACTTAATATAATTAAGTTGGGTCGGGGATTCCAACCCAAATTTACCAATTGAGATAATCGGATAAAATAATGGTCTTTCCATGAAAACCTTCTTTTCTTTTTTCTTTTTCTTTAGACTATAAGATTCATATCATTATTATTAAGAAAACCATTTCCATATGAACACATATCTGCATATTCCATTTTTTGTTGTCTTTCAAACTTCACAGTTCATATTATCATCATACTGTTTCATTGGATGCAGGGAGAGGAGCTTAATAGATATGGTGCACTTTATGTTGAGAGGCACCCTAAGCTAAATGTGAAGGTCGTAGATGGGAGTAGTCTGGCAGTTGCTGTTCTGCTAAACAGCATTCCCAGAGGAACAACCCAAGTGGTTCTTAGAGGCAAACTCACCAAGGTTGCTTATGCCTTGGCCTCTAACTTATGCCAGAGGGGTATCAAGGTACGTTCCATTTGTTCAAGCCAACACAAAAAGAAGGCCAAACTCGATTTTGGGTCACGGGCCAAGTCCCGCTTAGGATATTGTCATATTGTTTTTTTTTTTTTTTTTTTTTGGGGGGTGTTGAGGTGGGGTTATGTTACAGTCCAAAAAATAAAAACTTCTTTATCTTCTCTTAGAATAGACCTAAAAAAAACAACGCATGAGGCACGAAAACATTTCGAACACAATAATATGGTAATTTTTGAAAAATTAAGACAATACATTATGAGGATATGATGATTAATTAATAAATATATACATCTTTAGCTGTAATTTATTTTTAGACACATTTTATGTTTATTTTAAGTTTTCAAAATAAATGAAAATTAACAAAATCTTAAAAACATATCTAAGATCAAATGAATTTTTTAAAATAGAACATTATATTTCTTTTTTCCTCCAAACAGATTGAGTACATGCATGGGGAATGTCCCAAGCATTCTGTGTGATTTTTTGGGTGTTTATGCTTATACATACATACTTACATATATATATACATATATATATATATATATATATATATATATATATATATTATTTGCTTACAATAAATGGGAGAGAGGAATTCAAATCCATGTTTTTCTTATCAGACAGTTCTATTAAACTACAAGGCTCTTGGGAAAAGATTTTGGTGCATTTTAATTAGTAAAACATTGGAGAGAGCAAGTTCTTTGCTTTTTCCGCATGCGTATGTGTGTATGTATATATATATATATATATATATATATATATATATATATATTATTTGCTTACAATAAATGGGAGAGAGGAATTCAATTCCATGTTTTTCTTATCAAACAATTCTATTAAACTACAAGACTCTTGGGAAAAAATTTTGGTGCATTTTAATTAGTAAAACATTGGAGAGAGCAAGTTCTTTGCTCTTTCTGCATGCGTATGTTGCAAAAATGATTCTAATTCTAAATCTAACATAAGTTCAGGTGGTTACAATAATAGAGGATGAGTTTTTGAAGCTCAACAAATCGTTCAACACCAATTCTGAAAGCAATTTGGTCCTTTCAGCAAGTTTTTCTCCAAAGGTAAGTCTAGGAATTTTTTACTGTCTTTAGTTGATCTATTATATTCATATTGTGTTATCAAAGAATATATAGCTACTTTGAACCTTAGAAACAGTAAAATCATTATGATTTTTTGTAGATTTGGCTAGTGGGAGATGGTTTGGATAAAGAAGAACAGTTAAAGGCACCGAAAGGAACATTATTTATTCCCTTCTCACAATTCCCACCAAAGAAATTGCGCAAAGACTGTTACTACCATAGCTCTCCAGCAATGGTGACTCCAAGGTCTCTTGAGAATTTGCACTCTTGTGAGGTTAGTAGAGAATTCTTCCAAGATCTCTTCGCTGATGCTATCAAATGAATATAGAGAAGTTGAAAAAAAAAATAAAGAGGCATGCATATCATATATTGTGGAAACTAGAAAATATAATGATGCATGCAAACTAATGATCGAACAAATTTGGTCAACTTGTAAAACTGTTACAAATTACAAGTACTATTATTGCATTAAATAGGTCAGTTTGTAAGTATTTTTTTTAATTGTAAAATTTGTAATAATTTTAAAATTTTCCAATACTACTATTGCTCAAGAGAAACAAAAAAAAAAGGGAAAAAGACAGCAAAATCTTCAGTTATCACTTTATATTATAATAAATCATCTATGTCATATCTAATTGCTAGATTTATCTACAAGCTTCTCCATTTCATTTTAATGAAGTCCATTTTATGATTAAAAATTTATTTGTTGGATTTGACAGCATATACAGTATCACATTAATGATATAACACCTAAATATACCTTAATTTAGATTTACAATATTTAATCCGAATCATAAAATAGATCACTTTCAAATAGAGAATATTTTAATACCTGGATCTATAGAAAACATAGGCTTCTTTGTTGACGTCAAAAGACTTCTTCAAATGAAACCTTCAAGCCCATTTAACGTCTTCCATTGGGTGGTGATGCTGGAAGAAAGAATTAGTATTTGTCAGCATAATTAAGCTAATTAAGACATGAATAAACCATAGTTTTTGTATCTACAAAACATACATATATGTGTCCAACTTTAATATTGGGTAGTCTAGTAATACTAGAACATGGTTCTTTCAATGCAAATGTAAAGCATGCACACTTTTTTCTTTTTTTTCTTCTTCGTTTACAAGAGTTTGTATTTTGAATTGGTAGCAGAATTGGTTGCCAAGAAGAGTGATGAGTGCTTGGCGTATAGCTGGGATTGTGCATGCATTGGAAGGATGGAATGAACACGAGTGCGGTTACACAATGTCCAACATTGAGAAAGTTTGGCAAGCAAGTCTTCAACATGGATTTCAGCCTTTGCTGTTCCCAACTGAATCAAAATACTAATATATAGCCACTATAAGATATGCAAATGGACCTGCTTGAGCTATCACATCTATGCAAATGTACCTACCTGAGCTATTACATCAAAACTAGTTTGTAACCTCATGCATATGCATGAATATACTTAAAGATATATAATAAAATGTATAATATAATTCATATATATATAATTTAAATACTATTGATAGTCATTTTTATATTTTGTTAACTCTTTAAAAAAAATTTTAAGGATTTATATAAAATGTAAATTGTTCATGTTTATTTATTTATTATTGGGAAGCACTTTTTTCTACTATTCATTTATTCTAGACTATTTGATTTTTGTACTGAATATTTATGATATGGTCCCACATTTGATTCTAAAATTAAAAAATAAAACTCTTTAAGAATAAATATTTAGGACACATAGCGCAAAATCGAAACTCTAATTTGAAATTGTAATTTGAGTTTCTCTCAACATATATATATATATATATATATATATATATATATATATATATATATATATATATATGACTTATAAATTTGAGTTGTTTTTAGTTATACAAAAAAAAAAAAAAAAAAAAAACTCATAAATATGAAATCATTCAAAATTTCTCTTCCTCTAATTTTATATATAGAGTTAGATATATGATTATGTTTTTTATGATTTATTTATATTGGATTCCTCGTTTTCTACACTAAATTAACTCATTTGGCACAAAATTAAAGAATTTCAGTTAGATGGGACACACACACACACACACACACATATATATATATAGATAACTTATAAACTTGAATTATTTTTAGTTCTATAAAAAAAAGGCTCATAAATATAAAATCATTCAAAAATTATGTTTTTTATGGTTTACTTATATTGGACTCATCATTTTTTACATTAAATTAACTCATTTGGTACAAAAATTAAAAAACTTAGATTAAATGGGACATATGTCGCAAAATTAAACTCTAATTAAAATCTAATTTTTACATTGAATTAACTCACTTGGCACAAAAATTTAAAAACTTATATTAGATGAGATACGTGGCACAAAATTAGACTCTAATTGAATTCTAATTTAAAATCTAATTGAATTTTCTCTCGGCTTTACTTATTGTTATATATATAGATTGTTTTTTTTTTTTTTTATAATAATGTTAGATGGGTTTGATTTTGGTGACTAGACTATATTAATACTTGTCAAATTGAGTTTTAATGATCAGTCACTTCCACTGTAGGGAAATTACCACAAAATTCCCAACCTGTGAGAACAAAATATAAAGGAAAACACACGCCAAAGAAAAAATAATCACACGCACAAGACAGTATTTACGTGGTTCGGCAATTTGCCTACGTCCACGGAGTTGTAGGGATTTCACTATTATCATGGAAAATACAAAGTGCGGCAGTACAGTTTTTCTCACACTCAAAAGCGACAACCAAAAAACCCTAATCACAAAAATAGCGTTTTCTACATCTTGCACACAGGATTCACAATGCGCTCCGGCTTGGGCCTGTTGGCCCAAGCCTCCGCTCCATGAACTAAGCCTCAAAAAATCTCCCATTAAAAAATTATGCAACATTATTTGGGTTGGGTCGGGTCGTCAACTAGATCAAACACAACTAGGCTCTACAAAGCCCAACATCTCTCTCTCTCTCTCTCTCTCTCTCTCTCTCTCTCTCTCTCTCTCTCTCTCTCTCTCTCTCTCTCTCTCTCTCTCTCTCTCTCTCTCTCTCATGTACAAATGATCTGAAATTCTTCTATTGTTATATGAGAAAATTTAACGGATGCTCTAAGCAAGGCGGTGTTACATTCAAGCCAAGGGTTCAAAAGAACCCGCTTATCTGGCCAAAAAAATAAAATTGTTTTGATCCCTTAAAATAAAAATTTATTGGAACTGCCACCGGCCCTAAAGGCACTAGTTTAAGAAATATTTTAAAATGTTTTATGGAAAAAAAAATTTATAAGTTTCTGTATTTTTTTTTTCTTTTTTTTTTGAAAATAGTATTAAAAGTTTCTTAAAATGGTCATTAACAAATGCTCTAAGGGCACCCGTTAACTAGGCCCTTATTATATTGATTCAATTTCAAGAATTTATCTAAGGCTAATTAACACCACAGTTGGGAATGCGTTGCTTTGAAAAAACTAAACTTGCTCAAGCACAGACGCATAGACTGATATAGAGATAGACTAATACACACATTTTTCTTGGAAAATGAAATTAACATAAGCACCCATTGATTTAAAGGAGTGCCAAGTTTGACTGAGCTCAAATAATATCTGCTATTTTAGTTTAAGTTGGATTAGCTAGATTGTCTATATTAGAACTTCATGGAACTGCAATTTATATATGATTCGACTGATTTAGTCCGATATAAAGTATTGTGTTTTGTCTACTGTTATATTAGGCGACTATACATACATGCGCTTGTTGCCTCTTCGATTGCAAGTTCAAGAGTATTTTTGCTTGTAGACTATATTTTCTATTGGCACAAACACTCGGAACAAAAATGAAAATCTCTTTGAGAAATGGACTTTAATATTTATTATCATAGGATAATCATAACATATATGGAGTTTAATTCCAGGCCGAATGTACCTTTACTAACACTTAACCCAAAGAAAGAAAGAAAAGAAAAGCATTCACTACAAAAAAAAATGGGGCTATCCCAACGTTTACAAAACTGCTGGGATAGCCTAAAAAAGCGTCGGGATAGGCCAAAAATGCCTATCTCATTTTTTTTTTCCCAGTGCTTTAAATTTTCGTGCAGTGACAATCGGTATAGGGTTGCCAGACCTGTACCAGCGCTTTACAAAACCGCCAGTATAGGTCCCGGCGCTTTCAGACCCTATTCTGACGCTTTTTTCTTGTGTCGGGACAGTCCAAACCAGCAATTCTAAGACCTATACCGACAGATTTCAGGACCTATATCGGCACTTTTTAATTAAAAAAAGCACTGGTATAGGTGTATTTATACCAGCGGTTTTGAAACTGCCCCTATAGGGTACTTACGAAAATATGAATACAACCTATACCAGCGCTTTTAAACTGCTGTAATAGGTATTGCCTATGCTAGCGCTTTTGAAAAGTGCCGGTATAAATCTTCAATGGAAATAGAAATAAGGCCTATACCAGCGCTTTTAAACTGCTGTAATAGGTTCTGCCTATGCCATCGCTTTCAAAAGCGTTGGTATAGGTCTTCAATGGATATAAAAATTAGCCCTATACCAGCACTTTTAAAACGCCGTAATAGGGTAATCAGCGAAACTATTAAAATACTCTATTCCAGCGGTTTAGAAAGCGCTGCTATAGGTTTCTATTTTTATTTTTTAGGCACTTGTAATACATATTTTCCAAGCACCTATAATGTAATCAAAATACAACATCAAATAAGAAATACAATAATAGTGTAAACCAATGAATTAAATATATTTAATTACACCATATTAATAACTATATATCAAATAATACATCCCAAATGTCTAGAATGTTCACAAAATAATACATCCCAAATGTTTAGAATGTTAGGAACAAAATAATACATTCCAATGATGAATATATATCAACTTTTGAAACTTTATAATACATTGAGTGGGACAAAATAAAAACCACCAACTGCATATTTCCTAATGCAGCTCCCCAGATGATAAATTTACAAAAATTGGAGAATATTCATCTGCATCATCACCACCACTCTAAAATATAATAAACCAGGATAGCTTCATATCTCTATATACTCTATGGCTTCCCTTTCTTCTTTTTTTTCTTTTTTTTTTCCTACAACATGGTCATTAAATTCATTAAAATAGTGATTATGGTGTTTCTACATATTTAAGTTTACTTTCCATCATCTTTGAATTATAACTACCCATAGTTGCGTATGATATATAATTGTTCATGTGAAGGAGAGCAATATATATGACATTATGTAACTACAAATTTAAGAAGTAGAGTTCTTACAATGCTTCTTCAAATCAGCCTTGTGGCTCCTCCATACCTTCCCAAGCTGAGACAAAGCCCACTATCTTTGTCTCCTAGGTTTGATGCAATATGTAGGTATGATCCATCGTTTCTAAAATCAACAATTGAGTTAGCGCATTTCACAAATCCAACATAGTAACATACTTATATAAAACTTAGTACAATTAAGCATAGAACCCAAGTAGTTGTGTTGTCTCGTCTAACACCTAAATGGCCTCCCAACATTGGTTTTTATATTGCTGTGGCACTAAATGCCATCGAACATAATCCATTGGGCACATATATGGCATTCGTGCCATAGATCCCAACCACCTTGACCAACTTCCTGCAAGTTTTCCAATCGGCTGGCCCACTTTATTTAATTGCAAGACGAGTCTTTATTCACTAGTAGAGGATTGTCGTTTTTCTTCCTCAATTGGAGAGGTTCCTAGTCTTTCTTGCTCTTCACTCGATCCTCCTTGTGAAGAGCATGCCCCAACATTGACCAAAACAAAACGCCACTTCCTCCCCATTCCTACGTGCAAGAATTTAACAATACACAAATAAGAACTGTTTTCTACTTTCCAAATCTTCACGAATATGCACGAAAATAATCTAAGCAAGAGAAAGCACGTACTAGCTATCTCCCAATTGCCTTCACTTGAAGAAGATGAACAACTAAAACAAAGAGCGAAATTCACAATAGAAAAATTAAGTTGAAAAACTGTTTAAGCTTTGATTGGGTTTTCACTTAGCATAACTAATTTGTGCCATAAAGATTCTACTCCACTTAAAAATTCTACTACACTTGCATTTTGTTTTCCCAACCTATTTATAGCTAAACACACACCAATATAGACCCCAAAATAATCAAGCATGTTCAAACTATCAAATTAATATAATACAATAAAAAATTTCTAGTCATAATACAAGACATTCCAAATGTCTAGATCGTTATATCAAAGTTGCAAACTAAAAATAAAAAATAAAAAACTACAAGCTTGATGATTGATTTTGCATAGTAGGACAATAAGAACAACACAATCAACACTCCCAATATAAAATACACCGCCTTATATCTCCCTGCAAGCCACCCACTTGCTCCAAATCAACAACCCACCATATCAAAATATATGAATTTACTCAAACAAAATACGATAAATTGGCAACAAATTGATCAATAATATGACAAAGTTCACAAAACAAATAACACTCCCAATATAAGATTCACCCCATTTTCTCTCCATGCAAGCCACCCACTTGCTCCAAATCAACAACCCACCACAGCAGTAATGTTGACACATAATTATAGACTAGAAGGGTAATAAGAAGTAGATTTTACTCACCCTTTAGCTATCCACTGATTTGCTTACGGAAAGAAGAGTGATGCAGAGTGATACATCAAAAGAGTAATGGCATAGAAATAAGGAACCAAGTCAACAAACACTTAGGCATATGCTACCAAAAAAATACACTTATATATAAAGGGTTCATTCTATTACTATAATTTAGTAACTTTCCTTCTTTGCCATTTGAATTTACAGCTTATTAGCATTTTTCAATTACCTTTCACAACCTTAGGGTGCTATTAGCATTTTTCATTCTATAACTAAATTGCTTTTTAAATGCATCCAAAACAAAAAACAAGACATCATTTATCAGATCATTTTTATAGACACCTTTATACCCATTAGTTAGGCATAATAGTTATCTAGTTGATCGAGCAAGAGAAATTTAACACGAACTCACACACACAATGCATGCACGCATGACAAACAAAATTTAGTGCAAAATCATTTCTGTATAAAAACACATCCAACAAAAAAATAATAATAATCAAAAGAAATTCAATGCAAAATTTAGCAACCTCCATTACAAAAGAAATATATGCAAAAATCACAAACTGTACCATTATATCTTGCCGTGAAACAATCACAAATTATTGTATATATCAATGCTACTATTAAAGATCACTCTTAAGAACCTAGGATTTATTTGTTCCTTAGTATGCTTTTAATAAAAAATAAAAAGGCTTAAAGATGCAAACTACAACCTATGAACTTCCATTCATTTTTACTTCCAAATAAAAGAATATATTCATCATTGAGCTACAATACAATGGGGGCAAAAGTTTAACAAGGCTGCCAATATAGTCTCGTGTATGTTCAAGATGCCTTTGTGGCAAGGTTTTACTTTCTTTTGTCCTTGATGCAAAAATGCTTTATGAGCTAACTAAAACAAGAATGACTATTTGATGACACCAAGAAGATGCTGCTTTTCTTAGCACCAGTTCCATGAAAAGCAAGCTTGGCATAATCAAATCTATGTAAAGTGATTACAAGTACTAATTGTGCAACAATGGTGGCCCGGGTGCTATCATAGAAACAAGTTATTAACATTTAGCACAACTTTGTACCTAAACTAATCCAAAGCATTAACACTAGCCTCAATCTAGAACAATGGGACATCATTAAAAACAAATTAATTAATAGCAAACATCAAGTAAACTCAGAGAATTAGTAATACAAGAGTATATACTGTCAAAATAATAATAACAAAAATAATACAAGAGTATATATGCTTAGCCAATTGGTTGCCAATGCACCATATTCTCAAAAGTTGACAAATGAAACTTAAGACCACCACCCAAAAAATAAAAAGAGATAACTTTGAAGTTAGAACAACATATTTATATACCAATAATGAAAGTCCAAAAACCCATTTCATGAAACCCCAAAATATAGAGAAAAAAAATACATTAAACCCACCTACATTTCCTCCAAAATAGAGCAAACTTTAACCAAAATCAAAAATAAAAAGCCACAAATTCAGCTAAACTTTAACCAATACCAAAACTAAAACCCACACAATCAACCAACAGTTACACAAAAATATACACATAACCCAAACCAAACTTCAACCAAAATCAAAACTAAAAAACCAAAAATTTAACAACAAATATATATATATATATATATATATATATATATATATATATACACAAAAATTGCTACAAAATAGAAATGAGAGCTAGATAGACTTACCTTGCTTTGGGTAGGGTTTGTGGTTTTGGGTAGTATTTTTGTGTTTGAAATTTTGGAAAAGAAATGGTGGGTTTTGAGTAAAGAAGAAGAGAGGAGGAGGGGAAGTGGGCTAAGGAAGATCCATGAGAGAGAGAGAGAGAGAGAGAGAGAGAGAGAGAGAGAGAGAGAGAGAGAAAATGTGGGTGCGAAAAAAAATATATGAAGTAAAGAAGTGGGAGACCAAAAATGAAAGGCCAAAGTGGTGGGAAGCTGAAAAAAATAAGTGGAAAGTCTGAAAATTTTTAAGTGGAGCGAGGGACTTATTGTGACGAAATGTCACTTATTGCAGCAGTAAAAACCACTGTAATACATTTTAAACCTATTATGGCGACTCACTTATTGCAACGACTTTAAACTGCCACAATAAATTATGAAATTTTCAAATTTTTTTGAAAATTTTGGAAGCCAGGTTTTTTACTTCAGACCTATAGCAGAGGTTTTAAAACCGCTGTAATAAGTGTAAAAACTACCATAATAGGCATTTAGGGATTTTTTTTTCCCTATACTAAAAGTAATAAAATATAATTTAATACAAAAATTAATAAAATATAATTTAATACAAAAATTAATAAAATATAATTTAATAATTAATAAAAATATAAGATGACACTCGAGGACCAAAATTAATAAAATATAATTTAATAATCATTAAAATAACTGAAATACCCCTAAGACTAAAAAAAAGGGCAAGATACCCCCATAAACTTAAAAAATGACTAAAACACCCCTACCACCCAAAAAAATGACTAAAATACCCCCTGCAACATGAAAAAAGACCAAAATACCCTTGAAGCCTAAAAAAGACCAAAATACCCTTGAAACCTAAAAAACGACCAAAATTAATAAAATTTAATTTAATAATCCTTGAAAATGACTGAAATACCCCTAAGACTAAAAATAGGCCAACTTACCTAATAAACTTAAAAAATGGCCTCAACACCCTACCACCCAAAAAATGGCTGAAATACTCCCGAAACATGAAAAAGAACTAATATACCTTTGAAGCCTAAATAAAAACCAAAATACCATTGAAACCTTAAAAAAGACCAAAAAACCACATAAACCTAAAAATGACTAAAAACACCCCCATAGCCTAAAATGATGACCAAAATACCCTTAATGGCTAAAAATGAATCAAATACCTCCTAGGCATTAAATAATGATCAATATACACCCTAAGCCAAAAAGTGACCGAAATACCCTAGAAACTTTAAAAAATAATAATAATAATAATAATAATAATAATAATAATAATAATAATAATAATAAACCAAAGTACCCTTGAGCCTAAAAATGACCAAAAATACCCTCTAAGCCTAAAGAAAATGACCAAAAGCTAAAAACGACCAAATACCCCCTAAGCATTATAACAATTTACACACACATCCTAAGCCTAAAACCTGACCAAAATGCCCTGGAAACGTAAAAAATTAATAAAATACTCAAGTCATTTTTAATGTTTAAAGGGTATTTGGTCTTTTTTTAGGTTTTAGGGGGGGCGTTTCGGTCATTTTTTAAGTTTTCAGGGGTGTATTTGTCTTTTTTAGGTATCGGGTATGTTTTGGACATTTTTTTGTGTTTACAAGGGCATTTTGGTCATTTTTTCGATTTATGGGGGTACTTTGGTCGTATTTAAGTAATCGAGGGTATTTTGGTCTTTTTTAGGCATGGGGATACTTTGGTTATTTTAGATGTTTTGGGGGTACGTTGGTCAATTTTTAGGTTTTGGGGGTTATTTCGGTCATTTTCTAGGTTTTGGAGGTGTATCGGTCTTTTTTTAAGTATCAAGTGTGTTTTGGACATTTTCTGTGTTTACGGGGGCATTTTGGTAATTTTTTGCGCTTTATGGGGTATTGTAGTCTTATTCAAGTAATCGAGGGTATTTTGATCTTTTTCAAGCATAGGGGGTACTTTGTTCATTTTCGATGTTTTGGGGGGTAGTTTAGTCAGTTTTTATGTTTTTGGGGTTATTTTAGTTATTTTTTAGGTTACGAGGGTGTATAGGTCTTTTTTAGGTATCAAGGGTGTTTTGAACAATTTTTTGTGTTTACAGGGGCATTTTATTCATTTTTTTTATTTATGGGGGTATTTTGGTCATATTCAAGTAATCGAGGGTATTTTGGTCTTTTTTAAGCATAGGGGTACTTTGATCATTTTTTATGTTTTGGGGTGTACTTTGATCAGTTTTTAGGTTTTTTGGGTTATTTTAGTCATTTTTTACGTTTTAGGGGTGTATCCGTCTTTTTCTAGGTATCAGGGGTGTTTTGGACATTTTTTGTGTTTATGGGGGCATTTTGGTCACTTTTTCGATTTATGGGGGTAATTTGGTCTTATTCAAATAATCGAGGGTATTTTGGTCTTTTTCGATGTTTTGGGGGGCACTTTGGTCATTGCTCAAGTTTTAGGAGGATATTGGTCATTTATTAGGAGAAATCCCTATTCCAACGCTTTTAAAAGTGTCGAGATAGGTCTTCCCCAGAAGGGAATAAAGTAACCCTATTCCAGCACTTCTAGTGCATTGGTATAGGTGTACCCTATTCTAGCACTTTAATAAGCACCAGGATAGGTCTCCCCCATAAGAGAATGGATTAACCACATTTCAACACTTTTAGAGCACTGGTATAAGTTACCGCTATTCTAGCACTTTATAAAGTGTTGTGATAGGTCTCTCCTAGAAAGGAATGGAGTAACCCTATTCCAGCGCTTCTAGAGTACTAGGATAGGTTATCTCTATTCCAACGCTTTCAAAAGTGCAAGGATAGGTCTCCCTATAAAGGAATCGAATAACCCTATTTCAGCACTTCTAGTGCATTGGTATAGGTGTACCCTATTCCAACACTTTAATAAGCGCCAGGATAGGTCTCCCCCATAAGAGAATGGATTAACCCTATTTCAACGCTTTTAGAGCACTGGTATAAGTTACCACTATTCCAGCACTTTATAAAGTGTTGTGATAGGTCTCCTTTAGAAGGAAATGGAGTAACTCTATTCCAGCGCTTCTAGAGTACTATGATAGGTTATCCCTATTCCAACACTTTCAAAAGTGCAAGGATAGGTCTCCCTATAAAGGAATCGAATAACCCTATTCCAGTGCTTTTAAAGTGCCGAGATAGACTCTTTTCAAGAAAGAAAATCAATTTTTTAAAAATCAATAAATCTAACCTATAGCGGCGGTTATAAAACGCTACAATAGGGCCTCCTATACCTGCAGTTGTGGAAACCGCCGCTATAGGCCTCTTATTGCAGCGATTTATGAAGCGCCAATTTTGAGCTGTTGTAATAGGGTGTCCTATACAAGCAGTTTCTAAAAGCACTGCTATAGGTTAATCTATTATGACGGTTTTGAAAAGCACCAAAAAAAAACACTGGTGCATGACGATTTTTTTGTAGTGATTAATGGAGGTCAAATTGTATCTTCCAGTAGGAGGTCAAGCTCATAATAAACTGATTCTTTAATGCAGGCAGTGGCAGAGCCTTAAACCTCATGTACTCAATTTGTTTTTTGGAATTTTGATTGTAATATAACTATGGGAAATGTTAAAGAATGCCCCTAAAGCATTGGTTTATGAACTATTTTTAGAAACATTTTATAGAAAAATGAAAAAGTAATTGATTTTATTGATAGTTTTTTTATATTTATCATGAAATGGCATCAAAAATTTCCTAATATACTTATTAACCATTACTCTAATGACACTAGTTAATATGACCTTATTATAATTATAAGTAGTCCATTCTTGATTTAAAAAAAAGTAGTCCATAGAAAAAATATCACTTGCTCCATTCAACTTTTTTTTTTTCTTAAAATACTATGTATATTAATCTTGTGATTGTAAAAGCATATTTATAGAAATTACTTAAACAAATGAAATTATAATCCGCTCAAAATATATGCCAAATATATATATTTGTGTGTGTGTGTACGATTATTGGCCCATCATTAGGTGGTCCATGGGCTGTAGGTCGGATAAAGGTCATTTGTCAGGCCCAGTCTATGCTGCTCGACCAAAATAACCATGGACTATCTTAGTCTCAGGGTCTGATGTTGCTCGAAGCCCACTCTAGGGTATCTTAGTAATGCCTTAGGAGAGGTCGCCACCGAACAACATCCGGCATCTACTGCAAGTCCCAAAAGTAACATACCTATTTCCAAAGTAGGGCCCCCTTCTGTCAGGAATAATCTGGAAGGGCCCCACTTGCACAAAAAAAAATATCAAAAGTAATCATCACTGAGAGCATTAGCATTAGGGGTGTAAAACCTCCCAGTTGCTAAAATAGTCATTGACAATCCAAAATAGAGCTACAACCGAGGATGCAAACCTAAAAAATTTTTACAACCTATAAACAATAAGTTCTTATATTTATAACCTACTGTTCATGAGTTTGTAAACTAAAAAATCATATTTTATTTCATTTTCTCTCTCTCTCTCTCTCTCACTTTATCTCTCTAACTGACTATTTCTTCTCCATTCTCTCTTCTCCATCAATCTCACAATACGATCTCTCTTCTCTCCTCCCTCAGTGCCTCTCTGAATCTCTCTTCTCTCTGCACTTTGTGGTTGTGGTTGTCGTTTGGGTCAGGCGGGTGGTGTTTTGATCGGTTGTTTGGGTCAGATCACGGGCATCTTCGGAGATCAAAGAAGCAGCAGCAGCTACAGCGACGATGAGGCGTTTGGTGGTGCTTTTATTAGGATCCGATGCTACAAAGACGATGGGTTAGGCGTTGCTCTTCGGCCCGTGCTTGGTGTTCCTAGTGCAACGATGATCGGAGTTTAAGGTTTGAGGTTTGAGGGTGGTGTTCTTCAGATTTTCAGTGGTGGTGGCTGGTTGATTGGTTTGATGGTATGGGTGTAGTTGTTCCGGTTTGGGTATGGGTATGTGATAGTTTTGATTTGTTCCAAAATTTGGGTATGGGTTTGTGTTTCTTCCGATTTGGGTGTGGTGATGTGGTTGTTCTGATTTGTTCCTATGGGTTTGCTGTTGTTCTGTTTGGTTGATCGAGGAGTTTGGATGGTGGATTTGGTTGTTCTGTTTGGTTGGTCAAGGGGTTTGGGGTGGCAGTGGGTGGCTTTTGTTTGAGTATTGGGTCTGTATCGGTGGTGGGTGGTACATTGGGTTGCTGGCAATGGGTGGCTGAGGGAGAATGGGAGATAGAGGAAGAGAGACCAATTAGAGAGAAAAGAGAGAGAGTATTTTTATATTATTTTATTGCGTAGTTAATATTATTATTTTAATGGAATAGGTGTAAAAATAAAAATTGGAACGTAGGGTGTATTATAGAGAGAGTTGGTATAATAGATAAAGTAATTTTTTAGATGGTAAAATAGAGACTGAGTTACAAACCTGGATGCTAGTGCTCTAACCCACTCAGGAATCTTGTAAATAGTGGGGAAGTAGAAGGAGGGATTGGACACTTAAGGGGAAGGAACCAAAGAATTAGAGTGAGAAAGAGAGGAAAAGAGTGAGCCTCTTCAGGAAGGTAATGGGTAAATGTTTTTTGGGTATGAACTCTCGCTCTTAGGAACTTCTCATTATAGGATATCTAAATACTCATAACAACAAATAGATTGTGAGGTCAACTTAGTGGAAAGTCCATTAATTGAATTGTGCGCGCCACTATATATATATATATATATATATATGTGTGTGTGTGTGTGTGTGTGAGACATATATGACGATTCCTTTATTATTATGTTATTTAGTTTGTAATTTTTTTTATCCAATGCATAAAGATTATAATTAATTTAATTACAATCTTGTTCCCACATACCCTAAAGAGGCATTTGGTTCGCATAATGTTACGTTACTGTAATGTAACATTCTTAGATTCATGTGATCTCATTAGTTCCCCTCCCCCCCCCCCCCCCCCAAAACTCTTCATATTTTTTGTTTTTTTGTATGACTCAATTAATTAAATTAGTTCAATTTTGTATTTGTTATCATTTTGGCCCCATTCATAAAATCCTAATTCTGCACCTGGCTTCGTTCAATTCCATGACAATGATTGTAATAAAAAAAACAACTTATAACAATGCTGTTATATATAAATTCGTTTTTTTAGAGTTGCCTTGAAGATCTTTTGAAGAATTGAAGACTAAAAATTTCGCTCAGGTGAAAGGGAACTCCGCTCGAGAGAAATCAAGTTGCCTCAATTAGACAATAGTTAAACCTAAGACTACGTATTGGTAGGTGGTCATGTTAAAGAAAGTATATGTTCCTCAACAACAACAAAAAAATGTATACAGCAATTACATGTGCTAGGGCTACGAGAATATTCGACAATCGACATGTATAGGTAAAATCTAAATTTGACAAAAATATTTTTATGATCAACATAGTTGGTAGTAGGTAGTAACACAAGGATATTAGCAATATATTTATGTTAATGCGACATTGTAGAGTTTGTCTTAGAATTAGACAAAGACGACGTCGTCTCATGTGACATGATCACAATGAAAAGTGCAAAATAAATTAAGATTGCCTGTAAAAAATGGAGTCATTGGTCAATATGACGTCAATAACTAGTTGGATATGATCCAATTATATTCTTAAGTGATCTTGTCATTGCTTGTACAAAGTGTAAAATGATGAAAAAAAAACTTAATAAATATTTTAGCACATTCTTTTGTGGTTCTATCACAATTTAAAGTAAAATAAATAAATAAATAATGCTAAAAAATCATGAAAATTTAGTGGTGAATGTGACGTGAATTACCACCAATGTGAAAAAAACTATCCATTTGTAACCTTGTAATTGCCAATCCAAATTGACCTAAAAAAAACTAGGATTATCATGTGATGTAGCAAAATCTATAGCCTTATTAATTTGATGTAGACGCACCGTTTTATAACGTGACAATCAAAGTCTAACATGAACACAAAAACAAAAATTGACAGAAGACAATGGAATCATCGCTCTATATGACATGAGTTATAAATGGACGTGAGAATTGAAAGTCACATTCAGACGTGACTTAATTTGTTGTTACCTGGCCAAAGAGAAAAAAAATTGAAAATTTTAATATATAATGGTTTACCATGCGGCATGGGAGACACCATCTTATGTACACAATTACTAAAAGCTCATATTTGTGCTAAAACACAAGAGCTTTTAGCACAAATCTAAGTTTGTTTAGACTGCCAATTAAAAATTACAGTTAAATTATTTTTACTCTAACTTAAACAAATTGCAGAACAAGAGTAAATGTGCACAATGAACCGATAACACTACCATAAGTCATATTCATCCATCATCAACAATAAAATGAAAGATTAAAAAGTAGGGAAAAGATATGCAAACACAAGATAAACCAAGCCGTGTTATCGAAGATGAAACTAAAAAACTCGACGAAAACCTCTCCACGACCTTCCAAGTCAAAATCAATTCACTAGAAAATAAAGTTAGAGTACACGAATAACAAAAGACCCTCCAAGCCTAATCTACCCCATGTACTAGATAGAGAGGTAGGAGTTGACGAAAACTACTAGGAAATGTATAAATGATTGTGAGTATAACAATCTCAAACTCTCAAGTGTATTTGCTAGGGTTTTCTCTCTGAAAAGCACTCCTTACAATTCGTGGGTAATGAGGGTATTTATAGTGTGGGTAAAGATTTTGGTAAAACAACTTAACTTTTTGCAAACAAAAGAGTTTCACAGGTACTTTGCGGGATGACCCTTCTCATGAAACACTCGCGAACTTGATAGCCTGATGTGACTCTTAAACTTCCAGTCATGTGCTTTACACATGACCTTTTCGCGGGTTGCTTCTTGCAAACTACTCGCGAGCTAATCGCGACTTCCACTAATCCACCTTTTGAAGCTTGATTCTTCACCGATCTCTCGCACTCATCCCTTACAAATAAACCCATATACCTGCAGGAAAAATGATTGAAAAAATTATAATCAAATTTAGCACGAAATTAAAGTCAACACAAGTCAGTTGAAAATCACAATTATACAATTACAATGTAATGTGAACACTAAATTAAAATTGCCAAAAAATAATGGAGTAATTATTTAATGCGACGTTACTTAATAGTAAATGAGAAAGTTACAGTTATAAGCGTTCATGTTGTAATACTTATCCAAAGTGTAAAAAAAAAAAAAATGAGAGTTAAAAAATAAAATATATTAGTACATATAATGATGTAGAGCCTACAATTGGATTGGCATATTTGGAAAAAAATAATGTGGCCCTATTTTTTTTTTAAGGAAATTTTGTGACCCTATCTTAGTTAAAGTAAAATAAAAAAAAAAAAATTCTAGAAAAGCGTAAAGTTATTGTTGAAGTGACTTATATCCAAAATGACAAAAAAAAAACAAAAAAAAAACCTTGTCTGTAATGCCATGTGATGAAATGAACCATTGGATTTCATGAAGAAATTATTTTATGTGACTTTGACATAATCTAACATAAAGAAAATAGATAAATAATAATAGAAAATAATGGTTTCACTACTTAGTATGATATAAATTTTCAATAAATATGAATAAATCATTATGATGATGATGATGATGTTGTTGTGGGGAGTAAAAGGACCCAAGCGGGCATTTGGGCCTTTGGGCTCTAGCAAGGAGGGCCGATCTGTTCTTGAGCTAAGAATTTGTTAGTACTGCGAATCGGCCCATACGCCGAGGGTCCAAGGACACATCCGAGGGTGAGTTTCTTCTCGGACAGACCCAAGAGAACTCGGAGATTCACTACGAAGAACAAGGCAGAATTCCGGAAAGACTGTTGGTTAAGAGGGGGAAACCCTAAACCATCTAGATACACCGGTGTTAGAAAAATATCATGAGCAAAGGCTGCCACCTCCACATTAAAGACTCTGCACCTACCTCCCTGGCCGCATTAATGGGGAAGTGACCCCTGAACAGTAGAACTGAAACTTCTGGTCACTATTCAAAGGCACTAAGAGAAGAAATATCTAGATGGGAGGGGGTTTGAGCAACACGTGGATAAAGTATCAAGAAAAGAAGTATTTAAGAGGGGGGCCAGTCTGTAACCAAAGAAAAAAATGAAGAATTGTAATCTTTAAGAAAGAAAGAGAAATAATACAGAAGTAGTCCTCAGCTCACGTCTAAGGAGGTCCATCTGCAATTATCATTCATTATTTACAAGTGTTTGCACACTATACCCTGTTATCAAGTTCTCAGTACTTCTAATTTAGATTTCAAGCCCATACTCTACAAATTTCATTGTTTAAGGCTCATTGGGCCTGAGCCCATAATAGTCTTTGGGTCTAGGTGCAATTGTGCACTTACAATTGGCGCCGTCTGTGGGAAATCTAGTCTGGAAGAAGCTGGGATACTATGGCAGGCGTAGGTTCACACCATGTAGAATCTCAAGGATCACAACCGGAGGATCTTTTCGAGCGTCTTGAGCGTCGAATAGATTGAAAGGGAAGCGTCTATACAGAATACCCTAGGGCTAGCCATACGCATGGCGGGGGTAGCACCACCCACGAGGATGGTGCTAAAGCCATGCAGAAGGAGATTAATCGTTTGAAAAGAAAGCTACGCCGCGCTAGACGTAAGCCTTCACCTTCCTCATCTAATCCTTCTTCAGCGGAGGTCCGGGGAGGTAGTTACAGCTCGAGGTCATGCTCACCCCCCAGCGCAATGTCCTCTTGTGAGGAGGACGACCCGCCAGCTCGCAGACACAAGAAACTTCCTTCCAGGGGCTTGGGGAGCGATGCTATGAGTCGGGCGTTGCACCAACTCTCCAAATCTCCATTCTCATGGAGGTATGAGAAGGGGAGGCTCCCCAAGAGGTTCACCCAGCCCACCTTTACTATCTACAATGGCCGGACTGATCCGGTGGAGCATGTGAGTCACTTTAACCAGAAGATGGCGGTGCACTCTCATAACGAGACCCTAATGTGTAAAGTTTTCCCCTCTAGCTTGGGACCTGTTGCTATGAGGTGGTTCAACGGCCTTAAATCGGGGTCTGTAGGTTCGTTTGGGGAGCTTACTAGAGCATTCGCTTCGCGGTTTATTACGTGTAGCAGAGTGCCTCGGCCATTGGACTCGCTGTTATCCATGACCATGAGGGAAGGGGAGACGTTGAAAGCATACTCTGGCCGGTACTGGGAGATGTTTAACAAGATAGATGGTGATTTTGATGACGTGGCGCTCAATACCTTTAAGGTAGGCCTTCCTACTGATCACGACTTGAGGAAGTCCTTGACCAAAAAGCCCGTCCGTAACGTACGTCGTCTCATGGATCGTATTGATGAATACAAAAGGGTAGAGGAAGACCAGCAGCAAGGAAAGGGTAAGGAGAAGGTTATCCCGCAGGAGAGAAGGGATTTCAGGTCGGACAGATACCACAACAACAAGCCGAGGAGAGATTACGTCGGGCAGTCCGGCTCGGCAGCACCTCAGTCCGT
This sequence comes from Castanea sativa, assembly GCF_040712315.1. Taxonomy (NCBI): domain Eukaryota; kingdom Viridiplantae; phylum Streptophyta; class Magnoliopsida; order Fagales; family Fagaceae; genus Castanea; species Castanea sativa. Next base: position 54,011,576 of record NC_134023.1, on the reverse strand, counting down.
GAACACTGTGTTCCGAGAACCAGTACACCAATTACTGGAGAAAGTTCGTAAGGAGCCCTTCTTCAGGTGGCCTAGTAAGATGGCAGGTGACCCCGCGAAGAGGAATCAAAACCTCTTTTGTCAGTACCATCAGGACGTGGGTCACACTACCGAGAACTGTCGGACCCTCTAGAACCACTTGGAGCAGCTTGTCAGTGAAGGAAAACTGAAGCAGCACCTGTGTCAACCTAATGGGCAGGGCAGTCAATCCGGCTTAAAAAATCAGAAGAATAATCCATCTTGGCCGGCATTGGGAACAATTAACGTTATCTTCGCTGCACCTGGCAGGACCGGCTCAGGTCCCACTAGGGTGATGGCAGTTTTCCATTCTCAGGACGAGGAGGCAGGCTCCAGGCCGAAGAGGTTGAAGGTGAATTTACCCGTCTTGGGATTTTCAGAGGAGGATAAGGTTGGTACCATTCAACCCCATGACAATGCTCTTGTGGTCACTCTCAGGATAGGGAATTATGACGTGAAGAGGGTGATGATTGATCAGGGCAGTGGTGCAGATATCATGTACCCTGATTTATTTAAGGGGCTAAGGTTGAAGCTGGAAGATCTTACTCCTTATGACTCGCCACTCATAAGCTTTAAAGGAAATGACGTTATGCCGAAGGGACAGATTCGTTTGCCTGTTCAATCCGGCTCAGAAACGGTTGAGGTGGATTTCATTGTGGTTGACGCGTACTCTCCATATACAGCCATCCTCGCCAGGCCATGGCTACACGCTCTGGGAGCCGTCTCCTCTACCTTGCATGTTAAGGTTAAGTTCCCCTCTAGGGAATATGTTGAAGAGATCCTCGGCAGCCAATTAGTGGCCAGGCAATGCATATCGGCCGCAGTGCTTCATCAAACAGAAGCCGAGTCATCGGCTTTGCTCATCAAAGACTCATAGCAATTAACAGCTCTGGATGCACCTGGAACGGTGATAGGAGAGGAGGCTCTTTATGAGGAGTTAGAGAAGTTTTTGATAGCGGATGACCCAGAGAGGTTCTTCCAAGTCGGCATACGTTTGCCACACTAGGAGAAGATGAAGTTGTTGGAATTTCTGAAAGGCAATATTGATGTTTTTGCGTGGGACCCTTATGAGGCTCCAGGCGTAGATCTGAGCTTTATTTTTCATCATTTAAATGTCAACCCCGCCGTTGTTCCTAGAAGGCAGCCACCTCGGCGTTCTTCCAAGGAACATTCCGAGGCTGTCAAGGAGGAGGTGCTCAAACTCAAGAGGGCTGGGGCTATTAAAGATGTTTTCTACCCCGAATGGTTCACACATTCGGTTGTGGTCAAAAAGAAGAATGGAACGTGGAGAGTATGTGTGGACTTCACAGATTTAAACAAGGCCTGCCCCAAGGATTCGTTCCCGATGCCGCGTATTGATCAGCTTGTGGACGCCACTGTCGGACATCCTCGTATGAGTTTTTTGGATGCCTTCCAGGGTTACCATCAGATTCCATTGGCATTGGAGGATCAAGAGAAGACTGCTTTCGTTACTCCAACAGGGAACTACCACTATAAGGTCATGCCGTTTGGGTTGAAGAATGCTAGGGCTACCTACCAAAGAATGATGACCAGAATGTTCGATTAACAACTTGGGAAGACCATTGAGGTATATGTGGATGATATAGTGGTAAAGAGTAAAACAATACATTCACACATTAAAGATTTGGCCGACACCTTCCAGGTGCTAAGAAAGTACAAGTTGCGCCTTAATGCCTCAAAGTGCTCTTTTGGCGTGGGATCTGGAAAGTTCTTGGGATATATGATTACTCATAGAGGCATAGAGGTAAACCCAGCGCAGGTCAAGGCTATTCAGGGTTTGCAGTCACCTCGGAACTCAAAAGAAATCCAGAAATTGACCGGAATGATTGCCGCACTGAGCAGATTTATCTCTCGGTCAGCTGACCGGTGCCATCCTTTCTTCCAATTGTTGAATAAATAGAAAGGGTTTCAATGGACCGAGGACTGCATGTTAGCCTTCCAATAGCTTAAGCAATATCTTTCTCGGCCACCCATTTTGTCTCGCCCCGAGGCTGACGAGGTCTTGTTTGCTTATCTGGCAGTAGCCGTCCACGCGATCAGCCTGGTCCTCATAAGGGATGAAAGCGGGGTGCAAAGACCGGTCTACTATGTTAGTAAGTCTTTGAATGAGGCCGAGGTGCGCTATCTACCCTTGGAGAAAGCACTTCTGGCCATAGTTCATGCCACGCGGAAGCTTCCTCATTATTTTCAGTCCCACACTGTGGTGGTTCTGACCCAATTGCCTCTCAAGGCGATGTTACGCAGCTCCGATTACTATGGCAGGGTGGCAAAGTGGGGAACCATTTTGAGAGCCTTTAACGTTAAGTACAGGCCTCGCACCTCGGTGAAAGGCCAGGTCCTTGCTGACTTGGTGGCAGAGTTTACCGAACCATTGCTAGAAGAAACTCTGAAAGAAGCACACACGGATGAAAAATCAATTGGTGTGATCACAGCCGCAGCACCTCTGACTTGGAAAGTGTATGTGGATGGGGCAGCTAATCAGAGAGGTCTGGTGTTGGACTTGTCCTGATATCCCTTGAGGGAATTGTCTTCGAAAAATCTCTGAGGCTGTCGTTCTCGGCTACTAATAATGAGGCCGAGTACGAAGCAGTCCTGGTGGGCATGAACATGGTACATAGGATGGGTGGAAAGGAAGTCCATACGTTCTCGGACTCCCAGTTAGTGGTCGGCCAGGTCACGGGGACCATAGAGGCTAGGGACCCAAGAATGCAAGAATACTTGGCCCAGGTCAAGCGTCAGCAAGCTGAATTTGACTCCTTCGTCTTAGCTCACATTTCTAGGAGTGGAAACACCCATGCGGACTCCTTGGCCACATTGGCAACGTCTTCAGCTCAGGGTTTGCCCAGGATTATCCTCGTAGAGGATTTGTTAGAGCCAACTCTTACCGCTGTCAACGCAGCTCGCATCCATCTAATAAGGCCTGGACCCAGTTGGATTGACCCGGTCATATCTTTTCTTAAGAACGACATCCTTCCTAAGGATAAGTCTGAAGCAGATAAGATACGTCGAAAGGCGCCACGTTTCTGGTTGTCCGAGGACTAGAAACTGTACAAGCGATCCTTCTTAGGACCATACTTGTTATGTGTGCACCCTGAATCAACGGAAGCACTTCTAGAAGAACTGCATGAAGGGATTTGTGGGAGCCACACCGGGGGAAGATCCTTAGCCCACAGAGCTCTGACTCAGGGTTATTGGTGGCCCAATATGCAGAGGGAGGCTCAGGATTATGCCCGAAAATGTGATCAATGCCAGAGGTTCGCCCCTAATATTCATCAACCTGGAGGGGTTCTCAACCCTCTCTCCAGTCCTTGGCCTTTCGCACAGTGGGGATTGGACATAGTGGGGCCATTTCCGAGGGCTACAGGAAACAAAAGATGGCTTCTCGTGGGGACAGACTACTTCACTAAATGGGTTGAGGCCGAGCCCTTAGCAAATATCAGAGACGTTGATTCCAAGAAGTTTGTTTGGAAAAACATTGTCACTAGATTCGGTATACCACACGCACTTATCTCGGACAATGGCGTTCAATTCGACAGCAAGGCTTTTAGGAAATATTGTGGTGATATGGGCATCATAAATAGATACTCCACCCCAGCTTATCCTCAAGGAAATGGGCAAGCCAAGGCCGTTAACAAGGTCATAGTCAGTGGGCTCAAGAAAAGGTTGGACGATGCGAAAGGTAGATGGGTAGAAGAACTTCCACATGTTCTGTGGACGTATCAGACTACACCGCGCAGGTCCATGGGGGAAACGCTATTCTCTATGACTTATGGAGCCAAGGCGGTGATACCTCTGGAATCTGGTTTTCCCACCCTAAAGACGAGTTCTTTTAGCCCGGAGAATAACGATGGCCTCCTGGAGAAAGGCCTGGATTTAGTTGAGGAACGGCGCGAGGCAGCTATGATCCAAATGGCTTATTATCAACAGAAACTTAAATGGGGATATGATGCCCACGTGAAGCTAAGGCCACTCGCACCTGGGGATCTTGTACTAAGAAAAGTTGTGGGTGCTTCTAAGAACCCAGCTTGGGGTAAGCTAGGACCAAACTGGGAAGGCCCCTATCGCATTGTTTCAGTAGCAGGCATAGGGTCGTATCGGCTAGCTGACCTAGATGAAAGAAGTGTACCACGCCCATGGAATGTAAATAACCTTCGAAGGTATTATTATTAATAAAATGTGCTTTTGTTAGTTAAACAGTTCAAAGTTATAAATACCTCAGGGGCTTACAGTCACTATTCTTAAGTGTCAAACAGAAACTTGGTTAAGTATGGTCCTCGGATCACAAACCTTGTGAAAATTGATATCTTATCATTTGTTGAACAGAACCTTAGTTATGCCGGGTCCTCGGACCTACTACTTTGGAAAAATTAACATTTGAAGTCACTATTCTTAAGTGTCAAACAGAAACTTGGTTAAGTATGGTCCTCGGATCACAAACCTTGTGGAAATTGATATCTTATCATTTGTTAAACAGAACCTTAGTTATGCCGGGTCCTCGGACCTCCTACTTTGGGAAAATTAACATTTGAAGTCACTATTCTTAAGTGTCAAACAGAAACTTGGTTAAGTATGGTCCTCGGATCACAAACCTTGTGAAAATTGATATCTTATCATTTGTTAAACAGAACCTTAGTTATGCCGGGTCCTCGGACCTCCTACTTTGGGAAAATTAACATTTGAAGTCACTATTCTTAAGTGTCAAACAGAAACTTGGTTAAGTATGGTCCTCGGATCACAAACCTCGTGGAAATTGATATCTTATCATTTGTTAAACAGAACCTTAGTTATGCCGGGTCCTCGGACCTCCTACTTTGGGAAAATTGACATTTGAAATCACTATTCTTAAGTGTCAAACAGAAACTTGGTTAAGTATGGTCCTCGGACCACAAACCTTGTGGAAATTGATATCTTATCATTTGTTAAACAGAACCGTGATATCTTATTATTTAGACATTGTTCTTATTCTTATCACATACTTTGTGGAAGTCAAATGCCTTACCATCTGTTAAATTGGATCTTAAGGTAAGCAGTTGTAAATATCGAAATAAAGATTCTGTAAGGTATGATCTTCAAACCTTACACTCTACTAAAATTGATATTTCGGATTACAAAGTTTAACTATCATGTGGGCTTTTTATGTAAGGCACTGCATACCATCCAAGCTAAGTTAGTTTTTGCCAGATCCTTGAATGATATGCTTTGCAAAGCAAGTATGCATATGGGTGTTTAAAAGTTATAATTGTTTAACTGAGTGGAGTTAAACTTATTTATTCTGTTCTTCCTTTAACTATGTGTTAGTGAGAACTTTCATGACAAAGCACAAAAAGAATAAAGTAAAATAAATACAACTTGAATAAAGGTTGAATAAACATTGTTCTTCATTAATTATAAGCAGAATACATCATTACTTGAAGAAAACTGCAAAGTACAGAAAAAATCCTATGCTAGGCCCTAAGCTTTGGGAGGGGGGTCTTGGAGGGAGCTTCTGCCGGCCTCTATGCTCTTCAGCTCCAACTCAAAGGTAGACAAGACTCATTTCCCTTTGTCTGTTGGAGGAAGGATGGGCTCCACATTCTGGCTTGGCTCCTGCTCGACAGCTTCACACCCGTCCTTCTCTTTATGGGAACCTTCAGGTTCTGTAGGATCAGGAACGAGTTCTAGCACCACGGGAGGAAGGGCAGGAGAGGCAACAACAGGAGGGTCTTCTATCTCCTATATGTCTAAGGGAAGCCAAACGTTCTCGGGCTTCCTCAACTCGGAAGCTTGAGGAACCCCTGCTGCGTTCAAGGCCTCTCCCCAAACCTATTGACAGTACTCTCGGCACAAGGCCGCAAAGGCTTCTGTCAACAGTTCCTGCGTTGCAGTCACTCCTTCCTGATAGCTGGCCTGCTTAGCGGCCTCCAGTGAGTGCTTGTGGGTGCGAGCCTCCTCCTTCATCCGCATAAGCTCCTTCTCCAAGTCAGAGCGTGCTCGTTGGGCTTGGGAGATCTCATCATCCTTTTGGCGAAGAAGCTTACGTTGCCCCTCCACTTGGTTCTCCATCGTCCTTAGGCTGGCATCGGCACCATCTTTCTCTCTTTTTAGATTGGCCAGCTGCGATGTGATCTTCCCATTTTCTGCTAGGGCCTGGCGTAGGGACCTTGCTGTCTCTTGCCGTAGCTCTTGCTCCATTCCAGCTCGCTTCCGAGAATCCTCCACGAACTTCTCGGCCGCGAAAACTTCTTGGATGGCCTGCAAAAAAAAAAAAAATGTCAAGGGGTTAAATGTGGTAAAGTGTTTACAAATGAACCTAGAGTATAAGTGTGAGGTGGAACTTACCAGAGCTAAATCCCTTTTCAATGAAAGGAATAGCTGAGGCTGGCTCATCTTCTCCAAGGCTTCCATGTCCTTGGGCAGCAGAAGAGGACGCTCCAACGCCTCGGCCAAGTGGAGGGCATGGCCTTGTTGGAACAACCTGATGTTGGACTGGAAGGGAATTGGCGCTCCATCTAGTCTCAGTTCGGGAGACCACATAGCTGGTGCTCGGCGCACCTCGGCCATGTCTCTGATCTCGCCGCTTTTAACTGAACGGGCGCGCCCTTTGCCCTTGTCCAGCTCCTGCTGCTGAGCCGGCGGTGGCTACTGTTTCAGCTTCTTTTGCTTCTCGCCACCAGCCCCCTCGGCCTCCACCTTCCTTTTCTTCTTCAGATCATCGGCAGGAGGCTTGGGGTCGGCTGGAGGAGGGGGTGGTGGCAAGGCAGGGGGAGCTTGGGATCCCCTCGCCCCCTTTTTGCCAACTTTCTCCCCTCTCGCGGTCAGGAGGTCCTTAAGCACGTCCATGTCCTCTTCAATAGAGCTGTCGTCTGGACGTGCTATCACTAGACCGGCTATCCCAGAGGTCTCGGCAGCTTCCTCTTCCTCGTCGGAGAGGATGACAAATAGGCTTCCACGAGGCCTTTGGACGTCCTCAAGTTGAAAGTTATTTATCTCCTCATCCAACGTGTTCGACGAAGACACTTGCTCCTCTGGGACAACTGTTGCCTGAGAGTGCGTGGCAAGGGGGATTGCTGCAATGGTCTGTATGTACAATATGGTGCGGGGGTCGTTAGGAATGTCGTGGTCGGCTAAGAAGTGCGGTCTGGCTACATGAATCCTTCTTCGCCTCCAGTCACCCGCAACGATGGTGTTCTCAATCTCCTGGAAGTCCGAGGAGATAGGGTCGTACCCTAATATCAAATGAGCCGCTCTCAGTTGCAAGTCTTCACTCACGAACACTTCTAAGCGTAGCACTCGGTTCAAGTCGGCAACGTTGCAATGGCTCAGGCGCGGGAGGATGTATTGTTTATCTGCAAAGAAATACACCAAAACAGACAAACATGGTCAGATTTGTAGGAAATGTAATAAACTAAAGTTAAAATGCTTAGTAAACGTAAGTGGACATTTAAACATGTTTAGATGGAGCTATAGGGCGGGAAGTTAGATCCTAAGGAGTCACACCTGGATCTCCCCACTCGACTGGGCAGTGGGGGCCGTCGTGCCAGTTGCCTGAGGCGATGAGGTAGTCGTCCTTCATGCCTTTATTGGACTTAGGCAGACAAGAAATCAACCTAACTACGCTAGAGCGGGATTTGATGTAATAACCTACCCCAGTAAGTTTATGGCATTCGTACATAAAGGCGACGTCATGCCAGGTAAGGTTCAGACCCATCTGCTCGTTTAGAGCGTCAACGCTTCCTAAGACTCTAAAGACGTTGGGAGCACACTGGTCGGGGCACAACCGGTGGCTGCGGAGGTATTCCCTGGTCACGCTTCTCATAGGGAGGGTCATCCCACCTTCTATGAAGGCAATCATGGGAATGATGACCTCTCCCGTTTTCCTAGACCCAGCTACGGCTTCCGCCGGACAGTATCTTAAACCTACGTCGCTGGGAATGTGGTATTTGGCTCTGAAACCTTCCATCCCAGCGGCGGTGTCAACTAAACACTTAAATCTACCCATCAGAAAGGAACGAAAGACTAAGTTTTAAGGGAAAGAATGGTTAAGATGGGAGCCGAGGACAAGATCCGAGGAGAATGGGTTAAAGGAAAAGAATAGGAACTTACAAGTTTGAAGTTGTGCGAGTTTCCACGGATTTCTGCAGAGAAAAGGTGATTACTGATGTTTTGATGGGATTAGCTTCTGAAGAAATAAATGAAGGCGCAGGTTCCCAAAGCGTCACGACGTGCGGGAAGCGACCTCGAAATTGCATTTGTCCCGCCCAAATTTTCAGGGGGTAACAAGGGCCGTTTGATGCTCATCTCACCGTTGAACGTGGGGGACAGGGTGTAACTTACGGTAATAAATGCGCGCGTTTTTGAAATTAAAACCGCCAAGTGGCATCCTCTGGAACACGAAACGAACTCCACACGTGCAGTTATTTACAAAACGTGTGGGGCAAGTTCTCGTTGGATCAAAACCCTATTTTTCTCCTCGGATGCTGAAAAATAGAATTTTGAGGGGCTATTGTGGGGAGTAAAAGGACCCAAGCGGGCATTTGGGCCTTTGGGCTCTAGCAAGGAGGGCCGATCTGTTCTTGAGCTAAGAATTTGTTAGTACTGCGAATCGGCCCATACACCGAAGGTCCGAGGACACATTCGAGGGTCCGAGGACACATCCGAGGGTGAGTTTCTCCTCGGACAAACCCAAGAGAACTCAGAGATTCACTACGAAGGACAAGGCAAAATTCCGGAAAGACTGTTGGTTAAGAGGGGGAAACCCTGAACCGTCTAGATACACCGGTGTTAGAAAAATATCATGAGCAAAGGCTGCCACCTCCACATTAAAGACTCTGCACCTACCTCCCTGGTCGCATTAATGGGGAAGTGACCCCTGAACAGTAGAATTGAAACTTCTGGTCACTATTCAAAGGCACTAAGAGAAGAAATATCTAGATGGGAGGGGGTTTGAGCAACACGTGGATAAAGTATCAGGAAAAGAAGTATTTAAGAGGGGGGCCAGTCTGTAACCAAAGAAAAAAAATGAAGAATTGTAATCTTTAAGAAAGAAAGAGAAATAATACAGAAGTAGTCCTCGGCTTACGCCCGAGGAGGTCCATCTGCAATTATCATTCATTATTTACAAGTGTTTGCACATCATAGCCTGTTATCAAGTTCTCAGTACTTCTAATTTAGATTTCAAGCCCACACTCTACAAATTTCATTGTTTAAGGCTCATTGGGCCTAAGCCCATAATAGTCTTTGGGTCTAGGTGCAATTGTGCACTTACAGTTGTGACATAAGGTTTGTGAGGACAGAAAGATTGAGCACGTATATTGAATTATGGGCCATGCTCGAGGACGAACAAAAACTCGAGGATGGTCAAAGGGATTGTTTAAGCCTAAGTCAATGGGCCAAGGAGAAAGGAAGAGAATAATGGATCAGTTGTGGTTCTCAAGGAGCTAAGCTACCTCGGGATGACTTTAGGGAGATGACCATTTTGGAAAGATAAGTTTCAAGGAAGGTAGCAAAACTAAGCCAACAATTAAAGAAGAAATATATGAGAAGAAGATTGTCACCACCACATTACATGCACTGCACCAAATGAACTGACTGCATTTATGGAGAAATGACATATGAACAGTGTCATCCCAGCTCATAGCTATTCACAAAGCTTCCAAGAGGTCATGATGGGACAAACATCCAAGGGATTTCTTACAAAATCAACAGGTGAAAGGTTGGAATGTAGAAGTGAAGGACTATATAAGGAAATAACCACCATAAAAAATGGGGCATGTAATCTAAGAAGGAAAAAAAAAGAACACATTGTACACAAATAAGCTTAATTGAATATAAGAACATCTCTTCTTCGGATTTGACTGAGGAGCGTTATTTCCATCAATTCGTGTATTAAGTCTTCTTGGCCTAGATCCTATTAGCTATGGCCCATACTTAATTTGCTAGGAAATTTTCTCATAAAATTCATTCTCTAACAAATATATTGTTTTGGGATTGTTGGGCTATTATCCACTATTCTTAGTGGGTCGAAGTTCAAATCTTTGTCCTTACAAGTTTATTAACAAATATCGCATAGTTACTGCCATATTTAACATTGTTATTATCCAATGAGATTAAAAAGAAATAAAATAAAATCTAAAAGAAATAAAATAACAAATAACAATTGATGAACTATTTTGGGTAGAGTAATTCCAAGACCACCGAATTGGGCACAATTTTGTGCCACAACTCACCACGTGGTGAGTTGTGATTGGCAACACAACCTTATTCCAAACCAACAACCATTTACAGAATGTGCATTGTGGAACAAAACTATAATAGAAATTTTGTCTAGTAAATTTAGGTTTAGGCCAAAATGCAAAAAATCCGGTTGAGATTTGGGATAGTTGTAAAAATACTCTCTAGCTAGGATTTCAATCCTTACAAGTTATAATTCCCAAAGATTTCCATATTTATAACAAATGGGTCAAGTTAATGTATGCCCTTAGGACATTAATTAACCATCTATTTTATGAAACTTTTTATAAGAAATTGAAAAAAGTAAAAAACCATTTTCATTTTTTTCGTAAAAAGTTTCTTAAAATAATTTATTAATGGATGCCTAAGGGCATACCAATGACAGACCTAAGGGAGTTTGTTAGGGCCCAAGCCCCCATGAACCAAAGCAAAAAAAAAAAAAAATCCAATATAATCTTTTTTTATTTTTATAGTTGGGCCCCCCTTTCCTTCAAGATTATCAGCCTACTAGCCCATATTGCTAACACATAATACTATAACTAATATTTTTAAATTAGATAAATTTATAAATTGAAAACTAGTAAATCTATAAATTGAGATTTCATAGATGATTGCAATATAATGTATTAAAAAACAATGGTGTTATATGTTTTTTGTCTTTGTTGGTAAACGATTGCATCAAAATATATTGAAAAATAATGATTTTGTGTTTTTATCTTAATTGATAGTTTGTTAATACCATATAAATTCTTATTTGGGGTTTTTTTTTTTTTTTTAGCTTACACCCCAACTCCCTTAACTTGAAATCATAAGTTCGTCCCTATGACATATGTTAGTAAAACCCATCAAAAATAAAGTTTCCAACCAAAACTTTCTTTCATTTCTATGCCACCTTTTGGAGTCTGCTTAATTAATTTTGTTGCCACCTATACTAATGTGTTAGGGAGGCCACCTATTTTATGGTTTCGGAAACCACCTATGCTAGTTAGTTAGGGAGGCCACCTATTTTATGGTTTCGGAAAAATTAATTTTAGGTGTTTTTACTTTTTATGGGTGCAAAAGAACCATGCTTAATGCACTTTGTACTGCAAAAATATCACACCGACGCGTGGATTCATCGAAGTTTTTACTTACAATTCTGATAGCCTCCTACTAAGTTTCAAGGATTGACTTTGAAGCATGTAGGCGAATGATAGATATTGGAAATTTAACTCTCTTTTTTTACGTTGTCCAGCACAAAGGTCGGCAGTGCCGGCTGAGGCCAAATTAGCAAATGTCACTAGAGTAGAGCATTTATGGTAACTAGTACAAAAATTCTGTTTCTTATAATTATATAAGAAATTATTTTTTCTATTTTACCTGTTCATTTTTTTTTAAATATCCCGCATTAGATTATTTATTTTATACTACATTCATTAAAATGTTTTTTTTTTAATTATTTCTTTTTCTTCACACACCAATTACCATTCATTTTTATCTTTTATCCTTGAGATAAGTAAAAAAAAAAAAATCAAATGCAAAATGAATAGTGTCAATATAAATTTACACAGTTATTGTAATAATTCTGTAAATTTACACATATTTAGCTTGACTAATGTTGGTAATTTTGAAGTTTAGATGTGTAAAATTAAGCAATTTTTCTATTTTACATTTTATGATGTAAATGCTTTAATTAGAAAAGGATTCCAAAAATTAGAGAGAAAAGAAGAAGAAGAAGAAGAAGAAGAAGGGAGCTTCATCGCTCTAAGAAGGTCCCAAGAATCATAGGTTTATAAAAATCAATTGAAATTTTAAACTATACTTCAAGAAAAGATGTAGAAGATGTAACTATATGGAATCATCGTTGATGATTAATTTTCTATAACGACTCAAGATTTTAATTTTTATAAGTGAGTCTCGGCATTAATTAGTCATCTCACTACAAAAAACGCGAGCTATAGCCGCGTTTTTTGGCCGCATTTATAAAAAAAAGCAGCTATAGCTGATCTATAGCCGCGTTTTTGGGGTCTATAGCAGCGTTTTTGAAACGCGGCTTTAGACCCCATTTTTTGTAGTGTCTTGTCCCTTATATGACCACACAAATTATCAACACCAAAATTAAATTTGAAATTTAGATTTCAACTTGTTTTAATATGTATCACATTACTCAAGGTAAATTAAAATTCATTTAAAAAATATCTTTTTTGTTTTTGTAAAATTGTCTACATTAACCATGATATTTGATTCTCTAGATAAAATTAATCGTTATTTGGTTAGTACTAAACCATCAAGTTATGTATTGAATTCATTTTTGTTTTGGCAAGTTATTGAGACCATTAGGTGATTATATTAGAAATTGAAATAAGTGAATTAGTCATATAATCAATTGAAAAGTACATGTTAATAAAACCTGAATATAGAAACTTAATTGATAATTCTACGTCTCAAAAAGTTAGAATAGTGGATTTTAAATAAATAGTTTATAATTTGATCCTCTAGACAAAACTAATCTTGATTTTGAGTAGTATTAAATCATCAAGTTATGTATTAAATTTATCTCTGTTAGGTGGCTATATTATAAAGTGAAACAAATGGTTTAGTTATAATATCAATTGAAAAAGTAGATCTTAACAAAACGTAAAAATACAAATACTTAAGTTGTTTGCAATATTACTAATCGAAAAATAAGAAGAACGAATTTTAAATAAACAAATTATAATATAAAAAATTAAATAAATATTATTTCAATAAAAAGGTCTCACTTAAAATTATTGCGTATCAAATCAATCTGACTGTTTGAACTTTTTTATGATAACTATTTTAATGAGTAGATGATAACTTTCGATTTATGATAAATAGTAGTAATAATAACAACTTTCAAGTGTATTTTATGAATATAGAGAAAGGAGAATACTAAAATGAAAAAAGAAAAAAAGCTGGTCATGTTAATGTTATAAAATTCATAAGTCAGAATTTGGTAAGGACATAGTGTAAAATTCATGTTTTACACCATTAAAAAAAATATTGTCACATTATTTTTTCTACTTAAAATTTAATATATACTATCTCATCTAATAATATCTCGATAAACTCCCAATTTAGTTGAATTTTCAAATGGATTTTAGAATTGATTGGGTGTAATTGTGCTTATTTTTTAATGTGTAATAAAATGACGTGACATGTTAAGATTAAATAGTGTAAAACTTGGGGTTTACACCATATTATTATAGAATTTAATCACTAAATTCATTTGTTATATGTGTTAACGTAGATATTATGTCAAGGATAAAGTATATCAATGTATTAAGAAGGGAGCCGAATTTCATAAATAAATAAAAAATTAAAAAAAAGAAGAAGAAGAAGAAGATAAGGGAGCAGAATTCTATGCTATAGCAGTGAACAAAGCTTCCAAACCTGATAGGGTCAGTATACAAGTTAAATGAGAGAAACCTGGACTTGGTTGGACCAAGTTAAAGACAGATGGTTCTGTTACTCGCAATCCAAGGCTGGTAGGTGATGGGGGGCTTCTAATTAAGGAATTCTAAAGGGGAATAGGCTACTGGTTTTGCTAGATTTCTTGGGGTGACAATCAATATTTTAGCTGAATTGTAGGCTTTAAAGGATGGGCTTACTATTTTCCAATAGCTTGGAGTTACCTACCTTTTTGTAGAATTAGATGCAGATGTTGCAAATTTTTTTTTCTAACCCTTTCTTCCAAAATCTTATAACTCCTCCTTGATGATTGCAAGAACCTATTGAAGATATTTCTCAACAGAATAGTCCGGCACATATTCAAGAATTCTAATTAGTGCGCTAATGCACTTGTTAGATTTGGGACTTCTCAAAAACAAAACTTTGTAACTTTTATTAACCCACTTCTATGTTAAAGAATTTGTTAACTTTTGATAAAGTTGAGCTATTTTGTAATAGAATAATTTGCGTTTAATTTGTCCTATATTGTTGTTTTACTACCCAAAAAAAGAGATATGTAGAAAATTTTACATAAAAGATATGCAAATTCTCTATAAAAAAAAAAAAAATGCAAATAGCATATTTTTACATTAATAAAATAGTCATTGGTTGAGTGATACTTGTCCCTTCCATAGGTTTTAGTTCCCAATTTGAATCTTATTTACACGTTTTAAAAGAAATGTTATAATTACTATATATAACTTTTACTATAAAGAACTTATAAACCAACATAATAATGAATGTAATAAATACATATTCAACACATAGTAAATAAAGGGCAATGATTGTTGTACACAAATTGTTACACAGTTTTACTGACACCCTATTTTTGAATTGAAAATATTTCCAAGTTGTTTCTCAAAAAAAATAAATATTTCCAAGTTCAAAATCTTGACACAGTTCCAATTCAAAACTGGGTGTGTGTAAAATTGTGTATAACAAACACAACCTATACATAAATATCTTAAAAATAAATTTTGGCTACAAACTTGGTTATAGCCTAAGACTACAACTTCTTTTTTTTAAAATTAACATTGCTACACATTTTAAAAATCTAACCATTGAATTGTAGATTCTTTACACTCTTAGCACGCGGCATTTCATATTGATCAAATGTTATTTGCTATATAATCCATAAACTTATATTTATATGCATAATTTCATGCTATAAAAACTTGCAATTTAAACAATTGATTGATAACATAGCTATTGATCTTTGATTTTCTGAAAATTTTGCAAACATAAAGGACAGAAGAAGAAAATGTAATTCGATGATAGATTTGTCAAAATTTACATCAAATAAAAAAATATTAAATAAAATTGTAATATTAAGCTACAACTAAATTTATAACTTAAACTTATCCCTTTCGAACAATTTGTGATACATTATGTAAACACTTGTAATAAAATTTGTAATATAGTCCATATTACTTTAAAAAAAAAATAAAAAACACAAATTTTTTTCTATCTTTAATAAATATTGATTACGATACTAGTATTGGTATAATAAAGTCAAAATCAGCACGCCGTATTAATTGTGTGGGTAGTTAAGGAAACGACAATTGCATTCATGACCTCTTCTCTACGATGAAGTAAACGATACAGTAGTAGAAAAAGCATTATATATTGCCCTCCAAGTTCCTGCATACAAAGCCCAGAGCAGTGTTGAAGGTAACTTAATTAGCTTAAAAACTATGGCTACCAAACCAGGGATCTTGACTGACTGGCCATGGAAGCCTCTTGGGAGCTTTAAGGTATATTATTTGCTCCTCTCATGGATAATCCCTTCATTATAGGATCTGAGGATCACTTTTGATCTATATTAATAACTATTAAGATGGTATGAAAAAAGTTCACCATCATATAAGTTTAGTCTTTATTATATTGGTTTCTATATATATATTTGATTTACTCATATGACAACACAAATGGTTTAAACTTGTGTCAAATGATACAATTGTTATTACAAATTTTTACTTTATATTTTTTACAAAGGATATGTTAACTTTTAAAATATAAAATAAGAAAATAATTAATAAATTTATATATTATGTTGTTGATGCGATGGTAGATACTAATTTGAATTTTTTTTTTAGAAACTCACTTGCTCTATGACACCACATACTAGTTAGGATGGGTTTGGATAGCAGTAGAGCCAGCGTTTTGCGCATCTGTGTCTTTTTGGCTGGGTCTCGTGTACTATTTACGGGACCCGCAAATACTTTTTTCAGCAAAAACAACTTTAAAACTAGATCCCACGGCATTATTAACACATTTAAAAATTATTTTGCTACAGTGTTTTCAATTTTTAGCAATAAGCGGTATTCAAATAGACCATTAGTTCTTAAATCTTTTTGCCATGAAATTACTAGTAGTCTTAGCTTCTTCTTTTTTTTTATCAATCATATCCCATCATCTTTGTTCCTTTAATATACAAGCATTTTTTTTATTTTAACTTTCTTTTTGGCCTCTGGTTGGGAAGTATGTGATTTTGGTCCCATGGGTGGTTCATAGCACATACTCAATGATAGTCAAGGGAGAAGGCGAAACAGACCTCGTCTACTTTCTCACATTCCCTTTCCTTTTGGTGAGGATGATTCACAATCAGATATGGATTTCTATTTCTCGTTACCAAACAGCCAAAGGCAAAAATAGGATTGTGGACAAAAGTATCGAATTCGAGCAAGTTGACAGAGAAAGAAATTGGTCAGTTAAACTCTTGCTTGCTTTGCTTGCTCTCAAATGTGCATGCTTCATGGTATATGTTCTTCAGATTCTTGGGGATTGAATAAGTGCCTCATACAATCCCCAAGAATCTCTAGAAATATAATTTTTTTCATATAACATATAGGGTCCGTTCAACATCAGCTTATAAACTCAAATTTTTATCTTTTTTTAATTTTTATGTATAGTTTTTTAAAACTTTACTTTTTTTCCACATTTTTTCACTTTTTCAAAATTTCTTAAGATTGAAGTATATTTTAGTACATTTTCAGCAAAAAAAAATTCAGTAAAAAGCTAGATAAACTATTCCAAACAAACATTTAATACAAACACATATTTACTCACATTCATTGATATATTATTTTCACTAATATTACACTTTTCTTTTTTGGTTTATAGGGATGACCAGATATTGTTCAATGGGATCATATTTTATATAGCATACATGACAATCCCTCAGAGTCATAACCTACCCTTGTGGAGAACAAATGGTGTGGTTATCACAAGTTTGCTTCATGCGGGTCCAGTGGAGTTCCTCTACTACTGGTTTCACCGAGCATTACACCATCATTATCTTTACTCTCGTTATCATTCCCACCACCATTCTTCCATTGTCACTGAACCTATTACATGTAAGATAATTTTATTATGCTTGTTCCTCCAACAACAAATAAAGCTGAGTCACTTCATTGGTTTGATGGGAATTTTTATTGAGCTAAGTTTAACATATTTAAAAAAAAATGATCCTCTTCATTTACTTAATAATATATGACAGAATATAGATGCTATGGAGTATATAAGCAATTTTTATCTGGTTCAAGGTTTTAAAAACATTGTAAAACAAGGTATAAAAAAATTAAATAGACATATCTACAAATATTGTACGAATTTGAATATATATATATATATATAAGAAAGATAGGGTTAATATAATGCCTATATATGTTAAGTTATTTCTTCTATTATATCCAAAGTTTATACCATATTTATGTTATCTTAGTATAATTTTATAAGACAACTTTATAAAAATATATTTAATGTATCTATCTATTCAATTTTTATTTATGTTTACAAGAAAAATATATTACAAGTTAATGAATGAATTTTTTTTTTGTTATATATTTCTTCGTTCGCCTATCTAACAAAAAGACAGAAAACAAAACAAAAAATTTTGTCCGTGTTGGAAACAATTTTGTGTTCTCCTTGTTGCTATAAAAATAAAAATAAAAAAATTGGTTTTGTTTCAAGTACTAACAAAGCCAAATGCATCCCTTGTTTCAAAGAAAAGAGGTCGGGTTATTTACATTTCATTTGATGGGCAAAAACAAATTGAAAGTTAAAAAATGGTAATTCTATAGTTCTCACTAGCTACCAATTAATCCCCAAACGTATTCCTTTCATTTCACAAACTAAATTTATTCGTAAATCTCGTTTGTAAGATTGATAAAAATAATTATTTTATTTATTCCTTATAATTTCTCATATAAATTTTGTGTATTATATAATTTAAAATATTTTATTTTTAATTCAAAAATATACATACATGAACATTATATGTTGCAATAAGATCTAATAATTCACATTTCAGAATAATATAAATAGATAAAAATTAAATTAAATATTATATTAAAAATATTTTTAAAAAATGTTGATATTTACTGTACAGAATAAAAAAAGTAAAATAATTTCATTGTCTTACATAATGACACACCTTAACAAAAGAAATAATTACACTATTAATAAAAATATTAAATTTGAGAGAAGTTGAATAATTTTTATATAAATATAATATGAGAAATATTTAATATGTCTATTGTATATTTAATTATTAAAAAATATTTCTTTTAAAGTGTAATGTTTCTCGTATGGTAAAATATAATTATTTTAAAACATAATTGTTTTTTTCTCGTACGGTCGAAATTCATTAAAATTATTTATTTCTTTCTTTTATAAATTTCTTTTAAGGCTCAAAACATAAAAGGCAAACAGTGTGAGAGGAAAAAAAGCAAGTGTTTCCATCAAATAGAAAAACATACAAAATAAAGAAACAATATTGTCACTATATATTCAAACTAATTATAAATTGATAAGTAGAGTTCAAATTCTTTATGTAATCATCAATTGTTCTTCATAAAAATATTTGTATTAGCAACGCAATCTTGTAACAATTACATAAAAAGCTCTCTAGGGTTTAATATTATTTTAAGGCCAAAACTCTAAGGTTTAGCTTTAGGTGAATAAATGTTCACAATATAGTTTTGAAATTGATACAATTGTTATTACTTCATGTTAACAACAATAATAGAAATTCAATTAAGTTGTAATTGAGATCTATTCAATGACTAATTAAAAATCATTTCATGTGAATTCTAAGTGAAATTTGAATTCGGGAAAAAAAAATCATTGCAAAAATGAGTTATTAATGTGTAAAAATCCATAATAAATACAATATAATAAATATATGAGAAGTGCTATATCTATAATATTTTCATAATACTTTCACAAAAAATCATAAGCAGTAAATTTTTATTGGTTCAAATTTGAACATTCGTACTATTGAAATTATTTTTTGTCTACTAATAACAACCCATAATAACTTGTTACTTAGAATTTATTGTGAAAGTGTTATAAAATTATTGTAGACATAACATTTCTTTGAAAATATTATGTTTTGTGAGTTTTTTCCTAAAAGAATCATTTAATGTTCACATAATGCCTATTTATATATGTCTTGTATACCTGTTCTACAATTTTTTCCAATATCTCAAAATCCTAATTTTTTTAAATGACATTGCAATTACTTCCTTTTGATAAAGCCTATGTTTATTTCAGAAAATAAAAATAATAGAGCAATGGTTATTACACACACTAACACACACCATGAATACATGCATGTTTTTAACTGAAATTGTGATTCAATTGAAAACACACGTGTGTATGTAAGAGTTATTTCTCAAAATAATAATATGGGTTAACCAGTTTGATTAACTAATATGGCAGCTGTGATTCATCCTTTCGCCGAACACATAGTATATTTCATGCTCTTCTCAATACCCATGTTGACCACAGTGTTCACCGGAACTGGTTCCTTAGTATCCATAACTGGTTATATTCTGTATATTGATGTCATGAACAACATGGGTCACTGCAACTTTGAGCTCATTCCAAAGAGGCTCTTCTCCATCTTCCCTCCTTTAAAATATCTCATGTACACACCTTCGTAAGTCTCTTACTTTTTGTACTACTTTTGTGAAGCCAATCTCTTGTGCATGTAGGTAATTAGTAACATCTATTGGCCATCTTTCCTTTTACACAATGGCCATTGCAGCAATTTTGAGTCCTATAATGACGGTTTCAAAACGTCATTATAGGTCCTTTTTTTTATTGCGGCAGTTTTGAGATCTATAACAGCGGTTTCAAAATGTGGTTCCTTTTTTTTTCTAGTGGCAAAGAAAAAAATGACTTGCGGGCAAGAACATGGTGTGTATTTTAACAGTAATACTACTTTCAGCTATATTGAAATGCTAAAAACTGATAGCCATGTAGTGACCAAACTGCACCAACCTTTTTTTTTTTTTTGTTAGACATCACTTGTCCAATACCTGAAGTTTCTTATTAACTACTCCTATCTTGTCAACTGAAGGGTTGTAGTTATCTTTTTTTGTTTTCTAAATTTAGTCTGTACGTGTAATGACTGCTTTCTTCTGTGTAGATCTTAATGGGTTTTTATATGGCATGAAAATAACCTATGAGGTCGCATATTCCTTAAGTTGGCTTTCGAAAAATTTTCTACAGTATGATCCAATCAGTCCAATTAGAGTTTGCCAACCAATTAAAAAAGCCAACAACTCAATTCAATGACCTTTCAATATGGACAAAAGTTACAAAACTTTATTGGAGAACTTGATCGATTGCAAAACAGTTCGATAGATTATTTTGGACACGTAGTGTTTGTGTTGGGTCCAAAACTTCAATACGTGTTGTGTTCGGGTTGTGTCCGGACACAGACAAATCCTTCCAACATTTCTCTCTCCACCTCCCAAACTTACGGTGAAATTATTTAGTGCAATATGCGTATTACATTCTCATTCCACATTAGTGGATTTTATTTGTATGTCATGCAAATGAGACACATTTATGTGAGCGGTAGGCATAATATACTAGATATATAATAATTTCTTATAACTGGAATCAGAGATATTCATGATGAAGATCATGGTAGTCTATTTTCATGTTGTTTGTTTAACAATGAGCATTGCACCATATTAGAGGTACTGTCGTTTTACACACCAGTCCACCTTCAGAGAAACCCAAACCAACAAACCCACATCTAATTTCACATATACTTGGGTGTCAACTTGTGGCTAGATTTCAGCACTTAAACACAGCTTCACCATGGGTATTTGTTAAAAAAATATATTTAGGTGCATCAATCTCAATGTGACACTTAAAAGTATGTTGTGGATTTGGGTGTGTACATAGTTGGGTGTGTTTCCTAACTATTCTTTGAGTAGGGGTGGAACTACCTTCATCATTGGTCCCAAAATTTTAGTTTTTCATAATATGTATTATTAAATATTTGGAAGTTTTGGCCCATAAACACAGGAGCTATCCCCCAACATGCCAGAGGATCTTCTTAAGTGGTTATAGAGAGAACTTTTTTTTTTCTCCTTGATTTCAATTTTTACCGTAAAATTTGCTCTTATACTTGACCTACACTAATACACACACATATATCATTAGCATAACGTAGGTTCTCAACAAAAAATTCATGGTTTCGCCTCTAGGTTTACACACCCTTGGGAGAAAGAGAAACCTTACAATTGAAAGGCATATAAGTTTTGGTAAAGCTTAGTTAGGTGAAGTTGATGAGTTGAGTTTTTATTGATTTGAAACGCTTTAATTGACCAGGATTCCATTTCAGTAAATAGCAAAAGATACGTTCCCTTAATATATTATCATAATCATTTTTTTTTATACAAAATAGAATTTCTATTCTAACCTAATTTAAGTGTATATGTATGTGAAATTCGCTTCTAGAGACTTAAACTCCAGCCCTTGCTCCCCACACCCCGCAAGCATTTATACTTGTAAAGTGACCACCGCACCAAAGTGCGCGGTGGTATATTATCATAATCATTAGTACTATAATTATTCTTAAATGAATTAATTTCATGAAATTGTGTATGTATAATCTTTGACTCAACAGGTTTCATTCACTACATCACACCCAATTCCGCACCAATTACTCACTTTTCATGCCTATATATGACTACGTCTATGGAACAATGGACAAGTCCACGGATGCTGTATATGAAACTTCACTTGAAAGATCTGAAGAGTCACCAAAAGTGGTACATCTAACCCATCTGACCACATTGGAGTCCATCTATTATCTACGGCTAGGATTTGCCACCTTGGCCTCCAAGCCCCACACTTCCAAATGGTACTTGTGGTTGATGTGGCCTATGACGTCTTGGTCCCTGATCATCACACGGATCTATGGAAACACGTTTGTTGTAGAGGCAAACACCTTCGGAAAGCTCAAATGGCAGTCTTGGGTGGTTCCAAGATACACTATACAAGTAAAAAAAGAAAAACCTCTCTTTTTTTCTTTTAAGTTCTTCATATCAACCATTTTTGTTGGCTAATATGCAATTTGATTCAGCTCGTTTTTCTCTAACTTCCTTTTCTTTCTTTTTTTAAATTGTAGTACAAGTTACAATGGCCAAGGGAAGCAATCAATAGCATGATTGAAAGAGCCATACTAGATGCTGAAATGAAAGGAGTTAAGGTGCTAAGTCTAGGCCTCCTAAATCAGGCAAGCAAATTAAAGTTTTTATGTGCATATATCAAATGAATAAGGTACCTTCTTCTCAAACTCATATAATGTGCACGCATGCATTTGTGTCTTCACAGAGACGTCATGGACCCTAATGTAAATTTTGCAGGGTGAGGAACTTAATAGAAATGGTGAACTTTACATCCAAAGGTACCCTCAGCTGAAACTAAATCTGGTGGATGGAAGTAGTTTAGTAGTGGCTGTTGTGCTAAATAGCATTCCAAAACGAACAACCCAAGTGCTCCTTAGAGGCAAACTTACTAAGGTTGCTTATGCCATTGCCAATACTCTATGTGAAAGAAATATAAAGGTTCGTTTTAATTGAAAAATCCTTAATCATTATAAAGTTTGGGTTGACTAGACGAAGGCCTACATTGCAATGTTTATAACTTTATATTGTTATTTGGGAGAAAATGGGCTTTTGCCCTTTTTTTTATTTTAATATCCAGCATTTTGTCCCATTTCTAAAACTAATTAGGGAAATGTTCCTGTTTTGAAACTCGATTTTCTAAAAATCAAGTTTCAATTTAAAACTCGATTTTTGGACCATCGCAATTTTGAACTGAAAATTTAAAATAAAAAAAAAAATTTGGAACTCAAGTTCTTTGAACTCAAGTACTATGTGAGATACTCGAGTTCCTAGAAAAAATTCAAGTGGAACTCGAGTTCCATGAACTCAAGTAATTCACATGGTACTCGAGTTCCCAAAAAAAAAAAAAACTCTAAGTCCACATTCACTATAACTCGATATTTCAAAAATCAAATTATACATTTGAAACTCAATTTTTAGAAAAACAAATTTCAAAACAGAGGTATTTCCCTAATTAGTTTGGAAAATGAGACAAAATGCTGAATTTTTTGTGTGAAATGGGCATTTGCCCATTTTGGCCTTGTTATTTGTTAAAGGCCAAGAAAATTTGGAAAGTGTACCAACCTAATTTATTGTTAAATACCAACTGTTAAGGAAATTACACCAACCAAAAATTGGAAAGTATGAACCGAGTGATCAGAAAAATCAAATGGAAAAGGAAAGGAACATTTTAATAATAAATTCAAATTAGACAGACATGAGGATTATGTTCCCCACGTGTATATAAACAAAGCACAGCATGGAAAGATTAAAGATAAGAGACTCTGTGGATATAGAGAGTCCGCTTGGCATATATGAGCTTATAATTTTCAACTTATATGAGTTTTTAGTTTTTTTTTTTTTTTTTTGGTACTATCAATGAGTCTCATTACACTTTTTTGTATTATTTGTGAGTCTCATTGTACTATTCAATTAGTTTTTAATTTTTTTTCTAAACTTTTAGCAAAAAATTTTATGTTTCAACTAAATAAACTGTTCACAAACGGACTCATAGTGTTTCCTGACTAAACTACTTTAAAATGGTGTTCCATTTTCTTTTATTTGTCTCTCTATCATGAATTTTTTACATTATATTTATGTTGTTTAGCCTTTTATATATATATATAAAAAGAGAAAGGAGAAGATCATTGAAACCCGCATTTAGCCTAAACAAGCTCACTTTTTTTTTTCCCCTCTTTTTCTGACTAAGATGGGGTCAAAGGCTCAAAGAATACCTAACTAATCCCCGGACATGTATAGCTTACCATCCCACATCGAATAATTACTAAGAGGAATCCTTTTAAACAATTTTATTTTCTTTAGTAATATATAAGTCCCTTCAAAAATTCACATTTATACATAGGGATAACAATATATAGCATGCATTGCAGTCAATTTGTAGGGTAAAAGGAAAAATTATTCAATATATTATATACTATTTTCTCTCATATTAATTGTAAACCTTTTCATAAATATTTCTGTAAAACTCCCTATTAATTATTTGCGAAGAGAAGATGTTGTTATCTGAGTTTTTTATTAATTATTTGGGAAAACTTGCTATAGCTATCTATTCTTTTTCATCCCATCTGTAATAAATAATTAAATATAATTGTTTCAGGTGGCAACATTATACAAGGACGAGTATGAGAAGCTTCACTTAAGGCTTACCACCAAGTTGAAAAGTAACTTAATACTTTCAACAAGCTGTGCTCAGAAGGTAAAATTTGCAACCATTTCATGACTTCTTGTGACAACAACCTGTTGTCCTTTAATCATTTTGGATTTAAGAAAGAAAAAAGTAGGCTTTTGGTATGAATATTGAGTAGTATTATTGTGCCAGTTAAAATTGACCTTCTTTTTTTCATGGTTGATGTATAGTGAATTAGTGATCCACGTATAATAATGAGACATACATTATTAAAAATGCATTTAGTACACCAAATACAGTTTACTAAAAAAAACCACAAAAAAGGAACTAACAATTTAGAACACTTTGAAATGACATAACGAGTTTTGCAGACATGGTTAGTAGGAGATGGATGGACCGAAAAGGAACAACTGAAGGCATCAAAAGGAACATTATTCATTCCTTTTTCTCAATTCCCACCAAAGAAAATGAGCAAAGATTGTTTCTATCATAGCACACCAGCAATGATCACTCCCAAATCGTTTACGAACATTCACTCTTGTGAGGTTAGCAATGAACTAACATTTTCTTTTCCTTTACTATTAGTAAATTGACACTAATATTTATTTGCGAACACATCAAAATCTTTGTATCTAAACAACAACATCACAAAACATTTTTCATTTTACCTTTTGGTTTGTTGAAATGTTTCATTATGGAACAGAATTGGCTATCAAGAAGAGTGATGAGTGCTTGGCGTATTGCTGGGATATTGCATGGTTTAGAAGGATGGAATGTGCACGAGTGTGGGGACTCCATGTTCAACATCGAGGAGATATGGCAAGCAAGTCTTCGACATGGTTTCCGACCATTAACGATGCCCAACTGATCATGCTTTGAGCTTGCTCTAACATAAATAAGAGTGTATATCTATTTGTTTAAAAAGATTTTTAAGAAGATAGATTTGACACTATATTATAATTCTACAATAAATACTAGATGAAATATTGTCTATGTCATTATCTAAACGATGATTTATCCTAATTGACCATGTATTTGAAACCGTATTTTATTTCTGTGACTTTATTTTATGAATTTATGGGTTCGAATAATTGTGGACACAGTCATGATATTGGTATATATGTATTATGAGGTATTTTTTACTCTTTTGAGAGAAGATGGAAATAGTAAGGTCTGGGTCCATTTCGCTTTCACAAGTGCCATATTTAATTTGACCATAAAAAGTGTTAGGATGTGTGCCCTTAAATCCTATTGTATGATACTATGTATGACATTATGTATGACTTAGTATTGTGATTAATAAAGTTGTTTTATTATTATCTAAAATAATGGTAACATGAATATTGAGACATTTTCATATAGTCCATGAGATGCATAGTACGTGATTTATGTGATTTAGTCACAGAAGATATAAATCACAAGTTCTTTGTAAACTCAGAATTGTAGTTCATAGTCGGTGATGAAATTGGGCATTTCATCTGCGAAGACTATAACGTATCAACTAAGATGATTTGTATGACATTATGTATGATTTAGTGTTATGATTAATAAAGTTGTTTCATTATTATCTAAAATAATGGTAACATAAATATTGAGACATTTTCATATCGTCCATGAGATGCATAGTACGTTATTTATGTGATTTAGTCACAGAAGATATAAATCACAAGTTCTTTGTAAACTCAGAATTGTAGTTCATAGTCGGTGATGAAATTGGGCATTTCATCTGCAAAGACTATAACGTATCAACTAAGATGATTTGTCTTGATCATGGAAATGGAGATTTCTAGTTGGTATGTTGATATGTATTAAGAGTTAAAACATATTGAACTGAACCGCTGTAAGATTTATTATTTTTCTAACGATTGTCAAATAAATAATAAACTCACGACTTCTATTTACATGAACTCTTAATCCTGAGAGGATAATGGACTTGATCATGAAGTGTAGGTTACTTTGATATATCAGGAGTGAGGTTTAAAATAACGATCAAAACCTCAGTATGTTGGACAACCACATTTAGTGTTGATAGAACATATATTCTTAAGATGTAATTCATAGTCTCTTAACGGAGATATAAAATATTCCCTGGAGATAAGTTTAATGGGTTTGGTTATTTAGAATGTTAAGCCTAACTACTTTAGTAAGGAGTTACTAAAGTATATATTTATGGAACTGAATTTCATAAATATATAATGAATAACTTAGAAAATTAAACCGGCTACTCAAGGAATTAAGATATAGTAATTTTTAAAGTGACAGTCTATATTCATAACTTTGTATTACTACGAATATTTTATGAAGGGGTTGCATATACAATAAAGTCTTGGGATATAATTTATTAATAAGGTCTAGAGTGCAATTATATTTATATAGTGGTATTAAATATAATTAATAGTAACTTTGGACTTGTTAAGAGTTGACAGAAAAGCCCAAGGCCCATTGGAGCTAGTGTTTTATTGGTCCATTTTGGTCCCACTCCAAGCCATACACTTAAGCCCAATTGAAAATGCCCAAAATGCCAACCCAATTAGATAATCAGTTAAATATTATGGGAGAAACATACAGAATTTGGTATGTGTATGAAATGGTATGTATGTATGAGTGAAACCACTCGATTATTCTCCCTTGAAAACTGATTGAGAAACCGCACTTTTTGAGCGTAAAGTGGGATTGGAGTGAAGATTAAAAGTGTTCCCAAGTACTTCTGATCTTTTTTTTTTTTTAATTCACCACACCAAAATACGTTCTCTTATTCTTAAATTCTGAAACTTACATAGTGCATGTTATCGATTGCGAATGAAATAGATCTATTAAATTTCCACTGCGTATGTTTTATATGAGATACAAACACGTGATTTTCCAACAAAAAGTTTAGACAGCCCAACCCAAACAGACCTATTTTTCCAACCCAAGATCTAATTCTCCTAAGCTGGGCTTTTGTAAGTCCATATATGCCTAACACTAGTTCTCTCTCTATATAAACTCTACCTAGGATTCATTGTAATTCAATGAATTGAGAGTATAGCAAAAATGTAGCCATCAAGATTTTCTTTTTATGACTATATATAGGCTGTTAAGCCAAATCACATAAACCTTGTGCTCTCTCTTTCTTCTCTCTCATATATACATACATATAAACATATAAGTGAATCATGAATACATCACTACAAAACACGGCTATAGCTAGACATACAGTGGATCCCCTGTCAAAGAGTTTAACATATAGTGGATCATTTTGCCCAGGTCCCATATCAGCCCTTTGTCTTGAGGTGAGAAGCCTATTATGCAAATGGATATCTGTCTTCTCAATCACTGACAAGACAGTATCCATTCATTTAGCTATCAATTTGAACTTTTACGGTTGGATTTTCTAATATATCCAGCAAGGCTGATTCAATATTTTACTGGATCTACCCTTCTACTTCTACTTCTTAATGGGTATTGTAAATTTTTTTTTTTTTTTGATAAGTACTGTAATATATTTCATATTACATTAAAACACTTCAAAGTAAAAAAATTTGAAGCCTAAGATTATTTTTCAAACAATTCTAAAATATTATTCATCTATTTTTAAATGAATGATCAAATTTTACCATTTTATCAATAATTTGAATACATAGCAAAATATAATTTATTAGTCATTTCAAAATAATTGGACAGGATTATAGAAACTCGACCATGGAATTACCTATATAAACTTTCTTAACCCTAACAGCAACAATCTATGCGTATTCAGATGCTGTAAGCAATTATCAAATAAGTAATTTTTTTTTTTTTTTGAGAAACCAAATAAGTAAAATATTGGTAAAGGAAAACAAACTAAATGAATGAATTAATATGCAATACATTATTGAGGGGATGCTGTTACATAATAAGAAACAAATCTATAAAATATGCCTTGAGTTTTCACCCAAAACCAAGGAAATTTCAAGGTTGATCAGAGGATTAAATATTTTCCCGAGAAAAAAGTCCAAAACTGAAAGAAACTGGGGGAGAAGACCTAGTTTACGCTGACGATGATTTACAAGACAGACCTGATTTCTACAAAGTGGGCAAGTAGAGTTGGACTCCAACCATATGTCAATGCAATTAACATGGAAGCAATGGTTGCATTTGGGCAATTTTCGGAACCTTTCGCCGTCCACGACTTCATGAAGGCACACCACACAGTATAAGATGTCCTTGTTGCCAGAAGAACTGTGGTGGAAGGTGAACATAGGGAGGCGATGATGGTTGTGCCAGAAATTCTTTGCGCAAAAATGGATGGTGAAGAAGATGAATAATATTGTGATGATGACTATGATGTGCTTGCAACTTGTTATGGTCAACGTGGTGACTATGGAATTGGCTATTTTGACCATCAACTCTAAATAATACTCTTTCATTTGTCTTCTACCAAACTTTCAATGTTGTCTTTCTATCTATCTCTCTTTCTCAGAGACTCGCGCACATGAATGATGGAACTATGGAAGATGGGGATGATATATATGTCTATTATTTTAATATAGCAAGAACTGAGTCGTCAAGTTTATTGAATTTTCTTATTATGTACGAAAATAATAGTAGCTTCCAAGAAATCACGAAGGTAGGTAAGGGTGAAGTCCCAATTTTCACACCATGCGTCAAACACGGGCATGTGGAGAACTGGTAAATTATTTTTTGCTCTTGTAAGACTTGTAACTGACTCTCTTTCATAGTGTATAGACTCTATAGTCACACGTCATGCAAGAAAAGATTCATATATTTGATGTATGAGATATGTTCTTCGATTAACAAAATGTATACATTTCGTTTTGTTTTTTGGAGAATCTAATCTAAAATATATTCACCATTTTTTAAAAATTTTATGGTAAATTTAATATAAGTGTCTTTAAAATCCTATTTGTTTATTATGAAATGAGAATATTAGATTAATTTAATCATGTCATCAACTATTCAATAAATATTACAGGAAATCACGGTGGAGTTTTGACACTTCATGTATCTTTCCCTCTAAATTATTAAACAAATAATAATATTACGGGTATTTTTATAATAAAAAAACTAGTCGCAGACTCACACAATGCATAGGAATATATAATTATTATGAGGATGGTTCATTGTTGAATTCAACAAGTTAGTTTGATTTCTGGGAGAGGAAGAGATAAAAAAGAAAGAAATAGAATAGAAGAATGGCTAAATAACGAGTGAGTTAGATTTAATGTGGAAAGAGATATAAGTAACTAGGGATATTATGTAATTAATTAGTATCCAAATATATATACAAGTCAACTAGGCAAGTCAAGCTTTTCAAAAAAAAAAAAAAAACTAGGCAAGTCAAGAAACGTTAGCTAATTGTGTTGTTGGGTGAATGAGGAGTCCAAAATTCAAATGCAAAACGTTTTGACTTTCTTTGAAGTGGACTGAATTGTATCAAATTGGACCGAATAAATCAAAATGGACTGAAATGAATCAGACCGAAATGAATTGAAATTGGCCGAAGTGAGCAAATAAAAATGTCTGTCCTCATCTGAATTTTTTTAAATAGTTCTATGAGAATATTATTGCTCTTTTTTTCCCCTTAATTTTTGAGTAGAACCAAATTTTGTTGGGGGGTAAACATAACCGAATTGCTACAATGAAAAGTGAACCCGATCCTATGCTAGAATGGCCAGACCTATACCTGATAAACACTACAACCAACCAAAAAAAAAAAAAAGGAACAAGAAGATCAAAACACAACACATGCACAAGCTCAAAAGTCAAAAGTGAAACAAAAACACCAACCAAACGCGCTTTGGCAACTTTCTTATTTTGGTTTTGGGGGGTAATCATCCACCCACTATCAGAAATATTTTGTTTAATTTGTCACAATTGTGCCTAGTGCCTACTCTAGCGTGCTGCTGATGCTCTTTCCTCAAGTATAAGTATAAAATAGTTGCTTGATGTGTGAGTGGCACAAACTGGTTTGATAATTTAGCATACAAGTCAAAGAGAAGCAAACCTTGACATAACTAATTAGTTATCAGTTCATTACGTAAGATAAAATATTTAAAATAAAAATAAAAACTGGCAATGATTTATTAGGGTCAATTAAATAGCTACGAAACGAAACCCAGTGGTATTTGTCCATGAAGATGTTGAAATAGGTAGTTAAGAAAAAAATATAAGATATAATTAAATAGACTTGTTACAGAAGAGAGTTAAACGTCTTAATGATGTGAGTGCTACGAGTAATTCTTGGACCATACCAAAATACACAACTTTGGCTATAACTTACCCATGTGGTAAGTTGTGGTTGGTGGAGGGGTGTTCTCACATGGACCCATCATCGCCCCTCCACCAACCACATAACTTGCCATGTGGCAAGTTGTGGCTAGAATTGTGCATTTTGTTGTGGCACCAGAATTTTTCGAGTGCCACACATGGCTTTGACTTTACTTGTTTGAGAGAGCAGAAACAGGTGCACCTACTTGCACAACTGTAAATTTTTCATTGTTTCCGTGTGCACAACCCATAGCCGAAAAAAGCTCTAAATTAGTAGGGTTTCTATTTTTTTTTTAAATGATTCAAATTTGTTTCAGGACTATTATATCCAAAAACTGTAAGAAAATTCTGTGCCAATTTTGACATGTAAGAGGAATGCACATTAATTTTATAAATGCTATGAGACCAAGGTTTGTTTTCAAAAATAACCGAAATTCAATTTCTTAATTTTATCTTCAATTCTTTTAACCTTACGTAAAGTTCTTCTGAATGAACCTACAAACCCTTTAAATTGTTTGATTCAACCAAGGTATTGTAGTCGTCCCCTCAGCCAATTCAATTTTTCCTCACTCAATCTTTTATATATATATATAGAAATCCATCAAAGGGGGATATTCTTAGCATTGTTTTCAATAAGAGCATTAGCAAGCTCAATCGGTGGAAACCTCAAAGCTATCTAGGACAGGAGCAAAGATGAAATTATCTCAATCCACACACACACACAATAATTGCTGAACCTACAGAGCTATTTACCATGTAAAACATTCAAAACTTCAATCATAATACAAAAAATTGCTATAGACAATTAATTGATTGCACTTAATGTTTTTCTGATCAAAGGTGGAAAAAGAAAATGAAATTTCAAAACTTTTAATTGTATGTAGAGAAGAAACAGCAAAGCAATCATGTATATACAACAAAGTCTCACTCTGTTTTTTGCTAGGGCAAAGTCCCACTCCATTAAAGATTAAAGAAAGTGAAAAATAAATAATTGAATAACAAATATGTAGGAAGCCTTCCAGTTACTGTATAGTTGGTCTCGACAAGTTTAATGAAAACAGCTTCACCTGATGCGGATAGTCAATGGTTTTCCCATGTCCCTCATTGCTTATAAGCACAGGCTTTTTTAGCAACGAAGAGCAAGAACACCAAGGAAACACAACTGCTCCGAGTAAACAAGAGTAAGAACCCAACATAAGAGTGAGAAATTTGACATCAAGAAAAGGGGAGAGAGAGACATGCAAAGAGCAGAGGGGCAAACGATCATCCAGATAGAGAGAAAAGGCAAGACAAAGAATTTGACATGCTTGAGGCTTGCATGGGAAAACATAGGCTTCACATACATGGCCTACTCAACCTTCTTCACTTTATCTTTTCTTTCTACAGTTTTTATCCTGATGGAATGCAAGTTGTAGACTAGAAGCATCAAGCAGAACCTTTATGTATGTATGTGAAACACCTAAGGCATGTTGTCGCTCTTATAGAATGTATAAACATGACTATTTCAGCTGAAAGTGATTCTAAATGTAAAAATAATAATGGAAAAAATAAGAACATACATCAATAGGGCACGACATGCAGGCAGCACTTAGTAATGCGATGATAAACTGAATTGGGAGCCAACACATCAAGTGTAGCATCCATGTGACCACTCTCATCATCTTCTTTATGTGCTTGAACTTGCCAATCATACATTTCAATGGACATTTCTCCAAAAAAAGAAAATAGCTTCTGAGCTTCATGGGTGCTAATCTGGCTTAAACACTTGTATTTCAGCTGGTTAGGTCTACCCGTGTCATGAAGAAACCTTATCCTGTATAAAAAATATTCAATAATACATGACAAATTAGCATTATTACAACTAGTTCTTTATAGATTCTTGTCTTTTCATGTTACTATACTCTAACCACAATCTTAAGTACTTGCTTGACAGAAACAAAATAAGAACAATAGTTCTTGAAAAGAAAAGAGAGATCCACAATATGTAAATTTAGTAATCCTCAATGCACAAAACTTAAGTGCAGTACATTAGGTTCCCCAAATTAAAATCAAACAAATAGTTGCATTGACCAATAAAGCACAATGTAATTTTTTCCAAGAACAATAAATTCAATGCAACTGTGTTTTAACTAAATTGGGTACTTAATGTGCTACACCTAAACAACTGTACTTAATTTTTACCCATCCTCAACATATACTAACAAGTTTCAGTTTATGACAAAGGTACTTCAATTAAATCAACAGTTTAAGTTACCTTTCAATTATGCACCCACAATGGATCCAAAGAGAAGAGTTTCTCACTGCGGTTGTGACCACCAGAAGTCCCAGGTGGAGGAGCATGCACAGTAATTGGAAGAACCCACTCACTTTTGTCTCTTCCCCCTATCAAAAGCGGATGCTCATATCTGAAGTCAGAAAATCCAGAAATTATTGGGATTCTCAACAATTAATGAAATAGCATATAGTTGGATACAATTAAAATCTCTAACTGCAAAGCATGGTTATAAACTAAAATATAACAGCAAAAGCCCTAGCATTGAACAAGACCGCAACTTCTAATAAATTGATTTAGCCTGTCTCCTCAAGTCATACCTATGAGCACAAGTCAATGAAAAACGTAGTTAGATGCATGGCATACCACATCATCTAATGTCGTTTCTTCATTAAAGAACTAGTTATATATATATAACTAAAAAAAATTTACTAATAAAATAAGAACAGAGAGGTGGAGCTGGGGAGTATACAAAGGGACACACTAATAGAGAAAAGAGCTACAATGAAAGTCATCTAAAGCAGGGGCGGTGCTACACTTTATTCAGGGGGTTGAACCCCCTGACTTCATTTTTTTTTTTTTTACATATATATAATTTTTTTTGTTAGCTTAATACTTTAATTTATATTTAAAAATATTTTTGCATACCCTAACTAAAATCTTATCCATTCTTATTACAAGTATTTCCGACTCTAAGAGTAAGAGTAAGTGTTTGTGAATTGTAAGTGTCACTCTTTAATTATTATAAATATATATTATATGTGAGTGTTTCTAATATTGACTGTGCGCATTACTTTTTGTTATAATGTTATTTGTGTGAATAATGATGTGTGTGGATGTTTGTGTACATGTATAATATAAATATAATATAACTTTATATAATTTAATAATTAGGAAATAGAGAGGGTTTGTTACATATGTGTATATTGTTATCATGTTATAAAAACTTTTTGTTATAAAGTCACAAAAATTCAAGAAAAAAAATTATATAGTCAGTGATTGTTCAAGCATTTAATTGGTTAAGTAGACACATAGTGTATTATTTTATGTATAAATGAGCCAATGACTTGAGTTTAGTTTAAAATATTTTTATAAAAACAATGACAAACAGATAATAACAACTGCATAAAAATAAAAAATGTTAGACAAATTTAACAAAATAAAATGGTTATATAGCTACTCACATTGGCAATAAATATTAAATGAGCAAGACTTATGTACAATAGTTAGGCGCTGTTCATTAAGTTCTCCTCTTAAAATTCTGCCATGTGAATTTTTCCTCATAGGATGAAAGTGTCTTTTTTTGTTAAGTAGCCACATGGCTCAATCTTAAATGGGGAACCTAAACAACATTACCTAAAGTATTGTACCTAAATTTTGTCCATATTAAACATTCATAATGAACTATCATGTAACAATTTGAAATTTGAAAACTTGTAAAAAGAAATTGTAAAACTTTTTTTTTTGTTGACAACTTAATATATTTAAGTTCACTTTTTTTTTTTTTTTTTAATTTAAGTTTCTTAATGACCCCCTAAACAAGATTTCTGGAGCCACCACAGATCTAAAGTACAATTTGTCCAAAAAACTACAAGATCTAAAGCAGAAGACGGTCTGTCTGTCAGCTTGCTCCTACTCAATAAAGGGTTCCCAAGAACTGAGACTTCAGCTGACTTATCAAACATTCTATACCTTTGAAACTACATATATTCCTTCTCTCCATAAAGTCCACATCAAAAACAAAGGAGTAGCCCCCCAAATTTCAGAATGTGCCATTTTGCTACATGAAGAACTAGTTGCCAAAGAAAACTGCCAAAATCTTTCCCCGACATTATTGATATTTATTGGTGCTATGGGTAAAGGCAATGGAGAAATGGTGGATCATCTTCTTCTTCAGTCCCATAGCGTACGAATTGTAAACAATGGTGTAGAGTTTGTTTTGTCTTATATGGGTTACGCCGCAAAGGGTACTCGATTTGTTAGCAGCATGGCCAGGGCCTTTTGGTCGACACCGAAAAGTACCACATTGCATAATGTGGTACCTTTGGTGGGAATGAAATGCAAGATGCTTTGAGGGGAGTGAACAGTCTATTCCTGAGACTAAATCTCTCTTTTTCCATACTTTATTGGTTTGGAATGTAGCTTTTAATTATCTCCACTGTTCTTTGCTAGACATGCATGAGCATTGTAATTTGAGATATTGATTGTATCCCCTAGTACACCCCCGTTGTACAAGGGTGACTCTTTTTTATTAATAAATTTTTGCGTTACTTATTAAAAATAAAAACTTTCCCTGACATGACCATATAACTTTTTCACATCATGTACTTCAAGGATAGTTCTCATAACATGCAAACCTTCACAACATACAAATCACTTGGACAAGAAAAAGCAATAGTATTGTGATACTGTTAAGTCATACCTGGTCCAATCTACATTCTTTGGAGTGGTAAAAAATTCAAATCGAAGTGACCATTGTACGGATACATGGGGAGTGGAAAAGGACATGGGCCCATCCATGGGAATGGAGAAAAGAAAGCTTGTTTGCACCAAATCTGCAACAACCTCATAATGATCACTTTGAACCTGCAAGGATATTGGTCCAACAAACATGAGACATAACGAAAAATAAAAGGCCTAATAACTAATAAGTAATAACTATCTAGCTCTTTCAAATTATTTCTGTAAGCTTTTTAAGATAAGTATTTGAGCAATGTAAGGTGTATGGTTTACAACATAAACTAACAAAAGGTGGACATGCTTGATTGGAAACAACACCAGTGAAAAAAAGAGGGGGGGGGGGGGGGGGGGGAACCAGAAGCAAATGAATAGCATAGGTAACTATTCTATAATGGATTACAATTAAAAAATTATAAAGCACCAAGATCAACCAGACAAAGTGCTCTTTCTGAGAGAGAGAGAGAGAGAGAGAGAAGAATACTCCTAAAATTCTTAAAACACAAAATCTTTACAGTATTTGCAAATATTATGATTGTGGCACTGAGCAAAAATTGCCTGCACCTCTCAAATATGAGGACCTGACAGAAAACCTGATTTTTGACATTAGACTTCACTAACTTCAAATCCATGTTAGCCTTGCCCAGTTCCACATCATGTGAGAGCCCCAACCCTTGGTGACAATCATCAGAAACCAACTCTTTATCATCATTTATATATATATATATATATAGAGAGAGAGAGAGAGAGAGAGACACACACACACACACGACGTTATTAATAACAAACAAAATTTTGACACAGCTTTAAAGTGTTGCATCAAACTTAAGATTTGGCTGAATATAGTATTTTAAGGTTGCAATCAAAACTGAGACAAGCTGAATAATTGGCTGGTCACACTTGGCTCTACACATTTAGGAGTTGTTAAGAGTAGCTAAAGCATGAACCAAGCTTAGCTAAGATTGTTCAAACTTGGCTCAGCCAAACTTGAGCTTCACTAGTCAGAAAGCTCAGCTCCACATATTTAATCAGAAACATAGCATGAACTAAAGCTGCAACACGCGCATCCTGAAGCTCTAGGCAGAGATTTAGAGGGCGAAATTTGATAATGAAATCCTTATCTAAGCAAAAATCTCATGAACAAACTACATACTATAAGAAGAGAAATATCCTGCACAAATCTCACATATACCAAATAATAGAAAGAATAAACCAGAATTCAAGCATTCCATAATGGGATTCGACAAAGGATATAATTAAGTGTAAACTGTCTTCAACAAAGGTACAAACACCTAATCCATCAAAAAGTCAATTCAAAAGGGATAGCTTGATTTATAAATAATTTTTTATATAAGTAATAAATTCATTGAAAAAGCACAAAAAGGGGCACAACCCTAGTAAACCAGAAGTATACAAAGGAAGAGTCAAAAAGAAAAGAAAAATACAATATATGTGTTATCTAAAATTCATATTATCCAAATGAAGTTCTAAGTAGAATATGAGATAGAAGCAGAAGTCACTCATAAGTTTCCTTAAAAAATAATACCTTTGTAATTGTAGGGGAATTCCTCCGAGAAGGATGGATAAATCGCTGATTTACAGTCTCTAAAGTCTCCAATGTTATTGAAACCTGGAATACAAATGCTTACATTAAGCATCAATAACACTAAACAGATTGGTACTTACTTTTGATGATCTTTCTGTTGCTTATGGAACCAAAATTACCTCGAGGCATCTCCTAGCTCCTTCTTCATGAAAGAAAGTAAGAGTTCCACCGATCTGTTACCATTACAGGTTGTTGAAAAAGGGATAACCAAGAGCAAAAACAAAATGAAAACTAATAAGAGAGAAAAAAGAGGAGAAGAAGAAGAAGAAAAAGAAGAAGAAAGCCCATAGAATATACGAAACAGGCACAGGCTAATAGCATAAAACTGAAAGTGGACTGCTACAGACCTTCGCCAGGTGAAGGTCCAATCTTCACTGTTGGATGAAGCCAACACCTCTATCTGGGTCCCACCCTGGTAAAGATTCCTATGGTAGGACCCACACAGCTGCTTGGCAATCTCACAGTGCGAAGAATGGACTTTCATGAAGGTCTGTAGCATTTCTCAAACTAAAATTACCATATCACTGAAGTAATAAGTTGAGTCAGAGTTTTTTGGAGAAAATCTAAGCAGAACTTGATCATCCAGCCTGATATTGTATGACCTTCCTCGAATAAAGCCTTCTGCTGCAGAAAATGCTTGCATCTAATTAGTTTACCATGTCTTATAACACACTGAAATCATTTGATCCAACAGATATGACAAGTACGTAGATAAATTGAATAGGAAAGTGAGATAATTTACATGCTACAGGTTCAACAGCTCCTGATGCCAGTGAAGGGGATACACTTGTATCATCATCTATAACCCTCTGCTGCTGGCCTGGAGATACAATGGCAGCTTCCTTCTGCGGAGATAAAACATCTGTTTGCAAAGATAAGCTATATTCAGAAAAGCTGATTTGCTTTTTCTATTTCTTTTTCCCTTTATTTAATACATTTTAAGTGGGAGGGGATATTGACTCCTGGATGCCTCTGTTGGAAACATCAGGAAATGACAATTGACCAAAAGGTCATTGGCGAAAAATTTAAAAACAAGATTTTGTTTTCATTACCCCACTGCCATGATGAAGAAATTGCAAAGAAAAGATCATATAACTCAATACTATCACTGAAATCATTCATAAGTACTATTTCTGGACTGAAAAATACATAAAAGGTTTGGGCATAGGGTGAGTTGTTCAGATGGCTTAAAAAACTCACCAGAACTAGAATCATATAAGACCTCAGCAGACAACTGAGGAAGTTCAGCATTTGAAGATATGCTTGTACGTTCTCCTTCAAGATATGGAATGTCTTTAGTTAAATACCTTGCTGTAGATGAATGCAAGGATGGCGAACTTCCAAAGGTTTTGTGTACATTTGGAATGTCTTTAGTTAAAGACCTCGCTGTAGATGATTGCAAGGACAGTGAACTTCCAAAGGTTTTGTGTACATTTTCTTTCATGGGATTGTAGGAAGAAACAGATGAGATCTCATCCCTTGAGCTTTCATAGCCTTCCTCAACTCCATCATATATGTCATTAGCTCTAACCTGTAAGGAAGTAATTCCACTTTATAATCTAAAAGATCAAGCAAATGACTAAATCACTTATTAGGTGAAAATATACAATTGATCCCTCAAATTTGGGTTAGGTTCTATTTCAATCCCTGAAATTTGAAATGTTCTTTTTAGTCCATAAAAAATTGTAAACATACAGAGTTAGTCCTTCCATAGCCTAGCCTTTATAACAGAGCACCATGTGGCTTTGTCAAATTTTGTCATGTAAGCAAGAATTATAACGGCAAGGCTACAGAAGGACTTAGCATGTTTACAATTTTTTGAAGACTAAAAAGGAACATTTCAAATTTAGGGACTAAAATATGACCTGACCCAAATTTTAGAGAACAAATGTCTATTTTGGCCTAATTATTTTGAAGATGTTAGTGGAAAGCATTGCTTGAAAGAACAAAATAAACAATGGCTCTATGCATGTATAGTTTTAAGTGTGATAGTGTGTGTGTGTGTGTGTGTCACAGCTTGAAAAGTAATAGCCTACCCAATCAGAGTCTCCATCCATCTCTTTCCAAAATATATCCATTTGGATGGTTGTAGAAGGAACAATCCCTGAAAATATTGACAAAAGGACATTTTTCAGGTTTTCCTTTTAGATGCATATGAAAACCTATTAGATTTTACAATGAGCTATATGATACTCAAAATCTGTTAGTATTAAGAAGCTGAACTGCTTTTTCGCTGATTTTAGAACTTGTAACATGACATGGGATAAATATTAGAAATAAATAACAAGATAATACCGATCCACATTACTGGGATGCCTTTTTTACATATATAAGTAATATAAAAAATTATGAAACAGATATATTTCTTCCTATAAAAAATTATATTAAAAAAGGTTCACTGTCATGCCTTTTCATTCATCCAAACAACCTATGAAAGCATAAAAAATCAGCCAGCACTATTTGACATACAGACAAAAGGAGATTCTTCACACACGGCAAAAGTTGCTCATCAAACCTTACTTCAACTACGGAAGTAAAATTGTCAAGAGCCTTGTAGCTTAACTAATACTTCTAGGTGTTTCCAATAGAGACATCCAAGGTTCAAATCCCCCCTCCCCTTGTTGCAACTATCAAATTATAAAAAAACTATAGAAATAAAATTTACTTATTGAAAATATTACAGAAAAGTATTTTTTATGAACAAATTATCTGAGTAGGGCACAAACAGAAAGCTAACTCAGCTCTCTCTCTCATGCAAAAGTTGGAATAGTGGTGTTTATGATACCCATAGCCTGAACATTTTTTTTTTTGATAAGTAATCTGGAAGCTTTTATAAATTAAGGAAATAACGTCATACAAGGAGTTCATGATGATGAACAATAAGAAAAAACTACTAGGAATAAAAGTTAAGGGAGGGCAAAAACTCAGCGAGAGACGAGCAATTAGAAAGTCCCCAACAACGAGACCACTCTAAGAGACTACGCTGGCACAAAAGATTCAACTCAACCAAGGACTTCTCTTTGTCTTCAAAGGAACGACGATTTCGTTCCAACCACACAATCCACATTAAGCACCCTGGAACCAAATTCCATATGTCCGACTTATCCTTTCCATGCCACTGATGCCAACAAGGAATCAACTCCGCCACCGACCCCCGGCATAACCCAAAGAATCCCAAAGGTCCAAGCATACAAGACCAAAGAGAATGGGTAACAGGACAATGCAAAAGAAGATGGTTAACCGACTCCCCATCCTTGCAAGACAAGCAACACCTATTAACCAAGGGCCGACCCTTAAGCATAAGGTTGTCCAAGGTGAGGATCCGACCATGAGCAAAGCAGACTACGTAAAGAAAGCCACGCGCTTGGGGATCTTCGGTTTCCAAACCCCCTTCCAAGGAAGCCAAGAATTCGAAGCACCTCGGATCGCGAGGTAGTAAGACCGAGTGTCAAACATACCATCCCCTTTAAGCCACCAGTAAAGGGTATCTCTCCTACTCCCCTGAGGAATGCGGGATTGGATAAGCCGGAGAAGAGAAAACGAAGCAGCCAACTCCCAATCTTCAAACTCTCTATAAAACGTTAAATTCCAAACTCTACCGCACTCTTCCGGAATCCACAAAACCTCGCAGATACAGCATCCTTGACCGATGAACACACTTAAATCTCAGGATAGAGAACTTTTAGGGTATCGTCACCAATCCACCTATCATGCCAAAAACGGATACGAGTTCCTTGCCCCACTACAAAAGAAAGATGCTTAGAAAAGTCCTCCCATCCTTCGTTAATGCTTCACCAAAGGACGCACCCATGGGACCTCCCCGCAAGCCTCTAGTCCTCCACCCCCTTTCGATCCTCGCCATATTTTGAAGAGATAACCCGACGCCACAAGTGGGTATCTTCATGGCCATATCTCCACGTCCCACTTCCCTAATAAAGCTTGATTAAACGACACCCCCATTCTTAACCCCAATCCACCCATCTCAACGGGTAAACACACCTTATCCCAAGCCACCAAAGGATATTTAAAACCCCCCTCAGAAGACCCCCAAAGGAAATTCCTCTGAATACTTTCCAATCTAGTCGCCATCGCTTTAGGAATAGTAAAGAGAGATAGAAAGTATGTCGGGAGACTTGAGAGAGTACTCTTAAGTAACATGAGCCTACCACCCTTAGATAAATAGAGACGCTTCCACCCGGAGAGTCTCTTCTCCATCTTTTCCAAAATAGATTCCGCATCAAGGGAGACTTAAAAGAAGATCCCAAAGGCATCCCCAAATATTTCATAGGCAACCGCTCTACTCTACACCGAAGCACATTAGCCAAAGCATCTAGATTATTCACCTCTCCAACGGGGACAATCTCGCTTTTCCCAACATTGACCTTCAAACCCGTAAACGCCCGAAAACAAGACAACACCATCCTAATAGACAAAGAATGCTCCCCTTGAGGCCTCACAAAAAATGATGGTGTCATCCGCAAATAAAAGATGAGAAATACTCACCCCAGAAAGTTCACACCTCCCACTCGAAATCCCCGAATAAGATTACACTCCTCCGACTTCTTCAAAAGTCTACTTAAT
Organism: Castanea sativa; assembly: GCF_040712315.1. Lineage (NCBI taxonomy): Eukaryota > Viridiplantae > Streptophyta > Magnoliopsida > Fagales > Fagaceae > Castanea > Castanea sativa. The sequence goes on along the minus strand of NC_134023.1, from coordinate 53,970,111 downwards.
ACCTCCATTATCAAAAGAAACAATAGCGGGGATAGGGGATCCCCTTGTCTCAACCCACGGGAGCTACCAAAAAAACCTTCGTGGGACCCATTTACTAGGACGCAGAAACGGACGTACGAAACGCAAGCCTTGATCCACCCCTCCATTTCACCCCAAAACCCATCCGGCCTAACAAATAAAACACGGCCTCCCGCTCACATGATCATAAGCTTTCTCAATATCCAGCCTTTGCAAACCACACTGTGAACTCGCTCTTCAACCTACTATCCAAGCATTCATTTGCAACAAGCACCGAATCCAGACCGCCTTCCGCCAACAAACGAATTCGAGTCTCGCAGATGAGATTATCCAAAACCCTCCGCATCCTATTAGCCAACACCTTGGATAAACTTTTGTAAACACTACCCACCAAACTAATGGGGCGAAAGTCTTTAATATTAACGCACTACACTTCTTAGGAATTAAAGTGAGAAACGAAGCATTCAAAGACCGTTCAAACGAAGAATGGCTATAGAAATCTTCAAAAAAAGTCCATTACATCCCTTTCCACGACACTCCAACATTTCGAAAAAAGGCCATGGTGAAGCCATCCCACTGTGGGCTTTATCCCCTCCATCTCCTTTAAAACCCGAAAGACTTCCTCCTTCGAAAACTCCTTCTCTAATAACACCCGATCATCCTCTTCAATACTAGCAAACTCTAACCCATCCATAGAAGGACGCCCCACCTCGCTCTTATACAACTCTTGGTAAAAATGGACTATTTGAGAGCGTACATCGTGCTCATCCTCATAAAGAATACCATTCACCTCCAACCTTTTAATCTGATTAGCATTTCTATGGGAGTTTGCTAATCTATGAAAAAACCGAGTATTATTATCTCCATCTTTAACAAATAAGGCTCTAGACTTTTGCCTCCAAGATTTCTACTCATGATAAGCCATATGCTCTATGTCTCCTTTGAGTTGAATGCGCCGACTCTGATCCTCATTTGAGAGACCCACTAGCTCCTCTCTCACATCTAACCCCATCACCTCGCTTAGCTTATTCTTCTTTCTAAAAGCCAAATCACCAAATTCCTCCCCGTTCCACTTTTTAGGTCTGCTTTGCAGCCTTCAATTTTTGGGCCAAGGTGAAACTTGGAGAACCCTCAAAACCGTAGCCATCCCACCATTGCTTAACTCTATCCACAAAACCCTCATCCTTTAACCACATGTTCTCAAATTTAAAGGCACTCGCGACCACGCCGAACAACACCAAACCTTCTAACAAAAGTGGGCAAAGTGGTCGAAAGAACTCGAGGAAGCAATTCCGTTGGGATACATTCTCAAAATGCTCCTCCCAATCAAGAGAAACCAAAGCCCCGTCAATTCTTGACATAGAGGGAAGACCGGAATCTCTAAACCAAGTGAAGGAAGCCCCCTCTAAAGGTAAATCAACTAAAGAATTATTCTCTATGAAATCAGAAAATGCGAGCATAGCGTATTGGAAAGTCTCACAACCAAGTCTCTCACTGGGTATCGATAATATTAAAATCACCTACAAGACACCATGCCATGGGCCACCCGGCTCGCACCCGAGACAACTCCCCCACAAATTAGGCCGTTGACCATTGTCATTAGGGCCATACACACCCGTACAAGCCCAAACAAAATCATCCACCACACCTCTCAATAATACACCTACGTAAAACCGACCCACTATAACATCCAACTTCTCAACAACCCTCTTATCCCACATCAAGAAGACCCCACCGAAGACCGCACAAGATCCAAAATGCCCCCAATCGTTGTACGGACTACCCCATAAACTCCGAACAAATGCCCCATCAATAGACGATACTTTCGTTTCTTGAATACACACAAAATCGCACTTCCACTCTTTTAGAAGGTTCTTACACACCTCTCTCTTCCGGATTATTAAGCCCCTTACGTTCCAAGAAAGAAGACGTAGTGTCATTTAAAACTACTAGTGCCCCCGAGTCCGTCAAAGCATCTCTCGCACTTACTCCTAAGCAAAGGCACCCTCATAATTGACATAAGAAATCAGCCCCTTAAGCTCCCCGAGGCCTCGTGTCCCCGAAATAGCGGGTCTCTTAGACACCTCTTCGTCCTTCACCTTGAGACACTCCCGTTCCAGGATACGAAAAAGGGCCAAACATTGAGCTTCATGTCTCACAATAGGAAAGCCCACCATTTTACGTAATTTTCTCATCAACTTGGATACCCAATCCGAGGGGGACCAGCCTCGTCATCCGTGTTCCCTCTGGCATAATCCGCAGTCAATGAACCCACATTGAGATCGTTAGGAACCCAATGAGACAGAGGTTCACATTCCAACACACAATTCTCATTCTCTCCACCGCCACAACCACCGTCCACCACCCCACCGGACTCCCGAGGAAGAAACCCGCATTCGACCGAGTAGCCCCAACCGAATCCACCACTTCCTCGCCCGAGCATCTCCTTCCCCGAACTCAACCTCCAATACTTTACCCAAGTCTAAACTAGGAACCAATCCGTTATACATCCCCGGCCCCTTCCTTGCCAAATCCGAGCCAACCATCAAAATCCCGTGTCACCCAAGTCCCAACACCCAAGCCGATGATGCATCTCGGTGTCGGGGCTCGAAAACTCCATTCGAGCCTTGCCGGCGTCGATACTATCTTTATCGGCGCCGCAAGAAGCATCTCCATCGATTCCGTCACCGGGTCATCACCGCGAGCGTACACCGACCTCACCTCTTCATCCCAAGAGCTCGAGCCCACTTGTCCCACTCCCCGGACCTCCATCGGCACTCGAACTCGGCTCCCGCAGCGTGGGCTTCAAGATTAGAGCTGCGGGCAAGGCCGAGTTTAACTTTACTCGGGGTTTGGCGTGGCCTCCATTCTCTTCTCGGGCTTGGCCGGAACGATGGGCCGGAGGGAATAAATTAAGAGTAGTGGGCTTCGAGGGTTTTAAAGTTGGGCCCACTTCATTTACCTCGTACCACACAATAGCCCATTTCCCATCAAGCCCACGTTCCAAGCGCATAAAGAGGTCCAAGGAAATTTCTGATTTCATCCCATCGCCAGCTTTCCTTTCCTTAGACATGTCCTTCGCCCCGAGAAGCTCCTTTCGACCAAGGGTACTTGCCTTGCATGAAACACGGTAAGCGCAACTTGGATCCGACACAAGCTTCTCTCCAACCTCGCTCCCTCCGTCCCTAGGACCCTTTTCTTGCTGAAATTGCGATCGCTCTTCCGACAAAATCTTCACCCCTCCCAAGGCAGATTTCTTCTTCCCTTCAACCCCTCTCGCTGGTATTTTTCCGATGCCCCACCACCACCGACGCATAGGAAGACGAGACATCCGTATTGGGAACTCCGTGTTTGGTTTCCCTATTTTTTTCGCACCGCCTTGGAGATGATGGCTGTCACCCACCACCGCTGCCTCCACCGCTATAGCACCCTGATTTCTCTCGCGAAGATCCCCTGTCCGAAGAGTGAGGCTGGTTTCAAAATCTTCCTCAAGCGTTTATGCTAAAATAGTGCCAGCCACATCCCACCCTTCCTTCAGGTATCACAATAGTACCTTTCCGTCGACCATGCAGAATTTCAGATACCATTAAAAACTTACCATGTGCGTTTGACCCCAGTTGAAGGATGAACACCATGTTACCCTCTCTAAACGTTCTTGCATATTGATCAGGTGATTTCTTTGAAAGTAAATCCTCCAAGTGGAGCAAGAAAAGGTTTGCACTTTCCTTCCCCAGAAAAACAGAGCGCATTGAAGAATGACCTCTCTCAAAAATCCGTAAAGAGAAAAAAGAACCCCCCTCCTCAACGGAAAACTCAAAAGTTTTGGATTCAATGAAGAAAAACGTGGAACCCCCCATGACATGTCAAAAGAGATACTAAAACTTGATTTCCAGTACTGTTGTTCCCATTATCTCATTGCTATAAATCTATTTTATTGATACACTTAAAAGTAGGACATTCATGGACGAGTACCAACTAAAGGTGAAGCTACATGGCTGAGTTACAAATATACTCATTGATCCCTGTAAACGCTGGTACTATGGGAACTAAAACCCTGTTTAAAAGTTCACATGCATGAGTAATCTTTCTAGCATGTGAATCAGGCATTCATATTTGCATACCACATAATGCATAAATCCATCACTACGAATGATGCAGTTCAAGAATGATAGATATCTTCTTCTTCTTTTTTAATAGGTACAGGAAAGAAATCTATAACCACAAATTTTTTTTTTTTTTGAGAGAGTTTCAACCTGTGACGTCCAAAGAATGATAGATATCATAAAATATTTGAAACAACAGAAATAGGAAATCACATGATTTTCTGATTGTATTTCATTTACTATGGTGATGAATCCAACTTCTCTCAAAGGCCACATTCAATAAGGGAAACGGGGAAATCCAATTCTATAGGACAACCAAAAAGGCCCTTGGTAAATGAATTGTATACTCATAAGATGCATGAAAATGCTCCAATGAGCATCATTGCCGGTACTGTTTCCTATACAACCACTCAATCAATAGGCAATTGCAAATTGCAAATATATGGATACCCAGCTAGAGAAAGATAAGTGAAGAACTTCCCTCATTAAAAGTGAGAGCAAACTAGAACTCCACTTCAAGTAAAACACAAACTGGAGAGGGATAAAGATAACAAGAACTTTTTTTATAAGAATAAAGATAACAAAAACTTACTGAATATCACTCCCACTGATTTACGTAAAAACAAAAATTGATTCAACATTCCACTTTTTTCTCCTCTGCTTAATAAGGTTTGAATACACCATTTTGTACATAATAATCAACCCTATGTGGTTTAAACATATTAAGGACACTCAAATTTGTGAGAGACAGAAAATTTCAAATGGGAACCCACAGGTTGACTCAATAATATTCAAGCCATGTTTTGAATCAATTAATCAAATGAATCCAGTTCTGAGAAAGAAGTAGTGACATAGGTTTTGGAGTAAATGAAACATAAAGGAAAACTAGTAAATGAAACATAAAGGAAAACTCACCACCACTTTGACCTTCTTCCATTAGCAAGCCACTGGTTTTTTGAGTGACCCATACTTGTAACGGAACACGATCTTCCTGTATTGATTAAAATTCAACAATTGAAATCTAACTCATCATATCAAATCAATCTACTGAATAGTGCGGCAATCAAAGGTTCCTCCTAGAGTAGCATTCTTTTCTTGGACTGCTGCCTTAGGTAAGATCTTGGAAGGGGCATATTGCAGTGTTAGAGTGGTGCTTTATGTGTAAAACCTGTGGGGCATCGGTGGATCATCTTCTTTATCATTGTCCTATAGCATATGAGTTATGGCCTATGGTATTTTATTTGTTTGGTATACATTGGGTTATGCCGTATAAAGATAGTGAGTTGTTAGCTTCTTGGCAGGGGAAGTTTGATAGACATCGAAATATAGGTTTATGGAGGTTTGTGCCGCATTGTTTGTTGTGGTGCTTATGGTGGGAGTGGAATACTAGATACTTTGAGAATTGTGAACGGTCTATTTTTGACATTAAGTTTTTCTTTTTCCGTTCTCCTTGAGTGGAGCTTAGTTTTGTCTTCCTATTCTTGTTTTTCTCTCCTCAATCTTGTCGATCGTTGTAATTTGAGTTCTTGATTTGTGCCACTGTAATACACTTCCAGTGTACTTGGTTTTTTTAATAAAAATTTTACGTTACTTATAAAAATAAAATAAAATTTTAAAAAGGCTGACATGTAAGCAAGGACTTTGAGGTTTTCTCCAATATTCCCACCACCAAACACATATATACACATGTATGTATGCCTCAATGTGTGTCTTTGTGAGCATGTGACTACACATGTTTGCTAATGTCTGGACATAACAAATGCTATTCTTTTTTTTGGATAGGTATAACAAACACCATACTGCTAACGTTACATCTGCATCTGATGGAAGAACCATAGAGAAAAGTCATTTTTTTTATTGGTAAATTACACAAGTAAATATAATAAGGGTTAGGAAGTTCTAGATGCTTACTTAATATTTCAGAAGCTTGTTGAAATGTTGCAAGTATTCAGAGGTGTTGGAACAACTTTGGACACTGATACTTGTGGTTCCAGGTTAGAGGAGTTAATATATCACGCGAGATATGTTATGGACTTATGGCACCTTAACTAGAGTTGTCACTTCATTTATTATCACTCATGATGCACTACTGTTCATGTTGCTTATGCAATAGCCAGCATATCCTGATTTGGTTATCAAAGACATTTCTCTATGGTTGCCAATGGGTTATGGCTCAATTGGCACTTCTCCTATAATAATGGGATGAAGGGTAAGGTCATGATTTCAAGATCCATATCCTCTAATAAATGTGAATGAATATATATCAAACAAAAAATCAGATAATGATCTAGCAAAAGAATACCACTTAGCTGGCATGGCATTTATTCAACTATATGTACCATGTGCTGTACAATTGTATCAGACATCATATGAATATAACAACCATCACACTATCCATATGAAGAAAATTTCAAGCAAAATAAGCGTTAGTGATTACAAATATTGTACAATGATGTCATCTTGGGCATGAAACCCCAGCTAATGCATTGTGCAGTGTTGCAGTTAAGGGGCATGCTTCAAAGTTGTATCAGACAATATATGAATATAAAAACCATCACAAGATGCTATCCATAGAAAAGGTCAAGCAATATAAATTTTAGTGGCTACCAGTGTTTTTTTTTATAAATTTTATAAAATTAAAATTAAAAAACAAAAAAAGCAAGCAAAATCATTTCAACAAACTTTAAAGCAAGTTAAAGGAGACCAACCAGTTCAGTAAAACTTTGTACTGACTCTCTATGAGAGTGACCATTTTCCAGTATCAGCCATTGTCCAGACAAAGTACTTTTAACATAATAAAAGTAGCGAATGGTAGCCCCCTTGTAAGATGGTGGTATAATGTCTGGCAGCACAGTTCGCACCACATCTGCAGGTAGCATTGAAATGTTTGACAGAATCAATTTGCTTGAATCAAAATGCTAGCATAGGAAACTTACTTTAGACAGAGGTTGACATAACAATATTGACACCATATAGTTAATTCACAACACTCGAAACTGACCATCAAAACAACACACTGCAACTTTTTATGAAAATCAACCAAATCATTACAAGCTTGGATTCATATAGACTCAGCCAAAGAGTTTTGATTTTGGAACTCCGTGTGGTCATATAATACCCAAGATTATCATCATACATAAAGCATCGACCTCCATTTTGGGTTAAAGGATTAACTCTTCTTCTATACCCTATATTCTACTTGGATGGTGTTATCAAAGCAGCTTCCATAACCCCCCCCCCCCCTCTCCCAAATCCTTTCCTTTTCCTTTCTTAAATAAATCTCTGCGGTTGCTTCTTTTGCATTGACACATTATTTCCCTTCTCTATAAACCAACTAGCTACACAAGTGACATAGCAATGTTTAAAGAGAGATTCAAATGAATGAATATCTGATTCAACCAAAAGAGAGATAAAAAGCTGACATAGCAGTAAATAAAATAAAGCAATATAAGCCGACATAGCATATAACATTGAGAAGTGCTACTACGTCCACAACATTTTCACAACACTTTTACAATAAATCTTAGGTGGTAAGTTGTTATTGGTTCTAATTTTGAATCCACAACTTTTATTTTTTGCTCACCTGTAACAGCCAATAACAACCTACCACTTAAAATTTGTTGTGAAAATGTTGTGAACATAGCATTTCCTCTATAACATCACCTAAATTGATTCTACTTCTATAGCAACAAACAAAGAGACTAACAGATAAAATATCTGCATAACAAACATATCAGAAATCAATGTTCCAATGTTACTGTACCTTTCTCTTTTAAAAATGTTCTTTTGAAAAAAAAAAAAAAAAAAACCCCTCTTTCCTATTGAGAAAAGGGTAAATTTTGCTACATTTCTAAATAATCATCTATAAAACCACTCCTTAAAAGCAAAATAGGTGACCGACTCTGATTAGTCTATTGAGATCCATAGCCATCTGAAAGAACACGGGGAAGCTGGTGGAAGCTGGTGTTGTTCGGCGTGGTCGAAGTGCATTTAAATTTGAGAACATGTGGTTAAAGGATGAGGGCTTTGTTGATAGAGTTAAGCAGTGGTGGGATAGCTACAGTTTTGAGGGCTCTCCAAGTTTCATCTTGGCTCAAAAGTTGAAGGCTCTAAAAGCAGACTTAAAAAAGTGGAACAGGGAGGAGTTTGGTGATTTGGCTTTTAGAAAGAAGAACATGCTGACTGAGTTGATGGGGTTAGATTTGAGAGAGGAGCTAGTGGGTCTTTCAAGTGAGGATCAGACTCGGCGTCTCCAACTCAAAGGAGACATAGAGCACTTGGCTACTCTTGAGGAGACTTCCTGGAGGCAAAAGTCGAGAGCCTTATTCGTGAAAGAGAGAGATAATAATACTCGGTTTTTTCATAGATTAGCAAACTCCCACAGAAATGCTAATCAAATTAAAAGGATGGAGGTGAACGGTATCCTTTTTGAGGAGGAGCATGATGTTCGCTCTCAAATTGTCCTCTTTTACCAAGAGTTGTATAAGGAAACTGAGGTGGGGCGTCCTTCTATGGATGGGTTAGAGTTTGCCCGTATTGAAGAGGAGGATCGGGTGTCCTTAGAGAAGGAGTTTACAAAGGAGGAAGTCTTCCAAGTTCTAAAGGAGATGGAGGGGGATAAAGCCCCTGGTCCTGATGGTTTCACCATGGCCTTTTTTCAGATTTGTTGGAGTGTCGTGGAAAGGGATGTAATGGATTTTTTTGAAGATTTCCATCGGCATTCTACGTTTGAACGGTCTTTGAATGCTTCGTTCCTCACTTTAATCCCTAAGAAGTGTAGAGCCGTTAGCATTACAGATTTCCGCCCCATTAGTTTGGTGGGTAGTGTTTATAAGCTGTTGTCTAAGGTCTTTGGCGAATAGGATGAGGAGGGTTTTGGATAATCTCATCTCTGAGACTTAGAATTCGTTTGTTGGCGGAAGGCAGATTCTGGATTCAGTGCTTATTGCAAATGAATGTTTGGATAGCAGGTTGAAGAGCAGAATTTCGGGAGTGGTTTGCAAAGTTTGGATATTGAGAAAGCTTATGATCACGTGAGCTTGGGAAGCCACTCTGTTTTATTTGTTGGGCCGGATGGGTTTTGGGGAGAAATGGAGGAGGTGGATTAAAGCTTGCGTTACGTCTATTCGTTTCTCTATCCTTGTTAACGGTTCCCCGAGGGTTTTTGGTAGCTCTCGTGGGTTGAGACAAGGGGATCCTGTCTCCGTTATTATTTCTTGTGATAATGGAGGTTCTAAGTAGGCTTTTGTAGAAGACACGGAGGAGTGTAACCTTATTCGGGGTTTCCGAATTAGGGAGCTGTGAACTCTCTGGGGTAGTATTTCCCATCATTATTTGCGGATGACACCATTTTATTTTGTGAGGCCTCACAGGGAGCGACTACGTCAATTGGTGGTATTGTCTTGTTTTCGGGCGTTTACGGGTTTGAAGGTCAATGTGGGGAAAAGCGAGATTGCCCCGTGGGAGGTGAATAATATTGATGCTTTGGCTAATGTGCTTCAATGTAGAGTAGGCAAATTGCCTATGAAGTATTTGGGGATGCCGTTGGGTTCTTCTTTTAAGTCCCCCTTGATCTGGAATCCTATTTTGGAAAAGATGGAGAAGAGGCTCTCTGGGTGGAAGCGTCTCTATTTATCTAAGGGTGGGAGGCTCATGTTAATTAAGAGTACTCTCTCATGTCTCCCAACTTACTTTCTATCTCTCTTTACTATTCCTAAAGCAGTGGCGGCTAGATTGGAAAATATTCAGAGGAAGTTCCTTTGGGGGTCTTCGGAGGGGGGTTTCAAATATCCTTTGGTGGCATGGGATAAGGTGTGTCTTCCCCTCGAGATGGGCGGATTGGGGTTAAGAAAGGTGGTGTCATTTAATCAGGCTTTATTAGGGAAGTGGTTGTGGAGATATGGCCTCGAAGATACCCACCTGTGGCGTCGTGTTATTTCTTCTAAATATGGCGAGGGTCAAGGGGGGTGGAGGTCTAGGGCTTGCAGGAGGTCTCATGGGTGCGGCCTTTGGAGAAGCATTAACGAAGGTTGGGAGAACTTTTCTAAGCATCTTTCATTTGTAGTGGGGGAAGGTACTCGTATCCGATTTTGGCATGACAGGTGGATTGGTGACGCTACTCTAAAAGTTCTCTATCCTGAGCTTTATGAGTGTTCAGCGGTCAAGGATGCCTGTATCTCAGAGGTTTTGTGGATTCCGGAAAGTGCGGTTAGAGTGTGGAATTTAACGTTTTATAGAGCTTTTGAGGATTGGGAGTTGGCGGCTTCGTATTCTCTTCTCGGCTCATCCAAGCTCGTATTCCTCGGGGTAGTAGGAGAGATACCCTTCTTGGAGGCTTAAAGGGGATGGTATGTTTGATGCTCGGTCTTATTACCTCGCGATCCGGGGTATTTCGAATTCTTGGCTTCCTTGGAAGGGGGTTTGGAAACCTAAGATCCCTAAGCGGGTGGCGTTCTTTACGTGGTCGCGCTCGTAGTGGCCGGATTCTCACCTTGGATAACCTTATGCTTAAGGGTCGGACTTTGGTTAATAGGTGTTGTTTGTGTTGCAAGGATGGGGAGTTGGTTAACCACCTTCTCCTGCATTGTCCTGTTACACACGCCCTATGGTCTTGTATGCTTCAGGCCTTTGGGATTCCTTGGGTTATGCCAGGATCGGTGGCGGATTTGATCTGTTGTTGGTATCAGTGGCATGGAAAGGATAAGTCGGACATATGGAACTTGGTTCCAGGGTGCTTAATGTGGATTGTGTGGTTGGAGCGGAATCGCCGTTCCTTTGAGGACAAAGAGAAGACCTTGATTGAGCTAAATCTTTTATGCCAGCGTAGTCTCTTAGAGTGGTCTCGTTGTTGGGGGTTTTCTAATTGTTCTTCTCTCTCTTTGTTTATGTCGTCTCTTAGCTTATCTCTCTAGTAGCTTTTCTCTTGTTGTTCATCATCATGAACTTCTTGTATGACTTACTTTCTTTTATTTATAAAAACTTTCTGATTACTTATCAAAAAAAAGAAATCCATAGCCAACCCATAAATTTTTGGACTATAAGACTTGGTTGCTGTTGTTACAGTATAACTAAAAACACTCAGGGCTTGTTTGTTTAACCTATCACTCATAATTCATCACCCATAACCCATATTTCATATCCCATATTTCATAACTCATTTTTCAGTTTTTGAAAACTCTTAAAAGTTGTTTTCAGTTTTCATGACTCTAACTCACTTTTTTGAGCAATGAGTCATGCGAATTGAGATAAAAAAATTGAACCAACATCCTTAAGGTGGGGCCCATGAAATTTGAGAATTGAGTGATGAAAAGTGAGAATTGAGTGATGAAAAATCCTAAACCAAACACCCCCTCAGTGATCCAAGCCTTAGTGTATTTCACAGTGAAGTAAATAAATTTGTTAGACAAAAGAGAAGTTCATGAATTCAAATTTCAAAAAATCCCAAACAAAACAGCACACAACACATCGAAGGCACCACACATTCCACAAACACAAATTCACCTAATAAAAAATCAACACAAAAACACTCACATTTCAGCCTTGTGAAAATGAAAAAGAAGAATTTTCTAACCAAACTGATACCTACTTCTATAGCAACAAAGAAAGAAACTAACAGCTAAAATAGCTGCAAAACTAACATATCAGAAAACAATGTTCAAATGTTACAGTACCTTTCAATTGTAATTCTTTAATAGTTTTTTCCTCTCTTTAATAATTTTTTTGAAATTAAAAAAAAAAAAATCCTCTTTCCTTTTAAGAAAAGGGGAAAAATTTGCTACATTTCTAAATAATCACCTATAAAAAAAAATAGCAGGCATTAAAAGCAATACATGTGCCAAACCTTGATTAGTCTATTGAGAATCTATAGCCAACCCCGAAATTTTTGGACTAAGACCAGGTTGTTATTGCAGTTGATGTTATAGTAAACCTAAAAACACTCAGTGATCTAAGCCTCAGTGTATTTCACAGTGAAATTAACTAATTTGTTATACAAAATCACAAGTTCATGAATTCAACAAAAACAAATAAAATCACTGAATTTCCACACAAAAAAAAAAAAAACACATTACTCGATTTGAAAATCCAAATGCAAAATTGCAAGCAAAACAGCATATAACACATACAAATGTTCATCGATGGAACTCGGTGCTATTCATTCTTTTAACAATTTTTTTCCCTCTTTAAAAATGTTCTTCCAAAAAAAAAACTTTCCTATTAGGAAAAGGTGAAATTTTGCTACATTCTAAATAATCACCAATACATGCCACCGACTCTGATTAGTCTATTGAGGATCCATAGCTAAATGTTGAAATTTTCGGACTAATAAGACTTGGTGGTTGTTGTTGTTGTTGTTGTTGCTGTTGTTATAGTAAAACTAAAAACACTATAAGTGATCCAAGCCTTTAGCTTTGAGTTCATGAATTCAAAATCGCGAGAGAAACAGCACAAAACACATACATGATTTAGTGGCGCCGGCGGAAACAATCTGATTCGAAACCATCGAAGGCACCGCGCATTCCACAAACACAAATTCACCTAATTTGAAAAATCAACACTCGCATTTCAGCTTTGAGAAAATGACAAAAACGAAGAAATTGAAGAGAGAGAGAGAGAGAAAGCAAAACCTCGTCGTTGTTTGGATCCAGGTAAGGGTTTGTGAGTGGCGAACCATTGAGAATCGAGCTTCTCGACGGCTCTGATTTCGAAACCGATTCGGTCGAGCAAGAGCGACGAGGCGGTGTTGGGGTTGGAGATCTGGATTGTGACGATCAAAGGATCGCCGGGGCGGTACACGTCCTTGTCCGGTTGGATTTTGAGAGTGGGGACTCGTTGTCGGAACTCGGACTCGGCGGCGGCGGAGGCGGTCTTCGGTGAATTTCGGTTGTTGTTGTTGTTGTTGGTGGCGGTGGTGGAATTGGAAGAAGCTCCTCCGCCGCTTCCGCCGAAGAAAGGAAAGCGAGGTGGCAGCATTGTAATGCGACGTCGTGTTTTGGTGTGTGGTAAAAGCACTGAGCTGAATACAGTTTGATTCGCCTCTCTCTCTCTTTCTGTGCCTTTGGCCTCGTGTTCTTCGTTCGGTGAGATCTGATCTGTCTATTTGGTTCGTTTTATTGGTTTGTTATTTTTTTTGGGTCAATCTTTGGTGCGAGAGTGCAACGGTAACGCACACTTTTTTTTCTTTTTCTTTAAAGAAAGATACATTTGACATTTTTTTGGGTAGAGACGTTTGTTGGCAATTGGGATTCTTTAGCAATAAATTTAGGAAAAGGATAATAATCTAATAATTATAATTATAATTTATCACATAAACGATTTATAACAAAATTTTTGTGAAAAAAAATTATATTTTCTTAGAAAATATTGGACTTAGTGGTTACATGGATGTTTTTTTTTTTATTAAGTCTCATTGGTTTGTATACATATTATTTTAAAATATATATTTTGACTTTTATTTTTATAATTCAATAATTGGAGATAGAGAAATTTAAATTATGGATGATTGTATAAGTTAAAATATAATTTTAACTTCATTTGCAATAACACTTAAATAGTCATAAGGTCATAAAAATAAATAGTTGTAGGTGAGTGGTCCTTTGTTTATGTTCTACAGACCGCGAACTATGAGTCCACTAAGAAAACAAGGTGATCTGAGAAGCTGAGCTCAACCAAAATCCTTTGGAAGAATGGGCCTAGACTTAATCGAGGGACCAAGGGCCCACCCTATGAAGGAATCCTTTTCTCCATCTATGGATGCTAATGAAATGTAGCCAATTAGACAATATCAATTGAGGGTGCCCTACCAATGACATAACCAAGGAGAACCTAGAGCCCATAAAAGATGTTCGAGAAGTCTAAGGAGCCTATGGAGGTAGCTTCTAAATCAAGTAATAGTCACCTCTTCATTAATTAAATGTTTTCACCCAACACAACCGCATTTATTACTAAATGAGTTCATCTTCATTATCAAAATAAGAGGAGAAGACACTTGATGGGATAAATATCTCCTAACCCTCATCATGACAGTCCGCTACTGAGAAGAAGGCTTAAGGGTATAAATAGAGGCTTCATGCACACATAGAGGGACACAGAAAATTAGAGAGAGAATTTGTATTTGCTTTTGGATGCATGTAGCCTTGACAAGAATAGAGCTTCTTAGTTTATCAATATTAAACCCATATTATTCAATTTTTACTTTTGTTCAAATCTCTCATTGTGGATTATTTATCTCTCATTCATTATAAATTAGTTGTGACAATCAAGTGTTGACTTAGAGCTCAAACTTTAGTTAATTTTTGACCGCACAATAGTTATAAGATTGTATAATTCAAAATTGGCTTGAGAAAATATGAGCGTAATTTAATAATAAAAAAAGTTTTATTCTACTTTGATAAAAGACAAATAAAAAGTAAAAAAAAAAAATTACCCAATTAAATTTTTTTTTTCTTGTCGTTCTCTTTTTCTAAAACATAGGAAGTCCAAAGAAAGAAGATAATTCTACTCCTATCTTTTAATTTAAAAAATAATAATTGTACCCATCACTTCTTTTCATATTTCATTCCTTTTTAATTTTTATAAATTCCTAATATCCTAGACCTATTTTATTGAAAATTTTTAACAGGAAAACATTTTATAACTTTTTTAAAAGAAATTTATTTTCAATACAAAATATTTTACAAATTTAATTACATTGTACATACAAACAAACTAGAAAATAAAAATGAAAAAACATTTTCCAGAAAAATATTTTGCTTACAAATTTGATTATTTTTCCCATAATTTTAAAAACCAAAACAGTCAAAGAATCGAAAAAAAGACTAATTATCGATTTTGTGGTCCAATAGGAGTTGAGCTGATAGTTGAACCGATAATGTAATAAATAAATAATTATAAAAAATAACAAAATTAAATAAATAAGAATATAGCTACTAATATTTACTAAAAAAAAATAGATATAAACTTTAGAAATATTTTCATGTCAAATTTTAGTTAAATTTTAAGAAAAATAAAATATCCTTTTTTTAGATGAAGAAAAAGAAATGAACCTAAACAAACTACCAAATAAAAAAAGGTAATGGTTTTAAAATTTTATAATCATATATAATTTTCATTACTTTTAACAAAACCATTATTTATTTCAAAAAATATTTATCTATGTTAATATAATTTCACATCTAAATATTTCTTCTAAAAACATTTGTATTTATTATAAAAATATTTTATGATTCTCTTGAATATTGCAATAAGCCTTGCTGGTAAGTGGCCAAAGGACATCCAACCACGTATTCTCAAACAAATATGAGATTTTGCCTAATCTAAGTCTCCCTAAAGCCCACCATTGCCGTAAACTGTGAAGTGTAGTAGATTGTAGAGAGTGTGGAAGAGGACGACGACCCAGAAGAAAAGGATACTGCTGTGATATTCTTTGTAGTCAGACATCTACAGAGCATTAACATGGCATGCATATTATCCACACCATCCTCATCATCATCAGCAGCGCCTTTTCTTCTTCCCTCTGAGTTGCTTCCAAGCCGCGCGGTGAAGGTGAAACCCAACTCGCTTTCTTGGGCATCTTCCTTTCCCAAGCTTGGCATCTTTGGCTTTGTTTCCAACACAAGCCCACCAATCCCCACACTCAAAAAGGTAAGCAATTTCAGCTACTCTCTCACTTTCCCCTCTCTTTTAGCTGATTTTGATAGAATTGTAGAAGTAGTTGAAAACCCAGTTGGTAAATCTTGGTTTGTGGTGTTGGGTATGTTATGCAAGTGGACTTAAAATCATTTTTCAGCTGAAAACCCAGTTTGTGGATTTAATAAACACATCCAGTTCCTAAATGAAGGGAAAAATATTGACTTTTTCAGCATCATTAGTAGTTTTAAGCTTTGGATAACCACCCCATTTTTTTATTTTGCTAGAATGTTAGAAATAGTTAAAAACCCAAGTGGTAAATCTTGGTTTGTGGTGTAGGTTATGTATGCAAATGGACTTAATCATTTTTAGCAGAAAACCCATTTTGTAGATTTAATAAGCAAACCCAATTCCTAATGGAATTATGTAAGAAAAAAATTTCAGCTAAATTAGTAGTTTTTAAGCTTTGTAGTAGCCGAGTGGAGAGCCCACAAAACCGGTTTAGAGGGTTGCATTTACAGTGATTATTATCAACTATATGATCCAGTTTGATTCTCTGTACTGTAAAAATTAATTAGTGTTGATTTTAGAGCAGAGTCTGATGTGACTATTGTGTTTGTTGAAATTCTTGAGACAATGATTGTAGTGTTTTGAAAAGAAAGGTGATTGATCTGAAACATACATTGTAATGTGGAGCAGACTTACCCAGTTGGTTCTGTGCATAATTAGTTATTACATAGTCTCAAGTCTCAACAATTCTAAATTCATTTGTGGTTCAATTAATTAGAAATATGACTCTCAACTTGGTTGGAAGCTGTTTTTTTATTGGTAAGTTACACATGTACCATCAGGGTTTTGAACCCACGACCTTACCAGCCACCCATTCTTATGGAAGGAAGAAGTTTCATTGAGTCATTGGCTATGTTCTACTTGAATATTACAGCAACGGTTTAAAGATTTATATCTTGATGTTAACTTGATTTGAGTGGGTGCTTAATTTTCATTAATTGAATAAAAGTATGTTAAATTCGTTGGGATTGAGGCCAATTTAGCATATTAAACTACTAGCCATAAAGTCTATCTTACAAGAATGCATTCATTTATGAAAAAATGAACTGTCCTATTGGAGAATAAATTATGAATGGAGCTTCTACATTTTAGCACCATTTTTGGTTTTATGCATCCATAGAAACTTTGTGCTATATGACATATAAATGATATGCTAAGTAGGAGAAGCCAAAGTAGATGTCAAACGAATTTCACTTTATGATTATGTTTTGGATAGGATGAAGAGATTAAACATAAAGACAATTGTGTGCCCGAAATCTCGCAATTGAGTTGAAACAACCTAGAGTGAATCCTTCCTACACATGTACTTAGGAATTTACCACAAACCATTAGGTTTAGGGCACAGAGAAGGTGTTGCTATTCGGTTTAGGTCTGAAAGGCAACTTGATCCTATAGACAGGAGTCTTAAGTCATCATAATTAAGGTAAGGTTCAGAGTTAAGGTACAAGGAGGGAAAGTTGTTAGGCACTTGAGCTCGCCTAATCAAATATATCAGCCTCCGCTAGTATTTATATGCCATACCTTGGAAGTGACTTAATTAAGTAGAATCTTTATCTAATCACATCAACCTACCACAACCCTCCTCATTTAAGGCTTGAGACAAGACGTGGGCAGATTCATTTTCTTAGTTATAAAAAAATATAATTATTGGTAATCATTCTGTTATTCAAAATGCAGCACATTGCATTTCAGTAATTATCACCACTCTTTGAATATGGCACCTGCTCATGAAGATGGCATTCAATTTTCCTTGGTTTGATCTTCTCTTTTAACCCTCATTTGAGAAGACTACCAATTGAATGATCAAACTAGATGAGTTGGCATGGTTATATGTGTGTCTCGAGGGTTAGGTGCATTGCAAATAGAGAACAACATTCCAACACTGTTGTTATGATGTCTATGTTTACTAGTTACTACTGTGCATATGGAGAAAAAGCTGCAAGTAATTTTAATGCTCAAGTAACCCCCTTAGAGAAGGTCATTTATATTATGGAAATTTTTTTAGAGAAAGCCATTCTGTAGAATGAATAATAAAATCTTGTTTGAAGTGGCCTTTTCGTGTCTGCCTTTACCTTTTTATCTTACAAATTTCATTCTGAATAAGCCACTGCATATTTCTCTTTCATGTAGAGAAGCTTAATTCGCTTGCTTGGTGGAAAAAGGTTGTTTTGTTGGTACTTTTGTTGTTCCCAAATATATTGGGTAATAATTTCCTGTTTATTTTTACCAAGTTGACCTCTTGTATCTGTTGCTTGAGTTATGATTTCTAATGCCTATAGCCTGCAAGACTGAGTATTAAACCTTTTCCCCAAGTGAAATGTTTACCCAATTAGTCATTCTTTCTTGAGGTTGGTTGTTATGGTCAGTTTCACTGTTCATTTGGATTACAAAAAGTAATGGTTGATAAAATAATAAATACATTCTTCTTTAAATAATTTGTATACTCTGTTCAGGTTAACTCATTTATATTTCTTTAAATTAAAGGAAATCAGCTCTCTCACGTGTTTTTTTAGGATTCTTTCATTCAAGCTGCCTACACCCGGAGATCTCGAGGTGAGCTTGCTAAAAGGCCTAATAGGAAATCATGGAAGCAAAGGACAGATATGTTCATGAGACCGTTTTTACTAAATGTTTTCTTTTCAAAACGATTTATCCATGCCAAAGTAATGCACCGGGGTACCAGCAAAGTTATATCTGTTGCTACTACAAATTCAAAGGATCTGAGGTATTCATTACCATCACTCACTGATCACAATGCCTGTCGAGTTGTAGGGCAACTAATTGCAGAGAGGTCCAAGGAAGCTGATGTATTTGCAATGTCTTATGAGCCTAGAAAGGATGAGAGGATTGAGGGTAAACTTGGGATTGTCATTGATACCATTAAGGAAAATGGGATTATATTTGTTTGAAAGTTTTTTTTTAGTATTAGACTGCTACCAGTACTATATTTTCCATTTTCCAGTATAAACTGTCTCACTAGCAAATTGTATTAACAGGTTGTCTTGTCCTTTACTACCCACACAGCAACAAGTTTTTAGTTTCTTTCAATATTTCAATCATTTTTGTCAAAAGTCTGTAACTCAATTGGTTAGTATCCCTTAGGATTTCAAATGGAAACATTTAGAATTCAAATTTCTCTCATCCCAAATTATAAAATATAAAAATTTATCTATCCCAAATTATTGGTCTTTTGCATTTGACAATCAAAAGTAGTTTTTTCTTAACTTATCTACCGTTTATGAGTCCCACAATATTTTTGACTTTTCGGAAATAAGTTAGTTTTTACTCTTTTGTCTCATGTTTTCACTCCCCATTGCTTCCTCTTGCCATATTTTGGGAGCCATAGTACTCATGTTCTTGATTATCAATATGGCAAGAGGAAGCAATAGAAAGAGAAAACATGAGAGAATTTCATTTTCCAAGTCAGCATGAGAGAGAATAGGATAGAATTTTGTAATTTACAACAATAAATAAGACGGAAAACTAAAACTTGCTATATTAAGAATGTGTTTGGATTCAGCGTCCACGTCCAGCCTTCTTTTTTTTTTTTTTTTTTTTTCAGCGTGTCTGTCACTGTTCATTGGCCATGAACAGTGATTTTATGCCAATGAACAGTAATTTTTGGCATGAACAGTATTTTTTACACATTTAAAAATTATTTTGCTATAGTGTTTTCAGTTTTCAGTTTTCAGCAATAAGTTCTATCCAAACACACTCTAATTAAATAAGATTATATTATTTTTGAACTATTAGAGATTTTTGGTGGTGAAAATGTGTAACTTCAACTCCTCTCTCTCTCTCTCTCTCTCTCTCTCTCTCTCTCTCTCTCTCTCTCTCTATATATATATATATATATATTATTACATGTCACTAAAAGATGTTAGGAAACTTTTTTATTTGTTTTTTGGAGAGTTTCAACTTTTGGCATCTACTCCTAATTGTAGCTCTTTATCATTGAACCAAGACACTAATCGGTTTTAAGTGTAGACGGAGATTGAACCCTGGATCTCTTCTTCAACCATCAAAGACTTTACTAATTGAGCTAATTAGAACTCATAAAGGTGTTAAGAAACCTAAATGGTTAAAATTAATTTTAGTGAATTTATAAATATTTTTTATGTTTTTTATTATTATACCAAAATAAAAAATTATTATATAAAATTTATAAAAATAATCATATAAATTCCTTTCATACAAATAATTAATGCACAATTATAGATAATTAATGTATGCATTTACTCTATTAGCTAATTTAATAGACTAATACTTTGATATAAATGCAAACTTTTTAAAGGTAAATAAAGAGAATTTTAAGAAGAGGTGAGGTGTAAAATGGCCCAAGTGGGCATATGGGCCTTTGGACTGTAGTAGGGAGGGCTAACCTGCTCCAGAATTGAACTTTACGAATTGGCCCATACGCCGAGGGTCCGAGGGTGCAGCCGAGGACGAGCTTTTCCTCGGACAAGCCCAAGAGAATTCAAAGCTTCATTATGAAGGTCAAAGCACAACTCTAGAAAGACTAATGGTTAAAGGGGGAAACCCTGAATCTTCTCGATGCACCAGTATTATAGAAAATATCAAGAGCAAAGGCTGCCACCTCCGCATTAAAGACTCTGCATCTACCTTTCTGGCCGCATTAATGGGGAAGTGACCCCTGAACAGTAGGGCAGAAACTTCTAGTCAGGGCCCTAAAAGGCATCAGAAAAAGGGGTATTTAAGGGGGACGAATGCAAAAGAGAGGGGGATCTCTCTCTCTCGCTTACTCTCTCTCTCTAAAGAAAAAGAAAGGAAATTAAGGATTGTAACCTGTAAGAAAGAAAGAGAAATAATATAGAGTTGGTCCTCGGCTTATATCCGAGGAGGCCTATTTGCAATTAACAATTGTTATTCACAAGTGTTTGTAACTCTCAGGCTGTTGTTAAGTTCTCAGTACCTCTAACCTAGATTTCAAACCCACACTCTACAAATTTTATTGTTTAAGGCTCATTGGGCCTGAGCCCATAATCTTCTTTGGGTCCAGGTGCAATTGTGCACTTACAATTGGCGCCGTCTGTGGGAAATCTAGTCTAGAAGGAGTTGGGATACTATGGCAAGCCTGGGTTCTCACCATGCAGAGTCACAAGGATCACAACTGGAGGATCTTTTCGAGCGTCTTGAGTGTCGAAGGGATCGTGAGGGAAGTGTCCATACAGAATACCCCGGGGCTAGCCATGCTCATGGTGGGGGTAGCACCACCCATGAGGATGGTGCTAAAGCCATGCAGAAGGAGATTAATCGTTTGAAGAGAAAGTTACGCCGCGCCAGACGCAGGTCTTCACCGTCCTCATCTAATCCTTCCTCAGAGGAGGTACAGGGAGGTAGCTACAGCTCAAGGTCATGCTCACCCCCCAGTGCAATGTCCTCTGGCGAGGAGGACGACCAACCAGCTCGCAGACGCAAGAAGCTTCCTTCTAGGGGCTTAGGGAACGATGCTATGAGTCGGGCGTTGCACCAACTCTCCAAATCACGGAGGATAGAGAAGGGGAGGCTTCCCAGGAGGTTTACTCAACCCACCTTTACCATCTACAATGGCCGAACTGATCCGGTGGAGCACATGAGTCACTTTAACCAGAGGATGGCGGTGCACTCTCACAACGAGACCCTGATGTGTAAAGTTTTCCCCTCTAGCTTGGGACCTGTTGCTATGAGGTGGTTCAACGGCCTTAAATCGGGGTCTATAGGTTCGTTTGGGGAGCTTACTAGAGCATTCGCTTCGCGGTTCATTACGTGTAGCGAGTACCTCGGCCATTGGACTCGCCGTTATCCATGACCATGAGGGAAGGGAGACGTTGAAAGCATACTTCGGACCAGATTACTTGGGAGATGTTCAATGAAATAAATGGCGACTTTGATGAGGTGACGCTTAATACCTTTGGGTAGGTCTTCCTACCGATCACGACACGAGAAAGTCTTTGACTAAAAAACCCGTCCGTAGCGTACGTCGCCTCGTAAGGACCGTATTGACGAGTACAAGAGAGTGGAGGAAGACCAACGACGAGGAAAAGGTAAGGAGAAGGTTATCCGCCGAAGCGAAGGGATTTCGGGTCGGACAGGGTACCACAATAACAAGGCGAGAGAGATTATGGGGCGTCCGGCTCGGCGGCACCTCGAACGTGAACTTGTGTTCGAGAACCGTACATCGATTCTTGGAAAAAGTTCGTAAGGAGCCCTTCTTTAGATGGCACGATAAGATGGCGAAACCTGCCGAAGAGGAATCAGAACCTCTTTTGCCGGTACCACCGGGATGTGGGCCACACTACGAAGCTGTCGGATCCTTTGGAACCACTTGGAGCAGCTTGTCGCTGAAGGAAAGCGAAGCGACTTGTGCCAACCTAGCGGGGCGGGCGGTCAATCCGGCTCAAAAAATCGGAAGGAATAATTCA
Source organism: Castanea sativa (assembly GCF_040712315.1). Classification (NCBI taxonomy): domain Eukaryota; kingdom Viridiplantae; phylum Streptophyta; class Magnoliopsida; order Fagales; family Fagaceae; genus Castanea; species Castanea sativa. The sequence continues at coordinate 53,947,874 of NC_134023.1, read as the reverse complement.
TCTCGGCGGCGTTAGGAACAATTAATGTTATTTTTTGCTGGCAAAGCGGACGCTCGGCTCCACCGGGGTGATGGCGGTTTCACATCCTCGAGGAGTCGAGCTGCAGGCCGAAAGAGGTTGAAGCTAAATTTGCCCGTCTTGGGATTTTCCGAGGAGGATAAGGTAGGGACTATCCAACCCCATGACGATGCTCTTGTAGTTACGCTTAGGATAGGGAACTATGATGTGAGGAGGGTGATGATAGATCAGGGCAGCGGTGCAGATATCATGTACCCTGATCTATTTAAGGGGTTAAGATTGAAGCTAGAAGATCTTACTCCTTATGACTCGCCACTTATAAGCTTCGAAGGGAGGGCCGTTGTGCCGAAGGGACAAATTCGTTTTCCTGTTCAATCCGGCTCAGAAACGGTTGAAGTGGATTTCATTGTGGTTGACGCGTACTCTCCATACACAGCCATCCTCGCCAGGCCTTGGCTGCACGCTCTGGGAGCTGTCTCCTCTACCTTGCATGTTAAAGTTAAATTCCCCTCGGGGGAATATGTTGAGGAAGTTCTCGGCAGCCAATCGGTGGCCAGGTAATGCATATCGGTGCGTGCTTTGCACCGGACGAAGCCGAGTCTTCGGCTTTGATCACCAAAGACTTATAGCAGTGTTAACGGCTCACGATGCATCTGAATGATAACAAGAGAGGAGGCTCGTTGTGAGGAGTTAGAGAAGTTTTGGTAGATGATCCGAGAGAGGTTCTTCCAAGTCGGCATACGTTTGCCAACGCCGGGGAGAAAGTGGAGTTGTTGGAATTTCTGAAGGACAATATTGATGTTTTTGCGTGGGACCCGTATGAGGCTCCAGGTGTAGATCCGAGCTTCATTTGCCATCGTTTAAATGTCAACCCTGCCATTGTTCCGAGAAGGCAGCCACCTCGGCATTCTTCCAAAGAACATTCCGAGGCTGTAAAGGAAGAGGTGCTCAAACTCAAGAGGGCTGGAGCTATTAAAGAAGTTTTCTATCCCGAATGGTTGGCACATACGGTTGTGGTTAAAAAGAAGAATGGAACATGGAGAGTATGTGTGGACTTCACAGATTTGAACAAAGCCTGCCCCAAGGACTCGTTCCCAATGCCGCGTATTGATCAACTGGTGGATGCCACTGTCGGACATCCTCGAATGAGTTTTTTGGATGCTTTCCAGGGTTACCATCACATTCCATTAGCATTGGAGGATCAAGAGAAGACTGCTTTCATTACTCCAACAGGGAACTACCACTATAAGGTCATGCCATTCGGGTTGAAGAATGCCGGGGCTACCTACCAAAGAATGATGACCAGAATGTTTGAACAGCAACTAGGGAAGACTATTGAGGTGTATGTGGATGATATGGTGGTGAAGAGCAAAACAATACCTTCACACGTCAAAGATCTAGCCGACACCTTCCAGGTGCTAAGAAAGTACAAGCTACGCCTTAACGCCTCAAAGCGCTCTTTTGGCGTGGGGTCCGGAAAGTTTTTGGGATACATGATTACTCACAGAGGCATAAAGGTGAACCCAGCACAGGTTAAGGCTATTCAGGATTTGCAGCCGCCTCGGAACCCAAAAGAGATCCAGAAATTGACCGGAATGATTGCTGCATTGAATAGATTTATCTCTCGGTCAGCTGACCGTCCTTTCTTCCCAATTGTTGAATAAGTGGAAAGGGTTTCAATGGACCGAGGATTTGCGTATTAGCTTTCCGGCGGCTTAAGCAATATCTTTCTCGGCCACCCATTTTGTCTCGCCCCGAGGCGGACGAGGTCTTGTTTGCTTATCTGCGTGGCCGTCCACGCGGTCGGCACTGGTCCTTATAAGGAATGACAGCGGGGTGCAAAGACCGGTCTACTATGTTAGTAAGTCTTTGAATGAGGCCGATGTGCGCTATCTGCTCTTGGAGAAAGCGCTTCTGGCCATAGTTCACGCCATGCGCAAGCTTCCTCATTATTTCCAGTCTCACACTGTAGTGGTTCTGACCCAATTGCCTCTCAAGGCAGTGTTACGCAGCGCCGACTACTTTGGTAGGGTGGCAAAGTGGGGAACCATTTTAGGAGCTTTTGACGTTAAATACAAGCCTCGCACCTCGGTGAAGGGCCAGGTCCTCGCTGACTTGGTGGCAGAGTTTACTGAACCATTGCTAGAAGAAACTCTAAAAGAAGCACACATGGATGAAAAATCAGTTGGTGTGATCACAGCCGCAGTGCCTTCGACTTGGAAGCTATATGTGGATGGGGCAGCTAATCAGAGAGGGTCTGGTGTCGGACTTGTTCGATATCCCCCGAGGGAATTATCTTGAAAAATCTCTAATTTGTCATTCTCGGCTACTAATAATGAAGCCGAGTATGAAGCAGTTTTGGTGGGCATGAACATGTTACATAAGATGGGTGGAAAGGAAGTCCATGCGTTCTCGGACTCTCAGTTGGTGGTCGGCCAGGTCACGGGGACCATGGAGGCTAGGGACCCAAGAATGCAGGAATACTTGGCCCAGGTCAAGCGTCAGCAAGCAGAATTTGACTCCTTCGTCTTAGCCCACATCTCTAGAAGTGGAAACACCCATGCCGATTCTTTGGCTACGTTAGCAACGTCCTCGGCTCAGGGTTTGCCCAGGATTATCCTTGTGGAGGATTTGCTAGAGCCAACTCTTACCCGCGCCAAGGTGACCTGCATCCATCTAATAAGGCCTGGACCTAGTTGGATGGACTCGGTCATATCTTTTCTTAAGAACGACATCCTTCCTGAGGACAAGTCTGAAGCAGAGAAGGTGCGTCGAAAGGCGCCACGTTTTTGGTTATCCGAGGACCAGAAACTGTACAAACGATCCTTCTCGGGACCGTACTTGTTGTGTGTGCACCCCGAATCAACGGAAGCACTTCTCAGGAAGCTGCATGAAGGGATTTGTGGAAGCACACTTGGGAAGGTCCTTAGCCCATAGGGCTCGACTCAGGGTTATTGGTGGCCCAACATGCGTAGGAGGTTCGGGACTATGCCAAAAAATGTGATCAATGCCGGAGGTTCGCCCACTAATATTCATCAACTTTGGAGGGGTTCTCGAACCCTCTCTCCAGCCTTGGCCTTTTGCGCGGTGGGGATTGGACATAGTGGGGCCATTTCAGAGAGCGAGAAATAAAAGATGGCTTCTTGTAGGAAAGCAGACTATTTCACCAAATGGATTGAGACGAAGCCCTTGGCAAATATCGGAGATGTTGATCTCCAAGAAGTTTGTACGGAAAAATATTGTCACTAGATTCGGTATACCACACACACTTATCTCCGACAATGGCGTTCAATTTGACAGTAAGGCCTTTAGGCAATATTGTGGTGACATGGGTATCATAAACAGATACTCCACCCCAGCTTATCCTCAGGGAAATGGGCAAGCCGAGGCCGTTAACAAGGTCATAGTCAGTGGGCTTAAGAAAAGGTTGGACGATGCGAAAGGCAGATGGGTAGAAGAGCTCCCTCATGTTCTGTGGACGTATCGGACCACACCGCGCAGGTCCACGGGAGAAACACTATTCTCTATGACTTATGGAGCCGAGACGGTGATACCTCTGGAATCTGGTTTTCCCACCCTAAAGACGAGCTCTTTTAGCCCGGAGAATAACAATGGACTCCTAGAGAAAGGTCTTGATTTACTTGAGGAACGACGCGAGGTAGCTATGGTCCAAATGGCTAACTATCAACAGAAGCTAAAACGGGGATATGATGCCCACGTGAAGCTAAGGCCACTTGCACCTGGTGATCTTGTACTAAGAAAAGTTGTAGGCACTTCTAAGAACCCAGCTTGGGGTAAGCTAGGACCTAACTGGGAAGGCCCCTATCGCATTGTTTCAGTAGCAGGCATAGGGTCATATCGTATAGCTTGACCTAGATGTAAGAATTGTACCACGCCCATGGAATGTAAATAATCTTAGAATGTATTATTATTAATAAAATGTGCTTTTGTCGATTAACATTTCAAAGTTATAAGTACCTTTGACATTTGAAGTTAACCGTTCTTAAGAATCAAACGAGAAACTTGGTTAAGTGTAGTCCTCGGACCACAAACTCTTGTGGAAATTGATGTCTTGTCATTTGTTAAACGGAACCTTAGTTATGCCGGGTCCTCGGACCTCCTACTTTGGGGAAATTAACATTTGAGTTCTTGTTCTTAAGAATCAAACGAAACTTGGTTAAGTGTAGTCCTCGGACCACTGAAACTCTTTGTGGAAATTGATGTCTTGTCATTTGTTAAACAGAATCTTAGTTATGCGGGTCCTCGGACCTCCTACTTTGGGGAAATTAACATTTGAAGTTACTGTTCTTAAGAATCAAACAGAAACTTGGTTAAGTGTAGTCCTCGGACCACAAACCTTGTAAAAATTGATGTCTTGTCATTTGTTAAACAGAACCTTAGTTATGCCGGGTCCTCGGACCTCCTACTTTGGGGAAATTAACATTTGAAGTTACTGTTCTTAAGAATCAAACAGAAACTTGGTTAAGTGTAGTCCTCGGACCACAAACCTTGTCACTGTTCTTAATATCTTGTCACTGTTTTTATTCTTATCACCCGTTTTGTGGAAATCATTATCTCACCTTTCATTAATTTGGATCTCAAGTTCTTCATTTTTAAGTGTTAAACAAATTTTTGTAAGGAATGGTCTTCGGACCTTGCATCCTACTGAAAGCAATATGTCAGATTACAAAGGTTTAACCGTCATGTGAGTTGTCTAAGTATGACATTATTTGAGGTCTAAATTAAGTTATGTGGCTGTTTTGAAGTCATAGTGGTTTGCATGGTGGCGTTATACTTATTTATACTGTTTTCCCTTTAACTATTTGTTATTAAAAACTTTCATGGCAAGCACAAAAAGAATAAAGTAAAATAAAGACAACATGAACGAAAGTTGAATAAGAATTTTCTGCATTAATTATATACAAAGAAGGGAAGTACAGAAAGTTCCTATACTAGGCCCTAAACTAGGGAAGGGGGGTCTTGAAGGGAGCTGCGCAGATCTCGATACTCTTCAATTCCAGCTCAAAGGTGGACAAGGCTTGTTTCCCTTTGTTTGTTGAAGGAATGAGGGGCTCCACGCTTTGGATCTGCTCCTTCTCGGCACCACCGCACTCGTCCTTCTCTTTATGGGAACCTTGGGTTCGTAGGAGCGAGGAACGAGCTCTTGCACCACGGGAGGAAGGGCGGGGAGGCGGCACGGGAGGGTCTTCAATTTCCTGTATGTCTAGGGGAAGCCGGATGTTCTCGGCTTCCTCAACTCGGAAGCTTGAGGAACCCCTGCTGCGTTCATGGCCTCTCCAGGGCCTGGCGACGAATCTCGGCACAAGGCCGCAAAAGCCTCCGCGGCTCTTCTTGCGTTCTAGTCACCTCTCCCGATCGGCCTTCTTCGCGGCCTCCGGGATGTGCTTGTGGGCGTGAGCTTCCTCCTTCGCCCGCGCAAGCTCCTTTTCCAAGTCGAGAGCATGCCTGGACTTGGGCAAGCTCGTCATCCTTTTGGCGGAGAAGCTTACGCCCCTCCACTGCCCTCCATCGTCCATCGTGGCCTTGTCACCATCTCTTTCTCTTTTCAAGTCGGGCGGCTCGACGTGATCTTCCCGTTCTCTGCTAAGGCTGGCCTAGGGATCTTTCTGTCTCTTGTCTTAGCTCTTGCTTCCATCCCGGCGCTTCCGAGAATCCTCCACGAACTTCTCGGCCGCGAAAACCTCTTGGATGGTACCAAATATGTTAGGAGGTTAAATGCGAGTGAAGTGCTTACAAATAAATATAGAATATAATTGTAAGATGGAACTTACCTGAGCTAAGCCCCTTTTTAACGAGAGCAAGTGCATTCTGGCCCATCTTCTCCAAGGACTCCATATCCCAGGCAGAAGAGGACGCTCCAACACCTCGGCTAAGTGGTGGGCGTGGCCTTGTTGGGCGCACGATCTTTGGAGTGGCGGGGAATAGGGCGCCGTCTGGCCTCGAGTCAGAGACCCGGGTGGGCGGGTGCTCGGCGCACCTCGGCCACGTCCGATCTCCCCACTTTCAAGCGGCGGCGCGCCGCCTTACCCTTGTCCGGCTTCGGGCTGGCTGTGCGCGTGGCGCGTTGTTTCGGCTTCGGCTTCTCGCCACCGGCCCCCTCGGCATCCACTTTTCTTTTCTTCTTAGAATCGTCGGTGGGAGGTTTTGGCTCATCGGAGGAGGGGGTGGTGGCAAGGCGGGGAGCTTGGGAACCTCTTGCTCCTTCTTTGCCACTCGAGCGCCTCTATCACTATAAGGTCCTTCGGCTTGTCCATCTCTTCTTCAACGGAATCGCGTGCGGACGCGCTATCACTAGACCCGCGATCCCAGAGGCTTCAGCTTCTTCTTCTTCCTCGTCGGAAAGGATAACAAACGGGTTTCCGCGAGGTCGTGGGGAGTCCTCGAGCCAAAATTGGTCTATCTCCTCGTCCAACGTGTTCGAGGAAGACACTCGCTCCTCTGGGACAGCAATTGCCTGAGGGTGCACAGCGAGGGGAACTGCCGATATGGCCTGTGCATACAACACTGTGTTTGGGGCGTCAGAGATGTCATGGTCGGCCAGAAAGTAGGGTCTGGCTACGTTAATTTTCCTACGCCTTCGGTCACCCGCGATTATCGCGTTCTCGATCTCCTGGAAGTCCGAGGAGACGGGATTGTACCCCAGAATCAAGTGGGCCGCCCTAAGTTGTAAGTCTCTGCTAACGAACACCTCGGAACGTAGCACTCTATTCAAATCTGCAACGTTGCAGTGGCTCAAGTGTGGGCGTACGTTTTGCTTATCTGCAAAGAAAAACATCCAAATAAACAAACATGGTCAGAGGCGCAGAACATATAATAAATTAAAGGTAGACGCTTAAGTAAATTCAAATGCACATTCCTAGATGATTTAGGGAGTTATGGGATGGGAAGTTAAATCCTAAAGGTGTCGCACCTGGATCTCCCCACTCAACTGGGCAGTGGGGGCCGTCATGCCAGTTGCCAAAGACGATGAGATAGTCATCCTTCATGCCCTTATTGGACTTGGGCAAACAAGAAATCAACCTAACTACGCTGGAGCGGGATTTGATGTAATAGCCCACTCCAGTGAGTTTGTGGCATTCATACATAAAGACAACATCATGCTAGGTGAGGTTCAGACCCATTTTCTCATTTAGAGCGTCGACGCTACCTAAAACTCTAAAAACGTTTGGAGCGCACTGATCGGGACACAACCGATGGTTGCGGAGGTACTCCCTAGTTATGGGTTTCATTGGGAGGGTCATCCCACCTTCTACGAAGGCGACCATAGGGATGATGACCTCTCCAGTTTTCCTAGAACCGGCCACGGCTTCCGCCGGGCAGTATTCTAAACCTACGTCGCTGGGAATACGATACTTGGCTCTAAAGCCTTCCATCCCAGCGGCGGTATCAACTAGACATTTAAACTTTCTCATCAGAAAGAAACAAAAAACTAAGTTCTAAGGGTGAGAACTGTTATAAGGGTAGCCGAGGACAGGGTCCGAGGAGAAAGGGTTAAGAGAAAAGAAATGAGGACTTACAAATTTCAAGTTGTGCAAACTTCCACGGATTTCTGCAGACAAAAGGTGATTGCTGATGTTTTGATGGGATTAGCCTCTGGAGAAATAAAGGAAGGCGCAGGTTCCCGAAGCGTCGCGACGTGCGGGAAGCGGCCTCGAAATTACATTTGTCCCGCCCAAATTTTCATGGAGTAACCAGGGTCGTTGGATGCTCATCTCACCGTTGAACGTGGGGGACAAAGTGTAACTTACGGTAATAAATGCGCGCATTTTTGAAAATCAAACCGCCAAGTGGCATCCTCTAGAACGCAAAACGGTTTCCGCACGTGCAGCTGTTTACAAAACGTGGGGGGTAGGTTCTCATTGAATCAAAACCCTATTTTTTCTCCTCAGATGATGAAAAATAGAGTTTTGAGGGGTTATTGTGAGGTGTAAAATGGCCCAAGTGGGCATATGGGCCTTTGGACTGTAGCAGGGAGGGCCAACCTACTCCAGAATTGAACTTTACGAATTGGCCCATACGCCGAGGGTCCGAGAGTGCAGCCGAGGACGACCTTCTCCTCGGACAAGCCCAAGAGAATTCAAAGCTTCATTATGAAGGTCAAAGCACAACTCTAGAAAGACTAATGGTTAAAGGGGGAAACCCTGAACCTTCTCGATGTACCAGTATTATAGAAAATATCAAGAGCAAAGGCTGCCACCTCCGCATTAAAGACTCTGCATCTACCTTTCTGGCCGCATTAATGGGGAAGTGACCCCTGAACAGTAGGGCAGAAACTTCTAGTCAGGGCCCCAAAAGGCATCAGAAAAAGGGGTATTTAAGGGGGACGAATGCAAAAGAGAGGGGGATCTCTCTCTCTCTCGCTCACTCTCTCTCTCTAAAGAAAAAGAAAGGAAATTAAGGATTGTAACCTGTAAGAAAGAAAGAGAAATAATACAGAGTTGGTCCTCGGCTTACATCCGAGGAGGCCTATTTGCAATTAACAATTGTTATTCACAAGTGTTTGTAACTCTCAGGCTGTTGTCAAGTTCTCAGTACCTCTAACCTAGATTTCAAGCCCACACTCTACAAATTTTATTGTTTAAGGCTCATTGGGCCTGAGCCCATAATCTTCTTTGGGTCCAGGTGCAATTGTGCACTTACAGAGGTGCTACGTCCACAACATTTTTACAACATTTTTACAACAAATCATAGGTGGTTAGTTGTTATTGGTTCAAATTTGAACCTAACACTAAGATTACTTTTTTGCCCCAACAATAACAACCAGTAACATCCTGCCACTTAGGATTTGTTGTAAAAATGTTGTGAAAATGTTGTGGACATATCATTTCTCTTTTAAGAAATGCAGCACGTGACACTCTAGAATTGACAACTAAAGCATCTAAAGCTTCATTAATTTTTTTTTTTTTTTTGTCCTTAAAGCTTCATTAATTGTGCATACATTACAGAAGGAATTGTTTTATTTACAAACCATATCTTCACAGAAAGCATAGATTTATTTCAAAGCTACTTTCTTTCTATCCCGAATTATCTTTCTCTAAAGATTGAAAACAGTAACTAAAAAAATCAAATCGCACCATCTCTGTAATACGTGAATGCACATGGTTGTTGTTAACTCGTGCTTCAAGGTGTTGGGTTAAGTCCCTCAATGACCACAAACCTCATGTTTAGTTGTCATCGTTGAGTTTGAAACTTTAAGCAGACTGCTAGTGATAAGCCGGAGGAGGGTGAGGATGATGTAAAGTCATAATTGCCCTTATGTCCTATGATTAATAATACTAAGTTTTCAACATTTTCACGATAAATAATAGGTGGAAAATTGTTTGCCACATATTATTTGTTATGAAATTGTTGTGAAAAATATTGTGTATGTAACATTTCTATATGTGTATATATAAAATTGAACTTGCTAATTGCAATCCACAATCTTCACGAATGACAAACCGAATTACCTTGTAATTATCTCCTAAGTCAAGATTAGTATTTTTTTAACCCATGAACAACTCTATTCCCATTTAGCCTCTCTTATAAGTTATGAATAAGATAGCGATTTCCTTAGAGTGACGCTGTATTTAAGCATTACCTCATCCAAAACATTGGCAATTGCTAGTGCCTCTGAAATCTTGTATTGGGGGATACCATAAGCAATACAAATATTTTGTAGTTCAACTATACAGAAACTTAACACTTTTTCATGCCTGCAAAATCAGCTCTACGCATTAACTCATTTCCTCGCTTGTAAAGTTAGCTCCACACATTTTGGAAGTATAAGGTGGCAATTTGTTATTTTTTAAATTTATTTTATATGAAAATTATTAGTTTCTTCCAATATCCCAATGGTGATCCTCACTGAAAACTTCTTTACAAAGCCATCAATTTAATTTTTTTTTTATTTTAACAATTTTAGGCTCAATTGAATTGATTTCTTTTTACTAATATCATAATGACCACTCCAAAGTCATGAAATATTAATCATATTATTGGCATGTTACATGCATTTCATTCAAAATATGGCCACATTGCTATGATGATTTTTCATATGTGTGGATCATTTTAAATATAAAATAATTTTTTTTTAAAGTTGCAAATTCTAAATGGTATCAAACACCTCAATTTAGTTTCAAGAATATTCATTTCAAACCTCGTTTAAATTCATGGTTTTAAAAAACTAAACCAAATCGGCCAGTCGAATTGGACACAAAACCGATTTGGTAAAAACTAAAAAAATTGGCTATTCAATATCGAAAACCATAGGTTCAAACAATTAATTATGTTTTTGTGTTCAAGATCCACTAAGATTTCCTTTTTAATTGACAATATCTCTAATTTACTCAATCTTTATTGTGAGATAATCAATCTTAAAGATGTTATTAATTTTGAATAACTTCTTTTTGTATGCACAAATGTAAATATACTTTTAGTTAATAATTTGTAAGCAATAAATGTTTTAGAAAAAGAAACTAACTATTTTTTTTTCATGATTTAATTTAATATGTTAATTTGACTATTTTCATCTATTTATAAAAAATATTCTAAAATTTTAATTATAAAAATAAATCTAAATAACAAGTATCAGAATAAATTGTTTAAAAATATCAAGCTTGAAAAATGGTTACTGTGGGGGGCCGAGGACCTAAGATGAAGATCAAGAGTCGAAAGAGATATTAGTGGGGATGAGGGCCGAGGACCCGAGGACAAGGTTGCATGGAAAAGTAAAAAGAGTAGACTGGTGATATATGGCAGAGAGAGAAAATATTTGGTTTGGGGGTAGATAGCTGTGGATTCCACATTAAATGCTCTGCACATAGTTTCTTGGCCACATTAAATGATAAACAACAGCTTTATCAGTTGCATTGATGTAAAGGTGACTTGAACAGTGCGAATCACAGCTAGACAGTTTCTTTTCACCACCTTCTACAATCAATCGGACAAGTGTCAACGTGAGAAATGGAAGATTGACATTGGAGATGCAAGGAGGAAGAAGTATAGATAGGGATGAAAGAGACTAGTGTGTGGGGGATGAACACGACTCTGAGAATTGATTGAACAGTAATATTTGAATGTAATAGATTCTTCCTCGTGAAAGTCTGTGGAAGAGTGTTTTCCTACTCTTTTTATTTTGAATGTAATCCTCGAGACAAAGCTGTCCTTTGTTGCTTTGTTCCCTCTCTACAAATTCTTTGTTTTGAGCCTTGAGTGATTGGATTCACTTCTTGTTTTAAGTGGGCTTTAATTCCTTACATGATTTTGGTCCTTACAGTTTTATGGGTTTTAGTAATGACTAATGAATGTCCAAAAAATTATTAATTCCAATTTTAATTTTAATAGATAGAGTAAGCAAACAAAATTTTTGGGAGAATGAAAGTTTTCACTCTTAAACTATTGCAAATAGTAAAACGCATAAATAGAATATACTATTTTTATTCTTAAACGCATAAATAGAATGCACAACATTAAAAAGAGAATATAATATTTTAAAAAATAATTTTTATTCATTAAACTGCCTTAATTAAAATTTGAACATTGTAAGACGAAACATTCTATTGGTCAATTGAAGTTTTTTTTGCTTGGCGGAAGGCCTTACTTTTTTTTATTTAATTATTTTTTTACCATATTATAAGACAAATAAATATAATTTATTTTATTAGGGGCTTAGGCCATTGCCAAAATAGCCCAATGCCTGATCAAAAAAAAAAAAAAAAGGAGAAAAAAATCATAGTTGACATTAGAATAAGGAGGTTTATTGCTATTAATACCTTCTTTTTTTTTTTGCTATTAATACCATTAATCTTGGTATGAAGAATTCAGTCACAATAATAAAAATATGGAGGTACAAACCCCATTGCATAAACTACAACCTTCTATAATAATTGACAAATGTGAGACATAACACCCCCGATAAAGTACAATCATAGGTAGTGACAATACATCACCTGAAATAAGGATAGCAGTATGAAAAATTAGTCAGCAAGCTGAAACATTAACTCGTACAATTTTGCATATATGCAGGTGACTTCTCATGAAAACTATGTACTACTTTTTCCATCATGGATAGATTTCATGTAAATTGGTCATATTACAATCTTCAATCACTACTCTTCGCAGGAACCAAGAAACTGAAGCTACTTAAAATTAAATTAACGGATCCAAGGTTTTAAGGGAAGAGGAAAAAATGTTGTTGATTTATAATATATTAAAGTATTCATATTTATGAAAATAATGTGTGTCTATGTAGCTTCAAGTACCCAAGGAAAATACAAAAACATGGAAGCCTATATAAGTTGTTCAATATATGTGCATTGTGCGTATAAAGATATTTGTCAAAAGAACATGCTCAGAAATATTCCATACTTTAACCATGAAACTCATTGATTGCCAATTCAGCAAAGGACAACTGATAAATGTTGCACATAAAGATGTGTGTCAAACGAACATGATCAGAGATATTCATTTCTTTCACCATGAAAATCATTAATTGCCTATTCAGTGAAGGAGATATTCCTTTCTTTCACATGCATGCATACATATATATATATATAATTGGAAACATCAGGCATTTCAATTTCTCAAGGAGTTGTGCATAAACAGGGCAACAAGGCACATACTATTCCTTCGATATGATGTGGGAGATGGTACTCATGTGAAATTTTGGGAGGATGTGTGGTGTAAGAATTGTTCTCTTAAGGAGGCTTTTCCAGAATTTTATCGCATTAGTCGAACATGAAATTCTTCCATTGTGGACGTCTTGCAGCACATTGAGATATACAGTTTTGTAGTTTTGTCATCCAGCGCACAATTGGAATTGAATTACAATCCTTACTTTGTTTATGGATTTGGTCTATTCCATGAATATGTGGGGTATTGGATCTTACAAAGCTTATTGGAAGCCAGCTATGAGTAAAGGCTTTGAGGTGTGAGATTATTATCTTTCTCTTTACCCTACTTTTTTTTTTTTTTAATGAAATTCTCTTCTCTTTTCTTTACCCTACTACTATCATATCTTTTCCTTGGAAAATGACGTGGCAATCAAAGGTTCCTTCTAGGGTAGCTTTCTTTTCTTGGTCAAACTCTTGAGGTAAAATTCTTACTACAAATAATCTTCAAAATAGGCATATTCTAGTGCTTGATTGGTGCTATATGTGTAAGGGCTGTAGGGAATCATCGGTAGATCATCTTCTTCTTTACCACCCTATAGCATATCAGTTGTGGACTATCTATGAAGCACGGGTGCGTTTCGGGATTCAAGTGCGGGTGCGGGACTCGGCAATTTTTGAAAAAGTAGGGTGCGGGTGCGGCGATTAAAAAATTATTAAAAATATTTTTATTTATATTTTTAATATATTGCTAAACATAATTTTTTCACATTATATAAATATATACCAAATTTAAGAACAATAGAATATGGAAGTGGAAGATTGCTCAAATTTAAGATTGACCAAATTTAAGATTGCAAGTTGAAGAAACACTTCCCGCCAATCCAAGTCCAACAACATGCTCCAGAGACATTCAACAACACCTATTCTCTCTACTACACCTTTTTTTTTTTTTTTGAATTTCGGCCGGTACCGGCATATTTCGGCCAATTTCGTCCGGTATCGGCATATTTCGGCCGATATCGGCTGGTATCGGCCGATTCGCTGGTATCAGTTTGCACCCGATTCGGGCTGAATCGGCGCGCGTCGGCCCGATTTCGCGTGCGTCGGCCCGATTTGGCGCCGTATCGGCGCGAATCGCGCCGAAAAAATGGTTTTTTTAATGCCCGAAGCGGCACGGACGCGCAGGCAGCGGCGTCGCTTGCGCGTCCCCGCGTCGGGCCGCGTCGAACGCGGGTGCGGCGGCCCAAACGCCGCACCCGTGCTTCCCAGTGGACTATGGTCTTTTGTTTGTTTGGTATATTTATTGGACTATGCTGCATAAGGTTATTGAGTTGTTAGCTTCATGACAAGGAAAGTTCAGTCGGCATCAAAATATAGCTATTTGGAGGTTTGTACTGCACTGTTTGATGTGATGTATTTGGAGGGAACAAAATGCTAGATGCTTTGAAGGCTATGAATGGTCTATTCTCTAGCTTAAGGCTGTTTTCTTTTTCACTCTCCTTGAATGGAGTTTAATGTTGCCGACATATTCATGTTTTTCCCTTCTTGTTTTAATTGATTTTTGTAATCTGGGTTCTTGCCCCTATGGTATATTTCTAGTGTACTTGGGTTGGCTTTTTTCCTTTTAATATAAGTTTTTTCGTTATCTACCAAATATATATATATATATATATATATATATATATTGAAGAGATTGTCAAACATGTGAGATTTTTCTAAAGTTCAAAATCAACCATTTTTCAATCCTAACCTAACCAAAACAGGATGACTGTCATGGGAAAAATGTATTCTTAATCACAGATTTATTTTTAAAATTTTCTTCAAGCCATGATTAACTTCTGGTTTCAGTGGCATTTCTCAGTTCAAGAAGTGAACAACGAAGTTGTAGAACATAGTATTAAAAAAAAAAAAAATTATATTATGGTACTGCTGCGTATCTCAGATTCTTGGTATTAAATGGAAAAATAAATCAAGGTACATTACTAACAAAGTTCAATCTTTAAAGTGCATAGGAATTAAGAATAACATACTGTCATCATAAACAAATACATAGAAAACCTTAGAAGTTCATGATCAAAGATTTACCTCATTAGACATAAAATTTGAATTAAGGTAGATATGCAGCACTCAATCAGCCTGCAAATGCCACAGATCAACATCAACGATGGAAAAATGTGCAACAGAAATGGCTACATATTTGTGTTCAGTGAGTGAAATAGAAAAACAGAACTTTAAATTTCTTCTTTTTCTGCAGTTCATATAGTAGTTAGTAGCAATATGCTGCATAATGTACTTTGAGGGCCTAGTCAGTCCTATATATGTTGTTTAAGTTTAATATAGACAATAGTGAAGTGGATTGGTCATAAGGCTAACTCCAAGCACAGTAAAATAGAATTAGCACTTGGGGAGGACACATTGTCATAACTTATTAATGATAACATCCAAGTTATTCATTGAGCATGAACAATCAACCTCATTGTACACAACTCAATGTGTGGCAAAACTTGCTTCTCTACAAGTTATATACACATACATGATATTTACACCTATGCTTGTGCCATTTATGATTTCTATTGGTAGCACAGAAATTCAGACAATTGTAAAACTATTCCATGATGGTGGCACAGGAAAGCTGATTGATTCACTACTGCACAACTCCTCTAATTCTATAAAATGTGGAAAATATTAAATATTAATTTTTATGTGAACTAGATCAAAAACTATAAGCTGCCAATAAAGCTAAATTTAAATCAGACCATTTTATTCAATAAGTATAATTACAAAAGCACACTTATGTTGAGACAACACAACCCTCAATCTACAGCATTTAAACTCAATTCGTGAGTTTATTCCTTACAAAAAAAGTCTATTTTGAAAAAACCCCCACAAAGCACGACAACGACCCTTTACCTTCTCTTCTTTAGGGGTAAATACAGCTTTAACTGACTCAAAAACCTCTTCAACAGACTTTCCAGCATCAATCTGGGGATGAAAGCACAACTTTAGTATTAGGATAAACATTCAAGAAGATTTTAACCAAAGTTATATATACATAATTTAGAACATCAAGAAAAAATTACCTTTCGAACTTTCCCCCTAGTGGTATAGTGCTCAATCACAGGGAGACTAGATTCCAAGAAAACCTTAAACCGCTTCCTAATGGTTTCAATGTTATCATCTTCCCTTCCCTTCATTACATAGAAAATGAACAAGAACAAAGGAAATTCAGATTTAAGGGGAAAACCTCAGGAAAGATACAATTAAGCTGAGGAAGGATATTAACTCCCACAGAGAGAGAGAGACCACAGCTGTCTAACCTGGTTCCTACTCAAAAGACGCCTCTCCATCTCTTCTTCAGAACAATCAAAAAACAGGACAAATGCTGGCTCAATCTTTGTCTGCATAACCATCATTCATTAAACACTAGACAGAAGGCATTGTGAAATCTTAGTTTCAAATAAATATCAAATAACTGATCTACTCAGAGATAACTACTCCAAACAGGACAATGTCTTCTAAAACTAATAAAATAAAAATAAAAAGAAAGATTTATGCAGAGGGCTTACAACTTCCTCAAACGCTGCTCGATTTTCCTCATTGCGAGGAAAACCATCAATAAGAAATTTGTCATTTCCATTTTCCTGCATTGCTCGTTGGAGAAGCTTAATGGTTACCTCCGAGGGAACAATCTTTCCTTCTTTAATCATGTTCTGAATCATGGTGCTGTAAAGCATGAGAAACAAAAACGAAATTATATATTATCCAATATCCAGATCCAAGTCAGAAGACCAAGAAGAATATTTCAGAAATAATAAATAGCAAGTAGTGTCAGAAGACCAAGCAGAATATATTGTAAACAATAATATAAAAATTTTGAAATATACATTTGAAGCAGTGCACAAACATGCTTCCAATGATAATGCCCACATGCAGCACAATGGTGAATCCAATAAAAGCATGGGCAGGGAAAAAATGGCACTGAGTGAACAAATTTATGATCCATGAAATTCAGTGGACAAAAACAAGTACTAACTTGTTACCAGATCAATCATTTCATAGCAAAGGGGATGGCAATGGGCAGGTTTGGGATGGGGAATCCCTTCCCAACCCCAGGGCCAACAGGGTAAATTAGCAATGCAAATATAATCAATCATTTTCGAACTGATGATTCACAAAAGCACACAACTTTTAAGATTTAGATATAACATTGTAAGACTTCATGCCCAGATTGATGTTCTACAAAGCTGGGTGTAACTTTCTTTACACATGATGGTAATCATGCTAAAAATAGTTGCTCAATACAAATACAACGTTAATAGTTTAGATAAATATTCATATAAACCGTACCCATTTTCAGAACCAGATTTGATTTCTGCTCGGAGAAGATCACCAGCACTGAGATGGGAATAACCAAAGTGTTCAACAATATTTGCACATTGGGTACCCTTTCCACTACCAGGGCCACCTGGTCAATCAAAAGAATCAGGAAATCAACTTAGAATGGTCTACAAGAACTTTTAAAGAAATGGGAAGAGGATGGCTAACTAGAAAATAATTTGCAACAAAAGCAAACAACACAAGCTCTATTATGATATAATAGCAAGATCCTTGGATCCTTCATGTAGTAAGATTACAACATTGCAACACAGATGCACACAATACAAAAGTCTTAATAGACCATCCAAAAATCATTATTTTATTTAGAACTCTTTGAATTAGTGGTGCTACTTGCAGCAAACCTGTTTCTACAATAGCATAAGGTTGTATGATTCATAGAAATCAAATCAACAACAAAGCCTTAATCCTAAAACTATGGGGTCGACTATAAATCCTCAACTGATTAATTGGAGTTTTTCACATGTATTACTCATCATTCTATCCTAAATCTTACTCTGTTACCTCCTTAATTTACATGTCCTCTTTTACTGCTTCTACTAGTTTTTTTTTTTTTTTGATAAGTACTTCTTTTACTGCTTCTACTAGTGTTATTTCAAGTCTTCTTTTACCTCCCTCTGTTCTCTCAACTTGAATCAAATGAGTCTTCCTTACTGATGCATCAATCTCAAGCTAACCCCTCCCTCACCTTGAGGCTTACTTTTTTGTTTAGAAACTGGCATGTAGCCAAATTTTAATATTAATACTTTAAATTATTCCAAGATCCCATTTATATTCTTTCAAAGGAACCTAATTGGAAGTTTGAGGGGAGAGAGAGTAGAAGGTAAGGGAGGGGAGGAGAGAAGAGCAGGGGAGGGGAATGTTTACCCCCTCACCTTCTTTGGATGTTTCAAAAATTTACGGGGAAAGGGACTAGATTTTCTTCCCCTTTGTTTGGATGTTTAAAATTAAGTAAGGGGAGGAGATGAGAGAGATTATGGTCATGTTAATCAACAATTATGACCCTCTTTTGCTAATTTTAAAGAAATAGTTATAAATTGAAGCCACAAAGAGCAAATTTGACAAAAAAAAGTTAAATATAAGTGGAGCCCTCCCCTTGAAATTCCTCCAATTTGGGGAGACTGAAAAAGTGGGGTTACTGGGTTAGGAGGGATAAAACACCCCTCAAACCCCTCCTCCTCCCCCTTCCCCTTCACCCTTATAAAAACATCCAAATAGGATTCATTAAATCCCTCCCCTCCATCCTCCAAACAAACTGCAATATCATGCCCATGCATTATGGATGGCTTTGGTACTTCACCATTATTCTAGGATCCACTTGCAGTAGGAAATGACAATTAAAAATAAAGCTTTGGATCAAACAAGAGGCTTTAGATCCATATACATTTGATGCAACAGTTGACTAATCACTCTCTCATTGATGAGGTAAATAGCTGAAATGATTCCTTTTCACTAAAGAAAACAGTTGTTCAAACCATTTTAAAAGCACATAGGTGTCATTTTATGATGTCATATCTTAACATCATGGTCATTTGCAATTATAAATTAAGCCTAAATAACCTCCAGTCTTTCAAAACTAAACAGAAATCATTTATTGTTTCAAAAGGTAACAGAGCTGATATAAAAAATACACAAGTATCTCCAAAGATAGTACACTTTTTTTCTTCCCAACGCATCTTTTATATCATCTAGATTTCAAAATTCAATGAAGTAAATTAATCATTTAAAAAGGTTGATTATTCTATTATTTAAAATGTTAAAAAAAAAAGGAAGAACAAGACCTTCCACAACTTCTCTGACAATCCTTTTTTTTAATAAATGAACAAAAAAGCTAACTTAAAGTGAAAGCCAAGAAGAATCAACCCAAAATCTTTTACAGGAACTAAATTCTGAATTCTGATTCCCTTCTACTTTAAGCATGTTAGCTTTTCTAGCAGTCTGACCAGATCAGATACTTACTTTGTGAATTATTGAGATTCTCTTGCTCACAAAGACCTTATTGGAAATAATATACAAGCAGAAACCATACAGACTACAATTAACTGTAAGAAACATCATAACCAAAGATTTCAAGCCAGACATTCACCTAAAACAAAAACAACTGTAGGGTTCTTCACAGCTACGCTTCCATTAACCTCCTGCAGTTGAATAAAGTTATCATGTGATAACATCAAAAGTCAAAACAAGAAATATTCCAAAACAGAAAAGATTCTCTCATAGAAGAAACTGCATGTATGCATCAGTAAGAACAAGCATTCAAGATAATTATCATTTCCCAACCCTAGCAAAGTCTAATTGTTTCAAGGCACACCATAAGCAAACCCAAATTCCAGAAGACCCCATGATTGCCAGAAACTACAAAGTCAATATATACCTTGTTTGCAGATTCTACAACTGTTCCCATGAGCATGAATTAAGTTCCTTTTTCTTAATAAATTATCTGCATAAAGCCAAAGTTACAATTAAACAAAAAAATACACAAACAAAACTTGATTTATTTTGTTTTGCTACAAAAAAGAAATAAATTATTTAGTTGATTTCAAATTGATTAAGAAATTGACATGCTAATATACACAAACACAAATATATTCTTGTATGCATATGCAAGTATATAAGCATATTTCCAAAGCAATGTATCAGATCTACATGACCACATGATATTTCAAACTTAAAACAAAGATTTCCAATCAAAATTTCAACTATTAGCAAGCATCATTGTTATTCTTTGCCAAAACGAACACGTTCAAAAAGTAAAACAAGATTTCACTTTGATCCATGTGATTCCTGCACAATTCATATCTTCCAAACAAAAAAATCACATTTTTTCCGCTCAAATCTCAACAGATCCAGCATTAACAACCTAAAAAATCCTCCATTTTTAGCCAAAAACAAAAAAATTAAACCGTTGAAAATTCAAAATTCAAGTTCCATTACTTTCCCTGTGTTTTCTCAGGAACCAAACACATAATATTCAAACTTAAAAAACAGATTTCCAATCAAAATTTCAAATATCAGCACGCATAACATGTACATTCAAATAATAACACCAAAATTCACTTTAATCCACGTGCCTGCACAATTCATATCTTCCAAACAACAAAATCACATTTTTTCCATTTAAATCTCCACAGATCCAGCATTAACAACCTACAATCTTCCATTTTCAAACAGATCACAAGCAAACAAACCGTCAAAAATTCAAAATTCATGTTCCATTAGCCCTCTGTTTTCTCGGGAACCAAACATCAACAAGTGAACTTTAAAAATTGATATTCCAACTTAGAGCGACGATTTCCAATCAAAATTTCAAATATTAGCACGCATCATTGCTATTCTCTACCAAAAACGTGTACATTCAAATAGTAACAAGAAAAATTCACTTTGATCCACATGATTTCTGCACAATTCATATCTTCCAAACAACAAAATCACATGTTTCCATCCAAATCTCAACAGATCCAGCTTTAACAACCTAAAATCTTCCATTTTCAAACAGAACACAAGCAAATAAACCGTCAAAAATTCAAAATTCATGTTCCATTACTTTCCCTCTGTTTTCTCAAGGTTGAACCAAACATGAACAAAGATTTCCAGTCAAAATTTCAAATATCAGCACGCATCATTGCTATTCTCGACCAAAAACGCGTACATTCAAATAGTAACACCAAACTTTCACTTTGATCCACGTGGTTCCTGCATGATTCACATCTTCCAAACAACAAAATCACATTTTTTTTCCATCCAAATCTCAACAGATCCAGCATTAACAACCTAAAAATCTTCCATTTTCAATAAAAAAAAAATTCAAAATTCACGTTCCATTACTTCCCCCTCTATTTTCTCGGGAACCAAACACGAACAGGCGAACTTTAAAAAAATGCGGATCTAACTCAAACACCAAAGCACAAATACAAAAAAATACAAAATTCAACTAAATTTCCCAAAGTAGAGAGAGAAACGCAAAGAAAAGAAGCTTACCTTTGCAATAGAGAGAGAAAGAGAGAGAGGGATCTGAGAGGTAATGGTGGGAAATAAGAGAAAGACACGGGTGCGAATAAAAGGGTTCAGAGTCACGCCCTTTATATAGAGGTGGAAACCCAAAAAAAAAAAAAAAAAAAAAAACCGATTTCAAAAGGAAAAAAAAAATTGGAAAATTGATTGAAATTCTATGTGAGAGCTTAATTGGAGCGTTTTGGCCGGTATAGAGAATAAGGGTAGGATTGGGAATTTGGAATTTTGATAGGTTGAATAGTAAAGAATGAAAAAACGGTTGGTTTTGCCTTTTGCGTAATTCTAACGGCTAAAGCCACTTTCAGGTTTCATCACCACCTTCTTTTCAATTCTCTACTCAAGAATTTGAAGTGATTCTTAAGCTGACTTTAGTTTACTTCTTAGACTGTTTTTAAAAAAAAAAACTATTGCATGGTTTGTGTACACCAATGGATTGAAGAACATGGTTTGGTTTGGTTTGGTCTTTAGGGATACAAATGATTTTTTATTTTTTATTTTCTTAATTATAATTATCGCCAATCACGGCAAAGTTTTCGATATTTATGCACATGTATATGGGGTTTTAGAATAGGAATAAATCTAGTTTCAAAAAAAAAAGAATAGGAATAAATCTATTGAAACGTGTGATAGATACTTTCTGCCTAGAGGACAAAATTGAGTTTTTTTTTTTATTTATTTTATTTAAGGGTTTAGATTTTACCATGTCAATAGAGTGGTTAATGGAATGTTGACATTGTAGAATCTAGATTCTTAAATCATAAAAAAAGTGGTTAGGATTTAAGAAAATCTACCAGTAAAATATTTTAAGAAATCTAGAAGATCTGAATCCTAAATTTGGCCATGAAGTTAGAAAAATTATTTGGTCTTTACGGAGGACCACATTGGCAATGCACTTATGTAATTTTTATGACTACGCGTGCATTTGACTTTAGCTTGAAAAGTCAGTTTATTTTATTATTCAGTTTATTTTTTGATTCTATACATGGGTTCCATTGCACTTTTTGGTACTATTCATGTGTCCCACTGTACTATTTCAACTAATTTTTATCTTTATCTACAGTACTTTTAGTAAAAAGTTTTCAATTTCTACTAAATAAGCGTATTTCAAACAAACCCTATGTTGGTGAGTAGGGTCACAGTCAATAAATTATAAGACATTGGTGTTGTGGACCTTGTGATCATCCATGAAAACTGAATAATTTCTCACAAACTTGGTTATAACTTAAGGTTACAACTCATATTAAAAAAATTAATATGATTGTCTATTTTAAAAATTTAACTGTTAGATTATATATTTTTTTTAATATATTCTTAACACACATGTCAAATTTTGTGTCAATAAAGTATTATTTATTATTTGATCCATAAACTTATTTTTATGCATAATTTTAGACTATAAAAACTTGAAATATAAGCATTTAATTGATGAAATAGCTATTTCTTTGATATTTTGAAAATTTTGCAAGCATGAAAGATGTAAGAAAAAAAAAAGTAATATAATGGTGGGTCAGTTAAAATTCATATCCAATAAAAAATATTAAGTGGCCAAATTTTGTCCCTTTTTATATAGACTTATTAGTCAATACATCTTTTTACTACTCTGTCATCAAATAATTGCGAAATAGTATATACATGACGTGAGATTGTTGGGTTGTTTAATGTATACTTGTTAAAATTGTATAGAAGAGAAAGATTAAATTTTGGTCAAATGGTCCCTAAAATTTTAACTCATGAATGATTTTAACCTTTGAGAGCATTTCTATTTGGAAATGTAAAAAACAATATCATCAAAGAGTCATTTTATCTATTTTACATCATCACTTTTACAACATACTTTACATCTCATTTTTTATTTTGCATTCTATCATATTAATAAAATATTATTTTATAAACACATTAGCAACAAAAGGTTAAAAAAAAGGCGTAAATGCATTTTTAGTCTTTATATTTTGACCCAATTTCTATTTTGGTCCCTACATTTTATTTTTACTACTTTTAGTCCCTAAACCAATTAACGCATGATATTTAAGTCCTTACCGTCACTCAACTAACAAAAAATGCTGACGTGGCTGACGGCACAGTAAAATAATAATTAAAAAATTCTATTTTGGCATTAAAAAATTGTCACGTTAGCATTTAAATTTTTAAAAAAATTAATTTATTAATTTTAACTAAATGAAAAAAATTAAAAACAAAAAATCGCATAAATTGAGATCTAAAAATGCCTTGAACAAGAACAATAAGAACCCAAATCCAGATTTAAAAACAAGAACATTTTCCTTTATTTGACATTTTCCTTTTTTTCTTAGAAAACAAACACAAGATTAAGCAAGAATGCAAACACAAATCTAGTAAGAACACGAACACAAACACAAACACAAATGCTGACAAATCCAGCAAGAACACAAATCCAGCAAGAATACAAATACAAACCCATCAATCCATCTTTAGCAAAACCAGCAACAACCCAAAAAATACAAACACAAATCCAAAGAGGTCCATGACACAGTCCCCAGAATTATTGGATGGAAAAACCAGGATGTCCAGGACATTCTTAGTCGAATTAAAACAATTCTGTAACACAAGAATAAAAGGCAGATCCGATTCTCAGAGCTCATCGATTGGAGTAGATCTTCTTTGGAAATGGACTCGAAAAATGCAGCAAAGGAAACGACGTTGTCGTTGCTGTCGAGCCTCATCTCTCTCACCTTCACTTCCGCCTCCTCCTCCTCCGCTCAACAACCTTACTTCTCCGAGCTCCTCTCCTTCAAACTCCATCGTCTCCAAAAGGTTTTGGTTTTCTCTCTGTTAAGGATATATTTTTTGTAGTTGGTTAATCCTTTGATAAAACGCATTTTACTTATATTTGGGTAGATCTAGGATGTTTTTAATACTTCAAAGAACATGTTGTTCAAGTATAGTATTAAAACCATAAAGATTGGACCAAGAAACAAGTGAAGAAAAACTGTTTACTAAAGCTGGACAGATAAGTGGACACCTGTGGACACTTGCGGACAGATAGCTGGACACCTATGGACACCTGCGGATAGCTTCTCAACAGCTGTTCGACAGATAGCTATCTATCGAGGTTTAATGAGGCTCGACACCTGCTATCTATCGAGGTATCTATAGAGGTTACGGAAATTCAGATTTTCAGATCTAATTTTTGGGCCAGACTTTTGTATTTGTGTAGGATTTCTTTTCTTACAACTCTAGATATATATAAGGCTTATTTTAGAGGCCGTCACATAAGAGAATACAAGGAGAACATATGAAAAAGGTGACCGAAGCCTTATTCTCTCAAAAAGAAGCTACTGCGTCTTTGCGCCTTAGGGTTTTGTAATCAAGTGCTTCTTGTTCTTCATTGTTGATGAAGTGAAGAACTTTGCAACCAACATTCTTCTTTCTCAAGTTGGTGAGTGAGTCACGAACTGGGATTCGTGCAAGGGAGTTAGTCACGTACTGGGATCCGTGCATCAAAGGGTGGCGTTCATATATTAAAGAGTTCAGAGGTTTCGAAGTGGTAGAAGATTTTTGCTCTAAGTTCATCTACGGGGATTGTAGAGTCTAGGGAAAAAGGTTTTGTACTAGATCTGAAACTTCTCTTTACTATAGTGAATTGCTTTTCAAGAAGGTTTCCCCCTAGGTTTTTTATTGTGAAACTGGTTGGTTTCATTGGTTTTCTTGGGTCATCATATCTTGTCTTATTTATTTTTTCGCTGCATTATTTTTGACATGATATTAATGTTTGTTTGTTTTTAACAAGTTTATTCATAATAAACCTAATTAACAACTTGGGTTTAAAACTTGTTAATTCTATCAACCGGGGTCTAAATTTCCCAACTCTCTCTCTCTCTCTCTGCTTTTGTTTTGTTGTGTGAGAAAATTTTGATAGAAAAACTTGTAGGTGGAAGATCTGGTTGGATCCGAGACTACCCAGATCGGAAAGAAAAACCCAAGACGGATTTGCAGACGGAGACCGAGACTGCCCAGATCAGAAGTTGACATTTTTTTTTACTCGTATTTGATTGGGATCTCAGAGTCAGATAATGAGAATGAGAATGTGAATGTCAT
Source organism: Castanea sativa (assembly GCF_040712315.1). NCBI lineage: Eukaryota > Viridiplantae > Streptophyta > Magnoliopsida > Fagales > Fagaceae > Castanea > Castanea sativa. Next base: position 53,922,762 of record NC_134023.1, on the reverse strand, counting down.
TACAATATTCTTGATTATGTGGATTAGTGATTTGCTGGAGAATTCGGTCTTGAATGGTTGTTTGTTGTTGTTGTTGTTGTTGTTTTTGTTGTTGTTGTTGTTGTGTGTGTGTGTGTGTGTGTGTTTTTTTTTTTTTTTTTTAATTTCTGGGTTTGTGTTCTTAGATATGAGATTGTGTTCTTGTTCAAGCACTCTTAGATCTCAATTAATGTTATTGTTTGTTTTTAATTTTTTTCATTTAGTTAAAATTAATAAATTAATTATTTTTAATTTAAATGCTGACGTGGCAATTTTGTAATGCCAAAATAGATTTTTTAATTATTATTTTACTGTATTGTCAGCTACGTCAGCATTTTTTGTTAGTTGGCTCACGATAAAGACTTAAATATCCCACGTTAATTGGTTTAGGGACTAAAAGTGGTAAAAATAAAATGTAGGGACCAAAATAAAAATCGGGTCAAAATATAGAGACTAAAAGTTCATTTGTGCAAAAAAAAAGAAAAAAGAAAAGAAAAAAAAGCCAAACCCAGGCAAGAGAGAGTATTGGCCAGCAAAGGGGAGGGAAAATAAAAGGGGAATATTCTTTCTTTCTTTTTTGGTGAAAGAGGAATTAAATTAAAGATAATTAAGTAGTACAACGTTTAGGATAAATAACATCCCAAGCATTACCTATTGACTGATGTGAGCTTCCTCAAAATGTGGAGAAAATAGTAAAATAGGTATAACTTTCTAACTATATAATTAGTTGTTACGGTTTGCAAACTATATATTTTACTAGCATCTCGAGTTTAAGAGGCTCGATTTTGGGCCTAAAAATCGAGTTTTTGAAGGTCGATTTTTAATGTATGATGTGGCAATTTTTCCTACGTGGAGTCTACCTGGAAATCGAGTCTCTAACCCTCGATTTACAAAGCAAAAAAAATATTAAATCCATCCACCATGACTGAGCAAAACTCACCACAAAAAAAAAAAAAAAACCCAGCACAAGCCCAGATCCAGGTCGCGCACGCCCAGATCCAGGTCGCGCGGCCTGGGTCGCGCGCGGCCTAGGCGTGACGCGGCTTGGGTCGCGCGCTGCCTGGGTCAGCCTGGGTCGCGCGGCGGCCTAGGTCAGCCTGGTTCGACGGCAGATCAACGTGGAGGAGGAAGAAAGGAAAAGATGAAGAGGTAGGGAGGAAGAAAGGAACAGATGGAGATGTAAAGAGAAGAGAGATGTGAAACGTAGAAAAAATAAGAAGGAAAAGAGGGAAGGTTTAGGATGTAAATCGAGTCTTAGAGACTCGATTTCCAAGTAGTCGCCACGTGAAAAAAATGCCACATCAGACAGAATTAAACTATAAAAATCGACCATCAAAGACTCGATTTATAGCCCAAAATCGAGCCTCTTAGACTCGAGATGCTAGTAAAATATATAGTTTGCAAACCGTAACAACTAATTATATAGTTAGAAAGTTATGCCTATTTTACTATTTTCTCCTCAAAATGTTGGAGAATGGACCTGTAGTCAATAATTAAAGCACCACATGGATGAGATGCATCTAGCAAAGTATAGTGGAATGTAATAATGTTAAGAACAGATTGTGCATCAATTTCAATGAGTTGCTTGTAGATGTGGAGGGTTCTTGCAACTTGCAAGGGCAAGGCCATCACATGGACCCTAAAGCTCTACAACCATAGAATGGGTGAGCTTCTAGAGAGGCTTTCTAACTTGTATATTTACATGTGCATTGTAGCAACGTGTATTTTTTTTGTTTTGTTGTTGTAATATTCATTACCATAAACATATTTTAGAGTAGTGGAGTCTGGAATTTTTTTCAGGGGTCAAGAAAAATAAATAAATAAATATATCCAAAGAATAAAAAAAATATTGTGTGTGTATATATGTATTATATTTTTTTATAAGTATATTATATTTATTTGTTGCTTCTACATGAAGAATGTTTGTAATTTTGACTTAACATATGATATTTTCTTACTTAAAAATAATAATAGCATCAAGTAAGTATTTTTTGGGGGGAGGGGGAGAGTAAGTCTTGACATATCTGAAAATATACAAGTTAATTTAATAAAAATAAAACATAATTAAAAGTAATTAGAGGGAACAAAAATGCATTAGTCAACTATATAATTGCATCAGGGCAGTGCTATGTATACTTTAGGGTGGTCACAAGACCACCCTGAACTTGGAAAAAATAATTTTTATACCTTAAAAAAAGAATTTTAAATTAATGTGTGTTGTTAACCACCCTAAAAAAGAACTTGACCACCCTAAAAATAAACTTGAATATTTTAAATAAAAATTTAAGCTCGTAAAAAATAAAATTTGACCTCTCCAAAATTTTGGTCCATTGAAAATTGAACAAAAATTTGCGAGAAATGCTATGTTTACAACATTTCTACAGTACTTTTACAACAAATCCTAAGTGCAAATTGTTATCAGTGGACAATAAAACAATTTCAGTGATATGTAAATTAGAACCAGTAACAATTGCCACATTGAATTTGTTGTGAAAATATTATGGACGTAGTATTTTTCAAAATATTGTTCAAACAAAAAAATTAGCCTAAAAGCCTAAATCTAATGTGTAATTGTGTGACATTGTCAACTTTAGCATTACCTTGGATATTTTCAATTAAATGAACTCACCTTGGATGATCCTAAGAAAAATTAAGGTTGCCTTTAAAATTTAAATCCTATATAGGTTTAAGTCCTCTTACCCTCTATAGACGACTAAATTTCTTAGTTCGAAATAAATCAAACAAGTAAAATAGTTTCACAAATGCGAATTTATATTGATGAATATGTGGTACAATTCTCTGTAATTACAAAAGAGTGATCCTCTGATTCGATCTCTTTGAAAGATTTGTTGATTGGAATTGTGGTAATGTGATTTTGATTTGAACACAAGATATCCTTCAATTTAGCTGAGGAATGGATCGAAGATCTTTGAAACGGAATTACAACGAATTTCTGGCTATGAGCTTGTTAGGAATTCTTTGTTCTTCGTATGTTCTTCGTGTTCTTCGTGTTTGAAGGTTTGCGGTGGAAGTTCTTCGGTGCTTTAGAGGCTTGATTCCGTAGAGCTTCGTTGATCTATGGCGTGTTGAGGTTCTTGGAGGCTTTTGAGCTTGATTCCAGTGAACTTTGAGATTTAGGCAAGTAGTTTGGATGACTTTGCTTCGAATGTTGTTTGTATTTGAGGTTGAAGTTCTTGAAATTCCTGGAGGCTTCGGGGTTTGATTCCGGCAGAGCTTCTGGATTTCTGAACTCAAGATATCTTCTTTTTCTTCTGTCTCTCTCCCCTTCTGTCCTGGGAAGGCTTCTATTTATAGGAGTTTAGGGGTGGGTGAGTGACACGTGGCAGGGTCTGATTGGTGACACTTGTCACAACCTGATTGGTCCACTTATGTCATCGTTTACACGTGCTGGATTGCTTGTGTCATCGCTCACACATGCAGGGTTGCTTGTGTCATCGCTTACACCTGCTGATGCAGTTTCATGCCTTTATTTCAATGACACTTAGCAAATTTCCATTGGTTTCTGAATAGTGATGGCAAAACCTAGCAGCAGTATGTGGCACTTTGTAATTGGTTGTATTTTGTGGACTTGGTAGTATGATGTGTCAGCTTGTAATAGGTCGGGAATTTTCCCTCTCTACACCCTCATGAAACGTTCTAAAAAAAATACCCAAAAAAAAAAAAAAATCAAAGAAAGACACATGGAAATAAAAGTTAAATGCTACAACTGTAAAGGGAATAGGCACATAAAATCTAATTGCCTAGCAAGTTTCCTTCTAAAAGGACATGGCGTTAAACATCACATGGGGTGTCAGTGAAAGTGAGGAAGAATAAGCTTCTTCTTCTTTATATCCGATGAATACCATGCAATGCAATTTCACTACTTTTATGGCTTCTCACACTTATTTTGTGGAGCATCAAGATGGGCATTAACTTTTCTCCGATTTTTCTAATCAATTGGCTCAAAATCCACAACGTCACTCTTTCAAGCTGATTCTACAACTTGAATCTTTTTCTTAAAAGGAAAGGGGCCAGTCAAAGCACCATTGAAGCATTTGGTTCACACTCACTTGCATCATCCTCAAGCTTTATTTCTTGATTTCACGCAGTGAGTTACTTGTTGTCTTATAAATGACATGGTCATAAGCATATTGCACTATGTGCTTCATCATAAGTCTCACTTTTTAGGCACCTTAGGTTCACCTTCTCCATGTAAGTTTTAGAGTGTGTCTCACCTTCTCCTGCCATTCATTTTTACATAATTACATTTATCCTTTGTCATTTCGTGGCAGAATGGAGACTGGTTTTATACTTGGCTCAAATTTAGGGGGAGTAAACTACATGTGTGTGCGGGGGTGCATGTGCGTTTCTTGATAAGGTAGTAGTTTGTGTACTGGGATTTTATAAACTACATGTTCTTTGTGAACTTTTACTCAAGATTATGCAAGCTACTGGGATTTTATAACTTTTGTTTCTGTACATATTTTCGTCGATCTCCATGCAATTAATGTGTTTGTTCTTTCTTTTAGAAAAGATAAGTATTTTATAAATTTGTTAGAGTCCTGAGTAATAGGTTACTAGCCTCTGAGCACATGCTCAAGTGTGTGTTCAGAGGCTCTTCAATTTTTTGGATAAAGGTTAATTTAGAGTATTTATTAAATTTGGGATTAATACATTTTTCAATCAAAAAAAAAAATCTAGGAGTGTGATGAGTATTTTGTGTGGTGAAATAATTTTTCATCACACTCTTAGGTTTTTTTTGTGATTGAAAAATGTAGTAATTTCAAATTTAATAAATATTCTAAATTAACTCTTATCCAAAAAATAGAAGAGCCTCTGAGCACGCGCTCACGCGCTTGCTCAGAGGCTAGTAATGTATTAATTAGATAAAAAAAACATTAAAAAACCAAGATAATTGACAGAGCCCCTCAAGACTCTTGGAAAAATAATAACAAAATCAGAAAAAGAAGTCTACAAATGTAGCATGTCTAAAATCATTTTATTTCTAAAAAAAAAAATTCTCACTAAAGACCACTCTAGCACCCAATTTATTTTCTCAACCAAAAAAAGAGAGATCCTATCCAAAAGTTATACTCTCTTTGTGATCACGGCTCGTACACCACACAACTTTTGTAGGATAACCTAGATATGATGATTTGATTCACATGAAGCCACACATGTTTATCTACGTAATGGTGCTTGCAGCGACAAATATTGTGTCAGTAGAACTTATTTGGGTCTGGATCCTTTCTCTCCAAACAAATTTTATGCATTTTGTTGTTCCAGGGCATAGTGGACACTGATCTTTAGATGCCATTTGGAAGAACTTTTCTAGTAGGTAAACCATTCACCACCAAAGGGTTCTCGGTTCAAAAGCTCTTGACAATGGCAAGGTTTTTACCTGGATGCTCACAAAATTCCTTGGTGATCTATCACATTCACGTAGATGAAGTCAAATACAAAAATAAAAATAGAGAGAAAAAGAGGAATTAAAAAAAGCAATCAAGATCTCCATAATGTCCAGAAAATGCAATTTAGGCCAACATTGTTCTATACATATGGACCATATCACCTACATTAACACTAACAAAAGGAAATTTATATATATATATATATATATATATATATATATATATATATATATATATATATATATATATATATAAATCATACTTGACTATACCGAAATGATTTTCTGCTTCCTTTGTTTCTATAAAAATAAATACCTTGAACCTAAACCAACAAAGCCATCTACAGGGTGTATAAAAATAACAACATAAAACTAAATTGTGACCTATGGTTTTCAAAACAACATTAATGATTAAACCAACTAAAAAAATCACAAAACAAAAAACCTTGGATTTGAGTTTTCGAATCTACAACGACGGAATTATCAACAATAAAGGAATAGATGTTCTTGTCTTCTTGATGCAATGTTTGGAAATTCTTGGCCAAGAATTCACGTTAAAGAAGCATGAGTACATATGGTTTTCAAAGAGAATGAGGTATAGGATATGTAAAAAGTGTGTGGAATATATCTAAATAGAAATAATGCATGAGAAATTTTAGGGAAAAAAGATGCGTTAAACTTTTGAAATTTGATAAACCGTTCAGTGATAAAAAGTTGTAGACAATTTCATTTTGGCAATTAGAAAAAAGAAAAAGAAAAAAGAGTACGTTCATGGGAGGAAAAAAAGTTTTATATTTATTTTTTATTTTTAAAAAGAAAGAAGTTGTATTAGTACTTAACTACTAACGTGAGAGAGAAATGTGGAGGTGGAAAAAAACAGTTTAGTAATAAAAACTTGCGGTCATTTCATTTTGGCAATTAGGAAAAAAAAGTACATTTGTTGAATCCGTTTAACCAAGAGAGTGGTCTTATTTTGTTGACAATGTTTTAGCAGGAGTTAAAAGACGTAATTTTACCAATTATCCTTTATTTTTGTCTCTACTTAAACTTAGAAAAATAGAGTATTTTGGAACAAAAAAAAATTTGGTCCAAACAGGAAAAACCCTTTAAATAACAGTATAGATGAGTCTAGTTTTATTTGTGGGGTTATTAGCTCATTATTACTTAAGTGTGTATCAAAGTAATACTTAGATACTCTCATAGTACGAAGAATGATACTCTCTCCTTTCACACACATTAGAGTAATTCTTAAATGGCATGTTTGGAAGGAGGGGGAGTAGAATAGAGTTGGCTAAAAATAAGCTAATTTTGTGCTAAATCTACTCTACTCTACTCTACTCCCCCTCCCTCCCCTTCAATCCAAACGGACCAAAAATGTTTTGTTGTGAAATTACCAAATGAGAATTTTGTTAACATTTCAGGTTGACCAATTCCATAACAAGAAGAGTCTCGCTCAACTGAAACATTAAATCAACATAAGACTTCACTTGTCCATTGCTTTTTATTTTTTTATTATTTTTTCTTCCTGTTGCCATTTGGCCTAGTTTTCATGATATATATTCTTTAAATCCTATTGTGCACCTAAATAAACCTGACTTTTGCCTTGCAATTTTATAATAATTTTGCTAAAAAAAAAACCAATATTTATATATTAACTGTTTGGAGGCTTGTAACACTTACCATGGGACATATTTGAAGAAGAAGAAAAAAATCACTTTGACTCATTATCTAACTCTATGAAAAGTTACGATTTTTAAGTATTTAAATAAAGTATAAATTATCTATTTAGTCCTTAATATTTCAATTGTGTCAATTTGGTCAATAATCTTTCAATGTCATGTCAATTTAGTTCTCACTATTATCTCTTTGATGGAAAATTGCTGACGTGACAAACTGTTAAAATAAAAAATTAATTTAACTAATTTTTTTATTTTAGCAGTTTGTCACGTTAGCAATTTCTATCCAAGAGATAACGACAAATACTAAATTGATATGATTTTGAAAAGTTAGAGATCAAATAGACATAATTGAAAGGTTAGGAATCAAAATGAAATATAGTGTAAAAGATAATAACCAAATATATAGTTTACCCTTAAATAAAACATTTCTAGGAAAATGTTGTATTGTATAGTTTATAGTTTGTTGTTCTCATTAATTTAAACTCACGTCAACTAGTTCAGTTATTTGTTAATTTTAGGACAAATTTTGTATGATTGACATAAATTTTATATAAATCTTAAAATAGGATGTTAATTGGAAAAAAAAATTTATTGTTGATCATAGATATTGGATATGATTCTGTAGATGATTTTTGCTAAAATTTATCTACTTATTACATCAGAAAATATTTTGGAAGCTCAGAATATGTAATAACCAAAGGACATTATTTTATGGAAAAAAATCACTTATGTTATAATCTATTTTCATCAAAAGTCAACTTTTTTTGAAATAACTCAGTAATAAAACAAAAAACAAAAAAAACATTAGGGTAGTGTTAATACCATAAATTGTTTTTGCCTTACTTAAGTATTCAATTTCCTCCAACAAAAAAACTTAAGTATCAATTAATTTATTACTACTATCCAAAGTAATATATAACATGAGGACTACATTTTTTTTTTCTATCAACTTCAAAATTAAATATCACATCATAATATGCAACAATCCATTTTTTCCTATATATTTTCTTCTCCATAAATAAGACTTACGAATAATGAGTTCCAATTAGCTCAATTGGTAAAGTCTATGATGGTTGAATAACAGATTTGAAGTTTAATTATCGCCTACAACAAAAACTGACTGATGTTTATCATTTTTTTTTTTGAACCAATATCTTCTTTTAAAACTTTTAAGTAAGTGCGTTGATCAAATATATTATAGCTATTAATTGGATCATTTTATCTTACATGTTCATTTGAAAGTAAATGCAATTTTATGAGAATACTTTACTTTTTGTAAAAATCATATGTTATTGTCAATAGCCTTATTGCTTAATTGACACATTCTAGTGTTTCCGACGGAAACATCAAAGTTCAAGTTCTCTCATTTTCAACTATCAAATTATCAAGAAAAACAAAATAATAATATGCTAACATAAAAGCTATTATGAAACTTGTGACCAAACCAAACGGTATTACTTAAACTAGAAGCTAACCAACTTAAAATGCACAAAATTCTAAAAGTTTAATTTTTTTAATATTGCTTATTTGAACAAAAATATTTTAAAAATATATAAATTAATAGATTCATTATTTTATAATAAAAAAATGTTTCTAAGCATTCAATTGTATACAAGGAGGCCAAGGGTTTCGTTCTTATCCATTTTTCTATATTTAATTTCAATACAATAAAATCTCATAAGCTGTAGAAAATCGATGACTATGAAATTAATGAAAAATCTTATGCTGGTGATGATAGATTTGGCTATTCTTACGCTCATTGAAGTGCAAGCTGATCTGACCTCTAACCCTTTCCATCTCTCTTCATTTCCAATCTCGTTTTCTCATCCTTTCAAACTTGATAATATAGAAAGAACATTTTCTATTTTCCTTGAAGAATATGTTGAAGGATGTAAGAAAGTGAAAAACCCTGAGTTCCCATGGTTCCATGCATCTTGTGTTATTCAAAGTTTTACACGTAGCATGCTGTATGACTCTTCGGAAGACCCAATGTATCAGAGGGCTGCAAATGCTGAATCATTTTGTCGCAAACAATTTAAAGAGCATAAGATGATGCTTCTTTTTGGAGATTGTTTACTTCAATGGTACAAACAAGATTTCAAAAAGGGTTAAGATTTCATTTATATGCAGTGTCTAAACCCAGCTCCAATTCTTCATTTGGTAAATCTAACATATCTCTCTCTCTAACAATACACACATTTCATGAAAAGGTATTTGTAAGCAATCATTCGTGGATCAAAGCCACTTAGATTAAAGCCATCCCAAACATTGCAAAAAGGTTATGTCATTAGGCTCAAGAAATAGGGTGTGAGAAAGAATATACCACTTGGTTTTATAGACTAGGAACCAAAGTTAATCATATTGATAAGGTTCTAACCTATAATCTATAAAGTTAGATAAAGGTCTAACCTTTTAGACTTTATTGCTTTCCTCTAATACGTTAGGTGTCATTTTCTATAACTAACCACCTACTTGTTTTACTACAAGGATATTATTCTACGTTCAGCTTTATTCACTTTATTTTCTAAATTTTGTTTCTAATTTTTAGTTTTTCTGTGGTTTCAGATAAAATTGGAGGAAATCTCGAGGTTGATTGCTATATTCACTTTATTCTACTTGTCATTTTCAAGAACAATTTACTTCAACAAGGCTAGCCCTATCATGAAATGTTCTAAAACAATATCAATTAAAAAAATATATATCAAAGAAAGACAAATAGAAATAAAATTTAAATGCTACTAGTGTAAGGGAATATTCACATAAAATCTAATTGCCTAGCAAGTTTCCTCCTAAACGTCAATGTCAGTGAAAGTGAGGAAGAATCAGCTTCTTCTTCTTCTTTAATCCAATGAAGAACAATGCAACTTCACTACTTTTATAGCTTCTCACAATTATTATATGGAGCATTAAGATGGGCATCAACTTTTCTCCGGATTTTCTAATCAATTGGCTCAAAATTCACAACATCTCTCTTTCAAGCTGATTCTACTACTTTTTATTTTAAGATTAGCTTTACCTCCAATACTTTTCTAATTAGACATGCCATTTTATTTTAAATATACAATGATAAGTGGTAATGAGTTTTTATTTACACATTTTATTTAGTTAGTGGATGATGTGGTAGTTTTTCATTAAAACAAAAGGAGATTCTAGTTAAAAAAATTATAGAGGCAAGTCAAATTTTTATTTTAATTGGTTGCTCATATAGTTGAATCGGTCCCATGATGATTCAACTAGTTGTCCACTTGGCAATTGTGATTGCCTAATTCTTTTAGTCCGATGGCATTTTTTTAATGCAAATTTTTTTTTACTATTACAATATAACTTTGCTGTGACATAATTTTTTCACAACTACTTTTAAGAATAAAAAATGGTGCAATCGGTGAATAATCACTTTTACATAGACTCATCACTAAAATCATTTTAGTTTTTCAACACACTCACAACATACCATTTCAATAAATTGTGAAAAATGTTGTATCCTGAGAGGCTAATTCAAAGCCTAAAACTATTCATTACAATATTCAAGGATGAATAATAAAAACAGAAATTTGCACATGGTAATCAAATCTTGGTCAATAAAATGCATATTGCTTCCAATATAGATAAAAGAGCAACGAAAAAAAAATTAAACAGATCTTGCCACACAAAAAACAAATAAACAAACAAAAGGAGCTAAATAAACACTAAATAGGTTTATGTTCACTAGCAACTCATAGCTTGCACCTCCTTTGTTGAAAGATCAATGGACATGGTGCAGTTCATTTCGGCTGACTTCTTCTTCATCACAAACATCAATACAACTTTCCCACTAAACTCGGCATGGCTATTCAGGATCAAAAACCCAGCACTCAACTCACTTGTAAGACTGGTATTGCTTGGCAGTGCATTTGAATTCACGTTAACAGTGACACTAACTTTTTTGGTTGAACGTAGCCCAGCTTTTCCATTTGGAATCGTGACTTGCGCCACTGTTACACCTTGGTACATGAACGTGGCATTGGTGCTATCATATTCATAGAGACCAAAGTTTGTGTTCTTGACTCTAACTTGGGTTGTGAAGCTCATGTCAAAGGAAGGAGATGTTTGGGTGGTGCTAGTATTCACGTTATAGAACGTGACCATAGTCATACCCAGCGTGACCTTAGGGGTCCTAAAGCGCGTCACAATGAGTGAAAACACCAAGCTGACTATGATTTGCAACACAAGAAAAGCAGCAATATTTATGGCTAACTTGATCCTGTTCTTTCGGCGGAACTCTTTGGAATCAAAAGTGGGTGTGGCTAATTCTTCATCTGCCTTGGGGTACACGTGCTGGTTCGCATTGTCTGCCATTGTAGTGGCTAGAAAACTGTTTTGTTTCCTTATTTTAGTTCCTATTTTCAGTGTTTTGAAACGAATTTTGATGGTAAAGGAATTGTTTGTGGACATTGAAGTGAGTAATATTTGATATATATATATATATATATATATAGTGTTTGGTGTACATCAAAAAAGAAAAAAAAAGTGTTTGGACAATTAATTTAACTGCTAGAGATAGAGTGAATAGTGGGACGAACGTGACATAGTGAGGGAGAGTTTACTTCAACCTCCAAACGCGGCTCAGGTGGAATTTTTTACTTCCAGATGGTCTCTTGCATCTGGAAGAGTAATATAATATCATATATCATACTATAGCATATCATATTATATACTATATAATAATAAAAGTTGGGCTTAAAAATCGTGGTTGTGCTAAGTGACTATTCTTATTAATTAGTAAATTAATTTTAAATTATTTGTTAGGATACATTTTTTAAATTAAATTAAGGATAAATTTAACAACGGTTTAATTTAGGTAAAACTTTATTATTTAAATTTCAACTAATTTATATTCTATTGAAACAAAAGTCTATTATTAAAAAATTTTAAACTCAAATTCCACACACTACACGTTTTTGTTTTTGTTTTTGTTTTTCTTCAAATTGCATCTTATTAAATTAATAATTTATTAATATATTAAGTTACAAGACTCTTGACTGAGTATAAGATTTAACAATAATTTAATTTAGATTAAACTTTATTATCTAATTTTTAGAAAATTAAAATTCTATTTCAACTTGTAAAGTCTCTGATGGTTGAATAAGAGATCTGGGGTTCAATCCCCGCCTATACCACAAACTGATTGATATCTTGGTCTGATGACAAAGAGCGCTCATCAGGAGCGGACGCCATAAGTTGAAACTCTCTCAAAAAAATTCTATTTCAACTAAAAAATACACCTCACACTGTATTTAATTTATTTTTTCACCTTTTTTTTCCCCCTAAAATGCAACTTACACTTATGTTTTAATCTAATAAATTCGTCTTAATTATTTTTCTTAACGTTTAAATTTGCGTGCAACATATTATGTTAGAGGATGTTTACTATAAAGAAGCAAAACAATGGACACCCATTTAAGTTTTTGGTTTTCTTATGTAAGTTTTTAAAATTTTTAAAATTTTGAACTCTTTTGTGTATGTTATGATTTTGGGTTATGGTTATTGTATTTAAGTTGTGAGTGTGTTGATTTTTTTATAATTAGACTATCACAAGGAAAAAATTGGTATTGAGGAACTATTTTGTTTATTATTGTTTGTGCTAACTAGTGCAATGATTAAACATAATCCAAATAGAAATGATCAAACTCATACCACATCTCATATTAAAAAATTAACACAAAGAACAAAGATAATTTAAAATATAAATAGATAAACATTGATAAAGACTAGACTCTAAACAATAAGAACTTAAAGTAATTTTAAAAAAAAAGTTATTTACTTATTTTATAATTTATTATTACTATTTATTTAATAATTTATTTTTAGAAAAGTTTAGCTTAAATATGAATCTTCGTCAAGTTGTGCATTGCACAGGAATAATACTAATACTATATAATAAAAGTTGGGCTTAAAAACTGTGGTTGTGCCAAGTGACTGCTCTTATTAATTAGTAAATTAATTTTATATTATTTGTTAGGATATATTTCCTCCAATTAAGGGATAATATTTGTAGTGGGTAAAAATATGATTTTGTTGACTTTCCTACAATAAATTTGTTATTTGAAGGAAACTCTTCTGAAACTAAGTACACCATGAGTCATTGAAAGGGCATCCTTGGTAAAAGGTTCCTGAAAGGGTGTGAGTGTATACCTAATAGGATCAAAGAATGTGTACCTAGGAATGTCAAAGGGAGTTTTTGGCCTAATGCATCTCGCCCAAGTTAGAGGGATTACCTGGGAGGTCTGAGAGACTGTTCCAAAAAGTCTTCTCAGCCAAAGGGAGTTTTTGGCCTAATGCACCTTGGCCAAGTCAGAGGGAGTACTTGGAAGTGATTGAGAGATTGCTTTGAAAAGTCTCCTCGGCCAAAGGGAGTCCTCGGCCTAATGCACCTCGGCCAAGTTAGAGGAAGTCCTTAAAAAGGTCTGAGAGAGTGCTCTGGAAAGTTTACTCGGTCAAAGGGAGTCCTCGGCCTAATGCACATTAGCTAAGTCAGAGAGAGTACCTATAAGGGCAGAGAGAGTGAGTCATTGGCCTAATGCACCTCGGCCAAGTTAGAGGGGGTACATAGGAGGGTTTGAGAAAGTGATTTGGAAAGTCTTCTCAGTCAAAAGGAGTTCTCGGCTCAATGTATCTCTGCCAAGTTAGAGGGAGTACTGAGGAGGGCTTGAGAGAGTGCCCTAAAAGATCACCTCGGCCAAAGGGAGTCCTCGGTCCAATGTACCTCGGCCAAGTTAGAGGGAATACCTAGGAGGGCCTAAGAGAGAGCTCCAGAAAGTATTCTTGGCCAAAAGGAGTCCTCTGCCCAATGCACCTTGGCCAAGTTAGAGGGTGTACCTAGGAGTGACTGAAAGAGTGCTTCAAAAAGTCTCATTGGCTAAAGGGAGTCCTCGGCCTAATGCACCTCCGTCAAGTAAGGAGGAGTACTTGGGAAGGTTTAAGAGAGTGCTCCAGAATGTCTCCTTGGCTGAACGCACCTCGGCCAAGTCAGAGGGAGTACCTAGGAGTGACAGAAAGAGTGCTCCAGAAAGTCTCCTCGCCTAAAGAAAGTCTTCGGCCTGATGCACCTTGGCCAAGTTAGTGGGAGTACCTAGGAGGGTTTGAGAGAGTGCTTTGGAAATTTTCCTCGGCCAAAGGGAATCCTAGGCCTAATGCACCACAGTCAAGTCAAAAAGAGTACCTAAGAGGGTTTGAAAGAGTGCTTTGGAAGGTCTACTCGGCCAAAGGGAGTCATTTGCCTAATGCACCTTGGTCAAGTTATATAGAGTACCTAGGAGGGTCTGAGAGAGTGCTTCGGAAGGTCTCCTTAGTCAAAGAGAGTTCTTAGCCCAATACACCTCGGTTAAGTCAGAGGGAGCACCTAGGAGGGTCTGAAAGAGTGTTTCGAAAGGTCACCTTGGCCAAAGGGATTCCTCGACCCAATGCACTTCGACTAAGTCAAAAAGAGTACTTAGGAGAGTTTGAGAGAGTGCTCCAGAAGGTCACCTCGACGAAAAGGAGTACTTGGCCCAATGAATCTTAGCCAAGTCAGAAGAAGTACCTAAGATAAGGTTTGCCCCAGTGGAAAAGAATAGTCTTTTTTATTGGCATGTTATTAGTTTGTTTAATAAGTACTAACCTCTACGCATGCGTGTTGCATACTCAGAGGCATTTTTTTTTTGGTCTTAAAAAATAAATTCCATACATGTTAATTTGGGGTTGCTGCATTATTCAATCACATAAAAGCTTAAAAGTGTAAGCTTTTTTTTTTTAGAGAGAGTTTCAACTTATGACGTCCGCTTCTGATGATAGCTCGTTATCATCTGACCAATACACCAATTGGTTTTTGGTATAAGCGAGGATTGAACCCCATATCTAATAACATTTATAATTTGAACATCTTCTCAAAAATGTATAATTTGAACTATATAATAATAATTATTTTTAGTTGTACCCATGTATATACATGGGGCTACACACTAGTTTTCTATAATAATAAACTTCATGTCACCATATTGTATTCTTGATAATTTGATAGTTACAATTGAAGGAGAGATACAAATTTTATTTCTCCTAATTAAGGAAAGCAAATTATATCACTGAATTATGAGATGTTTTTTACTTCACATTACTCTTGTTGACTTCAAGTTGGCCTTGGAATGTGACACCAAATTACCAAAGAGATAGGTCTTTTTATTCGAATCGGTAAAAAATACATGGTATACATTGCTTATTATTTCTTAGTCTAAAAACCATTGGTATGGTTTGCTTGTTATTTCTTAATCTAACAACCATTTTCTATCTATAGAAAAAAACATTTTCTAAGGGTGCTATGAAGTTTTATTCCCTACAAAAGTTGTGGCCGCAGGATATTTGTGTGGATAGTGTTGAAAAAACAATGTTTGACATGAAAATAACTGAAAATGATGGTATTTGTTGTGAGAACAAAACACATATTATGGTGTATGGGTTAGATAAAGTAGAATAAATATATAGTATACTTTAGGCTTATTTTCCTTTACATAAACTAAAATGATGACAATTAGACAACATTAGAAAATTCACTCAAAGCTACTAACGTTCTTTTCTTTCACATAGTCTGATTTGAAACAGTAGACAATTATAGCTGCCATGCATAAAATAGAGATAATTGTAATAAACACAACAGGTTCTCTCAAGAGAGAAATTAAAGAAACTACACTTTAATGTAATACATGTGATTAATAAGAAATATACATAGCACTATTTGGAAGAAAGAATTGAAGAGGAAGAGATTAATTTTTACCTCTAGGCGGCCAAGGGAACTCATACTCGGTATGTTCAATTACGTCCTGTGTGACTCTTGAATCGTTCACACTCCCTTCCCATCCAGCATGCACATATGTAAACCGCATGTCGAAGTTGCATGCACACATCACGTTTTGGGTGATGTCATTCCTTCTATCTCTGAATGCAGTGGTCCTACTGAATGGTGTAGAAGCACTTATGTGCATCCCATCAATGGCCACCACACATTTCTGTTAAGAAATTAGTAATGCGCATTATTCTTTGCGATCAATAGAATAAAAGCATCGTTTATTGGGTTTGAGCATAAACCGTTGTAGGGTGTATTAGGAACTGCCTATTGTATAACAAATATTTGATAAATTAAAATGAATAAAATGAAGAAGATATTGAATTCGTATTTGTAAAGAAAACATTGTCTTCTATGTTTATAGCATTATACCAACATTCTATTGGGTAATGTGAACAATTGACAATTTAGGCAATCATTGAATTACTAATAAGATAGCAGTATAATAGCATACCTCAAACCATGGATAACATTTCTTGTTTCCACGAAGTGAATGAGGAAGCTCAGCTGCATCAGCATCGGGCCGAATGATGATACATCCTAGTGCATGGATAGCCTGCAATGCATGCCAGAACGGCCTTTGAATGGTCTCAAGAGAATGTTGAAAGCAATTGCAAGTTAGGCAGAAGTCAGCATTGTGTCCAACGATACATAACGTCCTAACCGACTCCTCCACGGACACAATGCCAGTATCCTCCTCTAATAGGTGTAGCCTCTTTAGCTCATTACACAAGTGTTGGAATATGTGTTTGCCCATGCAAAATATGTTGTAACAAACTTGGTGATTTCCTTCTAATACTTCTTGAACGTATGACCTCCCACTTAAGATACTAGTGCACATAGGACATTTGATGTAGTATTTTTGAATGTACTCTATACATAGCTAAACGTAGGCTGTGACAATCTCAAGCTTGACATTACTATCATCGTGATTTGAATCGGAGTTGGCCATGACTGAATCATACCTATGGGCAGCCAACAAGTGCACATGAGCCACTAAATAGAAGTACACACGCGCATGCACACACACACACACACACATATGGATATATATATATATATGTAGACACCCTATTTCATTCCTCAATTATAATGCATACCTTTTGCGCATGCGTCCCCTGAATGATGAACCAATTAAATGATATGTATAACTCCTTGATTTCTCTCTCATTTGACACGTTTTTATTTTATTTTAAGTGCATTTGAACCAACCATTTTTAATCCATGCATGCTTGCCTTTTCCCCCCTTTTCCACAAAATCTTCAATTTTTGAAAGTTATATCCAAAAAGATCAAGTTTTGTCCCTCAAGCTCCTTTTGTTAATTTAACTTAAAGAAAATTGCATTTTATTTCAAATATACTAGCAAACCAAGCTTTAGTGGTCCAAAAGAAAAGGAAAAAAAAAAATGAATGGTGAGACGTACATTTTGAGTACAGTGGACGGACACCTCCCACACTAAGAAGGTCCAGCGTGCCCTCAGCTACACAATTTTTGTCTTCGTTGTCATTCCATTGTTCTAGCGGGGCAATAGGGTATGTGTAAACAAAAACGGATAGTGGGTGCGTGGATTTTGAATTTTGAAAAACAAAGATGGGAGACCATATAAGGAGGGGCAAAAAAAGGAGAGAAAAGGATGAGAAAAAGAAAGAAAACTAGAGGGAACAAAAGAAAAATATGGAGACTCCATTTTCGCTTGATTTCAGAACTAAGATGTACCTGTCGTTTTTCATCTCCTAAAATAATTTTCACTACATCTCTTTGCATTCTAATTTTCAAAAGCCTTCAAAAAACACAAAAAGAACATTGAGAGAGATCAAAATTTCTTGGGACAAAATCCAGTCTTGAGGGGGACAAATCTAGCCCCAAACTAGCAAGTCCAACATCCAAGTTCCTGCTATTATTAGCCAGGCCCGCACTATACAAAACTGGTTCAGTACCTCTCTGTCAACCATTGCCGGTTGAGCATTGTGTGGTGGGAGGACCATCCTTCGGAGAACGCCTTTATCGTCGCCATTCATCTCAGTGGAGTCATCATCAAACTCGTCCAAGGAATTGCTGTGGCTTTTTAAAATGTGGACCTATGCATTGAAAGCTTTTGATGAAAACATGGGTTTGTAAACATGAGTTTGTAATATATATATATGTGTGTGTGTGTGTGTATTTCTATATATATATATATAATATGTGTGTACATATTTTATAACAGATTTGTCACCAAATAAACTGTACAAGAGAAGACAACAGCAAAACATATTTCATATATAAATAGCACTAGTCCAAAGCATTAGAATAATAAAAGAAGGCATCATGCAAAAATTGTCCAGAGCATTAACATAATACACAGTTAATCCATTAAAATTAAACCAAAATAGGACTAATATATTGCCACGGTTATCTAAACGAACCACACCATTAACCACCCCCACCGCTATTGTAGTCCACTACCAATAAACTCAATCCAAACCCTTCTTCTATCTACCATCGTAGCAAAGAAAGCGGCTATACTCTTGGGATTATGAAGCTCCGTTACGACCTTGCAGTAAGTGAAATGATCCACATTGGTGTGCTTGTTGAGCAGTGATACTGCTTGCGTAATTGACTGTTGCTCACCTCCCGCAAAAGACTCTCCTGTGTCGATGGACTTATTTAACCTCCGGTTCCTCATCTCAGTGAACCCCCAAATTGCCTTAGTCATGGTTTCAAGGGAGTCTCATTTCTTCCTTTTTCTGCTTAACTGAGCCGGTTTAGCTGCTCACTTTTCAGGTCGCCTCCGGCTTTGCCCTTCACCCGATGTGGGCAGCTCCTCCACATCGTCCACACTATCAGCGTTGACATTAACATGTACCCCTGATGATAGGAAGGCTGCATCTAGCTCTTGCTTTTCAGAACTGTTTGGAGCTGGTTGGGCAGATGATATATGGAGGAAACCCATGGCTATGTTCGCATTGAAAAGCCTGCCCAATAGCTCGTAGTGCTGTAGCCCTTTTTTGCGGAATTCCTTGCATCGATGGTTGGCCTATTAACAATCGTATATATGTGGTTAAAGAACTTACTTATATAAAAACCAATACAAATGACTTTGATAAATAATTTTGTTTGGATTATGTTCAGCATTTACTGCAATTGCACTAGCCCATGCACCATCACTTCCCACAACCGTTTTTGCAATGGGGTACCATTCCATTTTCGTATGTTCGAGGAGCTAGGAGAAGACACAAAGTCGACTTTTCAATCTTTGATATTTTTGCCTAAGTTGTTCTTTGTTGTAATTTTTATTTGT
The DNA here is from genome assembly GCF_040712315.1 of Castanea sativa. Classification (NCBI taxonomy): domain Eukaryota; kingdom Viridiplantae; phylum Streptophyta; class Magnoliopsida; order Fagales; family Fagaceae; genus Castanea; species Castanea sativa. Next base: position 53,903,523 of record NC_134023.1, on the reverse strand, counting down.
GCGTAAGTTAAACTCACGCACAATGAATGTCCAGAGTCTTGTCTTAAACTCGCCTTGGGGCATATTCCCTCAGGCTTACTCCTCTACCAATATATCTATGAAATACTTCTCCACTGGGGGAGGCCACAACTTTCCATCCTCAACATCAGTTGTGGCATTTTCCATTTAAATAAATTTTTTTATACTCACATATACTCCTCATTTGAAATTTTATGATACGGATTAAAAAACATGAACTTCCTACTCACTAAAACAACGAAGCAGCAGGCATATAAGAGTGAATCCAAGTTACACAATCGTCACGTGGTTGATAAAATTATAAGGAGAAAAGTATGAAAATGCCATAACAGAGTTGAAGGCAGAGGTTGATTTTCAAGAGATAAAGGCAACAACAATAACCCTAGAAAATGAAAAACAAGTATAACAAGTATATAATCTTGATTAATCTGTTTTGCAATGTGTATACCAAGCAAACTAATCATAATCTTGTTTTTCTCACAATACACTAAACATATTGAAGTGGACATCATCTACCAAAAATAGTTTCATCAAAGAACATCCAAAGCATATATATGTGATTACATAACAGGTTTACAGTTACATATACAGATCTAAAGGATTTAAACACAACAACACAGAGGCCACAAATTAAACAAAAAAAAATGCATGACCTAGCTACGAAATTAGAACAGAACAATCAAAAAAATGATGAACTAGCTATGAAATTATAACAGAACAAGCAACAAAATGACAACAAATAAGATCACATATATAAGGAACTGAAGGTAACATGGTCAAAATTTCATTACATTGATGCAGACCTACCAATAAGGGAACACGGTGAGGGGAGGAAGCATTCAAGGGCATTGATGTTCTATATAGCAATGTTGAGGTGGAGGAGGATGAGAATGCAGTATCTGATTCCATTTGAATGAAGAAGTGAGACTAAATAAGCACTAACGTGGGTTAATGTGATTTGAGATGAGGTAGATTTAGATGTGAAAGAAAGCTACCACAACATTTGGGAAAAATTAAAAATATTACCTGACCAAGCCCTAGCGATTGTGTGAGTTTAACTTAAAGCGGAGCAAGGGTGGGTGGACTGCAATTTGTGTCGGTGAGGGTTGGGGATCTTTATGAGGGTGAGGGGCAGTTGGGCAAAGAACACGATTTTGAGCAAGGGGTTTAATGGGTTTGACTTATGTTGGTGGTGCGGCGTGAGGGACAGAGCGTGTAGAAGACGCCGCGGATCGGTCGGTGAGGAGTAATGGCATTGGGTGCGATGGGGGTTGAGATGACGTTAGTTTGCTTATCTATTGTGAGGGAGAGAGCTTTGACTATGGTGAGATGGGTCAGTGAGGAGAGTTAATGGCGGTGGGTGAGATGGGTTGGTGTGAGTTATGGCGTTGGGTGAGATGGGTCGGTGCCGTTTGAGGATAAGTTAAAGCTCTGAAGTTGGTGGGTGAGTTTTGAGAAAAAGTGTTAATGCAGATAGGGTTTGGGATGAACATGAGGGTAGAGGGTCTGATGAGAGGAAGAGAACTGAACACAAATATGTCACATCAGGTGGGACCTAAGGGATTTCAAAATAATTACGGTATTGCCACTAGAACACATTGTTTGTTGTTTAAAAAGAGGTCCCAGGTGATTTTAAAAAGCATCATTTCAAAATCGTATTTTCAACAACGTTTTCCAAACAACACTGAACACAGATTTGTTGCCAAACGTGTGTTTTTATTTTTATTTTTCAACACCAGTGTTCAGTGTTTAAACACTGAACACTAGTGTTTAAACTTGGTGACCAAAAGGCCACATAGCATTCATAAGCTAAATGCTTTGATGAAATTGATTAATAAGAAAGAGGGAGAGTTGTGTCTCTGTGCAAGTACTACCATCTTTGGTTGGTTTAATTTGTGTGTGTGTTATCTCTGTACAAGCGTTGTCCTTTCGCTGTTCTCATGTCCACAAGGAACTTCACTTTTTCCAATCATCTCCTCCTTTGTTTTTATTCCTTACTGCATTGTGTTTTGGTTTTTCATTCTTGATTGTTCACTCCTTGAAATTTCTTCTTCTATTTTGTTTTAACCTCATATAAATTTATTTTCTTCTTGTGTAAGGTAGAGAGGATAAAAAATAAATATGGGCAAAACTTAAATACAAGATCTTAAGTGTAGTAAATGAGTTCTTCAATTAAATTTAAACATGCGGGTGCATTGACCAAGAAAACCCAAACATTGTCATTTTTATCAAGAACTACTCTTAAAGTTTTCTACCTAAATTTTACCTAAAGGATATAATTTTCCTTTGTATACCTTTATATAACAATTAATATTTCTTATAATATATATATATATATATATATATATATATAAGAAAAAAAATTAAGAACAATCATTGATTTATATTTACTGTTCATGTAAATTATATACATGAACAATATTTTATTGTATATTGTTTTAGTCTGCAATGTAAATCTTACATGAATAGTGAAATGTATGTAAACTAATAATTTTCCAAAATGTAACTAGGTAACATACAAAAAAAAAGGATTGTATCTCATTTATTATATTATTTCATATGCTCTATCTAGGGGTGTTCACCATACCGCAAAACCATACAAACTGCAAAAATCATACCAAAACCGCCTGCAAAATGGCATAACCACACCGCATTGCATGATACAGTGCAGTTTATAGTTTTATAATAAGAAAACTGCACAAACCGCACCACACCGCACCCTTTCTATATATTAATATTGACTATATTATTAATATGTTAATAACTCTAGTTTAAAAAAAAAAAAAAAAAAACCCTAGCAAGTGTTTATTAGAAAAACTAGTCCAAAATAAAGAAAAATTAGCTCAATAGTTTAAAACTTAGCCTAAAACAAAGGGAAAAATTAGTTTTGGATTGGGTAGAAAAAAACCCAAAATTTGAAAAAGATACAGTCTTCAAATTGCATATTATACATCATATCGCACATGTGATTGCAAAAATGAAGTACTGTGCGGTTATGTTTTGGCTAAACTCTAAATAGCTCCACACAGTACTGCACAACATATATGACCACAAAAATAAGATGCGGTGCAGTTATAGTTTTGGCTAAACTGCATTGCAAAGTGCGGTGTTAAAAATGGCCCAAAATCACACCACATTGTGAACACCCCTAGCTCTATCCATATATTTATATATAAAAAAAAGTTAATTCGATCAACTGACCTAACCTTTTAAACACATTAGAGACATGTGAGATAAAATTGTTAATTAGCTCATTTTCCTTGCAATGGAAGGTTTCTTCTAGAATTTTTTTTTAAAAATTTTTTTTTCTGTTTTAAAAAGGATTAAGTGCAATGTACTTGTTGGGATGATGATATATGGCTAAAAATGGATATGTATCATAATCGCAATGGGACTAGGGCAATTGGGCATTGGACAAACTTTACCCTATTTTTATCCTTTTAATTTTACTAGTATGTAGCCTTGTGCATATGCACGGGTACATTTAAAAACAGTTACAATTATACAATTAAATTTATACATCATATTAATTTACACGTTTTTAAAATCATACGTTTCTGAAATATGAAATAGTTTCTCATTAAAATCCGTTTTTACACTTTTATAATCGGATTTTAGACTATTCCGTTTTAGCACCCAATAATTTGCTTGCCACAAAAATAAAAAACTTAGATAGACGCGTGGCGGAAAATTGGACTCAATTAAAATCCAATTTAGAATCTAACTAGATTTGGACTTTTCAATTTGTACCCTCAATAATTCATTTAAAAAAAATTAAAAATTAAATAAAATACGTGGCACAAAATTGAGAATTTAATATATATATATATATATATATATATATATATATTAATATTAGGGGAATTTTAACTCTAAAAAAAATTAGGGGAATTCCCACCAGTCTTTCCTTGGCGTTTTTACAGAACTAACTACAAAACTCAAACTATATCATTAGTAAGCAAACGTTTGAAACATATTTGGTTTCTAACAATTCGAGTCTATTGGACTCGATTTTCGGTTTATATTTCTCCATCGCGGCACTGGCTGAGCTGGACAGGGAGGCCACGTAGGCACAAAAATCAAGTTTGTTGAACTCGATTTTTGGTCAAGAAAATCGAGTTCAATGAACTCGATTTCTATGTTTCACACTCACGGGGGTGCACGTGATCACTTTAGTAAATCGAGTCCAGTGGACTCGGTTTTTGGTCACGTGATCACTTAAGGTAAATCGAGTCTACTGGACTCGATTTTTGGGCACCATGGTTTTCGGGCACATGGATGTAACTCGAGTCAAGGAGGCTCGACTTATTTGCTTCTAAAAATCGAGTCTCCTGAACTCGATTTCTGTGAATGGTCCCCAACCCATCCACGTGTCATGTGGGTCCCAACTGAGACCTTTTTCCCCCTTACCCGGCTCACTTATGCTCTCATTTCTCTTCTGCTCTCACAGCAGCACCACTCACACAACCCTCATCACTCACACAACTTACTTCACTCACACAACAATCACACTCATCTTTCATTAACTTTCATCAACTCTCAGGTAATGTTTTTTTTACAATATTGATAATATTTTTTGTTAGTTAAATATAATGGTTATTTGCTAGGTTTTTTTTTTTTAAGAAACAATTATAACATATTAGGAAAATTTTTGTTTTTTTGTTTGTTAGTGTAAATATTGTGATTAGTTTGTTTGTTTGTGGGTAGTTTGTTAGTGTAAATATTGTGATTAGTTTGTTTGTTTGTGGGTAGTTTGTTAGTATATTGTGATTATTTGTTAGTTTTTTTAATTATTATTATGATTAATTATTGGAAATACTTAGTACTAAATATTGTGATTATAACTTACAACATATTTGGAAATTTTTTTTTTGTTAGTGTAAATATTGTGATTAAATTATTTGCTAAGTTTTTTTTAGGAAATTAATATTGTGATTGTAAATTGGGAATTTTTAGTACCAAATATTGTGATTAATTATGTTATTACAACATATTGGGAATATTTGCTTATTTTTTGTTAGTGTAAATATTGTGATTAAATTATTTTGTAGGTTTTTTAAAAAAATTAATATTGTGATTAAATTATTTTGTAGGTTTTTAAAAAAAATTAATATTGTGATTAATTATTGGGAATATTTAGTATTGGGGAAATATTTAGTACCAAATATTGTGATTATGCTAGGTTTTTATTCAAAATTAATATTGGGAATATTTAGTACTAAATATTGTGATCAATTGTTAGGAATATTTAGTACTTTTAGGTTTTTGTCATTGGTATGAAATGGATTATGAGTTTGATACCTAAGACACCCATTACAGTCTTTTTAGTATAAATTATTTCAAGATATAGTTGTTTCAGATTTGTAACAAAGATTTCAATGGGTAACTAGTTGCTATAATATTTTTGTTCATCATATCTTATTTGAATGGGTTTTGAAAGTCATGCCTCTAGAATGATTTGGATGTGAGTATATGCAAATTTGGTTGAGGTTAGTATTGTTGGCATGTCATACCCAAAGTTTTGTGATTGATGTTGATTGAGAGTTATAAATTTGTCACTAACACAATTGCACTTGATGATCTATAGGTTGATAATGATCTATATAAATATATACTACGGTGGATCCCTTAGCAATGCCAACCCTTATGACGGATTTCCATTTCAAGGTCCGGGTATCCAAGGTCGTTATATGATGATACGCCATAAGTTAAAGACCTTAAGTGATTTGAAGATAAAAATTATGGAAGAGCTGCAACTGAACCCTGCTTTGCATGACATACATATTACTTTCCGTTCTCCACATGAAGTCCTCAATCAATGCATTAATTACAGATATATGGCGATAACAGAAGACAAACATGTGAAGTTCATGTTTCACAAGATGCGTCAATGGGAACAAATAGCAAATTTTGAGTTGTACGTCACTTTGGAGCCGCGTGCAGAAGTCGGCATAGAGGATATTGTACAAACAACTACATCTCTACAGTTTGCAGTCCTAGATGATCAGTGCACCACGTTGGGAGGCTATACACCCCCTTTTCAAGAGACACCAAGAACAGTTGAGAGCGAACCTGTTAATAGATATGAAGATCAATTTTGTACACATCGAGGTGAATCCTCTACAGTTCCAGTAGTTGAAGCTGAAGACGAACACTGTGTTGGGGAAGATCTTGACGATAGAGATGAGTACGAAGAGAGGATTGAGCGAGGTGACTTTGATAGGGGTGTTGATGACCATGAAATTACTCTCAATCCTAATGTTGATGATATGGATGAATGTGATGAAGATGATGCAAACCCTACTGTTAGAGTTCAGCATGTTACAAATGCAACCCCCGTTTATGAACCTCTCGCCTTATCATTTTATGAAAATACTTGGGAAAATATGGTTGATCCTGAAGTTGGTGAGCAAGCATTTGCTTCTTCTTGGAATGCGGACATGAATTTTTGTACGGGCTTGATTTTTGCGAATAAAGCAGCTGTGAAACGTGCATTAACAATTTATGCCGCAAAGCATAACAGAAACTTTCTGACTAGTAGGTCGACCAAAAGTAGACTGTATGTGAAATGCATGGATGAGTCATGCAAGTGGTACGTTGGAGCAGTGATGAAGCCTAAACAGGGAACATGGATGGTCACATCTTATGGGGGTCCTCACAGTTGTATGACCCTTGGCATGGCTCTTGATGGTAGAATGATGGATTGTAATTTTCTTGCAGCAGAATTTGTTCCAATGTTGCGAGAAAATCACACGGCAACAATTCAACACCTTAGAGATTACATCAAAGGGAAGTATTATGAACATAAGCTTTCTTACTATAAGGTATGGGATGCGAAACAAAGGGCTATTGCAAAGATATTCGGCGATTGGGAAGAGTCTTACGAAAGGCTGATAAAGTTGTTGTTGGCATAATTGGATCAAGAAGCCGGCACCCGTCGGTATCTCACCGAACCGAGGGAGGAAGGTGTTACAATATTGCGATATGTATTTTGGGCTTTCGCTCCTTGCATTGAAGGATTCGGACATTGTAAACCAAGAATCGCATTGATGGGACCCATTTGTATGGTAAATATCGAGGGGTGTTGATGATTGCAATGGCCACCGATGCCAACAACAAGGTTTTGCCTCTCGCCTTTGCTGTTGTGGACAAAGAGTCAGGGCCTAGTTGGAGGTGGTTTTTAGATTGCGTCAGGTTTGCACTGGGGGATGTGATAGCAAATAAGGACATATGCATAATTTCTGACCGACATAAGGGTATTCGAAATGCAATTGCCAACTGGCCTAGAGATGATCATGGACGAGTACGAGTATACCACAGATATTGCCTTCGACATGTTGCTAGCAACTTCAACACGCATTTTCAAGACGCCACTTTAAAGTCATTGGCCTTGAAAGCGGGGTATGCTATTCAGGAAGCTAAATTTGAGTTGTACATGCAACCTATCAAGGAAGCCGAGATCGAGGCCCTTAGGAAGAAATCAGCCACTGAACAACAGGTAAGTGAACATGACCCATCCATCATGCCATACACATATCTAATGAAAGAGGATATAGAGAAGTGGACCCAGCTACGTGATGGTGGATACCGTTATGGGGCTATGACAACCAATGTCTCAGAGTGCTTCAATGGAGTACTCAAAGGTGCCCGTGGCCTGCCCATTGCTGCACTGGTTGAATTCACTTGGAGCAAACTTGTTGCGTATTTCCATGATCGACACAAAAAAATTACTCATGATCTCTTGGAGGGCAAGGTGTGGAGTAAATATGCCTTAGAAATCTTTGATGCAAATTTGAAAAAATCTAAAACACACCAAGTAAGGCCGTTTAATAATGTCCATGGTGTATATCAAGTAACGACTGCGTACAACATCCATAGCTCTGGAGGGGGACAACATAGTCATGAAGTAAACATATTGGCCAGAACATGTGGTTGTGGAAAGTGGCAAAATCGAAAGATCCCTTGTTCACATGCGATTATAGTTCTTCAGTACTTGGGGCAAGATGGAACTGCATATATTGACCCATGTTATAGTTTGGACAACGCCATTCGCACCTACTCACACCAATTTGTGGTGCCAAAGTCAGAGTCATTGTGGAGGGATGTGGAAGGTCCAAAGTGGGTGCCTGACCCAGACCTGTTGCGGGCCAAAGGCCGACCTGTGAAGTCTAGGATACGGAATGAGATGGATGGGGTCCGGCGAAAACCGGGAAGCCGAAGGCCAGATTCTGACTTGAGGGAGATTCAACAAAAGCAGAGCTGTGGACTGTGTCATCAACATGGGCATAACCGTAGAAAATGTCCGCTTTCTCGTGGGGCTTCGACAAGCAATACTGACCCAACCTAGGTAAGTGATGCTTTTATATAAAATTTCATGATTGTATCAATCATCCAAGTTACATAGATTAGTACCGTTGTTTTGGCTGTTGGTACCTAACGACAATATTTCAATTTTTCTCAGGTATGCAGATACTCGATTTTGGAATGCCATTCTAGATGTAAATTGTGGTTCTCCTTATTGTGTATTTGAACTTACTACTGGGTTATATCGGCACAATTATTATTTTCTTTTATCACTGAATGCACTTGTAATCGAAGTATTCTGTATCCAATGTACCTGTTTCTATATTGTGATATTATGAATGGTTAATTTTATCTTTCAATTAGTTGTTAATTATTTCTATTAGCTGTTATACTCATCTGTGTTGGTGCTTCTTGTTGAGACTATAAGAAAAAAAAGCAAAAAAAAAAAAAGAAAAAAAAAAGGAAAAAAAAGTAAGCAAAAAAACGGAAAAAAAAAGGTAAGAAAAAAAATGGGAAAAAAAAGGTAAGAAAAATTAGTAAAGCAAAAGAAAGGAAAAAAAAAAGTAAGAAAAAAAATGGAAAAATGTAGGAAAAAAAAAAGGTAAGAAAGAAAATGGGAAAAAAAATGTAAGAAAAAAAAGTAAGCAAAAGAAAGGAAAAAAAAAAAGTAAGGAAAAAAAAGTAAGAAAAAAAAGGATACGAAAAAAGTAAGGAAAAAAAAATTCAGAAAAAAACTAGTAAAAATCGACTTCATAGGGATCGAGTTTGTCCCAACTCTCTGGCTGAGCCATCTGCCTGGAAACTCGAATTTGGGGAGTTTGTATGGTGTAAAGTTTTAGATGGAGAGTTTTTCTCCTAAAAAGTTGTAAGTGAAAATAATTTTTTTTTTTTTATAAGAGTCTAACTATTTTGTAATAGAGTTATTGTGAGTTTATGACTAGTTAATATTATGAGCATGTTTAAATAAATAAAAAAATTGTTATGCCAAAAATTTTGAATATATTTATAGCATTTGGCAATTGGCGTACTATTTAAAAAGTGTTGTAAACATGTCAAAGTTTTAAATAAAATTGTGTGAATAAAACTAAAATAACTACAATAGTAACTAAATATGCCTCACAAAATAAATATAATAACTAAAAAATAATTTATCATCCCACTCTTTGGTCATTACTCAATACATAATAATGTTTTTTTTATTATAATTTGAATGATAATGTTTATACTACGAAAATATCAGGAATAACAACCGAGTCATTTCAAATACCTTTCCTATAATATTTTCAAAAGAAGAATCAAACTTTTTGAAATGGCCAATTTTAAATAACATGTACATGTTTAGATTTGATTTGGGGAGTAAAAAATAGTAAAAATGCTGAAGCCAAAATAAGCTAAACGCCCAGAACACCCCAGCATGGAAAGAGATTTTTTTTTTTTGGGTACTGGAATATGCATTGGGTGCAAAATGGAATTTAAAACATTTCTACTTAAATTAACCAGTGGCCAATGGTATACCTCATCTCCTTTAAGTTCCATATTATTGGTATATACTATATACTCAATCCTTCCTTCCCAAAAAGATACTAGCATAAACATTGGGTAAAACTCTACAATATCATTGTTACTGAACCAAATAAAGTCTCTTGTTACTAGAACCTCTCAAACCAAATGAGGTCTTCCATTGCCCACAAGAGCAAGGCTAAAGCAAGATTTTTCTTAGGTATTGCCTTGAAAGCGCGCACACACATAGAACTAAAAAATGGTAAAACCAAATAGAATTTAATTAAAACTCCAGAACAATTAGCAACAATAGTCTGTCCAACAACACTACACAGCCATGAATCATAGGGCTCTGATAAGTGATATAACCTTAGAGACAAGTCTATCTATAAATTGTTTCAAAGACCAACTGGAAATGCATGAGCTTAAAGGATTTTAGGCCCCCATCTCCTACGGAGAAAACATCTATAGCAGAGTCCAAGTTCAAGAAGAGCTTTATGCCCCAGCTTACTTCAACCATTTCCTGTTCCACCGTGCTCGGCATAACTGGATAGTAGTGGTAATGAAGCTCTCCAACATCATCACCGAGAGAGCTTTTTCCATCCATCAGGTCCCACATAATAAACTGATAAAAAGAACAAGTCCAAATTACACCACAATTCTCAAGCATCCTGTACATCGTATGCTATATAAATTGATCAAGTGCAGAATATGTAAAAACAAAGTGCCTACATCATATGCTATATTCACACGAAGGCATGCCAGGCTATTTTCTATGGCTAGGCTATGGTCTCTTCAGTGGGCATTGGATCAGCCACCACTACACCAATTTCTAGCTGCCTAATGTATATACAAAGCAATAAGACTTCACTATACTAAAAAGGTTCGCTTAACAAATTGGACTTTTCCTGATAACATCAACACTACAAAGCAAACAGCATAAAGCTAACGATACTAAGTTATAATAATCGTTATACAGTCACTGACTCAAATGATTTGGAGCCAACATGCCTGAAAAAATATGTTCTGAATCTGGGAAAACAAGACAATCATTTTAATACATTACCTTAATGCCCAGATTTCGTGCCAAAACTAACGATCGAGCCTCCTCCAGCCATAGTGCCAAGCATGTAAGGATTGATTTCAATGATTTTCTTTACAGATCGTGATGCCGATAAGATAAGGAAAGAAAGAGTAAGTGCAACATGACATTTCCCATCCACTTTAGACAATGCAATTGAACACTACGATTACTGTCACTTGCAACATTAATTAGTCAATTATCTCGAAAAGGAACTAATACATGCTATTCCAGTTAACTAACAAAGGATAATTTATAATACCAAGCTAACTGTGAGCATGTTTGTGTAACTACAGACATAAGCATGATCATCAACAACAAGTCTAGTTTCTGTAAAGAAATTGATATGTACAAAATCAGCATCCAAAACCCATATATAATTATATGCAAGATAGGAAAAAAGAAAGAACAGAAATAACATACAGATATAGCCTCCCATGCTAGCTCGAGAATCAGTAGCAACCATGACACCCTCTTTGAATATGAACGCAAGTGTGGTGGTTCCCTTTGCTGGCTTCACCATCTGTATAGCCTCTTTTTGGAATCCATCAAACTGAAACAAAAAAAAAAACAAAAAAAAAGAGTCAATATTCAGCCAATTAAACTTCTACTTTTCTCTCATGTGAATAGAGAAATCAGAGAAAATAACAAAACAACATTTGAACTCACATTGACCAACCTCCGTAACATGAGTCATGGCTCCCAACCATGTTATCTCTAGGGGTTAAATGGACCTCACTTCTAATAGAAATAAAACAATGACATTATGAAGTAACTTTCCATACCAAGTCACTACGAATGCAGCTCCTGGCTTCATGATATGCAGTAAAAATTTTGTCAAAGATGGCCAGTCTTTTCTCTGCTGGCAGTGAATCTGCGGCTGGACCATGTAAATCTTTTTCCAATTCTTGAGCTGAACAAATTTGTCACATAAAGCAAAACTTGAGACACAAAGCAAAACTTGAGACTTTTTGGACTATAAAAGTAAAGAAGGGGAGAAAAAAAACCAGCAGACACAACCATACTTGAATAAATTCAGAGAAGTTACAAGTGCACTAGTTAAGCAAGAGAAAAAGGTATATTTTTCACAAACGGGATAGTTGCATAAAATATAATCATCGCCAAATATCCAGTTGTGGCTGGAAACCATCAGAAGACTTTTAGTGTGGTTTAACTCATGGGACTGAAAGAAGTGAAGAAATATACCATTATCCGCAAAAAATTACATACAAACCTACAATAAGATAAGATTGAGAAGAATGTTAAAATAGTCATTACCCAAAAGATAGAAGTGAGGAATTTAACTGGCATAAAGTTATTTACTGAACAAGAATGGAGAATGGCTACTTCAGAAGGACGTGAAAGAGAAAAGAGGAAGAGAAAATGATTGGGTGGGGGGGGGGGGGAGCAAAAGAAAAACATACTCTGGAAACCTTCCCTCAATTATTGACGTGTGTAGATCTCGGCTAAGCTGCAATTTTAAAGAAATTCACTTTCATTTATAGACCAAACAAGGAACAGGTCAAAGGGATTTCTGAGATAAATTTCCACTCAAAATTAATTTACGCCTAAATCAATTAATTCATTATTATTTTATTTTTGAGGTGAGATTTGATGATCAAATTCATTTCCAATGGCAAAGTATCAAGAGTAAAAATCAGTATATTTAAGGAGACAAGACTGCACCTGGCACTTTTGAAATTCATTAATGCTGTGTCCCAGTTCTGATCTTGTTCAAACAACAAGTTCCCTTTCATATAGGAGGCATAAGCCTACATATTGGAAATTGAAAGTTAGCAAAATGAAAATGGAAGAAGTTATGTAAAACTAGATTAAGTAAAAGATAGTTCTCAAAATAGAGTAATCAAAAGATAAGTATCAAAACATTCACTATCCAAAAAAATTAGGCAGCAATTCAATAATCAACATATGATTCAATGTGTTAATGGTAAAAAGTGATACACTGATTAAATAGCCTATAGTTTTGAACAAGACCCACAGATCATTCATACTCCCTCAAGCATTTCAAAATCCTGTGAAAACTTGACGGTGAAATGATATAGTATAGCAACACCTCAGCTTCTAACGATGTTCTGGAATCTCCCTTGATTGCGCACAACTGAGCAAACAGTGTAGCCCATTTAACTGCTTTCCTCAGCCTTCCAATCAAATAGATACGCTGACGCGAATTTGGACCATCCGGAAGCTGCCTCTTCTCCATGGCATGGCTCCAAGCTCTCTCTGCCGTGTAAAGCACAAGATGAAGAAACCTATTTCAAATCCAAGTAACGTAAACTGTTAAAAGTTGGAAGCTTTATTAATTTACAGCAGCTGATCCTATCTACAAAATTGTCCCATGTACCCTATCTACAAAATTCTCACCCTTCGAATCAATGTGCAAATAATTTATCTGCTCTTCTTCAACTTCAGACACAAAAGGTTGTCCCTTCAACTTCACTAGGTGGTGTTTGACATGACCTCAGCAAGGCATACATGGACATGATAAAACCCGGAGTACAAAACCCACATTGCGAGCCATGAGATTGTGCCAATGATTCCTGCAGAACATTTTGGAAACATACTTGAGGACCACAGTTAGACAAACTCAGCTCCACAGAAAGTGGCTATAATAAACACAAGTAAACTACTGCAATCTCCAAAGTAGAGCAGATTGATGAACTAAAATATTAGCATTCAACAAAAAGATAAAAAGTATATGATTCCATTTAACAAAAAGATAAGAAGTATATGATTCAAATGTTGACCCAACATAGTGGATAATGAAACAATGATGTCGGACTAGATATGTCATCCCCCTCTCACTGCTGTAACAGTCAACATATTATAACTCACACATTCTTAGAGAGAATGAAAGACAAAGATAGATTAATCACACACACAGGGGTTGTATCTAGAAGTAGAACCCATAAATCCACTTTATCGTCAAGATTTAAATAGGGGAATACCTCCAAGCTGAAAGTACGGAGACAAATGGATTTTAACTTCATGCATTTTTTTTAGCATCATCATCACATATGAGTTACATATAATTTCATCTATAAACCTAAACTTACTGAACCTTAAAAATTAAACCAGGCAGATTGATGTCAAGTGCATGAACTTTTTAAGGTCAGGTAGGTATATTTGATCAACACCAAAAGATAAATTACTAGAAAAGAAACAAATATGTTCACCTAGATAACCAAACTATGACAAATTCTAAACCTTTTGAGACAGTTAGGAAAAGATCCATGAATTAAAAATAGAAATCCATCGTTCACATGTTAACCATAACTATGTCGGCCCTCTCCTAATAGATAGTTTTCATGCATAAATTATTTTTAAATCAAAGATAAATAAACAGCAATCCTATGATTTTGTAAATAGTTTGCTACAATTAAAGAACAATGTTTCCTGCTTTTCAAGTTTGAGTTATATACATGTATACATATTAAAAAATGACTTGTGACCAGATTTGTTTACCATTTGTAAGAACCTTCCGAATCAGCAATATATCTTAAGTAGTAATGTACATGTCATAACAATAATGATATAGCACAACCAAGCCTGACCCAAACAATAAGATGAACTTCAATGCTACCCAAAAGTAGAGGTAAAAAATGCAGCTCTGCTGTCATATTAAGTAAAAATACAAATGCTACCCCAATTAACTTATCTAAGTTATGCAGCCAGACATATGATATATATCCAATTTGGTCAAGGAACAACAGCAAGCACTGTGAGCCTTGTGTTTTGACTCATCATATTACAGCAAACACTAAGGACAAGGTTTGCAACTACAACTGGGAATATTTTGACTCATCATATTACAGATTTGTATGGAATAATAAAGTGGAAAACTATGTCAACAGCAAGAACATATGCTCATGTCTCCATAGATTTTCAATGGCTTGTGATCTAAGTGCAACACATGCCGAATAACTTGATTTTTGTGAAATCAAGAGTATAATGGCCTTGTTGAGACTTGAGAGATATTTACTTTTTTTTCATTATGGGGTGTGTGTGGGTTAGGGGAGGATAGCAAGGTCTGAGCCCTCCCTTTTTTCTAATTTGATGCTGTCACAGGGCAACCCTAAGGGTCACGCTGGTTCATATTCTCTTTCAAATTTGAACCACTTCCAATTTGCATACATTTTTACCTCATTCTCAAAGGGTAAAGCATTGGTTGGAGGGAGTTCCGATTTATGAGGGGCAAAACCAGAAGGTAGCTTTTCCCTGTACTTCCTTGCCATTGCATCAGCCTCAGCAAATACTTTCTGCCAAAAGGAATGAATTTTTCTGTTAAGGAAACTGGATGGAAGCAACACATAGGCCATATAATAAATCTCAATTTTGAGAAAAAGATTAACAATATAAGCACCTCTTTGTTTGATATAAATAGGCCAGGCTCACTTTCAAGGTCAGCAATACTGCAAGACACAGAAGCAAAATTATCACTAGCACCTACTTAGGGCCACTGTTTGGCATTGGCACAAATTTCCTAACCAAAAAAGGTTCTAACATGGAAAAAATAAAACTAATAAAGGCAGTATCTTGCTCATCAGAATGTGATGATTGTGGAGGCTAAAACTTCAAGGATTAAACCTTCATCAGGTAATGAACCCACATCAAACGCATCATTGAATTAATATGACATCCCAAATAAGTAGTACTATAACCACTACTCAATATCTTTATATCAAAATTATTTGCATTAATATAACACCCCAAATAAGTACACCATCATATTGCATTATTAGATGAGTTAAGGTCCTTATGGAAAGATTGAATGTGCACTGGAATGCCTCATGATAAAATATAATTCGATTGTGTTTCAAAATTGCATAAGAGGAACAAATTCATCCTATAGAAAGATTAGAAAACATAGAATGATGATTATAGATTGGTCCTCCAGATCTTATGAAATGCCCTCCAAATCTTATAATAACATTTAGTGAATAAATGACAGGCCCCCATTTTTTTGCAATTGATCGCATCGAGAATTTGGCCCAGGAATCCTGTTAGCCATTGTGTTTTGGGGATGATAATTCTCTTCCTCTTTTACACCTCCGACCCACCCCAAAAAAGTCCCCACTTTAACATACTCACATACTTCTCAATAACAACTCTCTAGTAAGATCATCTTCTAATAGTTATGGAATTTACAGATTTTACTAAATAAAACACAATCGCTAAGTATATATATTTCACGAGTTGTAGAGATGGACTTAATGCAATGATAGAGCTACTCATCACTTTACCAATGCAAACTTATATGAGTAATAAAAGTTAAGACAGCTTTTGTTGACTGTTAAATACATATTGCTATTACAAACATGAAGATGGAACTATTGCAAATCTTTAAGGAATTAAACCTTCAAATCAACAGCTTCTCCATTATGGTCTACTGTTTTGGAGGCCAGAAAAGATTCAAACAAATATGATCCTTGAAAAGAAATATAATCACTTAAGTTTACTTACAACGAAAGCCACATGCTCAGGCCCTGTTTAACGTGCTCAGACTTTCATAAATAAAGGTACTGTTATTTCTAACTTATGGAGCACAAACACAGGAATTGGAACATATTAGAAGTAACTAAGTTTGTGAAAATCAAAAATGAGATTATAAGGGCAGAAAAAGAGGAGGGGGGGTGGGGACCATAATTGATAGTTAGGTAGACAAGGAAAGATTCTCTACTAGTGACATCAATCCATTGAAATAAGGAATGTCAAACTCTTCATTCTATTTGCATACCAAACGAACCACAAACAACAATTTCAGCCCATCTGCTTGGGCATATAACTATATCATTCTTCTTCCAAATTAACTATGGTATTCATGAATGTCTAATTCAGACATGAATTATAGCACCAAAAAATTTAATAATGAAAAGTTTGAGATTGCTAGTAAAAAAGTAAATGATTATGCATTTACTCGTAAAGCAAGAGCTTTTGGTGCACTAGACATGCATGGATTGCACTCAGAAACCCAGTCCGTAGTCACCTGAGAGAGATTTTGTCAGGAAACATTGACTTCACAACCAGAACTTTAACCTTCTCATCAACTGCAAGTAAGTCACTGACAGAAGTAATTCGGGCACGGGTGATGTTTGAGATATGCAGCATCCCACTGTGAGACAAAAAAAATGAGGACAATCATCGACCATTTATAAACTAAGGGTCCATTTGGGAACAACTTATTTAGCTGAAATTGAAAGTTTTTTGCTAAAAAAATTGTAAAAATAGCTAAAAGCTAGCTGAATAAGTACAATAGTACGGTGAATAGTACCAAAAAATGCAATAGGACCCATGAATAGTACCAGACATAAGCTAAAAACTCTAATAAGCTGTGAGTTTCATCACCTCCCAAACACACTCTAAATAACATAAAAGATGCAAATTTAATATATGAATTACATCCATGAAACATGGAAGGCAAAATGATGTTAAAGGCCCTTCAATGCATATGGTGCTCATTGCAATTTGCAAAGCCAATGTGGGTTCACTAATGGATCCCACCAAAGGTCCTATATAATAAAAGAGTATTTTCCATAGGGTATAATTAATCATATATGTTTCAAACATCCTTAAATTAGAAGGAAACTGAAAAGTTAATATTAGGGGATAAAAATAAAAGTATAGCTACTGACTGTTCCCTATAATTGCATTCATCTGTTAATCAGGAAATAGACAGAAGATGAGTTGTTTGGAGGAGTTTGGTAATGAATTTTATCTACTTTATACTTGTTAAAGTAATAGGGTTTAGTTTCAACTGAACCTACCATTATTAATACTAATTTTTTTTTTATAGGTAATAGATATTTCATTAATAAAAAAGTGCATCATGTTCACGATGATGAACAGACCGACTTGAAACAAATACACAAAAAAAAAAATCACAAAGAAACAGAAATAGATTGCAGGAAATCAAATACAAAAATACATTGCGTAAAACCCCAAATACAAGACCATCCAAACAATGACCATTATTAATACTAATTTGGAACCAAAAACCTGTAATTTCTGTCACTTCCAGAAATTCCTACAACAATTTCTTCTTATTTCAGCCATAACATAAGCATTCATTTTATGCCCCCCTCCATAAAATCTATAAACTGAAGCACTAGGTCATCCATTTTGACTACCCCTAATCTCCATTATGGTAGCTGTCATTCATAAGACTCACTGTTGAAGCTTTATGTCAGAAAGAATAGCAACACATATGCATGAAAGTTTGTTCTTCAAGACAGCTCACCAGAAATCTCATAAAATGTTTTTTTTTTACCCTTTTGTCCTTTTTCCCTGTTCTTTAATGTACCAGAATCAGCAACCTTCACCAATAACATAATATCTTTTTGTTTATCTCCTTGTCTAGCAACTCCGATCCCAACTCACTCACATATTTAGAATTTTCTTTTTTCAAAAATAGAAAAATCAAGAAAATACACATATCCAACTTACTTCCAGGACAAGTTTTCAAAGCAAATACTAATTGTTCCTCACCTTCTGTTACTTTCGCCTATCCTTATTTGAGCTCCATACGGGAAGATTTTTCTAACCATCCCTTCTAGAAGTGTTCCCTCTCTAAGGTTTAACATTTCCTGCAAAATTATGTGAAAAGATAGCAGGTCTTTTTAAAGAAAAGTAAAAGAGAGAAAACCAAATGAGAACTACAAAAAATATTATTGCAAGAAACAAATTGAGCAAAAGAAACACCATATGACATAAGAAAAACTAACCCAAGCTTCCCTCTCACTCAATATTAAGTCATTTTTAGCCTCATCAATTCTAGTAATCTGCACATATACCCAGCGTCCAACCTACACCAGCAATAAACATATTATGTCTAAGAAGCATAAAAGGTTTGCATTGAACCTAGGTGAATGTATATAAACAAACAGAGAATAGAAAGGTTAGAAAGTCCCAGACTGCATTATCAGTAAAGTAAAAGTATTAAGTATGTAATGCTTTTGCTCTTCCCAACTGGACCCCAACCCTTGCATTAAAGCATAGAATAAATATGGTACCCAGGCAGTTGCCCAGATGGCTCATTTTACTTTGCCATATAAGTTTATATATCTTACTTTACATGCAAGTATGTTCCGTGTAAATTTTTATATCAAGTAGTAGGTAGCTTGCCCAACTGCACCACTAGCTCTACATTAGGGCCTAGAATAAATATAGTAGGGCAGTAGTTGACCATATGGCCCATTTTCACAACTCCATTTGATTTACTCATATATTAGTAACAGTAGTAATAATAAAAAAGGTCATACCAAATGCTAGAAGTGGGATCTTGAAAAGGTAGCTGGTAGACAGCCTTAAACCCAATAAGTAAAGATTGCATAATGACTGTGAACAAGAAAAATAACTATGGGTATTAAAGCAATTCAAGTATATACTCTTTTTACTAGAAGCCAGGGTCTTTCTTCCCTTTTTTTTTTTTTTTTTGGGTAAGTTTTTCAAATGGAGAACCTAAACAAGAATAACACATGAATTATATGAAGGTTGAGTTGCAGAACCAGATTGATGTTTTATGATTCAATGAAATAAAATTTTGGATTAAACATGATATATTTATATATTAAGAAACTTTATGTACCTGGAAGAATGTTTCTACAACTGTGTGTGTATGTTTGCATGTCTAGAATTGAAAGGGATGTTGAACTAAATTTATTCTGACCTTGAAATTAAAATAAAAAGTAGAATCAAAGGCCCCTTAGGATTTTATAACCAAGGTAGACCAATGATTTATGATCCAATGGAAGCTTTCCAAAATTGTAAAACTTCCATTTTCCATATTCAATGATGTCAAATTACATATATTGATTAATTGTTTTAAACCATCAGTCATGAAAGGTTAAAGCAGTCAAGAAGGGGGCCAACTATGCATATCAAGCAAATACAAATACATGTAGGATCATGATCTGAACAAGTACTTTTGATTCAAACAACGTCCACCAAGATTGCTTTTAAGGATCTCCCCCAACACTTAAAGGATGAAATCAAGTCAGTCCCCAATTGGGCCATTAATGGTCAGTGAAAATATATGAATATATGAAGATTTCCCCAAAATTAATTAACTTTTCTAGCTGAAATCATGGGGTGCTAACCTTATGGCACTTGAAAAGCATAGGGTTATGGGCAGATGGGGTGCTAACCCTATGGCACTTGACGCTTACGCTGTCTTGTATAATGTCTGGTATGTGGGGGAGGGGGTACCGCATCTCCTTGGTCAGGCTCCTTGCGTTGCTGCAAAGACGAAGTTACAAAGAAACAATGGATCAAATGAATTTTAATACCAACTATAACAGCAGTCACGAAAGTATTCAAAGCTAGTAAATGACCAATGCATACCGTGGGGCCAGCCTTGTGTCCTGCTTTGTGACCACCTGTCCCACAAGGAGGTGCTTTTCTTGTGCGTTTAGGCCGACCTTGTGGGGGTGACTGTAGCTCATCAACTTGCTCATTCTCGACATGCACAGCTGGTTGATTTGCTTGACTCCCAACAACTGAAGATACTACAACTGCGGGGGAGGATGGTGTAGCGGACGAAATGTGAGTGAGGCTCATAGTCATAGGAGCTGTATGCAGTCCAGGAGTGGGCATGAATGACATGGAGTCACTATGGGGTGGTACATGGTGTATATGACCAATGCGTACGAGGGAGATTGAGTGTGCATGACCTGAGGGGTGTCATTGAAATCAATGCCGAGATGAAAGGATGGTGGAGTAAGGGATAGATGCGCGGGGTCAGAAAATGTACATAGGGTGGGTGAAGGGATCTCGGGGTGAGAAGATGCATGTGCAGTGGGTACAGGGATCTGTAGGTCAGGAAATGCGGGAGTACTACGAGGAGGGATCTCTGGGGAAGGAGATGCATGTGGGGGTGGAGGGAACTCTGGGGCAGGTGATGCATGTGGGGGTGGAGGGAACTCTGGGGCAGGATAAGCATGTGGGGGTGGAGGGGGTTGATTTTGGCCTTGATGGGGTGCAACACACTGGCCATGGCTATGGCTGGCAGGAGTTGAGCTCGTGCTTGGTCGTGCATTATGTTCTGGCAGTTCTGGATTTGCTGTATCCGCATCTTCCAAGGGAAGATGGGCAGCTAGACGGTGAAGGCGATCCACTTCCTTCAGCATAGCTGTAATCAGCTTGTGCTCAGGACTGTCTACTACATAACGCATCAAAATTTGCTTGTGCATGGCGACCTGCAAATGTTGTAATACAATTAGTACACGTAACGCAAAAATGGTAATACGCAACAAAATTTGGAAAGAAAGGTCAAAGCGATTACCGTAATAAGAAGAGAGGCGCTAGTGTGGTCGACAAACCTCCATGTGACTTTACCATACCAGCCGAAGTATGGATGAACACTCGACATAGCACCCTCTAGTCGTGCTCCATGACATAGTTTTTGTGCTCTCGTATTCCATACTTGGATGTGGCTAAAATGTCTGACCCTCCAATCCACTTCAATCTTCCCCCTCAAGTCTATCTTATGAAGGGCATCGTCAGTATCAACATTTTCGGGAATTTCTTGCACCATCCCAAACTGACGAAGAACACGATCCGGTGTATGTTTCTCTACTAGCCAGAAACATACAAGCGGCACCCTCGCCGTCCACATGTCCCGTCCTGCTACACAGAACGCAGGCAGGTGGCCTAATTCGGCTTCATATGGTTGCCACACCACCTGTTGTAGTAAAAAAAAAGTGCAACACATTATGCAATGTTCAATTATTTTGAATTGACATATTTTACAGTTATAAGAGTATACACTAAGATAACATTACAAGAAACACAATTTGGATACCTGGTTGGGATACATAGAATCTAGAAGTTGACGGTACTGAACCAAACAGATTTCGGCGGGGCTATTCTTCGTGCTCACGACCCAAACCAACCTACAATGAAGAAAGAGGAAATCAATATCTACCAAATATGCAATGTAATAAAAAAGAAAAAGGATATGTATGTTGAATAATGCTAAGTTCAATGTGTCATATCGTTTAAAATGATGGATCCAAAAAAAATAGAGAGAATCTGTCAAGGAAGAGACTTACTTAATAGACAATGGCGAAAATGGTAATGGTGGGCCATATGCACCATCTGGTGGGAGGTCCATCCTTGGGCACAAGAAAGGGAATCTAGACCATGCCCAATATTGAACGAGTATTAAGGCCCCACCAATCTGACTAGCGTTTTTGTCGGTTGCCCTGCATAACTCTCTGTACAACCATGCAAGGCAAGCGCTCCCCCAACTGTACCGAGGTGGATTGTGAAGGTCCCTCAACATCTGCAACCACATCGTATGCACCCTATCGCCAGACTTGTCAGCGAAAATTGTGTCCCCTAGGAGTGCTAGAATATAACACCGTGCATACTGATGCACAACAACCTCTTCTGCACCATCGGGCAGCCCTTGGTCAATTTTTTCAAGTAGCTTCTTGATTTGGATCCTCTGTCCTTTAAGCACCACGGAATTAGTAACAATTCCAAGCATTTCTTGACATTCAACAGCCCATTTCAAGGCACAAGTTCCAACAATTGCCTCACCATCGATTGGAATCCCCAACAGAACCTCCACGTCTTGTAATGTGATCGTCATCTCACCATGTGGAAGGTGGAAGGTGTGGGTTTCAGGCCGCCATCGCTCAACAAAGGCCGTTATCAAATTATGGTCAAGCTCTCTAAATGGAGTCCTATACAGCCCCTCTAATCCAATTCTCTTGACAATGTCGAGGACGCGATCATCCACCATCGGGCTTCGTTTTCGAAACTCCTCATTACGACCACGACATTTCAATACCCCCGGATCCTACACATGATAGAACCATGGTGATGAGATGTAATATGCCATAACCTTTGTATAAATGATTGTAGCTATTGTTGGGAAAATAGACTATAAGTTCTTCAATTGGAATTTCCATGAGTTTATGACAACTTATTTAATGAAGGGTTTGTAGTCTTCTTATTTTTTTTTATACAAAAACCAAAAATACAAAAGCTATATATCAAGATTAAGGTTATGCTCAAGAAGAATTACATCAACAAAATCAGCAGTATAACCTAAAATGAAAATGATAAGAGGTAGATAATTATTTAGAGACCATTTTGCAAGAGCATTACTATGCATTCAAAGCTAGTGATACCATTGACAAACTTAGGATTTTAGAAATGAAAAAAAAAAAAAAATCAACATAATGTGAAAGGATAAGAAAAGAATATAGAAATTTAGCAGGTCGTCGATTTTAATTTTACCTGGCCTTCCCAAACAGCAGATGATCGATGTTCTGTTAGAAACCTTAACACCGAAGGAACCCTGGGACCAGGACCGAACTCATCATCCACCCCAGCAACGGCAGCCATACTACATATTAAATTAGAAGAAAATGCATCAATTGCCTAAAGCTTTAAAGTAAATCCGTCCCCAAGTCTCATTTCCTACAAAAAAAATACATACAAGGAATTTCTAGCAGATATTACCAGGATATTTTTTTGGCATGACTGAATTTGTTGGTAGTATTCTGCTGTTTCTAAAGATCTGAAACGTGTCCCATTAAATTATGCCTACTCTTCCAAAATGGCATGATTAATTCAGCCCATAGTTTGTTCTTTTATTTTTATTTTTTTGAATAGAAGATAGAACCAACCCAAAGTTTATGATTGCAGTAAAGTTGGCAAGTAAAGCTGGAATTCTTTTCCTTTATAAAACGTTATCGGAATAGATTTTAGTTGTAGGAAATCATTCTCTTTTCTCAGTTTATGCTTTGATGGATGCTTGTAATTTGTGTACTTCATTGTATTGGTCCCCAGGTGTATACAGGATGTAATTTGTGTACTTAATTGGATGACTTTTTTTTTTCTTAGTTGAATAAAATTTACATTGCTTATCCGCTAGGGGGGGGGGAGATGGAATTCTTTTATTCTGTCTTTCCTACTTTGTTTTTTCAGTACAGTCAATATTTGAGGACTGAACAGAACACATTGCAAGTATATAACATGTCATGTATTTATACGACTGTATGCCTACCATCAAGTAGCCACTGTTTCTTCTCCTGGAGGCTATGCCCGATGGACTGCACAGTGCAGTTCCCTATCTTAGCTCTATTGTGGGTACCGATCTGTCCCCATCATTTCTACTTGTAGAGTTCTTCATTGTGTGCAAAAATTGGATAAATTATTGCTAATTTAACAAATTCACTATGGCTTATGACTTAGGAATAACGCATATTAAGTAATTAATTACTATGGTCTAATAAATATGAATTCCATTGATGTGATCCTCCCAAACTAGGTCCCCATTCCGAACTAGGCGGTAAGTTCCTTTTGACAACAATGACTTAACCCTCTCCAAACTTCTCCACATCCATGGTGCTTTCTTTGTTGAACTTTTCCTCAACTAGTTACTTCCCAACCTATATTTTGCTAATAGGATTCTAACATGAGTTATCCTTACGTGATAGCATACCAAGCAAGTTTGGCAAGCATTGCTATATTGTTTGTAAAGAAAAAAAAGCCTAAACCCTTGTCTCCTTCAACCAACAACTTACATAGGGATGACCATACCAAAGGTACGAGATGGTTGGAGGACTATTTTCTTTGACTTACACCATAATCCCCTAAATATTACATCCATATATTCACACATGCTTTTGGGGATTGAAAGGCTAATGTAGTATCAATTGGGGTGGCCTAGGCCACTAATTTAGTAAGTGTAGCCTACCTATGATAGTTTTTTACTTTTCCTTTTAACTTAAGGAGCCCCTAATATTTGACCCCATAATGTAGCTTAATTAGTGCCAATTGGTTTTTAACTTGCTTTAGAAATTTTTAGTGTACTACTTTGAAGGGAACCCCCCCCCCCCCCCCCCAAACTTTTCCAAGTTGATGAACTGACATGACTAAGCACGATAGGTGTTTAAGCACTTCATAAAAGTATTAACCTCATCCATGTGAATAGCTAGTTAACTATTAAGTAAATTTCTATATTATCTGTTAATTTTTCAAAGAAAAATCCTCAATTAGTTCATTTATGAAATTGAAATCCCATGCACACTTACACCATCAAACTAGTTGAGCCTAAAAGCAACTCCTGTTAGAGAAATCTCTCTTAAAAATGTGTGATAATATGGTGTCAAATATGATCATAATAATGATAATGATTTTCAAGGGTGCTAATTTTCACTAGTTGTGTCTCAAAGTTATTTGTCCTAAGTAGCTAAATTCTCTTGGTGTCAAGTGACCCTCCTTTATTAAAAACATTAGTAAATTATATAATCCCCTATAATTTTCTATTTAATTTAATTGTATGGTTAAAATATTTGTCTCTAGTTTATATTATAATTCTTAATTAAGTTGTTCATCATATGAACATTATATTAGTTTGAAGGAAACAAGCACAATTATTGTTTCTAAATTAAAAAAAGCACAATTACAGAAAAACCATAAAAGAATCTATTATAAACAATAATTGTGCACATTTGCCCTCAAATTGATGTAGTTTATTTATTTATTTTTTACAATTTTTTTAAAAATGAGTGATTTTTTAACCAATAAGAGGATGGATAATTGTTAGTTTACATTTATTGTGCACATTTGCATAACATTGTATAATCTTATACAAAGTTCATGCATTTGTTTATGTTAATCTTACATATAGAAGGTAAACTAATAGTGCTAAATTTTCAAAAAAAAAAAAAGTGAAAAAAAAAGTACCAAATGGGCATTTGAAAGATAAAAGGAGTAAGGAATCCTGGAGAAAATTGGCATAAGACACCCATTTTCAAACATATATGTTAGTTAACATCGTTTTCAAACTAATTAGCAAACTAACATTTCGAATTTTTTAGACTCGATTTTACTGTGATACAATAATTGTTCAACACCTATAGTATTACATGCAACAAAAACAAATTCTTATATATATTATCTACTTCATTAATTATTTATCCAAATTTTTATCAACTGTATTTCTTTTGTAAAATAACCCTAAAACTAATCATAAACTAGGACATATGCAAAAACCAAATCTTGCTGGACTTTGAACATATAGCACAGATTATCCTCCTCCTCCTCAACAAATGCCCTCAAATTTCATTAGCCAATTAATAGTAAAAATTAAATTATGTAAATACAAAATCAACCATTTATTAACACAAGAATAAATTAAGAACCAGAAAAATGAAGGGGAAAATTAGTAAAAACTTACCTTGCAATGGAGATGATTTGGGTCTTTGGGTCGGATTTGGGTGTGTGGAGAGACGGTGGGAGAGTGTTTGAGAGACGCTGGTGTGACTGACAGACGGTGGAGAATGAGAGAGATTTGACAGTGAGAGACGGTGGAGAACCGGTGGAGAAACGGTGGAGAGACGGTGGAGACCGAGAGATTTGACAGTGAGAGACGGTGGAGAGAGGTGGAGAGACGGGGGAGAGACTGAGAGATTGACAGTGAGAGACGGTGGAGAGAGGTGGAGAGACGGTGGAGAGACGGTGGAGAGACTGAGAGATTGACAGTGAGAGACGGTGGAGACTGAGAGAGATTTCAGAGTCAGACTGAGAGAGACGGCGAGAGTGTTTGAAATTGAGGGATTAAGTGGAATTAAGCTTCAAGGAAATCGAGTTCAATGGACTCGATTTACTACATTTTTAATTCGAGTCCAATGGACTCGATTTCTAGGCCGACGTGGCCTCCCTGTCCACGTCAGCTGCTGGCAGATGAACAAATCGAGTCCATTGAACTCGATTTCTTTGCCCAAAATCGAGTTCTCTGGACTCGATTTGTTAGAAACCAAATTTGTTTCAAACCTTCGTTTACTAATGATATAGTTCTGATTTTATAGTTATTTAAAAAAAAAAAAATTCTCTTTCCTTCCACTGAGTTTTATTTACCACCAAACAACTGAAACAAGTGGAAAATGTTATGAGCCGATCATGTTTTCTTTTTTCACCCCAACTAAAACTAAACGCACCGGCAATCAGTTCGATTACTATTCGTACGTCAAGTTTTGAAGTTTGTTGGGTCGACTTTTCTTGTCTTAACAGACTTAGCAGTCCCTCCCAAACGGCCAAACGTAGGATCCAAAACGACATCCAGCCCAATCTTCAGTCGTTTTGTTTCATCTATAAACGGCCGCAAAGTTCCGGTCAAAACTCAAAATAACTAAAAAAGCAGCCAAGTCTACAGAAAAGTATTTATTCAAGGTACTCTCTCTCTCCAATTGCTTTCTCTGTTTCAATCACAGACCATGATTTAGTAAATGGTAATTAATGCAGCTTTTGATATGCACCCAAATTGATTGTGTAAATGTTCTCTCAGCTAATTCAACTATTCAAGCCATTTAGGCTTTGCCCCATTACCAAAAAAAAAGTAAACAAGGAAGGGTAACTATAACACTCCCTTTTTATAAGACATTTCTTTTTTTGAGAAACTTTTATAAGGCATTTCAAAAAACCCATATGAACCGATAGTGTGGTATATTGAATATGTGAGCGCTGAATTACATCACGTCCAGACTAATGAGCACACCACTTAGATAGGGGTTTATTGTCACTAAATGAGCCCACCACCCTACTTCCATAGAGAAAATTATGAGATGATATTTTTTGTTTTTTTTATGTTTTTAGTTTCTAGTGGAACTTGAGTTCTTTCACAGGGGAAGACTGGAGTTCCAAAAGTGGCCACATAACTAATATGTTTAAATTATGCTTCCATTGCAGTGTTAGAAAGGTGGAAATAAAGATCAGAAGTGCTGCCACTGAGTTCTTGCACCAATACGGTTATTCCCCCCATTGTAATAGTTTAAAAAACTCACGGGGTGCAAGTATAACTTGCCAATAATTTAGAAAATAAAACAGAATGAAAAGTGTACATTTGGGAAGTTTCCACTCTCCATGGTTATTAATGACAGAATGATTTCCTTGTTTTATTTACTATTATGTTTTTAATGCTTTTTGAGAAATTGGGTGAATGTATATTGTGCCACCAATCATCTAAAAAGGTTATAGTGTTAAATGGTTTTGGTCTTAGCTTCATGTTTCCTTTCCTATTGACAATAATATGTATCCTTAGAAACCTGCAATCAGAAAGCCTTTTAAAGTCTCAGTGATTCTTTGATATATATGTACTGTACATATGTGTTTGTGGATAATATTTATTGTGTATTCATATCTGTTTGTGATGTTAAATTTGGCTCTGTCATTCTCTCTCTTTTGATGTGGTTCCTTAATCTTTATTACTTTCCCAACCTCTAAGGTCGGGACTTAGTGCAATGGCAAGTGCTTTCCACCAAAAGTGATAGGTCATGGTTCAAGTGTGGCAATCGCCTCTAAAAAAAAAAGGGAAATTGGGTTTAAGGCTTCCTACCAATCATCTCTCCTAGACTCAGCAAAAGTGGGAGTTTTTTGCTCTAAGTCTGATCTTTTACTTTCATGACTTTGCAGATAATTTTTGTGAGTGCTTGTATGAGAAAAATAACTTTTGAATCCACTAGCACCATGGTTGTGACTTGTGTCCACCATATGCAGACACCTGTGGGCAAATTTTGTTTTTGTGTATGTTTTATGTGTGGTATTTAATGTCCTGTTACTTTGAATTTAGATTTCTATATGGTCTAATCCTTCGTGGGTGATGATACCATATTTGTTTAAAAGGGGTTTACAGTTGTCTTATGTCTTTTGGTGTTTATTCTGGGTTTCACTGCAGCTATGAATCTTGGCTTCCAGTTGGGAATTTGGCATTCAATAACATCACCTTGAGTATGCTGGAATGCTAGATTTTGATAAGGGCAAGCCATGGAAGATCCTTATTCTGTCAGTAGTCCCAGAAGAATTCTCAGTATGTCAAAGAAGAGAAGGGCAACTATCTCCTTTTTGGCTGCAGATGAGAGGACTTCTGGGTTTGGAGTGTCTGGAGAGCATGGTCCCAAGCCATCAGAAGTCTATGGGTTTGTTGGTTCCATAACAACTGTCATCACTACAGGTCCAATTCATTAATTATGCTTTTACTTCATTTTAGACATGATTTAGCCAAAGTTGCCTAGTTATCTATTTACTGTGGGTCTTGAAACTCTTAATTGAGGTTATTGATTTTGATTAATTTGTAGGGAATAGTGACTGCCTTTTTTTTTTTAAAAAAAGCATTGAAATGTTTCTGGAATTTGCCTGAAAAAAGTCAAAATATTTCAATCAATATATATATGATGTTATCTGTGAATTCACCTTTACCTTACTCTGTTGTCTGGATAACTGAGCCTTACTATAAACAATGGTGGGTCTTTCTTTGTCATGCTGACATAGAGATGCATCTTTATATCTCTGGCATGCTGTGACAGCTGCACTTTCTATGTGTGTGTATATAAAATTGATTATGACAACAGCATACTGTGGTGCAATTGTTCATTCAAGTTTATTCATCTGGCTTTAGTTCTAAGATCTTCAATTTTGATAGTTTCTTATAAGTTCAATTAAAAAGGTTTAGGATGTCAAGTGAAGAATATTTACATTGGTGAATGATTTTGTATATCTAGAAGCAGTAAGTGCAGTGACATCAACCTTATTCTATAGTTTTTTTGCCAATAGCTGTTATATATATGATATGCTGGGCTACCTGTTGTTTGGCAATATAAGTGCTTCCCCCCCACCACCTAATGGCAAGGGTGTGTGATAAGAGATTTTAACCAAATTTTTATGATTTGCTTGCGTCACTAGGGATCTGTTAATTTCTCATACACCTCTATTGCTGTGAGCAGTTATGTTCTTGGTATGGGCATATGTTCCAGAGGATTGGCTACATTCCATTGGAATTTCCTACTATCCCAGCAGGTATCTAAGATTGGTTTCTACGTTATACATTTAAATTTGGTCAGTTCAGAATTCTTCTATGCCTTAACATTTCCAATTGTAAATTTTTAAAAATCTGGTGACATTTGCTGAATTTGGACCTAAAAAAATTTAATAACTTTTGAAAGCCAATGAGTGTTGGGTCAAATGACGTTTCCTGCCGTTGTAAAAGAAAGGTGGAGGGTGAAGTCTTATATTAAAGAACAACTGGGTAGGCGTAGAAAGTAAAAAAGGAACTTCTGAAAAATATAAAAAAGAGCAGTCTAAGTCTGAATGTTGACAAGTTTGTGTTTAAAACGAGAACATCTACCAAATGTATGAATTGAATTTTTTTAAGTTAATGTAAAACACAAGTAACACCAAGACACTGCAAATAATATATTAATAATAAGGATTACAACCACACAAAGTCTCACAAATGTAACATTCAAAGGTGTTCTCGCACTAACATATTGGACTAAGTTTTGTCTTTTAATTCTCACAAATCCACAAAAGCTACGCCCCTACTCTACTTATAGTGACTATTACACCTCCATACTTCTTTTTTTTTTTTATCAATGTAGGACTCACACTCTTTATTGAATTAACATACCTCTTTATTATTTTTATATTCAATGTTGGATTCTAAAACAACCAAGGAAACCTCTAAAATTATCCCCTCATGGGTTGGACCTAATTATATAATTATTTCCATAATTCTCTCTAAAATGGATTGGTAGGTTAAATTATTTGCACTTTTTAAGTTGTGAGATCAACCTTATCTGTTTCAGGCATTGGGCATTGACAGTGCCAGCTTATTTTATGGTGACTGTAGTATTAGCATTGGGATTTTACATTGGCCTTAACTTCATGTCGACTCCTTCCCCAACTTCCTTAAACATAATGTCTGGTAAGCCTTAAACCGGCCTCCATTATGATGCATTTTAAGATCTTCTTGAAGTTTAGGAAGATTAGAAACTGTGTGTGTGTGTGTGTGTATCTTTGAACTCTGTGTTAATCTTGTGCTTGTCACATCTCCAGATGAATTCAGTAGAGAACCATTGAGCTCTGTTCCTTCAGTGGATGTTGATGAGCAGCCCATTGAGTCCATATCCGATATTGGCATCAATAAAATTAATTATCTCATGTTTAATAATGTAAATTGACAATCCGCACCTACATTACATATTGTTATTGAATAGAATAGATTGCCATGAGACTTGACTTGTAACTCAACTGGTTAGCACCTCCGGGTGTTTTCACTAGAAACATCTAGGGTTCAAATCCCCTCCCCCGTTGTAATATTGAATTATAAAAAATAAAAAAAATTATTGAATAGCATAGATTATTGTGATATTATTCTACTGGTTGTTTCAATAAACTGTCATGAAATGTATGGTGGTGTCAATTCAAATTCAGGGGTGATTCTTGCTATGAAAAATGGGATCATAGATTCCATGGTGGATGACACTATGAATTTTTTTCAAAGCTGTTGTTAGTGTTAACTGGTGAAAGTGTTAGGACAAGGCTGACTCTACCTTTAGCCAACTTAGGAAATTGTCTATGGTTCCCATGTAGAAGAAGGCCAATAATTTTGGTCATATAGAAATATCTCATACTCATTGACTTTTTTTATAAAAAAAGAAAAAAGAAAATGCTCTATAAAAAATATAAAAAAAGACAATGCTTTATAAAAAATATAAAAAAAGAAAATGCTTTATAAAAAATATAAAAAAAGAAAATGCTTTATAAAAAATATAAAAAAAAAGGTCGTACTGAGTACACAAAGTTCCCGCTTTTTGCGGGTTCTAGGAGAGATTATGTTTGGCAACCTTACCCCCAATTTACCGAAGATAGTTTACTCTGTATAGCTACTAGATCATCTTACTGGCCACCATGTCCAGTTTTTATCTTCCAAGACTTGACAACGTAGCTTCAATATTATTAGCAGTATCATAGACTGCCTTAAAACCATATCTGGAGTAAAGAACTCCATTAGGATGCTGCCAATCCAACCACCAAGAAATTCTACTCCCATCTCCCACTGCAAACCTTAAGAAAGATCTTGCTTTAATTCTTAGCTTAAGCAATTTTCTCCATCCCCATGTGCCACTTTGTGGAACTTTTACACTCCAGACACTCTTTCTTTTCTACAGTTTCTCCCTAACCCCAAGCTACCATAATGGAATCACCTTGGACAAAGAGGTTCCACATATGCTTTACAATGACTGCCTCTTTCCAATCCTCTATCTTTTCAAGGCCTAAATCCCTTCACCTTAGCCCTTACACCATTCCACGATAACAATTAAGTTTCTGCTCTATCATAGTGATAACCTTCTTGGGGAGGACAAAAAGGCTTGTCAAGTAGACTCAAATGCTACATAAAATTGAGGATAATAGCCTTCTAGCAAAGGACAGGTTCTTTAAAGTCCAAGAATTAATTCTAGATGTGATTTAATCCAGCAATGGTTTCAGCAAACAACTTACTTGGGATTAAGGGAACAGCCAGGTACCTCATTGGCTAAGAATTTGATTTTAAATAGCTTGGGGAACCCCTGTGTCAAATATTTCACTCTTTCTTGGATTAGCAAGAAGTCCTAAAAAGTCCAAGTCTTGTAAATTGTAATACCTTCCTGATAGGGTTAATAGTGCCTAGATCAGCAGAGCAAAACAGTAGGTCATCTGCAAAATCTAGATGAATGAGATGAAAACTTGCACATTTAGGAGGATACTTGAAGGACTGAGCATCATTTATAGCATAGTGTCAAACTAGAAAATACTTCCATTGCCAACTTATATAGGCAGACAAATGATCCTTCTGTCTTAATCCCATCTTTTTTATTTTGTCAAAAATAGCCAGCTAGGCTACCATTAACAACCCACTGGAATGTATGGGTAGTAAGGCATGTCCAGACCCATGGCACAAACATTGGTGGAGCCCTAACAGCAACAAAACACTATAGACTAAGTTACCAACCGAGTCATATGCCTTCGTTAAATCTGCTTTTATATTACACCTGGCCTGGCCCTTATCCTTATCATAATCCTTCACAATTCCTTGAGCAAACAACACATTTTCTGCAATGCTAAACCAAACCTATGAAGTTGAACAATGGCAAAAAACTTATAGAGAATACCATTCCACATTTGTACCCGATGTTTGCGTCTCGGTGTGCATGACACCCATCCACTCGGAATGTTGCTAGCACATGCTAGAGCACCAGAAACAGAGTGCTGTTTGTGTGTTGTGTACATAAATGTGGAACTCTACCAACGTGTTGATACACACCAAACACAAAACTTTGTCTAGTTTTTTATTGGAAAATAAGTTAATATGTTGGCAAATCATTGCCACAAAACAACGTAAAGGAGTAATACAGTATTGTGAGATCTAGATGATGAGCAGAGAAATAAAATGTGTACATACTTTAAGTTACATTGGAATTCTAGGTACATTCTAACCCTAACTCTCTGATGACTCAATATTTTCAAACAGCTAGAAACAAAAACACATTTTTTTATTCCATCCCACCCCAAATCAAAACAAAACCACTGATATTATCCCAGATCCATCCATATTACTCTTGATGCATGCATGGTATCATGGGACGCGTTCCCAAAACTAAACTGAATGCTTTTATTTCTTTTACATTTAACAACACTTATCTTGCTCCGCACCTTGCATGATCGGAGTAGTCATTCTTGTGCTGAACTGGTTAGTTAAGCTTATTCTTTTAGGTTATGCTCTTGTAGGTGTTTGAGTACACTGCTTGTGTAAAAAGAATGCTACGTAATTACTTTATTTCAGATAAATGCTTTTCTTACTTATACAAAAAAGAAAGAAAAGAAAACATTGAACTACACTACACAGGATAGTGAGACTTAGGTACCCTCTTTTGATAGACATTGTGGGGCGCTTAATTTCTTCCTCACACGTAACTATATCTCCTTATTTGTATTTCTAGTTCGAGACATGATTTTACTTAATTTCGGTTAGAGGACCTTATGACCATCAAAACCAATAATTATGGCTGAAACCATTTAAAATAGGTGGCCAATCATACCTTAGAATCCTCAGTCAAAGTTTGCGTGGACAAAATGATTATTTTATCAATAAGCCAAGAGTAAATATACCTTAAGAGAGTGCCAGTTTCTTATACCTCAACTGTGGTTGGTGTACTTTTCCCTAACAAATATAAATATAAAAAAACAATGAAATTGGCCATGAAAGAATCAATTATCTGAGGTCTAAAATCTAACATTTAGGCTGGCATATTTTGTCCCAAGCTTTGAGGGCCACGAACTGCCTTGTATTCGACCAGAATCTACCTACTAAACTGTCAAGCTTAGAGCAAACTTGAATGGGAATGTTGAAAAATGACATAGAATAATGGAGGTGAGTCTTGTGCAAATGACTTGATAAAGGTGCTCCTGCCTGCCCAATAAAGACTTTTTCTCCTCCACCCACTCAATTTGGCTTCCATCTTTTCCTCTAATTATTTGAACCACAGTTTTGTGATTAGATTGAAAGAAAGGAGAGCCCAGGTATTTTAAATAAGTAGGAACTGTTACCCACTCCTCAGTTATCCCAGTGCTCTTGCTCACATTTTTAGACATGCACACCCAAAAAAAAAAAAAAGACTACCTCTTTACTGAATTTCTGCCCAGACCAACTGCAAAAGTTATCTTAACGTGCCTTAAAGCTTCAATTTCTGCTCTTTTAATCCAACAAAACAACAGATCATCAGCATCAATTAAGTAAGTTATATATTTGTTTAACTTGTAAAAGTGTTAGGATATGACTTCTGATTTGGACCACATGCCAATTCTAAGTGAGCTATTTTCATTTTTCATATATACCCTTAAGATGGGCTTTCGTATAGTCTTTTTCTAAACTAGTAAAGTCTTCACAATGCTGTTTTTCCATTATGTTTAGGATTACCTGATCTTGCCTATGATGTTTTTCTAACTTCTCGTTTACTTCCTCACAGAACTTCTTGATAACTAGGATCTACAGTCATCAAATTCAACGAATAGGAGAAATATTGGAAAGTAATTTTAATTTCTTTTTGTAAGCTTCTTGCAACAGCCCATTTCTGTGGTTTCTTTAAGTTTATGAGGGACTATTGAAGAGGCTTTTATTGGGTTGAAACAGGGTTTAAAGGCTGATAAATTCTCTATTAGCGGAAGCCAATAAATTTCCAAGAGACTCGCGATTCAATGGCTGATCTACTTAGAAGGACACCTTATGTTCAAATCTCCTTACCATTAATTTTAAATTTAAGGAGGGAAAAACTCTAAGTAAAGTGACCTAGAAAGCTAGGTTCAAATATATTAATCATGGGAACAAATCAATTGCGTAAAGACTTGGCTTATTTCCAATGCTCTTGTGCACTAGTGACGCATGTGTACAACAGTGTCTTAAAATGACCACATGTCAACCTACTGTCCTATCCAATACACATAAGCACTGGATTGAGGGCTTCACTCGCATAGGAAACATAGGCACAAGTTATTAGGCATGGTGTCGCACTAAATCGAGATCTAGCCTAGGAGCTTGATTTATTGGCACTATAATATTTTGAAATTACCGTCTTTATCCTTCCAAATCCAAGTTTAAATTGAAAGTTAAATTCAAACATTCTGTCCTATTTTGTTGTAAGATCACTAGCATTAGTGGTTGTATAATAGAAAAAGTACCACATTTAGCTAATTAAGTCCAAAATTTCCAAACAATATGCCAAGCAAAGTTGTGTAAAAATACATAGTTGCTATAGTAACCATATAAATTTACACGCCATTATTTATTTTACATTTAGTTTTTTGTTCTTTCTTTACATTTCCCAAGGATGAAGGAAGAAAGTGGATGGTGATTATTGTGTGTGAAGAAATAAAAATTTAAAAAAAAAAATAAAGAAAAAATGACATTTAAATGAAATATAGTGTAAATAGATAATTTGATGTGAGGTTTTTTGAAAAGTGAGTATGTAAAATAGAAAAAGTATGTTTTTATGTTAAAATAAACAAACAAACAAAAAATTTGCACGATGAGCTTATGTGAATGCTTTTAGCACCAAAAGGATTGCAAAGTTTTCCCATTCTATTCTGGTCTGCTCAAAATTGTGGAAAAAAAAAATGTATAATAGATCATAAGGAAAATGGCCTAATAGAGAGGAAAAAAAAAAATAGAAAGGCGGCCTAATCCCAAATGCAACGCTCACAAGAATTTCACAATAAATCTTAAAGTGACAAATTGTTACAGGTTGTTTTTACTTTTAGTGGGTAAAAAATAATTTAAAGGTGGATTCAAATTAGAACCAATAACAACTTATTATTTAGAACTTGTTAACTTATTATTTAGGATTTGTTGTGAAAATATTGTGAACATAACACTTTTCTTAACTATTATAACAATAAAAAATGCAAAAATACTATTTTGGTCATTGTATTTTAGAGTTGCAGTCAGTTTAGTCCTTACATTTTAAGTGGTTTTTATTGTTAACCCAATAACGGAAAATATCTATGGCAAACAGTGTGCATACATTGCACATGTGGCTAAAAAAGAAGAGAAAAGAAATTTAATTGCTATTAAAAAATCCACGTCAAAAATTTTAATAAAAAAAAATCACCTCAGAAAATAAAGGGTAAATTAAAAAAATTCCCCAACTTGGTGTTTCTTGGCAACAAAACACAAACCAAAGACACCTATATCAAGCATAAAACAGCAACAACAAAGATAAGAGGATTGGGTATTTCTTTTGTTGTTGGAAATGACTGGGAGAATGGACAATTAATTAAGCGTCCGATTTCATTGTATTTAGACAGCTTAGATTAGCTGTTGGGTGCCAAGGAATTAATTAAGAGTGATTCAAACAGACTCACTGGAGAGAAAGGATTGGGAATGAGATTTGTTATGAAGTCATTATCTTCTTTATTTTCATCTTCTATTTGGCTTTTGAGCATAGAGATAAAGAGAGGAAGAGACCCACCTCGACCTTAAGTCTGCCCAAATCTAATCTTCGTTGTTGACGATGATGTTGTTGTTTCATGCTTGATGTAGGTCTATTGGTTTGCTTTTAGTTGCCAAAAAAAAACACCAACAAAAGTTGGGGAATTTTTTTAATTCACCATTTCAAAAGTTTTTATTTTATTTTCAGAGGTAGCTTTTTAGTTTTTTTTTTTTAATTATTATTAAAATTGTTGACTTGGGTGAGTTCTAATTAGTTCAATTAGTAAAATCTTTGATTGTTGAATAAGAGATTTGAGGTTTAATCTCTACCTATACAAAAAACTAATTGATGTATAGGCTTAATGATAAAGAGTCATTATTAGAAGCGTAAGTATAGTATATTTAAATCTAGAATTCCCACTAAATGATGTGTAAATAGTAATACCCACATAAATAAAAATGGTTCCTAAGACTCAAATTAAAATGATAATAAATACGAATATATATATATATATATATATATATATATATAGAGAGAGAGAGAGAGAGAGAGAGAGAGAGAGAGAGATCTACGTTTTTCTTTACTTATTTATATATTTTTCATTTATATTTTTTTTTAGAGAGTTTCATCCTACAAATTAACTTACCTTTTAGGTTTCTTAACCTCCCCTCAAAAAAAAAAAAAAAAGCCTTTTGGTGACTTATAAAAAAATTATTTGTAAATGGAATTTATAATGTGTACTTAAGGACAATTTGGAGTATTTAAAGGAGCTTGTAATGGATATTTATTACAATAGTGGAACTTATTGTTGGCACATGGCAAAGAGAAATTGACATGTGTTAATAAGAGTAAGTATCTTGTGAGACAGGCGCATGCGCCTAATGTCTCACTGACATGTGAGTCCCACACGCATGGGGCCCACATGTCAGTGAGACATTAAGCGCATGCGCCTGTCTCATACAAGATTTTTGCGTTTTAATAATTGTCTACAACATGGTGTTGTCTTTCCAACGTTATATGTATCATTATTTTATGCATTGTCAAAAGGACACGTGTTACCATTGTGTGTATCCCCCAGTTTAAAGATCCAACTTTTATAAGATATTATAGATTTATTTTACCCAATGTTACATTACAAAAATGAAACCAAACGATACTAAGAAGTTTTTCACAAAATTAGCCCACACCTAAATATCCTAAACTCCCTTTATTTCCAAATAGTGAAGAATTTTGCAGCTCTCTCCTTTGGATATAGGCACACTACCAAATCATGAAAAATCTGTGTTAATTTTCATTTTTTTCTTTTAATTTTTCACTAAAATTGCTAAAATCACAAATTTCCCACAATATCCAAGAAGTACTTTTCAAATCTTACCTTCAACCAAATCAAGGTTATTTCCATATTTCCCTTTCAAACACCCTGAAAACACAGACAATCTTTATTTGAGACCAGCTTTGCAAGCATTGCTAAGTTGAGATCCTTAAACTTCTTCATTAAACCCAAGACCCTAATTTGATTTAGTGTTATTGTAATGTAATTTCAGGGTTTAGGGTTGGTAAACTATATCATAACATTGTCCAATTTTAATCCCAATCAATCCACTCATATAAGAGTATCAATAAGAGTAAACCCTTTCTTTTGAATTGTGCACGCACTCAGCTCATATAAGTCATTTAGTCTGAAATTTATATGTGACTCTTGGTGTCTTAGAGTTTACCACGATGGGCTCTTGTAATTGAGTAAATTTATTAAGTTTTTGGTGTCTCAGATTTGTAATTGAAAATTGAGACAAGACTGCAAAATGGCACTGCTCCAGAAAGATGCTACCTTTCTAGCTTGACTAGATCAAGTTTCACAGAAGCTTAACTGTAGGCTGGACAACACTCAACCGATCAAGCCTTAGGGTTATTGAACTCCAAATTTAGGCCCAGTTTGACTAATAACTTAGAAATTGTGCCCTACATGTCCAAAACATGTAAAAGGGTTTTTTTTTTTTTTGTTGCCATTTAACATATTTTGAGGAACTATTTAGCATGTTTCCTAAACATTTTTGTAAACTAGCATATCAAGTCTTTAAGACTCAAGTGCAGTGGATAAACTCAAGTCTTTATTCTTTAAGACTCAAGTTTCATGTGCTGGCAACACTGACGTGGAATTTTTAATCCATGTCCAAAACATATAAAAGACGCTTGACCTAACTTGAGATTAGATGTGAAATTGATGTTTTTGATGTGCGTGTAAGGGTTTGTGCCAAGTGAGACTATGAGAGTCTGTGTCACCAACAAATTGAAGATATGAAGATTGGTGATCATTTGGAAGTTGCAGTAAGCCAGTAACTAACAACACGGTCAAGTTTCCATTGTGAAAATCTTCAAGTTGTTACTTGAAGTCACAGACTAGAGTGTTCGTGTGAAGAAATACATTGTGGAAGAGTTCAACTGAGTTGAAGTTTTGTTGGGTCACAACTGTAAGTTGAGGTAGTAAATTAGGATGGGGTAATTCTATTTTTAAAACTTCAATGCCATTAGTGGATTCTTCCATTAAAGGTAAGCGTTAAACCCCCCAAAGATTTTTCCTGTAAAGGTTTTGCCTTTCATAACCATATTGTTGTATCCTTTATATCATGGAAATTTATATTGCAATTTTGGTTATGTGCATTGATTAATAAAATATTAATACAAGAGAATAATTGATTAATTAATTTAATTGGGATAATTTGATTAAAATCAATGAACCATGGCCTAAAAATCTAACATTTAGCCCTCATTTGGGAATTGGGAGAAGGGAAATGAATGGAATGAAAATTAATGAAAATAATAATTTTAGAATATTATTCCATTCCCTTGTTTGGGAGCTTTAATAGGGGGAATGTAAAGTCCATTACCTTGTTTAGGAGTTTAAATGGGAGGGAATGGAATGGGTATAGGGAATATTAATTCATTTTTAGGCTTGGTTTGGATACAGCGTTTTCTGCGTCTACGTCTGAGTTTTCTTGTTTTTTTTTTTTTTCTTCTTCTTCTTCTGCTGCGGCAGCACGGGTCAGGGGGGACAAGGCTACTGTTCATGTACTGTGCATGAACAATAGCCTCATTTTGCTGACTTTCAGCACATTTGTGGGTCCCGTGTACTGTTCATGGGACCCACAAACTTCACTTTACAGACTTTTTTTTATTAAAAATTGGTCCTACGGTACTATTCATACATTTAAAAATTATTTTGGTACATTGTTTTCAGTTTTCAGTTTTCAGCAATAAACTCTATCCAAACGGACCCTTATTCATTTAAAACCTTAAATTTTCATTCCTCCCAATTTTGGGAGGAATTAGAGGGAATGAAATTAAATTTATTGAATTTTATACTAAAACTCCCAAATTACCCCTATATATTTAGCCCTTGATTTTAAAATAGAAATCTAATAGTAATATTTTCATAAAATGATTGTATTCATTTCTCTCTTTGTTACTTCCAAACAAGGCTACTTATTACTTTCCATTTTGTTTCATTAATTTCCATTCCTTTATTTTAAAATATCTAAACAAGGTTACTTAATTCTATTTCATTCATTTCTTTTCCATTGTTTTCCATTACTTAAATACACTCCACTTCATTTCTTTTTTTTTATGATCATTTCTTTTTTT
The DNA here is from genome assembly GCF_040712315.1 of Castanea sativa. Classification (NCBI taxonomy): domain Eukaryota; kingdom Viridiplantae; phylum Streptophyta; class Magnoliopsida; order Fagales; family Fagaceae; genus Castanea; species Castanea sativa. Next base: position 53,863,209 of record NC_134023.1, on the reverse strand, counting down.
GTCCCAAGCTTTATGGGCCACAAACTTGCCTTGCATTCCACCTGAATCCACATAATGTCATGCTTTGAGCAGACTTGATTGGAATGTGGAAAAATGACATACCATAAGGAGGTGAGTCTTGAGCAACTGACTTGATAAGGGTGCTCCTGCCTGCCCAAGAAATACCATTTCTCCTCCACCCACTCAATTTAGCTTCCTCCAATTATTTGAACTCAAAAGTTTTATGATTAGATAGAAACAAAGGAGAGCCCAGGTAAATCAATCTGTAGGAATTGTTTACCCACTCCTTTTCATTAAAGGAGAACCTACGTTCAAATCGCCTTTCCATCTATTCTAAATTTAGCGCAAAGTGGGGTGGATGGGTGGGGAAGTTAAGAAAAGTAATCTAGAAAATTAGGGTACAAATATATTAATCTTGGGAACAAATCAGACGCAATTTACATCCAATGCTCTAGTGCACTAGAAGAGACATGGACACTTAAATGGCCACGTCAGCTCAGTGTCCTGTCCAGTGCACAATAGGCACTAGATTGAATGCTTGACTCGTGTAGGAAACAGGCACAAAACATATGGTTTTCTACTAACTCCTTCTACAATGCAAATACAAATCCTGGTTATCTATTGCACAAAAAAAGGTCTGGCTAGGGAAATCTGCAAATTGAGTGATTATGAGTCGGGTAGGCTCGGATTGACGCTCAATTCGACACTCAACCTTTTTTGATAAGTAACGTAAAATATTATAATAAAATAGCCAACCTGAGTACATTGGAAATGTACTATGGGGGCGAAAGTTAGGAACCAAAATTACAACGATAAAGTAAAATAGGAAGGGAAAAAAAATCGGACAGAGCCACACTCCATTCAAGAAGAGTAGGAAAGGAAAAAAAAAAAAAAAAACCAGTTTGGTAATGTTGTTCTAGTAATGTTTAAGTTACTAGTAAAATAGGAAGGGAAAAAAAAATGAGACAGAGCCACACTCCATTCAAGAGTACGCAAGAAAAAAAACCCGTTGGTAATGTTGTTCTAGTAACGTTGTTTAAGTTATGTGGAAATACGTGTAGGTAACAAAGTGTTGTGGAAATACGTGTTGTGTTATTTAAATAACGAAAACTATTATTTAAATACCCCTACCAAACACCCCCCTTAATCTCTAGTATAGATCGTTCACATCCCTCAAAACTTATAGCATTCATTTCACACCAAATACATTACATCAAGTAATGCAGCACAAACCTCCAAAAGTCTATGTTGCAATGTCGTCCAAACTTACCCAGCTAAAACTCCAACAATTCAATAACCTTATGTGGCATAACCCAATGAATCCCAAATAAGCAAAACACCAAAGACCACAAATCAACACTCAACCTGACCTCTTTGGGTGATGAACGGTTAATTAATGGTGTGCCGGGGAGTTGGAGCTTGACCTAACATTGAGATCTAGCCTAGGAGCTCGATGCCGACATTGAGCCCACAAGCTCAACCTTGACCTTATCTAGATTTGATCCTCCTCGACTAGTCACCATCATTGTCAAGATGGGGTCAAGATTGAGCTTTTTTTGGAACAATGGCCACCAACCGATTGCAGATGAGTTCTTGTAAGAAGACTAAGAGAGAATTAATGATAAATGAAAAAACGAAGACAAAAAAAAAATTAAAAAAGAGTGGTGTAAAAGGATAAGGAAAGTGTAAAAGGTTAAGGAGGACAAATGACATCAGATGTTAAGGAAATCTCAAAAAATTAATTAATGCATGCCACATTTCAACCATAAATGATTAAATAGTTTTTCGGATATGGTGAATGGGAAATTTTATTTATTTATTTTGGACCATTATCACAATTTGAACAAAACAAAACATTTTTAATATTAATTCCTTTCATGTTAGTTTCAATAACAATTAAGAATGTGGCAACAATAAATTAATGAATTTGCCTAATTGTGAATAATATGTTCTGGAAGCTCATTTTAAATTGTCCTTAACTATACAATTCACTAGAGATTTTGAACAATTAAAGGACTTCCAAATTTTTTTTTAAAACAATATGCAAATAATTGGTTCACTTATAATCTTATGTACACTTGGAAACATGAAAATATATCAATTGCCAAAGGATAGGCATAAGTTATCACATTACAATATAAGACATTTAAATCCACCTCCCCATATTAACAGTGCAGCATGAACAACATCTCATCATATGTGAACTGAGAAAAATCTGAAGATGTAGTGTTAATAGAGGCGAGAACCTGGATGCTCTTATCCTCAGCTCATTAAAAATCCGGCCAATTTGTAGTCCATGGCAATAGTCAAATTTTAAACAGTGTGCTTTGAACTCCTTTCTGGGGTTGTTGATGTTATTCTCTGAGTATCAGTCTCAACTAATAACTAGATTTTCTTGGTTGCTTTTTTCACTTTTGATCTTGGCCATCTGCGAAGTCAGCAGCTCATGCACTCTAACCTTCAACTGCAGAGAAAAAAAAGGTTCTAAATTGAAAGTCACCAGGAAAAATTGGAATCCAAATGTTGAAAAAGAATCTATCAAGAAATACACAAAAGTGAAGTTTGAAGATGCATGGGTTACAGTTAAAATTAGAACAAGAATGTTCTAGAGTTATTATGTAAATACTACAACATCAATATTAACCAAGCCTCAATCCCAAAATTTTCTGGCTTAACTATAAATCCTCATCAAAATTCATCAAGTTTGGCTACAAACATTCTTTTTTGCCATTATATTGGATGTGAAGTCATATTTTTTGTTACTTTGACATGTTCTTTTTTATTACTTGTACTAATGTTATTTTTATCTTTCTCTACCTTTTTTTTTTTTGATAAGTAAAAGTTTATTGATCTCAAAAAAGGTGGAACACCCTAGTACACAGGGAGTGTACAAGGAGTCAAACAATCAAGAACAAAAATTACAAGCATCTAAGAAATCAAGAAAAGATGAAAATGATTGGTTCCGCAAGGCAGCCAACCAATCCATTAAAGTTCTAAAGAAATCAATCCATATTTTTTCAAGGAGTCAACCAATCCATATTTTTTCACTCAACTTGATTCAACTCACTATTTTTTACTAGTGCATTAATCGTTCTCCTCTAAACATGGCCAAACCACCTCAAACGAGTCTCCCTCATCTTTTCACCAATACAACTACCCCTATCTTAAAGTGGAATTCCTCATTTAGAATCCTAGCTTTTCTTTTATTTTCACTTGCCCATCTTAACATTCTCATCTCAGCTTCACTCATCTTATGAATATGTTGATTCCTAACAGCTCAACATTTAGTACCATTGAATATAACTAGTCTTATAATAGTTCTATAAAATTTTCCCTTTAATTTAATAGATATTCTATGATCACACAAACTTTTAACGTGCTTCCCCACTTCATCCACTCCACCCTTATCTTATGATTTACATCATCTTCAATCTTTCCATCTTTATGAATTACTGATCCAAGATATCAAGAGCTCTTGCCCTTTAGTATCTCTTGACCATAGAATCTTTCCTCTTTGTTTATTTTATAGGTAAAAATAATTTTATTGAGATGAGCCTACCTCGTGAAAATAGTCACAAAGTAGCCTAAAGAATTACAATTGGAAATATATCTACATATGGATCGAGTCTATAAAGGAATGAACAAAGTTATTATCTGCAAGAACCAATACAAAAGACCACTCATAAAGAGAACTAATGAAGAATGCTTGCAATTGAGTTGAAGTGCACTCTACATCTTCAAAAGTAAGCAGATGAAAAGTAGCATGAATAACTAAGCAATGATTCACAATGTAAAGCACTCCACATCTTCTTATACTATGTAAATGATTCTATAAATTCACACATAAACTAAGCAAAACTAGCACACATAAAAATCAATTTACTTTGTGTATAGTCCCAAAAATTCACGATACCTATGAATGGAGAAGAAAATATAAGAAACAAAGGGTGTTACATTTACATTTCTGCACTACCTATAGAATACCAAAGGCAATTAAGAGATTTTTTTGCAAAATGAAATTGCTCATAAATTCAAATTCAAATAAAAGAAATCAGATCAAGACTATTTTTAGGGCCTAAATTTTCAAAAAATGTTTTTTTATAGGTAAATTTTCATAAAATCGTTACCTCGTTGAGACCTGCTTCACTCATTATAGATACATGGATAGCTCCATCAGGTCCCAATTTACGGTATCTTGCCAGCTCAACATGATCAGGAGTATCATCATCTGTGATGAAGACCACAGGGGACTTATGCAGCAAATCACATTTGGACACAACATCAAGCCACAGATGGCCACCAAACCTTTCCTTTATTTCTTTGTATATTACAAACTACAGAATCCATCATCAAGAAACCAAAAAGAAAATGTCATTAAAAGACAAATTTCACAAAGATAACAATGAAATTCTCTTTCTTAAACCTCCACTCCCCTCCCATCTCCCAAAAAAAACAAAAGAAAGAAAAGGGAAAAATAAATAAAGAATTAAAGATTCACAATGTAACAAAAACAAATTGACATGTTAGAATTATGGTTAAATAATCAAATTCACCATTTTCTAAGGACTTAAGCTTTTGGGACAATGAGTAATTCATTATGGTATCAAAGCAAATGGTCATGAGTTCAAACTCTGTCTATACTTTGCCTCCCATTTAAAAAATCCCACATGTTAGAACTCTCTTATTATAGGGGAGTCTCAGGCCATATGAGAGGAAAAGTGTTAGAATTATGGTTAAATGATTGAATTTAACATTTCCTAACAACTTAAACTTTTGGGATAATTAGTATTTTATCAAATGAAATGTCAAAATTTCCTCTCAATCTCCGTGCATATGTAGCATGAATAAGAGAGTTAAAATTGAAATCCAACTATCAACCAAAATCAGGCCACAATTGTTGATCCAGCCACTCCTGCCCAATAATTGCTTAAAACATTCAAACCATATATATATATATATATATATATAAATTTTTTTTTTCTTCTTCTTCCCAAGATTATAAATATAAACTGAGTTTCATGGATACCATATACAAAACTTCTGTAAAGGGAATTGGGGAGGATAAAATGAGCTGGAAACCATATAGAACTAAGGGGTTTATGGTTAATGCTTATTATTGTCTGCTAGTGAGCTCTAATGATTTATGTTTTCCTTGGAAAAGCACATGGAAGCATAAGATCCCCTCTCGAGTGACTTTCTTTGTTTGGACTGCAGCTTGGGGGAAATGTTTGACGATTGATAATTTAAGAAAAATGAAAGTTTGGATAGTGGGCTCTAATAATTTAAGAAAAAGGGATGTTTGACGATTGTGCAAGTGTAATGGTGAATCAATTGACCATCTTTTCCTTCATTGTCCAGTTGCCATGGACTTGTAGTCTATGGTTTTGGGCTTACTTGAAGTAAGTTGGGTTATGTCAAAGTCAATTGTGGGGCTGCTAACTTGTTGGCAAGGACGGTTTGGTAGTTATCGGAATGGTCATATATAAATAATCGTTCCCCATTGTCTCATGTGGTGTCTTTGGAGGGAAAGAAATAGTAGGTACTTTGAAGATAATGAGAGATCTATTTCAAACCTCAAGTTATTTTTCTTTAGAACCTTAGTAGATTAGTTGTGTGCTTTGCAAAACCAATCTTACTCTTCCTTTCTTGATTTTCTAGATTTTTGCAATTTTTGCACTTGATTTCTTTGACCCCATTACACTTCCTGTGTACTAAGGCGTCCTTTTTTTTATATCAATAAATCTTATTACTTATAAAAAAAAATAAATAAATAAAAAAACCTCAACTTAAAGAAGAGAAGGTGAGGTCTTATATAGATTACATCCCATTGGATTCTTTAGGATTATTGATAGGATTATAATCAGTAGGACCAAAATATTATATAATACCTGATCAGAAGGTGAGGTCCCACATTCTCCAGAGAGGTCATGAACATATAATACTGCAGTAGGCAAATGAGATAGGACAGCAAGTGTCAACTTTTCCAAATTATTCCTGTCCTCTGCAGATCCAAGCAAGAAAAAAATGAAATAACATACTACAGCTAGAAAATATACAAGCAAAAGAACCAAACACCACCCCTCTGTATATGAAGAAAAGAACTATATTGACAATAAAATACTATCTCTAAATTATCACGTTTCAGGCAAGCAATCCAAGGCAATTCATGGATTTGTCCTTAGAGCATTTAACCAAACTTTTTTTTTTTTGCAATGTATAGTTGAAACAATCAAAAGCAAAGCAGAATCTACTTTGTGTTTGTGTCTTTGAGTGAACTGTAATTAAATTCTTTTCCCAAACTTAGGATGTTTATGTGCAAAAAAGTAAGACTGTAGGAGTTAATCCAATCCACTTTCCTTATACTGTTTTCTTTACCAAAACAATCCTTAAAAGCTTATATCATCACTGGAAATGGAATCATTGCAAGAAAGAAAAAATCATAATATTAGAAAATATTCAAATTTACAGCATTTCAATAAATACTCAAAATTTGACCTGTTCTTGCAACTAGATATAATCATTCAAATGCCATCAGAACAGAATGAAACAACTTCATTCCTACAAGAAACTAAACATTCACCGACTTTGGTCGTGCTTCAGTTATCTCAGCATCATCCAACTCCTCAACAATGTAGACTATTTAACTGCATCAGTAACCTCAAAAAGGGGGCTGTAGTTTCTAAAAACCTAGCATACTAAAGCTATGCACCGTAGAAGAACCAGTGATCACATGGAAAACTGGTCAAACAATGGACTCTATTAGAATAATGGTTAAATGATGGACTTAAAGCTTTTGGGACTAATAGTAGTTCATCATGATATCAAAATAGGTGGTCCTAAGTTTGAACCCTATCTCCACTCTATTTTTCATTTAAAAGTGAAAAATCAACGACTTGGGCCCTGTTTATTGAGGAGTCTGAGCCCACACATGATAGGAAAAGTGCTAAAATTTAAATAGAAGCACAGCATTCTTTTATTGTCAATAAAGTAATAAACGGATGAGAATATGAGACATGGGTTTAAAAGTCGTTGCTACTTGAAAGTTGAATGGTTGATCCAACACTGTTATTTTAGCAAATGAAAAGAAGCAACTTGCAATTTGAAGTACTTCCAATGTCATCATAACCTAGAAATTAAGATATACATCAAAATTAGTAACCTTCTGTATACTCTGTTTACATTTCCTCTCAAATAACTAGAAAGTATACTCATATATCAATCAAGTTGGAAGCAAAGCTAAACAATTTGATCAAAATTTAACTATCTTAAAAGTAGGACCCTTAATAAGTCAAGACTAGACATGGTCATCTGAGTCTCCTTCAAACCTTGAAGATTTTCCAATAAGCCATCGTGCTTTTGAAACAATTAGATGTATGCAGAAAAACATCTAATTTTTCTTTTGACATACAAAATAGATGCTCCTCCACTATGACTGTGCATTTGATCACTATGACTGACAAGAACAGTGACAAAGGCACACTACACATTCATTGCGAGGAAAGAAAAAAAGAAGCACAAGTCTTACCATCACATCTCTTCAGTAGGCCAGGAGTGTCTGTCACCTGTGGTTGATTTTAAAGATGTTACTAAAAATGAATAAATCTCGAATAAAAATAGCATTACACATCGTAGACAGAATGATGACCTGAAAATTCTGGTAGTTAAAAGCTATATGACCCATTAGTATTCCTCTTGTCGTGAAAGGATAGTTGCAGATCTGAAACAGAAGAAGGGATTGAAGGGGGGGAATAAAGAAGTTGGCAGTTAGCAGCAAAATATGATATTTTGTATAAAATCTTTTTTTTGTGAAGTAGACTAATATCTTAATTAACTAGTTAAAAATATATAAATTAAAAACTTTGTATTAGAGTTCTTAAATGAAAATTAGAGCACCAATAATAAGAATCCATTGTGAATCTTTTGGCCATTATGTCTATAGTATTGCTTTAATTGCAAGATCTAAGAATGCTTGAACTTAGCTTGTTAACACTCTTTATTTAAAGCATTAGCATTAACTTTAAGGATGTGTAACCAGCACAATAAATGAGCACATATAACCATCAATAATTCTGCAACAACCTCTGGCTTCCCTGTAGAGAGTATCCGGACCAAAGATGACTTCCCCACATTAGGAGCTCCAACAAGACAGAGTGTTGGTGTTTCCAGATCAACAACAGGCATTGCCCGTAGAGTCTACAAAAGTTAAACATTATGAAAAAAGACACCATCAGGCCAATGACCACTAGTTCAAATGGGACTTTCTCCTCCCTCAATTATGGGATGGAGGGTAAAGCCGTACATCCAAGACCATGTGGCCTGTGTGTAATTATCGATTAAAAAATTGAAAACAAGACACTGTAAGAAAAAAACTTCACTAATAACTCAATTAGTCAGACAAATATAATACATACATACATACATACATAGTGGTTAACTTATGGGGAGGGGGGGGGGGGGGAATTGAAAAACTTCAAGCTGATAAGCACTTAAAATGCATTACTAATACTGATCTGTAGGGAACAAGTAAGAAGAAACTAAGCAAACTGAAAATGTGGACATCCGGAAAAGGCAAAAAGCAACAAGAAACCAATTAAATAAAAACTACAAAATGAACATATCATTCATTGCAGGCAGTAAATGTCCTCAAAGTCCTCCCTTGACTGAACTGTGCATCAAATTGAATTTGTTAATGAATGATTTATTTCCAAAAAAAAAATTTGAATATATATCCATCTATTTTTACATAAATTTACAATGGAATTCTGTCCAAATAAAGTTATGTTCATGTCCACTATTATTTTCCAGGCACCGTAATACTTTCTCTTGTATAAAATATCTGCAATATTGTCATGACACTAACAAAGGGCAAAATGTTGTAAAGCCCTGATCATCTGTCCCTTTAGTCAAACATGCATATTCATGTTAATTCATGCCTTTCAGGATTGGGAATTAAAATTACGGCTACTTTTTTTTTATGATAAGTACTTTCTTTGATTTATTGTATTCTAACTTCCCTTTTCCAGTGGAGGTGAGGATGAAATATGTTGGAGGTTGGTATGGCTTGGAAAATTTGAGGTCCAATCATTTAATGGGGGAGTACGAGGGTCCAATCACTTTTTCTGAAATTCCCTTGGAAAGATTTTGACAACAGATAATCTTTGTAGAGAAAGTTGTTAAGTGTTGATCGGTATTGAATGTTCAAGAATAATTGAATGAAAAAAAGAATTATCGTCCTTTAATCCACTGTTCAGTGGCAAGAGAGCTTTGTGCACTGGGAGATACAGTCATTTGTGTTCTCATTATTTGGTGTCTTATAAATAATGCCAAAAAATGTTGGCAAGGGAGGTTTGGGCATCAAAGTTGTATAGTTATTTGGAAGAATTAAAAACATATTCAAGTTTTTCTCTTCATCTAAGAGTCCTGTTTCACAAGGGAGAATACCTTGGCAATATGTAACAAAGCATCAACAGCTTTTCCTTCATGACTGAAAATCTCTTCAATTTTCTTCCTACCCTGCAGTCAAAGTCAAAGTAAACAAAATAATTTCATTGATGTGAACGGAAAATGTATTCTGCATAGAGACAAGAGCTCACCTCACTCAGTCTTTCCTCTGCTTCTCGCTTCGTTAAAGACTGCACAAGACACAAGCATGTTTAACGGGCAACAAACAGAAAAAATGCAGAAGGAACAAAAATTCCATATCCATGATTACAACATGGAAAGTTTTGTACTAAGGGTGCGTTTGTTTCGACAGTAAAGCAATTCCGGAAAATGTTTTCAGGAAAGGAAAATATTTTCGGGAAAGGAAAATATTTTTAGATGTTTGGTGGCATTTTAAAAAATACTTTGGAAAATATTTTCAAGTGTTTGGTAACATTCTGAAAATGCAAATTTTTTATTGATTTCTCACATTTTCTCAACCATTTTCTCACATTCCAAACAAATTTTATAATAGAACATTACAATCTATCAACTTCTAAACAAACAAAAATCAAATAAAACACCATGGCCAAATCAAATTAAACTGAGAGAGGGAGGTGAGACAGGGAGGAGGAAGAGGGAGATCGGTGGGTCACCGATCTCGCCGGCGCAATCATGCGCGTCGATCTCGCCGGGCGCGAGCTCGACGGCGCAAGATCGCGCCTCAATCTCGCCCTGCGCGAGCTCGACGGCGCGAGATCGCACGACGATCTCGCCCGGCGCAAGCTCGATGGCGCGAGATCGCGCCTCGATCTCGCCCGGCGCGAGCTTGATGGCGGGCCTTTGGGTTGAGGACGGCGTGGTCTTGGCTTCACCGGCGATCTCCCTCTAGCTCTCTCTCTCTTTTCTGGTGTGGGTTGTTGCTCTCTCCCTCTCCTTCTCTTTCTCTGTTTTCCAACGAAAAACTCAATTTGAAGGTAAAAAAGACATGGAAAATATTTTCCGGGTGGGGAGGGCAAATTTTACGGTCAATGGTTCCTCTTTTCCGTTTGACCAAAATTTCCGGTGTTGCCAAACACCCGCAAATGCTGAAAACATTTTCCGGAATTGCTTTACTGTTGAAACAAACGCACCCTAAGAGATTTACAAATAGACAGACATATTCAAAGTTACATTCATCACAAGCAGAAAGAAGAATTGCCAACAAGATAGATGATCAAATCATTGTTTGAGCAATAATAATAGATTGAGCTTGATGGAAGTGAAGTTAGGAAATTAACATTACCTGAATGTTCTTGCCTCTGTGAGAGCATAAAAGAATTTAATTATCTCGCACAGAGTGACAAGGAAAGAAATAGTTAAGATGGTAATTGTAAAGCCATTTTTTCTTTTCTTTTCTTTCCTTTTAGGCTGTTTAGATACTTATTGCGTCCTATCTGCTGCAACCCTATTGTTAAATTCATAACAGCCCAGGCAAAAGCCACAATCAATATCTACACTAAATCAAAGGGATAAGAACCATTGTTCCTGTACAAAACTCCTTAATATCTACATAAAGACCCAAAAACAAAAAACCATGGTTGACACTAGTAAGGTTGTATGCAGTAACATTGTTTGAGAAATAAAAAAATTCAACTCAGCAGCACATAAAGGGGCACAAATCTAGTACATGGGGGGGAGTATACAAAGAAAATGCCCAAAGAAAGAAACAATAACAAAGTAAAGATACAGGTAAGACTAATAAACGCACAAGGTATCTAGGAACTCTAGACAGTCTACCGTTTAAAAACAAAAATGGAGGATGTTGTTTATTGTTACATTTTTTAAAGAAAAACAATTTCCCACTGTATTAGTCATCTGTTGTTGAGATTGACTGCTAAATTTATTAAGTTCCTATTTAAAACTTTTAAAACACGTGCAGATGATGAGCTAGCTCAAATGGCACCTCCTTCCCTTCTAAAAAGTAAGGTGGAAGGTGAGATCGTGGATTCAAGGCCCACCAAATGATGCAAACGATAAAAATAAACATTTAAAAAATTATAATACATGTGACAATTATATGATAGAAATATAATTACGAAGCAATTAGTTCTATATAAGTATTGAATTTATTTAAGAATAAGAGGGTATGCAAATACATATATTCACTAAAACTGCAATACATTTCCTGAAAAGAAGCAAAAAACTCTTGTTTCCACCCCAACAAGCAACTTAAGTTCCCCCTTGTGGTTCAGTCATTCCTTTCAACTTCATCAAAACCAAGTTATAACCTCCATCTTCTATAAGTAACTAGTATCTATTTTAGACAATTACTATGCCATTTATGATCAAACCCCAAGATTTGTCAAATTTTTTTTTTTTGTTAAAGATTTGTCAATTGTGCTAGAGGTCTGATCCATCATAGCATTTTTTTTTTAACTCCTGAAAGATCATGTGAATGCATATGAAGTTAAAATTATATATGAACCTACAATTCAGAGCATGTCTTATGTAATCATCAGGGACAACATGCAGGACAACAATCAATTTATTGCATAATATGGGATCCCCTAAGTTACACTAGAAGGTGAAAAAATAACTTTTTTTTCCCAATAGTACAGGTTTCAACATGGCTTGGAGCAAGCCAAAGATTGAATCTTATATTAGCAATACCCATATTTGACCACATAAGAAAATAAGGATACTCCACAAGTGACACAACAGCACTTAGATTTGATTGAAGATTCCAACCTTGGCACAGAGAGAAGCATGTTCCTTTCCAACAGATACCACATTCTTCCTCAGAGCATTAACCTTTGCCAAAACCTATCAAACCATGAGTAAATATGCAATCAGCAAATATATAAAGGAATTCTACACACAGTCAACATGTCTGGTGGTATAGACAAATGTGAATGCCTCAAATGTCTTAGAATTAAATTCTCTTGCACTGTAAATAGTCAGAAAGCTGACCAGGATTCTACATAAAAAAATGGAACTTCTTTCTAAATCCAAACAGCCTAAAAAGAAAACAAGAACAAGAACAAGAACTTATTACACTCGCCATGTTACTTGTTCAATAAAACAGGAAAATACTATTATTATACTAGATTATATTTGTAGTCAGCACGCATGCAAACGCGCGCGCACACACACATATATATGGTTATTTTAATAAATCTACTACTGGAACATCATCATCGATCCTTTCAAAAGTGGCAGAAGAGCCATGGGTGTTTACAGTGGGTAAACCCCATTGCAAAGGTCCAAAGTTGCCCAAAATTGCTTTTATAAACTGTTGACAATGAGTTAATAACAATTACCTCTTCATAATTTCCATCACCAAGAGTCAATTCAATAAGTGATCGTTCATATGGGTGAAGGTATTTCTTCTTTGGAAAATTCTCCAGATACGTCCTTAAGGGAACTGCAATTTCCTGAAGATGAAAACAGGAAGCTATGATATCAGAATTGAACAGTTATTCCATATAGGAAGCAGAAAATAGAAAATGAGTTTGTTCTATAGAATAACATGATAGATATAAAGTTAAGAACAAACTTTCATCAGTGCATCAAGTTGTTTTGCACCTCTATTTCTCTCTCGCTTTGCAATATTGGGAATGCCTACAAAATGAATATACTAAAAATCAAGGTTAGCAGCAAGTTTTACAAACCAAGTTTCATCTATTTATCAATGTCATGTACAATCAGATGTGTCAGTGATGAAGAAAAAAAGACTGCCCCCAACAAGTACCCTTCGTAGGTGAAACCCTTTTTGCCTTTTTCAGTGCCGAATAAAGTATATCAACAGATGGCATCACTATGGGCAGCTTTTGAAATGCACCAACTGTATCAAGTTGTGCTGATGACTTGTCCTAAAATTAGAACATTGGAACCACAACCACCATTAATTCTTTTGCTAAGTAAGGAGAATGATAAACACAATAAAACATAGAAAGAAAGCTGAGAGATCATTGAGTCGAAAAGGAAACTTAGCGAACAAAAATTTAATAGAAACCAAGAATACCTAAAGGGATTGGCACTTCACTAATTACAAATTTGTTCTTAATTTCATAAGGTTCAACGTTACTTTAGTTAATCATTTTTCAGATACACCAAGCAATCATCAATGCTTTGATTACACTCTATACAGCACTTACTGCTATGGACACAAGTAAAATTATTCAGTTAACCAGTCCGCATTAGTTTGCTCCATATATTCTAGAAACCCTTAACATAATAATCTCATATGATCAAATGGTATATGGATACACTAGAATGTTGGTGGCTCCACCTAGACATCTACATGAATGAATGTTATTTCTTAGTTGGCAGGCCAACAATCAGAAGTTGTTAACTGCATAAGTGCCAAAAATTTGAAATTCAAACCAGTCCTTCATAAGATTCTAAAGGCCCATCCCAAAGATCTTCTTGACTCTCTCAAAACTAACCATACTTTTCATTCCAAAAACTCCACTCCACCATGTGTTTTCTTACCCAACCCCACCAAAGCTTTGATCACACTGCTTACTAATGAGGCCCAAAGCTTTCCCGACTTTTTAAAAGAACATAGCCCCCCCCCCCCCCCCCTCCAAAAAAAAAAAGCTTACTAACCTCCTTAGGTTAACCTTCATCTGATTCCTCCAAGCTGACTCTACTAGAGTCAAATCATCCATCCCTCCCTTAAAGTAAAAAAAATTTTGTTTCAGAAAGGCACCTCTTCATTTCCACTCCATGTGAGACAACTTCCCATTAACAATGGGCAAAACTTAGGTACAGATTCTCAGGTGGTGTACATTATGTTTCCCAATTAGATTCAAACACATGGATGTATTGACTAATAAAGCACAAACAGTGTTACCTTTTCCAAGGACAATTAAAATCAAGGCAGTTATATGTTTGAATTTGATTGGAAAATTAAACGTACTACAACTAAGGTCTTATACCTAAGTTTATCCTTAACAATTTGCATTCCAAAACACTTTTTAACCAAAAAAAAAAAACCTTCTTTGACACTTATTTGCACATTTGCATACAAAGAAGTAACACTTGAAGCATGTTATTAAAACACAGTAACAAATTCCAAGTGAGATAAAACTAGCAAGTCCATTTGTATGTAAATAAATGAAAAATAAATAAATAAAATCATTGGTTTTTATCTATCCTTGTATCTTATCCATACCTTTATTTCCTTTTCTTCTTTAGTTTGTGCAGTGGGCACATAACTTGCATTGACAACTTCATAAGTAGTAGTTTGCACGTTTTTACAAAAGTGGAGAGTTGGATAAACTCTCCAACCAGGTATCATATACAAACCTGCATTAGTATTCCAAGGCAGAAGCTTATTCATAACTGAGAAGAAAATATTTCAATGTAAAATTAAAAAAAAAATCAAAGACTTTGAAATACAATAATAAAAAAAAGGGTTTTTAAGATAAACCCACATCAAATAATCAGGAATGTTTTTAAAGCATTCAAAAAAAAAAAACAGCGATTTCAAAGAGAGAGAGTGAGAGTGAGAACCTCTATGGGATTTGGAGGAGCCGAAAAGAAAACTGGTGGAAGGAGCATGGCATAGTTGGAAGAGAGTGTAGGCCTTACTCATCTTCTTTTTCTTCTTTAATAGAAGTCTTTTTGATTTTGCAAAGAAAGAAGATGCAAATCGTTTCTGGGTTTTAGCTTATACTGAGTGAGTCTGAGGTTTTAGATAGTTTTTTTTTTTTTGAGAAGCTGGGGTTTTAGATAGTTTGTTTTACTTACAATCACAGAAAAAATTGCAAACTAACACCAATTCCCAAACAATTTCGTTAGTTAGCATCTTTTCCAAACTATTTAAGAAAAAACGCAGACTTGAACGATGAAGAAAGAAGAAGGCAGAGATGTTGAGAAAAGAAACAACGCAAGATCAACAATAATGAAGAAGAAAGAAGCAACCCAGCAGAGAAGACAACGCAGAGATCAACAACGAAGAAGAAAGAAGCAACGATGCAAAACCCAGCAACCCAGGCGGCGGCTCCAAGCGACGGAAATAGGCGGACTGAACTTGTACACCTCCGATTCTCACTCTCTCTCTCTCTCTAAACCAGACTTGCAAAAAAATCCTCACACCTTCGTTGCTGCTTACTTCGGCTCAAAATAACGTTTTTTATTTTTTTTTTTTTTAAGAAACAAAATAAAAACTACAACTTTGTTAGGGGCACATATGAAATTAGTATTAAATTTTTTTTTTTTTAAGTTTTCTATTTATTTCTGATTTTCCATTTCTCTTTCTAGGATATGAGATGTAATTGTAGAATAAAATCAACTTTAAATCTTTAGAATAATAAAGTTTGATTTATCAATAACACTATTGCGGTTTTACTAAATAATATAATCATCCTATCAAAAAAAAAAAAAAAATATATATATATATATATATATCTTTTCCTTTTAAGAGGATTCCGAAAATTTATATATATGTTTGATTCATTGAACTGGTTTGTGTTACATTCTTGGGATCCGAATGGTTGCCCACTTTCTAATATTGTGAATTGTTACCGGACTGAAACAGGAGTTCAATGAACCTAATTAACCACTAACATTAACTGTAAAGTGTTAATATTAACAGATAGAAACAATTAAATTCAGTAAGAACCAATTGCAATACAAAATTCTATTTGAATTTAACCATTTCACTATCAAATTCATGTATAATCATTTCAAAATTCTTAAACACATTATTATTATGTATTGTTATTTAATATGATACTATGAACCTTAAAAAATCATTTTATTATGAATAGTAAATGAAATGTCATAACACTATTTAAAAAAAATGAATACTTTAAAACATCTTCCTAATGGCATATTGGTTGAAATCTTTTCGAAAGTGGGCAAAGATTCGGCAAGAGAAACATTAAGTTAAGGTATAAAAAACTATTTCTTCAATTTGTATCTACTTATTTATTTCCCTTTATATAAATTATTCACTCTATTAATTTAATTTTTTCCTTTTTCTTAATTAGTTGCAAACGCTTCAACAAGTTAACAGAAAACAAATTTGTCCTCCAACAAATTCAGTTGACTCCATATTTCAATCATCCAACTCTACTACATGACAAAGACAAAACCCTAATTTTTTCATGTTATGAAGCAGAAAATCCTTATGCGCTATTGATAGTGGGAAGCTACAAATATTTTTTGAATGAAGAAGTCATTGAAAGAAAAAAATTAATTGAAAAACTCTTCCATGTGGCAATTTTATTGCAGCTTATATTTATGGAATCATACTACTTTGTGAGTCAAATCTAAGGTATTGATAACCTTTTGGAAATTTTAAATGATGAACATAGGAAGCATTGGCTTCTAAAATGCTGAAAAATGTTTCGACTACTTACCGCGGAAACTGCCCTGTATCAAATTTCAAACTTTCAAGCATGCCACAAAATTGGAATGGGACATTGGAACCGAGATGAACCTTATCCTTACGGTTATGAAGAATTTGTGGTTACATGCAAAAGATGCTCAATCAACATTGAAATGTTTAAGTTGGTGAATAGGCTTCTTTAATCCTCTTATTATTTAAGTGATACTACAATGAGGGTAAAAAAATAAAATAAAAGAGGATTAAAGAAGCCTATTCACCAACTTATAAATTTCAAAGTCGATTGAGCATCTTTTGCACGTAACCACAAATTCTTCATAACCGTAAGAATAAGGTTCATCTCGATTCCAATGTCCCATTCCAATTTTGTGGCATGCTTGAAAGTTTGGAATTTGATACAGGGCAGTTCCTGCAATAAGTAGTCGAAGCATTTTTCGGCATTTTAAAAGCAAATGCTTCCCATGTTCATCATTTAAAATTTCCAAAAGGTTATTAATGTCTTCAGGATTTGACTCGCAAAGTAGCATGATTCCATAAATATAAGCTGCAATAAAATTGTCACATGGAAGAGTTTTTTCAATTAATTTTTTTCCTTCAACGACTTCTTCATTCAAAAAGTATTTGTAGTTTCCCACTATCAGTAGCGCATAGGGATTTTCTGCTTCATAACATGAAAAAATTAGGGTTTTTTCTTTGTCATGTAGTAGAGCTGGATGATTGAAATATGGAGTTAGTTGAATTTGTTAAAGGACAAATTTGTTTTCTGTTAACTTGTTGAAGCGTTGGCAACTAATTAAAAAAAAAATGAAAAAATTAAATTAATAGAGTGAATAATTTATATAAAGGGAAATAAATAAGTAGATACAAATTGAAGAAATAGTTTTTTATACCTTAACTTAATGTTTCCCAGGAGTGTTGCCAAATCTTTACCGACTTTTGAAAAGATTTCAACCAATATGTCATTAGGAAGATATTTTAAAGTATTCATATTTTTTTTTTTGAAATAGTGTTATAACATTTCATTTACTATTTATAAAAAAATGATTTTTTAAGGTTCATAGTATCATATTAAATAACAATACATAATAATAATGTGTTTAAGAATTTTGAAATGATTATACATGAATTTGATAGTGAAATGGTTAAATTCATATAGAATTTTGTATTGCAATTGGTTCTTAATTTAATTGTTTCTATCCGTTAATATTAACACTATACAGTTAATATTAGTGGTTAATTAGGTCCATTGAACTCATGTTTCAATCCTCTAACAATTCACAGTATTA
This sequence comes from Castanea sativa, assembly GCF_040712315.1. Classification (NCBI taxonomy): domain Eukaryota; kingdom Viridiplantae; phylum Streptophyta; class Magnoliopsida; order Fagales; family Fagaceae; genus Castanea; species Castanea sativa. Next base: position 53,845,161 of record NC_134023.1, on the reverse strand, counting down.
GATAGTGGGCAACTATTCGGATCCCAAGAATGTAAGACAAACCAGTTCAATGAATCAACCAAAACGAAAATAAATGTAAAACATTGAATCTTAATTGAACCTCATGTTGATCTGTTCAATAACTTGATTTTTTAACTATTGACACAAACTTTTTAGGTTTACTTGATCGACTATATAACAGCTTTTGATCTCTAATTCCAGGGTATTGGAGAACATATCAGACACTATTGTTGCAGTTAATACAATTAATGATAGTACAAATGTTATAACATTAAAATTCATTTCGGGTTACAACCCAATAATCAGGCATGAATGACCACTAAATCATTATTCTTTCACAGTTTTTACATTGGTTCACTAACAATATGCAGCTCCTGGCTGATTGTAGAATATCTCAATTGGTTGCCGAAAATACTGAGGTAAAAAAAAAGATGCAAACATCTACAGCACATGATTAATGTCGTACTGATTTCCCCATTAAATGAAAAGGTTATTTGAACTGAGTCATATGGTTGTATGTTATTCAGCAAAATAGATATTAAAAGATCAAAATCCTAAGCTAGAGTTTTTTGATCAATTTTACTAAAAAAAATTATAAAATGACATAATAATGAATATGATTAATGTCATTTTAATAACACAATAAATCAAATATTTTTGTGACTAATCACACATCAAATTATAAGATTTATGAAATAAAATTTGTAGTTACCTTAGTATCGGTATAAAAAAAACTATAATAGTTATGTGTGTGTGTATATATATTTTTTAATTTCCTTAATGTATATATGATATATACTTATCCCAAATAGAAAAGGCACATTTGCTATATATGGTTTCTCTCAGTGTTTTACTGAATATATTGCAGAAGAGATGGAGTGCGCCAGTCATAATGGATAGAATTCTTGACTACGTTCCAGAGCTAGAAAATGAAATAAAAAAGCTAATCTCAGGAAGAAGGATATGCTATCAGCACTTGAAAACCAGCAAAATCTCGATCAAACCCCACATATAAATGTTCAAGCTCCCACAGTCTCGGTGCATGAAGTTAAAGAAGGCCAAGTGATCATACAAATATGCTTGCAAAAAGATAGAGAAGATGTTCTTTCCAATTTGATGAGGAATCTAGAAGCAGAAGACATGTGCATTAAGAGTGCTTCAACTTTCCATATTTCTGATGATAGTTCCAGCTATCATTTACATGTTGAGGTATGTCTTTAATTTGTTTGTCATCCTACTTTAGTAGGGAAAAATTTAGGTACAGTTTTTTACTTGTAGGGACGGAGCTAAATATTGACCAAAGGGGGGCTATGGCCTCCCACAGCCTCAATAATTTTCAATAAATTGTATGTGTTTTTCTAATCAAAATTAAAAGCTTTAAGAGTTTAGCCTACAACAAAAATGAATTGGCCCTTGAAAGAAAGAAAGAAAAAAAAACCTAATATTTTAAGGAATTAAAAAAAAATTGTAGCACCTCATAAAAAAAATAATAAGATTAGCAATAGGTTATACAAATTTTACAAAAGCCTACTCAAATAGTCAAATTCATTATTTTTATGAAATTTTTTTACTGGTTGTAATACAATTTTCTTAAGGTATGTAACAAAAGAAAATACATTGTCAAATTCAAAGTAGAATATCTATTTAGTATGAGATTCTAATATATATAGTATGAGTGATAAAATATTATTGAAGGAGTTTTAGGCTTTGTCAACTTAGTTTCAACAATGCACTTTTCATTGTATTCAATATGCATAGTTTTCATAATTTTCTTGACTACTCAAATTTTTTTTTTCTTCAATTGATTGTTATAGTATTTAGTTTGTTGATCTTTGTGACAAGAAAGAGTGCAAAGTCACATGAGATGTCATCAAAAATAAAATTGAGTTTTTAAAGAGAATTTGATTTATAAGTAAGTTTTTTAAGAGATTGATTAGAAATGATAATTTTTTTTAAATCATTCCTTTTTTTAATAAATATTTTATAATGATTCTTGATTGTTCTACTGGCTATTGATTTGATATATGCGGCTCAAATATATATGCTTGGGATTTAGTGTCTTGAGCAAGTTTGTTGGTATCGTGAGTGGTAAATGAAGTTATTTATTTTCAAAATTTAAATTTAAATGTTTGAGAGGTCATAAGTTTCAATAAAGTAAAACATACCTCATAATTCATGAATAAGCTCAAAATATATTACAGGTACTATATGAATGTTTAATTTAACTTTAATTTTATATGAAACATATCTCAAATTAAGAATTATTCAGTCGTAGTTATATTTAACAAAAAAAATTCACTAATTTTTTTCAAGCAAAATAACGACATATACATAATTTTTTTTTGTAAGTTTATTGAGAGATTGATCAATGATAGCTTCTTAAAATAATTATTCATTTGGTGTTTCCAAATGCATACATAATTATGTGCGAGCATGCGTGTGTTTTTGTGTATACGCGCTTTGAGTTTCATACTAATTCATTTTTGTTTTAGAAATCGGCCCCAAGAATAAATTTCTAGCTCAGCCCCCACTTAGGTGCTTAGGCTTACCCTAAAGTCGATAATTGAAGCATTATACATATAATGAGTTAGCCCCACTAACTGTTGTATACACCTCTACTGCTAGCTCGAACTGACCAGCATTTATATTTCATAGCTCAAATCCTATGACACTAGCCAGGACTGCACCTTTAACTTATGTTGTTACTGCGCATGCTTTTTTTTTTTTTTTTTTATCAAAGATGAAGTTATCATAATAACTTTGAAATAGTTAGTAAGGTCCTAAGTCTTAGCTCTTAGGATTGTAAATGTATTGAGATCATTCATATGCCCATGCATTGTTGATAAACATTAAATGATGAAATTATAGACGGGTACTTATGAGATTTGAGATAATGTTAGGCATATCCAAGACTAGGCTATTCCGAGAGACGGATCGGGTCGATTTTAGACCCAATCTGCCAACGTCAGGTGGAAGGCAGAGGGGACCCAAAACTGACCGTTAAAATCAATCGATTCAGTTGGTTCAAGTTCAGGTGATGGCCGGTTGGTTCAGTCAATGGTAAGGATCTACGAAATCTGCAAAAAATCACCGAAAAAAAAATCACTGGATTCTACAAAAATTTGCCATTTTGCCTAAATTCTGTCGAATCTAGTCAAGATCTCATAAGATCTAGTCGAGATCTTGCCAGATCTTGTTAGATCTCCCCTGAACAGAACTTGATCTTGTCAGATTTGTTATATAGCATTGGTTGGGTTAGGTGGCTTGGATTTTAAAATAGGAAACCCACCGCTCGACCTGCCGCATCAGTTTTTGGAGGCAAATACCCGCTGCTAACCGACCGTAGGTTTGGGCTAGATTCGAGTTAGCATTAGGCAGTTTGGTTAGGCTTTCAGGTTCTGATCGAGTCTAGACACCCCTATCCAAGACATTTCAAAACTAACCAAATTGAACCTTAAACGTAAATAGTTTTACACACCATTTGTGAGCACTAACTTTTCTCTTCTCTCTTATCATTTCACACCCTTAGTATTAATTAAAGTGAGACATTTGGACACATTCTCACCAAGCAAATCACCTTCACCCATCTCACTTAACTTTGGCCGGCCATGCAAAACACTTAGGATTTCATTCTTTTGTTCATTCTATCAACAAAGAGCTTGAAAAACACAAGGAACTCTCAAGCCCTCTCCCTTCCCCCTCTCGGGCCCAACAGCCAAAGGGATGAAATTTCTCCATCTCTTCTTAAGTTCTATCAATTCTTGCTCAACCCAGCAAAATCTGGGTATGAATCGGCCTATTGTGGGGTTATCTTAGTGATGAAATAATTCTTGGAATAAATAGAAACAGAGTGTGGGAAATAGGAATGAGAGAGTATTTGGTGAGTTAGGAAATGCGGGGCCAGATGCTACTCTCTCCACTGAGTAGATCGTGACTCTAATGCCCATTAAAAGGTTTACATTGAAAGTTACGATGGTAGGTGGTGGTGGTCGATGGTTTGGGTTTTGGGTTTAGGTTTGAATTGCTCAGCAGTGGTGGTGGGTGGTGCTATTGAGTTGCTCTATAGTGACAGTGGGTGGCTGAGAGAGAGAGAGAGAGAGAGTCATTTTTTTATATTTTATTTTAATGAGTTATATGTAAAAAATAAAAACTGGGATGTTAAGTGTATTAATGAAAAGTGAGTTGGTATAATAAATAAAGTAGGTTTTTATATGATAAAATACCAACTTTTATACCATCCCCATGCTAGTGCACTTGTCACAATTCAATATATAGGGAGAGGATCATAGGATTAAAATACATCTAAAGTAAAACTTGTCATAGGGCACAATTATGTTTGAACATATTGTATGATTGATTATTTTATTGCTGGTAGTATAATACTTGGATAATGGTGCCTTGTCTTTGTGCAAGGTCTTTTTTATTACAATTATTGAACATAAACCTTATTATGAGTATCAAGTTCGGGACAATCACAAAAGAAATTCAAGTAACGATATTGTAGGCATTCATTTGAGAATTCTCTTCTCACATCATCTTGTTCATTAGCTCTGAGAGAGGTGTTCGATGTCATGTGGATAAGCATCTGCTGGGGACTGAGCTCTATATACTCTTCCCCCATAAACCGCATATCTGACTTCAGTTGGATGAATTGCATCCCAAAATGAATATTGGCTCCTGTTACTACATGCAGTTCCAAAAGAAATGCATTCGGCCTATGGTTGCAGATTTTTTAACACTTCACAACAAGGAACATTTGTAATTATGGAACCTAGTACATAATTTGTTAGAGTAGTGGTTAAATAATTGAATTCAACATTTCTAAATAGCTTAAACTTTTTTTTTAATATAGTAATTTATTATGGTATTAAAGCAGCTGGTTTCTGAGTTTAAACTCAATTTTCACTTTATCTCTCATTTAAAAAGAAAATCTCACATGTTGGTTAAATGATTAAATTCACTAATTTGTAACAACTTAAAATTTTAGAACAATCAATGATATAAAAGTAGGGAAAGAGATAAAAATGAGTGTTAAAAGTTTATTAGGAAATCTTACCTTCAGATGTAGAGTTGCTAAGTGAGATTTCAGTAGTATTTATGTAGATAAATTTAGCATTTGTCAGATTATTATTGAAGTTATTCACCAATGTGACAACCTTATCATTGAAAAGTGCGACCGCATTGTTGATGTTGTACACACATGAAGAATTATTGCGGCACATAGTGAGTTCAACTAGAGTATACCCTAAAAAACCCAACCCAAAAAGGGCTATTTTCAATGGACCAAGCTTATGCAAAGTTTGGCATGAAAAAAAAGAAAAAGAAAAATAAAAAGAAAAACCATGTTCACTATCAATTTTAAGAGAAAAAACAACCATGTTTTGATTGAACCAAAAAACGAAAAACAAATAAAGAAAAGTTGTGCTAACCAATAATTGTTGAGAGAGTTGTTGAACGATAATCGTAGCGTATTGCTCTTGGTTATATATGTGCCTTGTAGGATAGAACTGTGGCAAGAAGTAATTATTTAGGTAGTCATTAGAACCTATTGCAATAGAGTATATGCATTTGTTTAGATAAGCTGTGGCCAATGACTCATTATTTCCAAGTAGAATCTTGATGTTTGAGACTGTGACTTGGTGATTTAGGAACTGCCTATCCAAGCTTATCCGATCACCCTGCAATATGATGCACCAAATTATATAAACTTGATGGTGCCTTTTCATTCTCGATTACAATAATGAAAGCTGGAGGATATTTAAACCCTTAACATTTTCAATAAAAACACAAAGATGTGTTAGTTGAACTACAAACCTCTTGACTATAGTTTAAGTTTTATGGCATTTAGTTTAGTGTATTACAAATTCTTACACGAAGTTTTAAAGGCTAGTACTACTCCAGTTAACCTTGCTGTCTATACATTAGGTTGGAATGGCTTGAATTGTAATGTTGGTGGATTGACATTACAAGCAAGCATTTAATGCTTTTTTGCATGAATTGTCAAAAAGCAAGGAACAAAAGCTAACATACAATCTTCAAATTGTATTTCTTCTTGTAGCCAAAATGGATGACTCCATTGGCAATAAATCTTGGCCATCTTCTTTTGACTTGATAAGTTTCATGTGCTGAAGCTATTAATATTTTGGCTGTATCTTTAGCTATAAATAGAGGTGGAGCAAGAGAGTTCCTATGAGAGATAGTAAAGAGCTTCTTCTATGTGTGCACCAAAGATAAGAAGCTAAAGTGTCCTGTAACTTTTATCTAAATACAATAGGATGTTATCTATTTATTTGAAAGAGAATCAATGGTGTATTTGGAAGTTGGGTTTTTGTGAGAGTGTCTTCAAGCTATTGTTGTTGTGCGTACCCAAATGTGCGTTATTGGGCTCATAATCTATTTGTATCGTGAGCTTAAGATTTCTTACTATGAGTGATCCTGTGCTCAGTGACCCAAATGATCTCCAATTTCTGCAAGCCCTCCTCCGGAAGGTTGCTTTCCTTTCTTTCTTAGTTTCCTCACTCTTCTCTATCAGTCCTCTCTTCCCAATTTTCCCAACCCCTATTCTTCTCATCCTAGTCTCTTATTTATAGTGTAAGGTTAGTGGGACCGTCATGATTATTCCTGATTATTAGTGGAGATGGGGGTCCAATTCCATAGTTTCGAAGTGGATGTTTGTTGGGAGTGGCAGTAGTGGCATTGGAACTGGTTCCCACCTCCTATAGGTTGTTCGGCTGCAATATTTCCCAAGGTCCTACCGGGCAGCCGAGACGTGCACCCCAAGTAATCACGTTCCCATCCGAGACGCAATTGATCGAGATCACAGGCCCAATGTGTCTTGGGTCAAGCACTGCGGCACAAGGCTTAGGCCTAGGGTTTTGTGGGCCTGGGGCCTTACCCCGTATAAGGGGTTGGGCCAAGAACCGTTCCATAGGGCCAAGGTCGGAGGCCCAAAGGGCTCAGAGATCCCATATCGTATAGTTGTAATCTCCAATGACTTCTTCATTCAAGAAGTATTTTTTTGTTCCCATTATGAGTAGTGCATGGGGATTCTTTGCTTCATAACATGAAAAAAAAAATCAATTTTTTTGCTTTGTTATCTAGTAGGGCTGGATGATTGAAATATGGAGTGAGTCGAATTCTTCGGAGTACTTATCTGTTTTTTTGTTAATTTGTTGAAGCTTTTGCATCTGATTAAGAAAAAAAGAAAGAATTGAATTAATAGATTTCATAACTTATATAGTGGAAAATAAATTAGTATATATACACTGAAAAAGTTGTTTTGTTATACCTTAACTTGATATTTCCCAGCTATAGTGTTGCTAAATCATTTCCCACCTTTGAAAGTATTTCCACCAACATGTCATTTGGAAGATTTTGTAAAGTATTCATATTTTTCTTTTTGGTTTGAAATAGTGTTCTAATATTTCATTCCCTAATAATAAAATGATTTTTAAATATTCATAGGATCATATTAAATTACAATAAATGATAATAATGTGTTTTTAGACTTTTTAATTGAATATACATGAATTTTGATAGTCAAATGGTTAAACGTATCTAGATTTTTGTATTGAAAATGGTTCTTAATGAATTTGGAAGTTTGAAGTATTCGGTTAGATCAAATCGTGGAATTGAATTGTAGTGATCCTATTGATGTTAAGCTTGGATTATTTAATAATTTTCATGATATTATTATGCTTGGAAATATTCAATTGTTCTTATTCATGTTAAGAATGGTTTATTAAACATATAGGATATTTGTTTTTGTGGATAATTATGTTTTATAATAAAATATGAGAATGTACTTAAAAAGATAAAAAATATTTTTACATTACATATGTACACAACGAAAGTAATTTCATTATCTTGTTTCTTTGATAATTCTTCTCAATCCTTCAAAAGATCAAATCCGTACATAAAATTTAATTATTATTATTTTACCTTTTTTTAGCTATTAATCGGTTGACATCCTAAACATTCTCTTAAATTTCATAATCCATTGACTAAGACCATTTTCATCCAATAATATGTAGACAACTAAATTACGTAAATGCCTAGGTTGAAGGGATAGAATAAAAAAAATAAAAATAAAAATAAAAAAACCTCTTGAAAAAAAATAAGCGGTTATTAGTTGGTTCAACTAAATGAGATCCAACTGAATTTTAATCATTTTTTGTATGCAATGAAAAATATTTTGAACATATGTCAAGCAATTTAAGCAAGTAAAAAAATATACAAAAGGTTAGGAAAATGAAATGATCAAAATTAGTTGACTATATCTAAGCCCTCTGATGAACTAAATTAAGCTTTAATAATCACCCATAAAAAAAATTCAATAATCATCAATTTTTTTTCAAGCATATAATAGTGAACCTTTGTTCTGCTGCATAACCTAAGTCTTTTTGTTTTAGCCAAAGTTTAGTATACCAAAACCAATAATAAAGGATGCACACTCTATCAAATATTACACAAGCATATTAGTGAACTTACTAAAACCTTGCTCATAGGTCATGTGACAAATCCATTAAACTAATATGAATATATTGATTTTTCAGATTACCTTTTCAATATCTAGAAATCATAAAATACATAAAATAGTTCTTGACAATGTAATAAACCACATAAAATAGTTATAGACAATGTCATAAACCAAATAATTTAAACTAAAAATCTCCATTAATGTTTTCTTTTTTCTTGAATGCCATGAGCTTTCTCTTTGTCCCATCCTTAACGACTTTTAGGCATTTGGGATACCTTCTGGATCTACAATGCAACAATATACGTTGAATTATATTACTGATAAAAAATTGGCTATCCCAATTGCAATTATCAATACAATAATGGAAGGTTAAATTGTCAAAACTAAGGTGGAGTACAATTGAAAAGTTTATTACTGGCCTCCTTCTAGTGCAATTAGACCTTCCTAGTGTGCTGCCTAAACAGTTTATTGTGATTTTTTTAACTTATTCTCATAATTTAATTTCCTAGGCTTATCATTAGAATTTTTATTCTTAAGTTGATAGTTAAAGAACATAAAGATGTTTTATGGTCAGTGTTATCAGGTTTGTTAGTTTTGTGACTCTAGATGGTATTTGGATTGTTTGTTAGTTTTCATAACAAACAACTCAAGCCTTTCAATTGTCTTTTTGACAATATCTAAATCACCCAAGCTCCACAATCGAGCAAAGCATTTTCTATCTCATACATGGTTCATGTAATAGTTATTAAAATTTAGATAAAAAAGGAAGAATATGTAAATGAAGTCTTGACATACCTAATTGGCAGATCTGCGTAGAAATTTAGACCAAAAAGAGTTCTAGGAGCACCTAGATTAGAGGGGGAAAAAAAGGAGCAATAATTAATTCATTGCAAGGACATTGAAGAAAATGAGAAATAAGTATAACATCCAAACTGGGGTGAATAGTGCTTAATAGAAAGCTAAATTTGAAAGTGAAGATTTAATATTCTAATAAATGCAAAATCATTATCTTTTGCCAATTGAGAAGATGAGGGAACCAAGGAAGACAAAGGCAGACTCATGTAATTTTTCAATTCACTATTATAGAGGAAATGACAAATGATAAAAATGATAATATTAGATATTACACGGCCTAAGGCATTACTTGGTGGCCATGTTGTCAAATTGTGCCTAGGTTGTTTCACACTTGTGTGCAACAGCAACAACCTATTAAGGATGAGAAATATTAAAAAAAATCAGGAATTAAATGCTCAAACAACAAAAATTAGACAATGAAATAAGAGGAAATTGTGATTTTCATAACTATTCTATCTAATTAGTTAATTAAGTGGATGCAAACAGAAAATGATTGTACCCAAGATCCAAGTTGTTTTCTCGCTTGTGTGCATAACGCATTGCCATCCAACACCTGAAGTGGTTGAACATAAGTTTAGTTATTCACTTTTTTTTTTGGAGAGGAATGTGGTTTAGGAATTAAATGCTTAAAGTAAAATACAAAAACTAAGCTAAACAGTTAAATAACTGTATATAATAACACTTCATATAGAATCCTATTCATAATTTTTTAAGAAGACAATGAACAAAATCCAAAGCAGCCAACTTGTTTCGTTGTTTCACATCAGTGTTGCTACTCTCTATATTTTAATAATATGGATGTTTTAAGTTGGCAATTGGCTGCCAAACACAAAATCTACATGTACAAAAGAGGGTAGAAATAGACCTTTGCAAGAGTTCTGCAATATGTATGGAGTGCCTCGTTCTTATCCCCTATAGACAAATAGAAAAATAAAAGAATACAATTTTACATTCCAAACAACAATAATAATTATAATAAAAAAGGGCAATACAAATCAAATAGTTGGCGTGCAATACT